>NC_135478.1:19893006-20597506 GCF_052094955.1 Ictidomys tridecemlineatus
CTCAAAAACTTCCTCTTTCAGAATAAAATCTTCTTTCTCACTCTTCAACATGTTCTCTGAAAGAAGAAATCAGAGCTGCAAATATCATTACCTATAATAATGACAAAGGTCACTAAGTCATATAAATATATTCCTGTCTCTCCAAGGTCACCCCTTGTTTCGATGACCCCATCTTAGCCAAAAATGACAAAAACAGGGCTAACACATGGAAAACAACCAAAAATAAAAGGTGGACACTAGATAGATTCCTCAGGGACTGTAATTCCACAAAACCAAGCTAAGCCCTAAAACCCCAACCCATGACTACTTAATTAATTGAGCTTATCCTATTAAAATGTGGAAGCTCTGGGCTTCAGTTTCCTCTTAATAAATTGGTTGATATGAAAATTTTGGAAGGTCATTTATTTAGAACATGAATGGCAAAATGAGTTTTTTTTTTGGGGGGGGGGGTATTGGGGATTGAACTCAGGGGCATTCAAGCACTGAGCCACTTCCTCAGCCCTATTTTCTATTTTATTTAGATTCAGGTCTCACTGAGTTGCTTAGTGCCTCACTTTTGCTGGGGCAGGCTTTGAAATAAAGATACTCCTGCTTCAACCTCCTGAGCTGCTGGGATTACAGGCATGCACCACTGTGCTCAGCCAAAATGGGCTTTAAAAAGAAAAAAAAAAAAAAAGAAAAGACAGAGGAAACTCTATGACTGAAAGAAAAATGCTCATTTCCTTCTCTCTTACCAGTATAAATTAGGCCTGGACTCTCTACTGGTAGTTTCAAGTTCAGTGGCTCTTCCAGCTGCTCAAGATGGGAGATCCCAGCAGGCTTTAGAAATGGATATCCTGCCAGGGGCAAGGTACAAATAAGACTGGCTCAGTTGGAGGAGTGTGACCCATTAGGAATGGAGCAGAAATGGAAGTGGTGGGGGAAGAATTAAGGTAGGTGGAAAGATAGATAACACAAATGACCAGCAATGCAAGGGAGATAGGAATATAACGCATAGAAAACAGTGATATAGGCAATTCCATCCCTTCCCAATGATATGAAAGCATATCACTCATTGTAAAATGAGAAGAAGAAATAGAAAAGACCAGGTCCTCTTCTATAGGTTGTAAAAAGTTGTAAAAAGTTCACATACAAAAGAATCAGGATAGGATAGAGTTCAGAAGAGCTGTTCCTAAGGACTTTCTGTCTAAGCAGGATATTCTAGGAAACCATAGTCTCTTGGTTTCCTTTCTTCTTTTCCATCTAATACATTTATTCCACAAAGGATCAATGATGGGTCTGTCTGTGACATCCATAAGAAATAATATCACCGCCTCACTAAGCCATTTCTAGAAGTCACTTCTTAGTCTGTGACAGACATCTCTATTCACAAAAGTTCACTCTAGCAATTTTACTTCAGGCTTAACTAACATCTGTCACTGTGTAGTTCTCTCCATAACTGCCTCAGCAACAGGTCAGTTCTACACCTTCAAACGACAATCTTATATATGGCTGAAGCCAAAGACTCTGTGTCCCCTGAGATCATCTTCTCTAAGATGAAAGTGGACTGAGTGAAGACAGATCTACTTCAAGGAAGTCTGCTTCAGGTCAGGGAGTTAGAGTTTTGCTCAAGGAATAACTTAGCTGTTGATTTTTTAACTACGGCAAAGAGGATAAATTCGCATAGGTGGAGAGGAAAGGAAGCACTGAGATCCTGAGAAAATGCATGAGACATTGATTACTCCTTCTACATTCATTCTACACCTCACCATTGTGGAGTAGCTACAACAGACATGGGGAGTGATCCCAACTTCAGCTCCTAGACTAGGTTCTGAAATGGTCTAAGCCAAGCATTCACCATGGAAAACTGATACAGGGATCAGCAATTCAGCCCAGTCAATCAGTGTACATTATTTCCCTGGTCAAGTGACTGATTAATGGCTGGCTTATAACTTAAGAAGGTCCACTAGAGCATTACTTGAAACTTTTAATTTTCTCTGGATAAAGCCTAAGGAAGATCTGTCCTATTTTCTTTCTCTAGGTATGAAGAAGCAGAGTCCTGGTTACATCTACCAATCACCTTACAACCACAAGAGAAGCCCAGACTGTAGGCAAAACCAAATACATGGAGACAGAGCAGAAACTGTTAAAGTGTACCTGCAGCTCACTACAGCCCTCCCAGTTTCATAAAACAATAAATTTCTCTTTATTATTTAAGCCAGTTTTAATGGGGTTTAATACTTGCAATCAAAAGTATCCTGATATAAAAAAAGACTGCCAGAACAAGAACGTGAAGGTTGCAAGCACAGTTCAAGTCTCACTGAACTGTCGAAGAGCTCTGGGGGGGGGGAGATGGAAATTTTCCAGAAAGGCAACAGGGAGACACAGTTCTCACTAGGAGAGCAGGAGAACAAGCTCTTTCTAGGAAAACAAGAAAGATTTGTTTGGGGCAAGAGTAATACCGGGGTTTTCCCTATCAGCAATCCCTGAAGAATAAGAACTATTTGGCTGAGGGTTATTAAGATTCTGTGCTCTTTAATGATAAAGAAGGCCTTCATGTCCCAAAGGGCAGCCAGAATCTTTTGCTGGAAGTCTCTAAGCAGGTCAGGAAAGTAGAAATTGGAGTAATCAGGAAAGTCAGGGAATACATAAATGGTGGTTATGATAATAGCAGAGATGAGAAAGAGGCAAAGAGTTGAATAAAGATGGCTCAGAGGAGCTAGAATGAATAAAACAAGAACTCAAAGAAAACCATGAGAATAGGAGTAAAAAGGAAATCCAACTAGTATCTATGGCACTAGGTTAAAAGAACACATATCCATTACATTTTTAAAAGACATGATGACTAGCATATGTCCTCACTCACCTGAGGAGATGGCCCTTGGACCCTCTCCATCCAGAGCTCCCCAAGGAGCTGAGCACCAGGGTGCTTCCCCTCGCTCCAGCTGGGAAATCAGAGTCGGTTTGGGAAATGGAAATGCCGCTTGAGGGGAAGGAAATGGGACAGGCTGGTGAGTGGGGTGACACAGAGCAATCCCAGGGCTCCTCCCAGGCCTGTGTCTTCAGGGGCAGAAGGGGAAAAAAAGGAAAATAACCAGGAAGAACAAGGAAAGGAAGTCCAGGGAAAATAGCAGGAGACCCAGGGGAGAGGGACCAGGAAGCTTTTTATATATTTTTTATTCTTACAAAGATTCAGAAGTTGACAGAGTACATAAGAGGTGCTCAATGACAGTTTCAGTCAGGAAATGCCTGTCCACTGATTAAGGAACTGAACCTTCTTATCTTCTCCCTTTTAGAGCAATCAAGTTTAGACATCTACATGAAGATGTTTGCCACTGGGTAGGATCTCCCTACAGGGGGAACCAAAGACTCAGTGGGGCGCTCAGTGGGGCACTCAATGAGGGTGAGACATTGGGCAGCACTAACTGCTCAGCAAGGGAATCCTGTGCAAGGCCCAAACTGATCCCAGGATTTCCCATTTCCCAGCAACTGCTCAGGTTGGGTCATTAAGAATCTAGGATCCTGAAGCTACCACTGATCTGGGTATTATTAAACTCCTGAGCCTTTAAGAAGGAGTCAGGAAACTCTAAAGGACAGAGGCAGAGCCAAAGGGAAGAAATCCTTACCCAGAGAAGCCACAGTCCCATAATTCTCCAGCATCACATCTCTGTACAGGGCCCTCTGAGCAGGGGCCAGCCCTGTCCATTCATTCTCAGAGAAGTAGACGGCCACATCCTCAAAGGTCACTGACTCCTGAAACAACATGTGTTTAAGTGTACTAGGTCAATCCCAGGCTCAGGCTTGCTGTAATGACAGACAGGATACCAAGAGGTACTGGCAGGGATATCTGCTGTGTTTATGGATTCTGAACATCTATGGAAATGCTCAGATTTTTGCCCCCTACTTACAAACATATAAGAGATCAGCCATCAGTTTTCTAGGGTCTCTTCATCTTATTTCAGTAATAGAAACATCCTTCTTTTTCATGAATCTCTGCCAACGTTTTCTTTTCAAAACGACCCTCTGTGGTCCAGATCCCATCCTTTCTCCACAAGGGGTCCTCTTTCAAAGTTCACCACCCCTTTGTAAAAACTGTATTTTACTGAGCTGTGCCAAGTTCAGTATATTTTCACATATTACTTAATATCTCACTATCTGTGGAGAAGGGTATAAATCCATTTTACAGAAGAGGGCACTGAGGCTCAGAGAGATTAATTTCCTCCAAAGCTACAGAGCTGAAACAGAACCCAGGTCTGTGTGACTCTCTGACTCTTGCATACTGTGTCAGACTGCCTTCTAATGTCACCACCCCTGCTGTGTAGGACCCTTCCTCTTTTTCCCTCCAGGCCACCAAAGTGCCTCTGACCCACCCAGATTACCTTGGGATAAATCCTAAACTGTGGCTTTATTCCCAGAGTCCTCCACCCCTATAAACTCTCCAAAACGTCCCACCCCACTCTCTTCCCCAAGGGCCTATCTCGGGATCTGTATCTGTAGGAGCCTTTGCATCTTCTCTCTTTTTATCTCATCCTCTTCCTCAGGAAACACCAACAGTGCTAACCTACAGCCATCAAGACTTCTTATAATTCCATCCACTACCTCACTCAGCATCTGTCTTTATATTACAGAGGAGCAATTTCTGCTCCATTCCACTGCCGTCCTTGCCCCACAAAGTCCCCACAGTGATTTATTAAGCACCACGGGGCTCAAAGGCTTTGGCGGCTCCCCTCTGCCTACCTAATAAAGGTTCCAATTCCTGGGCACCACGAGAATTCCTTCACTATTCAGAGAGCTAGTTTACCTGCACCATCCCCTTCTCTCTCACCATTCGGTTGGAAAACCAAACCCTCCTCTCCATGGCTGTGCCCTGGCACCTGCAACTTGCCCAGCCTGAACAAGTGCTCCCTCCTATACCTGTCAATTCCGGTTCATCCTGAACCCAGCTCAAACATAACCAGCTCTATTTAAAAAAAAAAACAAAAAAAACCAAAAAAACAAACAAACAAAAAAAAAAAAACAGGCTCATTGAATTTTGACCAGTTCTGGTCCTTCGCCTTCGCCCACACTGATCAGAGAACAGCGCTCCAGCGCTCGACTCCCGCCTGCGCGGAGCACGCCTGCTTCCCCTCCTGGGTGGGCCGTGGAGAGTGCCCAGTGCTCTGGACCCTGCCAGTCCCTCGAGGCCCGCCCTCAGGGCTACACCCCATTCCCAGGCCGCCTCCCGCCCCCTCCCCGCCTCCGATCTGCGCCTGGAGCCCGGCAGCGCCGAGCCTGCAGGAGCGCCCGCCCGCACTCACCGGGCGCGCCCGTCCCGACAACAGCTCGAGGACCCGGCGGAGGCGCGCTCCGCTCTCCAGGGCTGCGGCCGCCATGGCCCGGTGGCCCTCCGGGTAGGCGAGCACAGGGGCCAGCGGCCCGACGCAACACCCTAGTCCTGGGAGCCGCCGGATGAGAGCCGGGTCCTCGTCCAGCCAGCCAGCTCTGGACAGCCGCGCTCAGCGCCCCAGACCCCAACAGCTGGAGGCCGAAGCCGCGCGCCTCGCCGCTATGGCTTCTCTAGGACGGCGGAGGCGCCGCGTCTCTGTGGTTCTCCTTCCCGCCCTGGGCGGGAGGAGAGAGTAGTCGGGTCTCCCCAGACACCAGCAGCCCCGCTGCACCGTGGGGCGCTGGGGGGGGGAACCAGTTGGAGAAGCAGGCCTCTCTGGGAATCCTTTCCCGTGTTCCTGATCGCCCCTTCCTCTCCTCCTCGCTGCATCGTGATGCTGGCGGGAGGTAGCATGTTGACTGCAACCTTCTTCTACTTGCCTCCGTTTACTAATTTCTCCCTTATCCAAGAGCTGATTATGTCCGTGATTTTTTTCATCCTTGTGCCTCTAATGTTCACCCAACCGAAGCCAGAATTAGACAGGCAGTCAGTGTAGATAGGTAAGTCGAGTCAGGTTGGATCAAGGAGGTCAATTTTGAATGAATCTTGGAAAGTTGGAGACTGTCCCCTGAGGAGTTGAAATGTTAATTCCTTCAGATCCCTCTCTGCGCCCTTATCAAGAACCTGCCCCTGCTCCAACCTGTTGCCAAAGTAACCAGTCCCCCCTACTGGGAGCTATAAGGTTGTTTATGGGTCCTTGGCTACTCCATCCTGCCCTTCCCCCTTCAGCCCCCCTGTTTCCCACCTTTTGACAATCCCGTGGAGCATTCCTGGGCCTAATCGCAGGAAGGAGAAACTTAAGGAGGAAGAGACAGGAGAATAAAGAAAGCCTAGGACACAAAAAGGGCAGAACACCTCGCTTTTTGGGATACCATGGCCCCCTTCTCCCTCCTGGAAGAAGTATATGTCACTCCTTTTTAAATAAACCCTGCTTTAAATCTTGCCTCCGTGTGCTTCAAACTTCAACATGTGTATTCAAACTTCAACATGTGGGGAAGCAGGACTCTGCACCGATAACCACCAATATCACAATGTCTAGCATCTCTGAGAGCCTAATTTTTTTTCAAGTATCACCATGTTTATGGATAGATACAAGTATATAACATCAGGGCATGAACATTGCTTGATAAGTAGACTTAATTGCAATACTATAAGAGGGACCAATTCAAATTCTCACCATTTGTTTCACAACCATGAGCCTCAGTTCTTTAAGCACGAAGGAATATTCGTTCAATAGAAGAAAACTAAGTGTGGAACCAGTTTCTTCAGTTGACAAATGTAAGGTCGAAAGAGAGGAAATGGATTGCCTAACATCACACAGCATGCCAGGAAGGTAAAATTTTAAACAGAATTGTGGCAACAAATGAAGACCACCCAAATCAGAACAAGCAAACACTATTCATTCAGAACTTGTGACAGCAAGGGAGTCAGCCACCACCACTTGCATCTGGCAGACTGAAAATCAGGCAGAAGAGAGCTTTATAGTGATAAAGAGGGAAAACTTCAGGTGGATCCTGATTGGGACTTGTTGACCTGGAAAGCTAGAGACTCTCAAAGGAGAACTCCAGCATCTTAAGTGATTGGTTAGGGGAGCATATTTGACTTTCTCTGGTTGGTCCCAAGTTGGAAGCAGGGGCAAAAATTAAAGAATTTGTCAGTTATTAATCAAATCCTTGCTGTTTGGGACTGATTGCGACAGGAGTCATTGTTTTTCTTCCTGGACTGGCTGATACAGGTAGTAGTTTGACTTCCTGATGTGGTTATTGGGGGAAAAAAAAAAAAAGACTTGGCTTCATGGACTGGTTGATTCAAATTGTAGGTAGAGTTCTGTTTTCCTATATGGGCTAGTCATTAACCATTCATATAGCCAGGGTGAGCACAGTGGGAAGATGTCTATTTCACAGGAATTCAAGTGCACAGGCTGAGATGCTCAGGAGCCTTACTAGTTCCCCAGATACTAAATACTTACCAGAACATGGGAAAAAAAATACAGTGCAAAGGAAACCTTCAATGGGTTCCAGGGCTGGTTTGTTTTCAAGAGGGTACTGAGGAGGTTCATAAATGGACCCTGATAGCCTATGAGTGCTAGAAGGAAATATTGATTCTTACCATGGGGGAAATTACTAGGTAGATTGAATATGACAAAGGCCCCCATGGTTTTCTTGAGAACAAGATGGAGAAAACTGTACTTGGTGACAAAACAACTCAGAGGGTTTTAGTTCTGAACAAGAAACTCTTTGAGATGTATGATTATTCAGCCATAGTCCACCAGGAAGGTCTTCTCTTGCTATAAGCAGTGTTTTGGTTCAAAACTTTTGGAAAACTAAAGAGGAGAGGAATAAATAATCTCTTTTACTTGGCCATATTTTTACTCTTTCCACTATTCTTTCTGTAAAAACACACAGTAGCAGGCAAGGTTTAAAAAAAAGCCTTTTTTTAAAGATTCAAACAATGAATTATTAAAATAGATAACAAAAACTACTAGTCAAATATGCCAGCTCCCCAGGTGTTTGTCCTGGGCACCAAAAAGAAATATATTAGTCCATTTTACTATAACAAAATACCAGTGGAAGGCTACTTTATAAAGAAAAGAGGATTGTTTTAGCTCAGGGTTCTAGAGGTACAATGTCTAAAAAGCTTTGGTGATGGCCTTCTTTCTGGCAAAGTCCTGATACAGCTCAGAGTATCATATGGCAAGAAGAAGTGTGTGTGTCTGTGTGTCTAGTCTCTCTCACTCTTCTTATAAAATCACCAGAATCAATGATTAGCCACCCTAATGAACTTATCTAAATATAATCCCTTTTCAAAGTATAACTAATCACTTCTAAATATCATAGATTAAGTTTCCATCCTCTGACTACCTCACAAGGGGGGTTTAAATTTCAACATGAAGCCTGGTGAGAGTGGAACAGAAGACCTGGAAGGGAATGGGAGAACACCTTGAAAATCTCCTCTCATCTCTCTCCTGTTCTGGAAGGATCTCAAAATAATCTTTCAAGACTTAAGATTAGTTGCAGTTCATACAAAAATGCCAGGGTAGCATAGTAGAAGCATTCCCCTGGAACTCCACCTCAACATTTACACAAACAGTTAATAATTCTTAGGCTCACAAGACACCACCTAAGTTCATAAGATATTCTAATTAATTTTACTGATAGGGGCTTTGATGAAATCCAATTCTCTTAAGCAATATTGATCTATTGTGACTACAATTATGATTTAAAGAGGCCCACTGGAGGGTAGACCACAGTCAGGCTTCCCATTTGGAACCATGCCAGCTAAATATGTTATCGATAGGTGCTGGCAATGGCACACGCCCCACCTGAAAATGACTAGTAGGGAATCCAGAGCAGTGTAACTGACTACTATCAGTTGTGCTAGAGAATTTCAAACAGTAAGTAGTCTTTGAGAAAGCATCCAAAGAGACCAAAAATATCAGAATGAGGCTAAAGAGAAACTTGTCGGTCTTCAAAGTTAAACTTCTTCTGTTGTTTCTTGCTGAGAGTATTCCATCTGGAGTTGGTGCCTACTGGGATGATTCTGAAAATATTTAAGATTATTTGTTGGCCAGTGGTTGAGAGTGGTGGCAGAAGACTGGGTTAAAATTGACCAGATATCTTTCAGAAAATGGCTGAAGAAAATTAATGGTCCCTCCCTCTGATCCTGACTCCTCCAAGGCTGAAGATATTCTTTTCTTACCAATTAGGGTTGTTCCTTACCTTCCACAGCCATAATCAATATGACCAGTCTCTCTGATGATTGTTCCACCTTTTCCCTAACCCTCCTCATGGCTTTCCCACACCATACACTGGTGAAGGCGTTCCTGCACCTGCTGTCTGACAGGGTCACAGTGTGGGGGATGCTGCGTCAGGGCCACACCATCTGGAAACTGAAACGATTAGGAATGTTAAGTGTTTTGTTTACGATACTCATGATATGGATAACAGGGCACATGTCAATTGTATTGCCTGAGATTTCAGGAAAATTCCCAGAATGAGACTAAGGATATAATTGAGACACGCCATGAGGTGCTTTTCAATACCTCTCAGGATACAAACAGTGGTGTTATTCCTCAAGCCTAAACAACAGAAATATTTATCCCATGGTTAACAATTTACACTAGCCCCCACCTAACCCCATGCTAAAGCCACAACTTGCACAATAACCTAGTTACAGAAAAACAATTGCTGTGCCAACAGTACAAGGACCATCTATGTAGTTTATGGTATCCTTCTTGAGGACAAGAGGCTAATAAAAATACATTCCTCCAACCAATAGACCCTCCTTTGCCTTAAATAGAAACCAATGATGAAAATGGAAAACACATAGTTAATATAAGTGACAAATGGATTGAGGTGTAAAGCATGCCCTTTAGTTAAAAATTACTAAGACGTGAGAATTGGTGTGCTTTGACCAAGGATCAAGGAAGTTCTTTAAGAAAGCAATTGAACAGGTCGTATGAAAAAAAAAGAAATTACCTTGGAAATTAAAAATAGAATAATGTAAAATTAACATAGATATATAGTTTAGAGGCACTTCAGAGAGGTAGGCTTTTAAATAATAGACTTTCACTACTTTAAGTGTGTTTACTGGGATTTTAGTTTAGAAGTAAGAAAGCTTACCAATAATCATAAGTATGCTTTATTTTATTTTATTTTATTTTTGAGAGAGAGAGAGATAGAGGAGAGAGAAAGAGAGAAATTTTTTTAATATTTATTTTTTTAGTTTTCGGCAGACACAACATCTTTGTTTGTATGTGGTGCTGAGGATCGAACTCGGGCTGCACGCATGCTAGGTGAGCGCGCCACCGCTTGAGCCACATCCCCAGCCATAAGTATGGTTTAAAGTTAAAGATTAATGAGGTAATTATAGGTATGCTTTAAAGTTAGAAGTGAATAATAGTCAGGAGTCATATAGTCTAGTTGCGTTGCCTAGCACACAGTGATTGAGGTGAAAACATAAAAGCTTAATCACGATTGACTAAGGTTACAGAAAAAATATTTTGAACAATGTACTCAATATCTTAGGTAATCAATATATGTCAGAAAAGATTGTAACTCTTGAAAATTATGTAAATCAAAAAGTTTCAGGCTTTGAAGCTATCCATTAACTACCTAAAAAAAATAATAAAAGCTGTTAAAAAAGGTATAAAAATAAAGATCCGTCCAGGGGCAGCAGAGATTTCTTCTGGAGGCTGCTCATAACTTGCAACCTGTCAACTCTTCTTTCTCCGACGCCACTCCCCCTTCAGGACCCCTGGAATCCCACTACCCCCACTCCACCCACCAACGGGGCTGGACCTCGGCAATACACTCAGACTCATCCTTAGTTAGCTCGGGACTTCTTTTTTTTTTTTTTAAAGAGAGAGTGAGGAGAGAGAGAGAGAGAGAGAGAGAGAGAGAGAGAGAGAGAGAGAGAGAGAGAGAGAATTTTTAATATTTATTTTTTAGTTTTCAGCGGACACAACATCTTTGTTGGTATGTGGTGCTGAGGATCAAACCCGGGCCGCACGCATGCCAGGCGAGCGCGCTACCGCTTGAGCCACATCCCCAGCCCCAGCTCGGGACTTCTTGTGTATGTGCACACACCCACGTATATGTTGGGAATTCAACTCAGGGCCTCATGCATGCTAAGCACACACTGTACCCCTGAACTACACCTCTAGCTCCAGTAGTTCCTTTCGTATGCAATTTGTAGCATCCTGGAATATCTCCTTCCCTCCTGACATGTGGGCCATGCCAAAACCACCTCATGGGCTATCATCTCATATTCATATCACTATCATTATTATCATCTGTAACTGCCCACATCCAGTAAGTATATCTGTGTGACAATAGCAATAAACACACAAACACATTCTTCTCCCACTCCCTGGCTCATGTTTCCTACTTTCAAATTTTAGAAGTCCAGTTTCTCAGGAATAGGCATGAGAAGAAAAATAGGGTGAGAATGATGAATTATGTGGTTTGGGACTCTTGCAGCCAATTGGGACCTTCTCCCACTCCTGAACCTCATGATTACGCATTGTATTTAAGTGGGAAGCACTTCTGAGGGGGACTTGTCAAATTATGATCTTGAGTTGTACAGTACTGAAGTGAGGGTGGAAGTCCTAGGCCCTGCCGGACTCCACGGACACTGGTTAGGGCTTGGGGGAATAGAGTGGCAGCTAGCAGTGCTCCATACCATATTACCTAGGTCCCAGGTGGGTGTAGAAGGTCAGGTTTCACTGGGACCCGATGACTCCTCCCCAGCAGAAAAACCAAAGTACCAGCTAGTACTGCTTTGTATTGCCTAGTTCTGCTGCTTTGCTGCTTGATGAGGTGGAAGTTCAGTTCCATGTTCATCTCTTCTGCCAGTTGGGGAAACAAGGCCAACTCACCCCATCTTGCTGGTGCCAGGTTAGACTGCAGATCCAGTTCCTTGTTCAGTCCTGGTGGCACCACAGGTTGGGAGTGTAGCCACGGTGGCAGAGCCACTCCCAAGATCCTAGACTAGAAGAGCCATCTGTGTGCAACTCCAGCCTAGGAAGGCCACACGTGAGACACCAACCCAAGGAAACTGTTTCATGAACTGTACTCAGCAAAGCTGTGGGGGTGAGGTGAGCTGGAGCCCTGAGGATGGGACCATCACCCCAATGGGTCCAGAAGGTAGAACATGGGGTCAAAGATGATTCTCCAGCCTTGAAATTTAATGCTGTTTTCCCTTTTAAATTTTGAATTTACTTGTAACCTATTATCCTTTTCAAATTTCCTGTTTCTCTTTTGGGGAATGGAAGTGTTTATCCTGTGGCTGGTCTCACCATTGTGTTTTGGAAGCACATAATTTATTCGATGTCACAAACTTCCAACAGGAAGGGAATTTGCCTCAGGATGAGTTGCACCTTTGAGTTTTGCTACATCTAGTTTAAATGAAACTCTGGACTTTAGGTTTTGGGGTTGATACTAGAATTTATTAAGACACATGGAACTATTCAAATGAAATGAATGCATTTTACACGTGAGATAGGCATGCATTTTGGAGTGTCAAGGACAGTGCTGTAGTCTGAATGTGTTCCTTTAAAATTCATGTTGAGCCTCGTGCAAAGGCACATACCTATAATCCTATCAACTTCAAAAGCTGAAACAGGAGAGAAAATTTAAGGCTAGCCTCAGCAATTTAGAGAGACTCTCAGCAATTTAGTGAAAACATGTATCAAAATTTTAAAAAGTGGGGATAGAGGTCAGTGGTAAAGTGCTCCTTGGTACAATCCTCAGTAACAAAAAAATAAATAAAATAAAATTCATGCTGAAGCCCAATCTCCATGTGGTAGTATTAAGAGGTAAGGCCTTTTAGGAACTGATTTAACTTATGAGGTCTCCATCCTCATGAATGGGATTAGCGCCTTTATAAAAGAGATTGAAGGGAGCTTCCTGGTCCCTTCTGCCATAGGAGAATGCAACAAAAAGGTGTCATCCATGAGGAATGGGCCTCACCAGACACCAAATCTGTTGATAATTTGATATTAGACTTCTTAGCTTCCAGAACTATGTACAATAAATTTGTGTTTATAAATTATTATTTTGATATAGTATCAGATACAGAATAAGACAAAGTGCTTTTTTGCAATTCAATATGAATTTAAGAATCAGCTTCTCCATATCTGTGAAAAAGGCTGTTGGAATTTTGATCAGAATTACACTGAATCTGTAGATCACTATGGGTAGTATTAACATATTTTGGGGGAGGATACCGGGGATTAAACTCGGGGTAACTGAACACTGAGCCACATCCCCAGTCCTTTTTTTTTTTTTTTTTTTTTGTATTTTATTTAGAGAAAGGGTCTCACTGAGTTGCTTAGTGCCTCGCTTTTGCTGAGGCTGGCTTTGAACTTGCAATTCTCCTGTCTCAGCCTCCTGAGCCACTGGGATTACAGTCGTGGGCCACCATGCCCAGCAGTATTAATATTATATTAATATAATGATGTTAAAAAGTCTTCCTACCCATGAACACTGGATATATTTCCATTTATTCAGATCTTCTGAATTTCTTTCTGCCATGTCTTGTAGTCATGGCATACAAATCTTTCATCAATTTGGTTAGATTTAGTTCTAAGTATTCTTAACAAAATTGATTTCTTAGTTTTCTTTTTGTTCATTTTGGTATATAAAAACATAACTGATTTTTGTGTTTTGATTTGATACCTTGCAATTTTGATAAGGTTGTTTTTTTTTTTTTAGCTCTGATAGTTCTCTTTTGGTTTCTTTTGAGATACTCTGTGTATAAGTTTATGTTATCTTTGAATATCGTTTTACCTCTTCCTTTTTAATTTTGATATTTTTTACTTCTGTTCCTTCCATTACTGGCTTCTGACTTCATCCCACCGTGGTTGGAGAAGAAATATATAATACCTGTCTTTCTAAATCTACTAAAACTTGTTTATCGCCTAATGTTTGGTCTCTCTGGGAAAATGTTCAATGTACTTTTGAAAAGAATATGTCATCTGCTATTGTTGGGTAAAGTGTTCCATATGCATCTGTTAAGTCTAGTTGGTTTTCTGAGATGTTCACATTCTCTATTTTCCTATTTATCCTCTGATTGGTCTATATATTTTTAAAAGTCTTCAATAATTTTTGTAAAAATATCTCCCTTCAATTTTATCAATTTTTGTTTTATGTGTTTTAAGAGTCTATTAGTAGATGTGTTATAACTGTTACCCTTCCTGCTGTATTGAACATCTTATTTTTTATTTATTTTTTAGTTGTAGATGAACAAATACCATTATTTTGTTTTATTTTATTTTTATGTGGTGCTGTGGTGCTCTACCACTGAGCCACAACCTCAGCCCCAATATTTTAGTTATATATAATGTCCTTCTTTGTATCTTGTAACCTGCTTCTTGTAATCTGAAACTGTACCCATCAAGCCCTATTCTCCTAGCCTCTGGAAATCACTATTCTACTTTATGTCTCTCTTAATTTGATTAGTCTAGGAAACTATTGTGAAAGGAATCATAGTACTTGTCTTGTTATGACTAGCTTATTCCATATAGCATATCTTCAAGGTTCATCTCTGTTATAGCTAGTATCAAAACAAAATGCTCTTCATTTTTAACAATATTTTTAAGTTATACATGGACACAATATCTTTATTTTGTTTATTCATTTTTATGTGGTGCTGAGGATCAAATGTGTGAGGCAAGTGCTCTGCCACTGAGCTACAACCCCAGCCTAAAATGTCCTTCATTTTTAAGGCCAAATAATATTCCATTGTATGTACTTACTACATATTATCTATCCATTCATCTGGCAATGGCCACTTGAGTTGCTTCCACCTATTGGCTGTTGGAAATAATGCTGCTGTGAACGTAAGTGTACAAGTACCTTATGTCACTTCTTTGGGGTGTATATCTAGAAGATAAATTGCAGGATCATGTGGTAATTCTGTTTAATTTTTTATCCATAACATTTTCCATGCATGCTGCATTTTACATTCTCACTAGCAAAGCACAAACCTTCCAATTTCTCCATATCTTATCACTGGTTATTTTCTATATATTTTTAAATAGTAGCCTTCCTAATGGATTTGAAGGGTTATGCATTTGTCTTTTAAGTCATTTAGAAAATTTAAAGTGGTTACAAATCAAGTTTACAATACTAGGTCTTATTATTGCCTATTGTCCATGTACTTACCTTTCACAAAGACTTCATGTCTTCATACAACTTTGAGTTACTATCCAGTTAACTTTTATTCCAACCTGAAGGACTCCCTGTAGCATTTCTTGTAGGATATGTCTAGTGGGTAACAACCTACATCATCTTTTATTTATCTGGGAATGCCTTAACTTCTTTCTTATTTTTGAAGGACAGTTTTGCCAAATAGACTTACTTTCTTTTCTTTTCCCTCCCTCCCTCTTTTCCATCCTTCCTTCACCTCCTCCTCCTCCTTCTTCTCTAACTCTGCCCACCCACCCTCCCCCAGCCAATATATCAACCCACCCCCAGCCAATATATCAACCCACTGCCTTCTGGCTTCTATGCTTTCTGGAGATATCAGATGATGACCTTATCTAGGACCTCATGCATGTGACAAGGGACTTCTCTCTTACTACTTTCACATTTCTCTGTCTTTGACTTTCAACCACTTGATAATAATGTATTTCAATGTGAATCTGAGTTTATTGTATTTGGAGTTTGCTGAGGATCTTGGATTTGTATTCATTTATTTCATCTAATTTGAGAAGTTTTCAGACATAAATTTCCTCCAATATTCTTTCTTTCAACCCTTCCCTGACTTTCTGCCTCTCTCTCCTCTTTCTAGGATTCCCATTGTATGTACATGTTGGTGTGCTTGATGCCATTCTGTAAGTCTCTTAGGCTTTGTTCACTCTTCACTCTTTTTAATGATTCAATAATTTCAGTTGTCCTATCTTTAAATTTGTTGAATTTTTTTCTGCTTGCTCAAATCCATTTTTAACTCTCTCTAGTGTATTTTCCGTTTCAGTTATGAATTTATTTTCAGCTCCAGAATTTTTTGATTACTTTTTTATAATTTCTATCTCCTTATTGATATTCTGATTTTGTTCATATATCATTTCCCTTTCTTTCCATGTTTTCTTTTAGCCCTTTGAGTATCTTTAAGACAGTTGTTTAAAAATCTTTGTCTATTTAGTCCAATTTTTGTGTTTCCTCTGGTTATTTTTTATTGTTATTGATTTATCTTGTTTCTTTGAATGGCCTATATTTCCTGTTTCTTCATAAGCTTTTGTTAATCTTTGTTGTGATTTTTGAAACTGGACACTTGAATCTTATACTGGAATAATTCTGGAAACCATATCCTCCCTGCTTATCTCAGAGTTTAAATTTTTTTAAGTTATTTAGGGTATCTCTCTGCTAGGAAACAGACTTAAGTAAAAGTTTAAGGTTTTCTCAGGTCTTTTTTGAACCCGAGTCTCTCCCTGGGTATGCATAATGGCTTTCCAACCAGCCCCATGTACAAAATTGGATTTTAATTAAACACACACACACACACACACACACACACACACACACACATACACACACACGAACAGCTGCTTTAAGTGTTCTGGAAACTGCTTCCAAACAAGGTAGCCAGCTTCTGTGCTTACATTTCATTGATCAGGAACAGCTATCAGCAATTACAACACAGAATCCTGATATTTGGAGGACAGGTTCTGGCCCCAGTGTACCCTGGCTCCAGCAAGCCACGTCAGAAACATGCTGCAGCTGTCTGCTATGAGATTTGGGGGGTGGGTAGCTGCTACCAGGCAAAAGGCTAAAATCAACTGAAATCAACTGGTACTACCACAGCATAGTACCAGTCAAACTTCCCTCTGGAAGCAGCAAGCATCCAAATAGACTCTAAACAAAACAAGTCACCTCCAACAGTTCTACCAATATAATTGTTGTTTAGATGAGCAGATTCCTGGTGTTTTCCCCTCTGCCAACTTCTTTAATGTAACCCTGGGACTTTCCAACATGCTCCTAAAATTATCCTTCCCAGACAACCTGTGTTCATCTAACTCCACTTAAAATACACCTACACTTAACCATAGTGTTAGTTCATTATGCCTAGACTATTTACATAAACAATATGGTCCATCCTGAACACCTACTTTCCTTCTAGAGTCTGGAATTTGGGTAGGTGCTAGGCAGAGGGTCCTTGGGCACTCACTCTCTCATAAACTTCCCTGGCTACAGATGTGACATACATGTTGCTGCATTTTCATTGCTAGGAGTGAGCACTGTGTGATCATCATGGGAGGGAGAAAGCATTAGAAAGCCTTCACATGGATTCCTACACTTGGTTTGTTTCTTTTCCCCTTATCATCTGGATATGTGTCCTTACTATACAACTGGAATAAATCCTAAGTCATGAATATACACATGCTGAGTTCCATGAATTCTTCTAGGGAATGGATTGTGAGGATAGTCTTGGGTACTCCCTGCCAAGGGTTATATGAAGATTAAATGTCCTAATATGTGTAAAACATTTAACATAATGCCTAGGTCATGATCAGTTCTCAAAATAAGAATAGGGATGGTTTTGGTGGCAGTGGGGATGGTGCTCATAAAACCATGAACCCTATCCCTCCATCCTCTCCCACTATATGCTCTCATATCTCTCAGCCTCTTATTGAATACACAACCTGACACCTTTTTAATAGTATTTTACTAACAAGTATCTCAAATTCAGTCTCCTATTGTGCCACATCAGATTAGCAAGGCCCAAAGAGATCAAATGAAATGGTCCAAGTCATGTCATGGGTCAGTGAGAGCTGAGGGAAGAAACCAAGTTTGTCGTTTATGTCCTACATTGGCTTCACTGCCGCCTAGTATACGTGAGGCAGGCTACGAATAAATATAGTTAGCCTTGAGCCAGGCTGTCAAGAACCTAGCTGCCATGAAAGGGTTTTCTTTTTTTTCCGTGAGCGAGAGTGGGATGGGGGGCGAGGAACATGAAAAGATAGAAAGGAAAAGGAGCCATAAAAAGAAAATGCACATTATCTGATCTAAAGGCAGGGTGAAATGATTTCTCTTCTGCATCTCCAATTCAACAGTATTACTCCGGGGGTGGGATGAGGAGTAAAGCAGTGAGCAGAAGGTGGCACACCATGGGAGAACAGTTAATATATTCCAGAGTTGGAAAAAGGCACAAAAAGGACTAAGGAGAGAGCAGAAGCCTACAGCAAAGAGTTCCTATATAGGAACCAGAGCCTGTTAAAGAGAATCCTCGGTCGGATCTCAAAATTCTGGACCATATATGCAACTTAAAAGACGGGATCAGACGGGACCAGAGACCCACTTGGGCCCAGTCTAGAGAACTCAGTCCACCCTCCTGCCCACCACGGAATGAGCCAATGAGTGAGCAAGAACCGAGCACTCAAAACATGCAACAGGACAGCCAAAAAGACGCTCCCGCGGACCTTGGGCGATGAAAACTCCCGGGGCTGTGGACTGAAGAGATGACCTGGCTGAGGGCGCGCAGAGAGCAGCGACCATGGAGGGGAGGAATCAGTCCCCTCCGCACGCCCTTGCCCAGCCCCGACCCATCCCCTCCCGGCCGGCTCCGCGCCTGACAGATACACCTCGCCTGGGACGCAAAGACTGCAGACCAGCGGCCAGGTCGCCTCTGGCACTGACAGGACCCCAGCACCTGTCCAGGCCTGCTGTCGCGGAGGTCTTCAGAGCCGGAAATGCATCACCCACCTTCCTACCCTCAGCTCGCGCCCCCTTTAGCACACCTAGAGGCCCCCTCTGCTTGCGTGTGGGTGGTTCCTCCTGGGCTCCGCCCACCCGCGTAGCTCCGCCCTTAACCTCCCGCGGAGCTGGAGATCGCTAGTCCCCAACCCTCCCAGGGCTGGCAGGCTGACAGCCCGTGGGCAGATTTCCCAGGAACAGGCCAGGCTCTGCTACAGGAAGAGCCAACATTCACTACCCATCAGAAAGGTGGCTGGACCGACTGGCATTACAGGAATCATTGTCGCATGGTGTGTCAAAGACAGAATTCCTTCTATGCCTGCCGGACAAGACCCTTCGAGAGACTCACTCCTCTTCTGAGCTTTGCTGCCACAGTGCCCCAGAGGGCAGTGCTCCTGCACCTTGGGACAAACCTGTCAGTGTCCCTTGAGCAGCACCTCTCCTCCCATCACCACTGCCACTCACAGCACACGTGGACTTGGTCTCCTAGCCCTCTAGCACTGTGCTTGATCACCACTTGATCCACGTGGACTTCCTGACTCCTCACCACCCTTCATGCTCTGCCCTTTTTTTGCAGCATTTAACACAATTATTTAATTTGAGCAATGATTTAATATCTTTCTCCTTCTATTAGACCATAAACTCCAAAAGTGCAGGGACTGTGTCTCTCTCACTCATGGCTATATTTCCAGCTTTTAGCTAAGTTTCTGCCAGTAAGTGACCAATAAATACCTATTGAGTGGATGGATAGGGCTACTCCAGAAAGGAGGGAACAAGTGGATATGAGCAAGAATGAATGAACGAAGGTAAGAATAAATGTAAAATAGCATTTCACCCGTTAAAAGCCAGGGGATGCATTTCAGCTCGCTGGATTTGGCCCAAGGTTTCTGACTGTGAATTCTAAAGCTAAGAAGTGATGGTGCTAAGTACTTGCTGTAGCTGCAGTCAGAGAGAGCTTCCTGGAGGCAGAGTGTGGATGGTTCCTGCTCTCTGCCAAGAAGAACTACACAAGCAAGGAAGCTCTCAATCAGGAAGGCATAAGGACTGATGTTTGAGGAGCCAGAGCTCCTGTTTGCAGGTGAGGAAGTTAAAGAATAATTTAGAGGTTTTCAGAACTGATTGAACCACATCAATTGCACCAGTGGGCTAGGCTGCTTGACTAAAGCCTTGGCATCAATGTCATGCTTTCTCTTCAGTGAGCCTGCTGGCAGGAACTGGCCTGACACCCCTTGGAAGACCCCTGGTCAACAGGCCAAGAGCAGCTATCAGAGAAAGTCCCTGCAGCACTTGAACCTAGAGTCTTGGGGTAAAAGGAAGCTATTGGTTGAGGTCCCCATTGGCTTTGAAATCTCGTAATTCTGGTATTCTGACTTTTTGTTAGAGAAGTGCACAGACAAGGCAGCAGAGTCAACGGGAGGGAGGGCTCCAGGTGAGAGGCTCAGAGACTAAGGGCTGAGCTTCTGCTTGAAGGATCCTCAGTCCAGAAAGTTCTGTGAGCCCCTCAGATGAAATTCACTCACAGTATCTTCCAAATGAAGTCAGTACCCCCCTCCACCTGCTCAGCTTTTCTAGGGTCTAAAGCCCAGCATTGCTGCTTTTTTCCTCAGGGTTAGAATAGCAAAAGTCACCATGGAAAGACATACATTGATTCTTCCCTGGCCTTGGACTGTGTACGCAGCTAGAAGCAAATATCAAACATGACTCTCACAAGGCTCCACCCACCCCCAGAAAAGATCTTTGAGGCCAGAATGGCAGACAGACTAGGGGAAAGATGAAGCAATAAATACAAAGTGGCCCTGGGGGCCAGGGGAGGGGGTAGAAATATGAGAAGAGGTTTCAGTATATGAACTGACATGTATGGAATACTAACCTGAGCCTGGGACTGTTCTAAGTCTTTTCCATGTGGTATCTCTTTTTCCCTGTCCCCATTTCACAGATGAAGGAATGGAGGCACAGTGAGGTTAAGTAACCTAACCAACTAGGAAGGGGAGCATTAGTCAAGCTGTTAAGAATGAAAAAGGGGTGCATATGAAAATTTGTAAATGCTTGGTGCACATCTGCTGAGTGAATGAGCTAGCAAATGAATATGTGAGTAAATAAAGAT
The DNA here is from genome assembly GCF_052094955.1 of Ictidomys tridecemlineatus. Lineage (NCBI taxonomy): Eukaryota > Metazoa > Chordata > Mammalia > Rodentia > Sciuridae > Ictidomys > Ictidomys tridecemlineatus. The sequence continues at coordinate 19,913,711 of NC_135478.1, forward strand.
TTATATTATGGTTTGGATCTGACTATCCCCTGGCAGCTAATGTATGAGATAATGCTGGAATGGTGAGATGCGAAATGATTAGATTGAGAGAGCTGTACTACCTAATACGTGGATAAACCCATTTGATTAATAATTGTAAAAAGATTACTATGTTGAGTATTACTATACTTACCACTGTAAGCAGGTAGGATGTAGGAAGTAGGCCATTGAACGCATACCTTTGGGGTTTATATTTGGTCCCTCATACTTCATTTTCTTTCTCTGCTTTTGAGCTCCCATGAGCTGAGCAGCTTTCCTCCACCATGCCCTTCCACCACGGTGCTTCGCCTCACCTTCGGTCCAAAACGATGGAGTAGGCTGATGTGAATTGAACCTCTGAAACCATGAACCCAAAATAAACTTTTCCTCCTCTAAGTTGTTCTTGGCAGTTATTTTGATTACAGTAACAAAAAGATGACTAACACAACATGAGCTGTCAATAGGTCATAGAGGTAGGAGTAGACTCGAGCCAGGCTTAGAGATAAAGTGCCAGCTCACAGCAAAGAATGCAGCTGGTAAGCAGGCTGTGACCATAACTAGAGGTTTCTCTCTGACCTTCCTTCTGGGCACCTCCTCCTGCTCTCACCTATCAGGCTCAGTCACGTGTTAAATCAGGAGTATATATTTCTCCCAGGTGCTAGCTCACTAGGGTTATTTACCACAATTTTCATCCACAGAGCAAGGTTCAGGTGGACAGACCTTTGCATTCCCGACCTGTCAAAGCTTCACAAAACTCTTCTGGCATCCAGAGAACACCAGAGCTTAGCCTGCAGGAGCATAGCCATGGTACTCTGGGGTCAAGTGCTGGGAGCTTTGCTGGTGATCCTTGTGGGATACCTGTGTCTTCCAGGGTTACTCCGACGACGCAAGCCCCAGGAACCTCCTCTAGACAAGGGCTCCATGCCCTGGCTGGGCCATGCCATAGCTTTCCGGAAGAATATGTTTGAATTCTTAAAGGGAATGCGGGCCAAGCATGGGGATATTTTCACAGTGCAGCTAGGGGGCCAGTACTTCACCTTTGTAATGGATCCCCTCTCCTTTGGCCCCATCATCAAGGACACTCAGAGAACACTAGATTTTGTGCAGTATGCACAAGAACTGGTACGAAAGGTATTTGGATACCAACCTACAGAGGGGGACCACCAGATGGTACATTCAGCCAGTAGCAAGCATCTGATGGGAGATGGCTTGGAGGATCTCAATAAGGTCATGCTGAACAGCCTGTCCTTGATAATGTTGGGGCCCAAAGGCTGGAGTCTGGATGCCAGTTTCTGGCATGAGGATGGTCTCTTCCAGTTCTGCTACAATACCTTGTTCAAGGCTGGTTACCTGAGCTTGTTTGGCTATACAAAGAACGTGGCACAGGACCTGCTACAGGCAGAAGAGCTATTCATGAAGTTTCGCAGGTTTGATCTTCTTTTTCCAAGGTTTGTCTACTCCCTGCTGAGTCCCCGGGAGTGGCTAGAAGTGGGCCAGCTCCAGCGTCTCTTTCACAAGACACTCTCTGTGGAACACAACCTGGAGAAGGATGGCGTGAGCGGCTGGTTATGCTACATGCTTCAGTTTCTGAGGGAGCAGGGAGTGGCCCCAGCTATGCAGGCCAAGTTCAATTTCATGATGCTCTGGGCTTCCCAAGGGAACACAGGGCCAACCTCTTTCTGGGCTCTCTTGTTCCTCCTGAAGCACCCAGAAGCCCTGCAGGCTGTGAGGAAGGAAGCCACTGAGGTCCTAGGTGAAGCCAGGCTGGAAGCCACCCAGTTCTTCACCTTCAAACTGAGCGCCTTACAACACACCCCAGTGCTGAACAGCGTAATGGAGGAGACCCTGAGGCTGGCAGCTTCACCCACCCTCCTCAGGGCAATACAGAAGGACTATATCTTGAAGATGGCCAATGGACAAGAGTACCTGCTCCGTCAGGGAGATAAAGTGGCTCTCTTCCCCTACCTCTCAGTGCACATGGACCCTGACATCCACCCCAAGCCCACTACCTTCAAGTATGATCGATTCCTGAATCCCAATGGCAGCAGAAAAATGCACTTCTATAAGGAGGGCAAGAAGATCCACCACTACAACATGCCTTGGGGCTCAGGCGTCTCCATCTGCCCTGGTAGGTTTTTTGCCCTCAGTGAAATTAAACTCTTTATTTTGATCATGATCACATATTTTGACCTGGAGCTGATGGACCCTGATACACCTGTGCCCCCTATGGACCCACAGCGCTGGGGCTTTGGCACCTTACAGCCCAGGCACGATGTGCGCTTCCGATACCGCCTAAAGTGTATGGAATAAGCTCTGCCAAGGCAGCCAAGCCTGGTCAGAGGGGCCTACTGTGGTCTCTCGCCTTTTCTCACTCCTCCGCAGCTCCAGGCTCTCTCTGACTATCCCTCCTTCTGGTTCTATGGCCACTCTGACTCTATCCTGTTGTCCTTGCTGTCTGATCTCCTAGCCATCTGTCAGGTTTACCACTCTTCCTTTAAAACACCATCTCTCCCAACGAGTTTTGCAGAACCTTCCTCTCGTAGGAAGTCCAAGCAGAAGGGGACCTGTCTAAGAGCAATTCAGTTTGAGACATGGTGCCTGCCTTGAGTAGTCCTGCCTACAGAAGCCGGCTCCCACGCAGAACATGTATCTTGCAAACATGGAACGCTCACCCCACATTGTTCCACAACACTTATTCCACATCCTTTTGGGGGTTTGTGGGTTTTGGGGAGGTGGGGTGGTTTGTGTGTGTGTGTGTGTGTGTGTGTGTGTGTGTGTGTGTGTGTGTGTCTTTTCCTTTTGGAACTGGGGGTCTAACCCAGGGTTTCATGTATGTGAGACAAATGCTTTGCCACTGAGCTACATCCTGGCCCTGAAACTCAGGTTCTAGAACAGTATTGTCAGATAGAAATATGAGGCAAGCCACGTATGTCATTTTAAATTTTCTAGTAGATATATTTTTCAAAAATAAAAAAGTAAAATTTCTTTTGTATGTTTATTTAGCCCGATATATCTAAAGAACTCACATTTCAATTTGTGACCAATATTTTAAAAAATTAATGAAATAATTTACATTCCTTTTTTTTTTTTTTTTGTCCTATCTTCAAAATCTGGTAGTGCGGCATTCCTCAATCTAAAATAGACACATTCCAGGCACTCAGTAGTCAAGGGTGGGTGGTGGCTATCACACAGATCTAGAGAAACACTCCCTTTGATGTAAGAGTTATTCTAGGTCCCTCCTTGGTGCCCCCCACCCCAGCGTGGTTTCAATCTCCCCATAGTTACCGCAACCATTGCTAAGTTGGAGCTTTCTCTAGCCCCAGACCCTCCATCTCCCCATGGGAAACCCACAACCTTTGATCCAGCTTGTCCCCACCAGAATAAAGCATCTCTCCTGAGCACTGTCCAGACCACTCCGTCCTGATTTCCTTGCCTCTCTCTGCTCAGGACTTTCCTCCACATCCCACTGCCAAAGACACACCCTCACCCTCTCTTGCCCTCGCCCACATATAGTTAGGCCCTTGTCCAGTCAGCTTAATCCCCTGTAATGGCCCTGAATTGTATCCTCTCCTCCTACCCACAGCTAATTCTTAGACCCATGACTTTATAAAGAGAATTAAAAGCTGCTTTTGCTAAAAGCACTCACTTTTTACTTGGGCATGCAGATGCTCAATGGGTAACTGAAAGCAGCATAAAACTTAGCATTTCTGCCTTCATTTTGTATGTTTCCTTTATTGCCTTAAGCTTTGGGTCTCATCCCTGCTCAGCTCTGTTTATAGGCATGTAAATATTTAAGGAATATTCATCCAAAGCTAATAATCCTCCCCCTATCGAGGCTGAAGACATCAAAATAAGGAAAACCAGGGTATTTTCAAGATTTTAAGTGACATCAAAAATCTTGGACAGCTTTTACAATAATCTGTTCCAGATTCCTAGAATGGAGCCTCGAAGTCTCCAATCATTGCCCTACACCTTCCAGGAACAGCAGAGCTTCCCAGGCAGATCGCTGTATGATGAAACTGTCCCCAGCAATTAGGAGCAATTGTTTCATGGGAACTGAATGTCCTCCTTCCAGAAACAAAAGTCTGATGGATAAGAATTCTGTGACGCAGATGAAGATTGCCCCCTCAATTAATAAAGGACTTTTCCAGAGTCACCTCACAAAACCAGAACTGAGATAATGATCCACCAGAACACAGTTTGACGGAGACTGCTTAATTATGCTCACCTCTCACCCCTGCCTCAGTACTTCCTATATTTAAACCTAAAGTTCATGTCAACACCCCAAGATAAGCTGAGGTGCTTGGTTTCATTGGTCTTCCCAATATGGTCACATTGATGAGAGTCCCTTTCCTGCTTTCCACCATTCCTTTTCCCATTTGGCTTTTGGGACAAGTGAGGCCCAAGCTTAGGACTCCGGTAACACCTCTGCATTTCTCTCTACACCAGGCCTGCCTGTCCTTGCTTCACACAGCCACTAGAGGCCCTTTTCCAAAAGCACCTCTGATTGCCACCCTTTTACTTTCCCGGCTCCCCATCATCTCTACACACTGAACATTTGAGTTTTGCCATATTTGGTCCCCAAATATCTCCATCCAGTGAAATTCAACTTTTTCTGATGGAATTGTTCTTAAAGCAGAAGTATTGCTTTCTGCCAACCCGAGCGCCAGCTATTTCTAGAAGGTTTCCTGTGTTTCAGCCACCCCATCCCAGAAATGACCTCTGTCCCCTTGGGTTCCCTAGTACCACTGGTATCACAGAACATATATGTCATTGCTTTGTGTCTTGACTGTCTCCTCCTGTCCCAGACTGGAGCCCACCAGGGGATGATATCTTACTCATTTTCATGATTCCTAATTCTCTAAATGTAGTTTAAATGCTAGCACCCTGATTTCTAGTCTCAGCTAATTTACTTTGTGTCCTCAAATTCCTTCCTGCCCCTCCCTGGCCTCAGCTTTCTGATATAAGACATGGAGGTAATTCCCATTGGAAGCATGCTTATCATGGCCAAGAGGAGTTGGGAGGGTGTTGCCGCCAGAACTACAGCTATCTGATAGCAGAGCCATCTGAAATTGGGACAGACTGAGAAATAACTGTGGGAGCTGGATAGAGGGTCCTGGAGAAGGTGGGCCCAGGCAGCATGGAACCTCACAGCAAGGTCCAGCCAATGGGGCTTCTCTCTCCTATCCTGCATCTCCCATTGGCTTCTTCCCCAATTAGCTGTGTGACCCTGGGTCAGCGCCTGCTTTTCTCTGGATTTAGCTGTCCCCAAATGATGATGTCTGCCTGGAGAACAGGCTAGGATATCCCATCCTATTCCACAAGGTCCAGAATTACAAGGAGAGGAGTTGTGTAGAGGGCACAGGAGGAGGAGGAGGAGGCTGGAAATCAGAAGCCATCTGCAAGGGACTTACCAACAACCTCCCGAGGCAGCCAGGCCCTATGTTCAATAGGGATGAGGGTAAGGGGACAAGGTACCTTCCTTGCCCTTGCTGAGATCTCAGTGCCGTGTCCCCTCCCTTTCCCCACACCCAAGAGAAAATAGAGCAGGATCTTGGCCTGTGGAAAGGCTGGGACACTGCTGAAGGCTTGAGTCCACTGAGTCAGGACTAAAAGGTCTCAACTAGGAGTGACCATATGCAGATCTCAAGGAAATTCATGGACTTTGTGTCCTGTTTGAGAGCCCAGAAAGAATGTTTGGGACCAAGGGAAGTTTCAGAGGGTTAGGTGTAAGGTGATCGCAGGTGCTCCATCCCACAGTCAGGGATACACAATGTAAACAGTGGGTTTCCCAGGAAACAGCACGCATCCCAGATTGGGGTGTGCAGATGGAGCCCAGTGTTCACCTGCTGGCAGGGAAGGAATTGGGACACCTCTGATTCTGTGCCTTCTGCATGAGGATTGCTAGAAACAATCCTGGAAGAGGCCCTGAGGAAGTAAGAAGATTGAGATCCCCAAAGGTGCAACTAGTCACCACCTGCCCTGACCCAGTAGTTCTGCACCCGCTTCCTCATTTCTGCACCGAATATTCTCTCCCTCTCACCCCTTTTCTCATGAGGACCCCAGAGTAAAGCCTGAAAATGTATTCTCTCTAAGGATCACTTATAACAAAATAAGATCAGGTATTATTCTCCAGTGGTGGAATTCTAGGCAGAGAAATTCTGGAAGAGAAAAGAGATGTTTTTTTCGATACAGAGTGACTGCTGTGAACATGCACATCACACTCTGTGGGAGGTTGCCTGTCCAGGGCTGAGCATTCTCTCTCAGCCTTGAGTAAGGGAGGTGATTGGTTTGGCATCGCATGCCACACACTGTGCAAAACAAGTGGCCTTCACCTTCACTCAGCAAAAAAGTTTGCTTCAACTCTGGATCTGAGTGTTACCCAATGGGGTTGGACAACCCTCCTTTGAAATCTTATCCCCTGCCTTATTTGGTGAAGAACATTCCATCAAAACTCCTTTGTGTGTGTCCCCACCCCATAAAAATAAAGAGATTCTAGGTGCATGCTCTCTTTTCAGCACCTTCCAGCATGGAAGCTGACCCTTAAGGTTGAAGGGCTGTCTTACCCTTGACATGAAAATTACTTCTGTGTTCTGTGCTTTCTCACCGTTTTCTCAGCTTAATGTTGCAGACAGCTCTTTTGAACCCAGCTCTCTTCAGCGAGGGTTGTTGGTGAGAATACTCCACAGAGTGAAGGGTGGCAGCAGCCCTGCCCACAGCAAAGCCATCCCTGCATTTTCTCCTGAGTGAGCCCTAGAGAAGAATTTGGCTTTTCTCAGAGCCCAAGGATCAAGGGAATTGAGGGGGGTTTCTGAGACCCCTGGAGAAGGTTCAGAGAGTGAAGTGGGGGAGTCAAGCCTTGGGAAGACAGAGAGCAGGAAGAGGAACCAGGCTGGGAAGTAAGGTCAACATGGAGAAGGCTCTGTCTTGGCCTGGGCTGGGATAGCTGGTGAGTTTAGGTACACAGCACTTAAGACAGTGAGAGGGAACAATATACTTAGGGCCAGACCCACTATTCCCTGTGGGAACTACTTACTATACATCTGCCTTTTGCAGGGAGTGCACACATGCGTGTAAACACATACACACACAAAGATACACAAGAAGAAAGAAAATCCACAGGCACATACCCACACCACAAGAACATAGTTACATATTCATTTTGAATCCATATATACTGTGCACAGCTCACACAGTAATACAAGCAGGCATATCAACACAGACATGCACACATACTCCACAGGCTAACACACAATCACATCCACATACCTACCAGTGCTGGTGACAAGCCCTGCCAGATGTCCCTTACCTGGCATACTTTGTTCCATCTAATCAGTGCACCAAGGGCACAAAGTTAGGGATTTTTTTTTTGGGGGGGGGGGGTTGTACCTAGACCTATTGGTACAGCTCAAGCTGCATTACATCAGCATTGTTGGTGTGTGAGCAGGTCAGAAGTCCGTTGCGGGGCAAGATTTCAGGAGTTCTAAAATAGAATGTCATCCTCCACGTGCTCAAACAAATCACCACCTCATTTCCCAGGGGACTAAGCAAGCTCAGAGTCCTTCCTGACAGTGGGGAATCTGGGGCCTTGGAAAGAGAGAACTGAAGGCACCAGAGCTGAATGAGATGGAGGAGGAAAGGCAGAGGTGGAAGAGCACCAGAGGCAACTCAGGCAGCATCAAATAGCAGCTGGGCTCACAACCTATGCACCATGAGTAGGCCACACAAAGCTCAGGGGAAGAGAAGAAAAGAGTGGGTAGAATCCTCACTGTGGCTCAGTTCATTAGCCATTCATTCAAAATAGTACTTAGTAAGAAATTGAGATAGATAGATAGATAGATAGATAGAAGAGAAAAGAGGAAGAGAAGAAAAGGAGGAGGAGGAAGAGGTAAAGAACAAAACATAAGAGGAAGACAGTACAAGAAGTACTTAGTGAAACTTTACTGCATCATGAGCAGCACTTGTAGCAACACGGAGGATAGAGATTTTTCACATGGTGAAGTCCCTGTTCTTGCAGTACCCAATCATCTAATGCTACCCTTCATTCCATCCTCCTAGATGATTCATTTTCTGTGTCCCAGGTTCTTTGTTTGGTCGTACAAGACAGAAATTTCAAGATGTGGCCAAGCTGTGGTGGTTCTATGAGGTAGGGGAAATGGCGAGCATTTTAGAAGCTCAGGAAAGAGAGTGCCATTGTGGTCTTGGGGGCTCCCTAGAGAAAGGTTTCTCAGGGGACCTGTCAGAGGGCAGGAAGATGGCAACCATGGGAGATGTGAAGAGAAAAGCATCCAGGTGGGGAATATTCATCAGGAATCTTTAAGTTGCAACAAAACAACATGAGTCCACACTGGGAAGGGCTTTATTGGTTCATGCAGCTGTCAAAATCTCAGGTTTGGCATGAGTGTCTGCCTGCCTTGATTCTGAGGCACAGATACTGTCCCCAGGCTCTGCTCACTCACTTGTGCTATTCCTTTCATCTTCCAAAGTTCAGATGATGAAGGAGCAGCTCCAGACTTCATACCCCCTCATCGTCAGTTTCATACTTTGTTTCTAGCATGTTCTAGCTGCATCATATTTTACTGGCTCTTCCTAGGTCATATGCCCATCCCTGAATGATGCACCAAGGCAAGGGAAATGGAAGGCTGTAACTGGTCTCTATATTGTAAGCTTCGTGGTACCATAACAAAATGCCTGAGCTAATGAGCTTAAAAAGAGAAAATGTTTATTTTGACTCCTAATTTGGGGATTCTAGTCCAAGATCAGGCAGAACATTACTCTGGGCCTGTAGTGGGCCAGAGTAATGATGGGGAGTAGATAGCACAGCAACCTGCTCTCCCCATGATCTAGGAAGGTAAAAAAGGACAGAGAGAGAGAAAGAAGGCCAAGGTTTCACAATTCCCTTCAAGGGCACATCTCATCATATAAGTGCCTCCCACTAGGCCCCATCTCTTACAGGCTCCACCACCTCTCAATAGCGCCACCTTGAGGACAAAGCCTTAAATACACGGGCCTTTGGGGGACACTTATCCAAACCATAGCAGTTTATGCCCTATGTTGTACCCAACCTCCACCCAAAGCACAGGGCAGAATGACAAAGCTTCTGGACTTGATTGTTTAGGCCCCAGGGAGACCGAAAGGCTCCTGAGACAGGGCAGGAAGAGGGTGTGTTCACTGTGTTTCCTCCTATAGATTGTGCATGTTCCTGGGAGGAGCATCTGCAGCCTCTTCTGATGGCCAGACCCTGGAGCTGCCATCAAGGTTACAAGGATCTTTTCCCAACTGAGATACAGAAAACAGGGCACTCTGGTGGGTGGAGGACCTCTGGCTTTTCTTCTCCAGCAGTGCCACAAAAAAAAAAAAAAAAAAAAAAAAACCAACAACAACAACAAAACCCTCTAGGCACACATCCCAAAGATATTTCCTGAATACCTTCTACACTCCAGGTCCTATGCTGGAGGCTTTGGAAGAACAGTGAGCTGTACACCAAGATCCTCACCCTGTGGAGCTCACCTGCAATAACGGGATTGGGGACTATGTTTGTCAGCTGTGCATTGCTGTGACAAAATACCTGAAAAAAAAATAAACTTAAAGAAAGAAATGTTTATTTTGGTTCACAGTTCAGAGGTTTCAGTCCATGGTTTATCACTCTGGGCCTTGGTGAGGCACAGCATTATTGTAGAGAGGGTGTTGTGGAGAAAAGCTGCTCTCCCCATGGCATCCAGGAAGAAGAAGAGAGAAAAAAAAGGGCTAAACCAGGGATAAAATTTAGTCCCCAAGGGCACGGCACCAGGGACCCACTCCCTTCAATCAGGTCCCACCTCCTACAGTTTTTGCCACCTCCCAAAAGTCCATTCAAATTATGAATCCCTCAATTAATTAACCAACTGATGAGGTCAGAGCCCTCATGATCCAATCATTTCCTAAAAGACCTACCTTTGAACATTGCTGCACTGGGGACCATGCACTAGGGATATGAGCCTTTAGGGTCATTGAAAATCCAAACCATAATAGGGACAATAACCAATAAACATAAAAATAAGAGAAATATATAGAATATGAGAGAGTAGTAAGTGCTATTGAAAAAAACAAAAACAAAAAGGAGAGCCGAGGGAAGAAGATTAGAAACAACAGATTGTGCATTAAATATTGTGAACATCTGATAGAGAAAATGGGAGCTGAGTCAAGAGCTGACGAGGTGAGAGAAGGAGCCAAGCTCTTCCAGGAAGATGGCACAGAGGAATCTCCTTAAAGGGATATGCCTGGAATGTCTGGAGACAGCACTGGAGGCCAATGTGTCCAGAGCAGAGTGAGCAGGAGGGAGTGGGCTGGAGATGAGGGCAGAGGCTGGGAAACAGATCACAGAGCCCTCTAAGGAGCACTGTAAGGACTTGAGCTGCTACTCTGAGGGCGAAGAAAGGACAGCTAAGAGTGTCATGATCACTCTGACTGTTGGAGGCACATTAAGCAACAGAAGTACACGATGATTGGAACACAGAAATCAGTTGGGAAACTACTGCAGCAATTCAGGTGAGAGTGTGTGGTCCTGAAAGCTAGTGAAGAAAATGAAGGAAGAAACAAGGAGCGAGAAGGTGATGCTGATGGTTGGGAATAAAAAAGTGACCACTGGGTTTAGCAGCATGGTCACTGAGATCCTCAGAGGGATTGCTTCAGGCAGAAGCCCAACTGAGTAAGCGTCATCTTCTCTCTCTAGACTGTGGTATGGCCACTCAGGCTGAACCATTCCCCTCAGTCCCCTTGTTAATGGCTCCTTCGGTCTGCCTCTCCCCAGGGTCTTTCATATCAGTCATTTCTTCTTGGTTAGTAAGCCTGCTGCTCTCAGAACAGTTGGACAATGAGGCCTGGGCAGTACCAGGTGCCAGACGCCGCCTGAGCATAGCAGCCAGGAAAGCCTTCAGGTACCTGCGGAAACGGCGACTGGAGAAGGCATAGAGGACAGGGGTAAAACAGCAGTGAAGAAAGGCAAGGCTCTCTGTCACTTGAAGTGCATAGTCCAGATGGTGGCTGACCTGGCAGTCCCCAAAGATATGCAGGTCCAGCAGTGAGTGCAGAAACAAGGTGAGGTTGTATGGGAACCATAGCAAGAAGAAAGCCAGTACTAGTGATGCAGCTACTCTTAGAGCCCGGCCCTGGCCTGGGGGCTTCAGCTTGACCAGGACACAACCAATGCGGGAGTAGAAGAAGATCATGGTCAAAAGTGGAAGGAGAAACCCCAGGAGATTCTGTTGGAAGCGGAGGAAGAGCTTCCAAATGGTCCCGTGTCCACCAAAATCCGCGTAGCAGTTCCACACACCCTTGGGGTTTTCATGTATCTGCACAAAGACCATATCAGGGATGGAGATGGCCAGGGCCACGGCCCACACTATGGCAGCAAGCAGCAGACTTTTGGCCCGAGTCCTCAGCCTGTGGAGGGGCTGAGCATGAACAATCTCCAGGTACTTGTCCAGGCTCATGCAGCTGATGAAAAAGATGCCACTGTAAAAGTTAATGGTATACAGGGTGCTCATCATCTTGCATAAGAAACTGCCAAAGACCCAATGCCAAGCCACGGAGATGCCCCAGAAGGGCAAAGTCACCACAAACAGGAGGTTGGAGATGGCCAGGTTCAGAAGGTAGACCTCAGTCATCCGCCTGCAAGGCACGTAACGGAGTAAGACCACGAGAAGGAGGAGGTTCCCGGTCAGGCCCAACACAAAAATCAGGCTGTAGAAGACTGGCAGGAAGACTCTACTAAAGGACAGGACATCATCCTTCCTGCAGAGCAAGAAAGCCACCTCATCTAGGTAGTAGTAGTCATAGAAGGAACTGTTCTCAGAACTGGCATCCTCGGTGGTGAGTGGCAGAGGGGAGATGGCGGTGGCCATGTTGAGAAGACACACTCAGTACTGAAGTTCTGTGGTGCTGTGAGAGAAAAATATGGTGAGACTTTACATGCCCTGCCTCTCTCCAAACCCACTTTGGCTATTGCCCTGGAATGTCTAATAGACTCTTCAAATCTAGGGCAGAACCTGCAAATAAGAGCTCATGCTTAGGAAGCCCAGCCCTACCACTTACCATTGTGTCACCGTGGATAAGTGTCTTAATCATTAAGGTGTTGGTAAAGTATTCAGTTCTTTCATTGTGGTCTCACTGCTTTATTTTTCTCCCTCATCATTTAAAATGATTTATAATGTCTTTCAGATTTTCCTTTATTGTTTAGGGATACCAATTCACCAATTTATTGTGTCTCCTGAATCTTCCTCATGCACATAATTATGCTTCCTTCTTTGGCTTATAATTTTTTATAATGAGAGCTTCCCTTCAATGGGATTTCTCTTATCTATAAATGTACATCATGTCCACTCTGTTTTGGGGTTTTCTTCATTTTTAACAAGTAAGGAATTCCTTTGCTCTTGATAGTTTTAAAATATTTAATTTATAAATATTTAATTTTGTATCAATAGTTTCACTTGTAAACAATTAATATTTTAAAGAGTTTATCCAATATTTCTATGTATAAGAGAAAGTGTGATCCCTTATGTTAAAGAACCCAGAACCAACTAACACTTATCATCCCTCAGTTTCCTCACTTTTAAAATGACATAATAGCCAAATTATGGAATCAACCTAGATGCCCTTCAGTAGATGAATGGAGAGGGAAACTTTGGTATATACACAATGGAAATATTACTCAGCATTAAAAGAGAATATAATCATGACATCTGCAGGTAAATGGATGAAGTTGGAGAATATAATGCTAAATGAAAGAAGCCAACCCCAAAAAAACAAAGGCCGAAAGTTTTCTTTGATATGAGCATGCTGACTCATAATGACAACTAGCAGGGAGCATGGGAGGAATGAGGAACTTTAGACAGGGCAAAGAGGAGGGAGGGGAAAGGAGGAGGCAAGGGGGTAGGAATGATGGTGGAATGAGTTAGATATCACTACCCTAAGTACATGTATAAAGACACAAATGGTGTGAAAATACTTTGTGTACAATCAGTGTCTTGAAAATTTGTACTCTATGTGTAATATGAAATGAATTGAATTTTGCCATCATGTATGACAAATTAGAATAAATTTTTTAAATTAAATTAAAAAAAAGACTTAACACCAAAAAAACCCAAATAACTCAATCAATAAATGGGCTAAGGAACCAAACAGACACTTCACAGAAGAAGAAATAAGATCAATCAACAAATATATGAAAAAGTGTTCAGCATCACTAGCAATTTTAGAGAAATGCAAATGAAAACTACTCTAAGATTTCATCTCACCCCAGGAAGAATAGCAATTATCAAGAATATAACAACAATAAATGTTGGTGAGGATGTGAGGGAAAAGGCACACTCATACATTGCTGGTTGGATTACAAATTGATGCAACCATTAAGTTTTCTCAGAAAACTTAAAATGGAACCACCATTTGACCCAGCAATTATCCTTGGTTTAAATCCAAAGGACTTAAAATCAGCATACTACAGTGATGCAGCCACATCAGTGTTTATACCAACTCAACTCACAACAACTAAACTATGGAACCAACCTAGGTGTCCTTCAACAGATGAATGGATAAAGAAAATGTGATACACACACACACACACACACACACACACACACACACACAATGGAATATTGCTCAGCCTTAAAGAAGGAAGAAATTATGACATCTGCTGGTAAATGAATGGAGCTGGAGAATATCATGCTAAATGAAATACGCCAATCCCCAAATAACAAAGACCAAATGTTTTCTCTGATAAGAGGATGCTAATTTACAATAAGGAGGGGGGCCTAGGGAAAAAATAGTTACTTCAGATTAGGTAGAGGGGAGAGAAGGGAGGGGAGGGAGTATGGGGGTAGAAAGGATAGTAGAATGAATCAAACATTATTACCCTATGTACATATATAACTGTACGACCTGTGTGATTCTACATCGTGTACAACCAAAAGAATGAGAAATCATGTTCCATCTATGTATGATATATAAAAGTGCATTCTACTGGCATGTAACTAATTAGAACAACAACAACAAAAAGTCATTAGGGTGAAGCCCGCATGACCAGATCTTGGGGGTTTAATTAGAAGAGAGAGCAAAACCAGACAGATATTAGGCAATCCTTGCCTCTCGCTATATGACACTCTGTATCATCTCAGGACTCAGCCAGCAAGAAGGTCAATGAAGTTCTTAGATCTCATATCACCAGAACTATGAGCCAAAATAAACCTGTAAAAAAATAAAATAAAATAAATAGCTCTTAGCTGGATTCTCAGAGAGGTTTGTCTCTGGGCCTCCTGGGATGCTCTGGGTGTTGGGGGTAGTGGATCTCAGTTACTATCTATTGTGCATCCTCTCATGTCACACCAAATGAACAGAGAAGAATATGCTGTGCCTGGAGCTTCTTGCTGGACAGGTTGAGAGAATGATGACTGCACCAGGGCTGGAGTCCCTCCGGAGGTTTTTAGTATGGGTCCCCCGGGGTGTGGGGAGCCTTGTCAATTTTCATCAGATTCTCTTCCAAGTTTCAGTGTATGTAGGTGAGTCTGAGGTTTCCAGTGTGTGCCCCCAAGGCCTGGCAATCATCCAAGTGTCCCCAGCATGCCTCAGGTTTGGAGGAGCCAACCACTGTTCCGCGCTAGAAAGTGAAGGGTTGCAGAAACTGGTCATTTGAGAGCCTCTCTCCTAGAGCCTCCAGACTTGATCCCAGTGCAAAACCACTACACCTATTGTCACTCTTGTCACAGTGGGTGGGATCACTGACCTTGTTCCCTCCATTGCTCTTCGTATCACAGCCCTTGCTGCCCCGGGGTTCTTGTCAGATATCCCTCAATCTTCAGGCCACCACTGCCTCAAGTACCCACTCCCACTCAACCAGGTCTTCTGAATTGTGAGTATTCTAGATTTTCTGACCCCAGAGCAATGTAGTTGAGATGGCTCCTGATTCTAGGTCTTGAGTATCTGCTAAACCATGTAGTAAATCTGTTCTCTAAAGCAAGCTTGTTCAGGAGTCGCATTTAGATCAAAACCCTTAAAGCATGTAAGGATCATGAATTTACTTCTCTTACAATTAGGACTGCAGGATGCCATTATTACCATGGCCACTTGCACTTTACAGTTTTGGTTATGTTCCACCCCCTTCGGTTCCCTGCCCCCAGCTGAGGAGCAGGGGTTGAGGTTGCAAATTGCTTTGCCCATTTCTCTAGGTGGCCTTTCGATTTTCTGTGCTGTTTAGGTTTCTCGTGGCTACTTTATCAGTTCTCAGAGTTCTTCCTCGCTCTCCTTGGAATATACTTTCTCCTTTGCTGCCCTGAATCTTTTCTCCTGTGGAGTCCAGTGAAGGGTACCACCATCTTCTAATGAGAATCCTTCTTTGAACATTTAAAAAATATATATATACAGCACACCATAGTTATCTATATTCACTCTACTGTGCAATAGCAGGCAGAACTTCTTACTCCTAACTTAGTATCCACTGATAGACCTCGCCCCAGCCCTCTCTCTTCCCCCTCTCTCCAGCTTCTGGTGACCACTATTTAACTCTCAACCTTCATGAGATCCACTTTTTTACATTTCACATTTGAGTGCATCATGGTATTTCTATTTCCAGTTTTTCAAAAAACCTCCATACTGTTTTTGATAAGTGCTGTACTAATTTACATTCCCTCAGCCATGTATAAGAGTTCCCCTTTCTCTGCATCCTCACCAGCATTTGGTATTTGTCTTTCTTACATTAACCATTCTTACTGGGGTGAGGTGATATTGTATTGTGGTTTTGATTTACATTTTCCTGATGATTAGTGATGCTGAAATTTTTTTCATATACTTTTTGGCCATTTGTATGGGTTCTTTTGATAAATGTCTATTCAGATTATTTGCTCATTTTAAAATCAGATTGTTTGGGGGCTTTTTGCTATTGGGTTGTTTGAGTTCCTTATAAACTCTCAATATTAATCATTTATCAGATGGATAGTTTGCAAATATTTTTTACTCTATTGAGTCTCTTTTGCTATGCAGAAGATTTTTAGTTTGCAATAAGTCCATTTGTCTAGTTTCACTTTTATTGCCTTTGCATTGGAGGTAATATCCAAAATATCTTTGCCCAGACCTATGTCCTGAAGACTGAAAGTAATTTTTAAAAGAAAACCTCATATGAACCAGGGATGCAAGTCTGTCATAAACCAAGTATTATTGAGCACATTAGATTGTCCACCAATGAGGAAGGGGCTTTGGGGAGAAGAGAGGAAGAAGTTAAAAAGGTGCATAGGACCCAAGAGACAATTATGGAGAGTCACTAAAGCGGGCCCCGAGAGCTAATGATGATAATGCAAATCAACTCTACTCTGTACCTCTGCATTTTATTTCATATTTTTTATTTAATCTGTAATTGAAATTTTTAATACGTTAAATTCCAGTTTGTATTTTTCTGTGAATTATTTATGGTTTTAAAGGGTGGGGCTCTCATTTTATAAGAGGTCTTATGTAGTATGGATTTTTGTTTTCTTCATGTGCAATGCAAATATTTTCCCTAGTCCTTTCTAGAAGAAATTTTGACCTTTTTTTTTGGCAACGGGTGGGGTACCAGGGATTGAACCCAAGGCACTTAACCACTGAACCACATCCCCAGGTCTTTTTGTTTTTTATTTTATTTTATTTTATTTTTAAGGAAGAGAACTTCTTTGTTTTTTTTTTAAGAGAGAGAGAGAGAGAAAGAATTTTAATATTTATTTTTTAGTTATCAGCGGACACAACATCTTTGTTTGTATTTGGTGCTGAGGATCGAACCCTGGCCGCACGCATGCCAGGCGAGCGTGCTACCACTTGAGCCGCATCCCCAGCCCTCTTTTTGTTTTTTATTTTGAGACAGAGTCTCATTAAGTTGCTTAGGGCCTTGCTAAGTTGCTGAGGATGACTTTGAACTTTTGATCTTCCTGCCTCAGTCTCCTGAGCTGCTGGGATTATAGTACCACCCTGCTCTGCTGCCTTTTTTTTTTTTTTAAAGAAATGTTAACAGGCAGAATTTTAAAAGAATTGTTGACTTGAGAGGGCTTCTTTTGATCCTTTTAGTATTCACCATGCTGTGAGCTCACTTGTGATGGAAACCTTCACAGCTGCTGAGGCAGAATCTCTCTCCAGGGCCCTAGAGTCTTCCCATCCATGAACTTCTGCTCCATCCTTAGGCTCCTATCGAACGAACGAACGACATCTGAAGCAGATGTTGGTCAAATAACACGTGCCCTATCCCCACTCCAGGGGCTCAGTTAGAGCAGCTTTATCTAAGCAGCTCTGCTTGTGACAAGCCTTAGCCTCAGGAACTTGGTCCTGTGCCTTCTTCTATTCCCATCCTGGGCATCTGAGCCCTAGCCCCTCCCCCACGGGCAGTGATAAGATCATCCCAGCACTGACTGGTGTTGGGAGTCTGTGAGATGCTGGGAGGGCCAGGGAGGAGGAGGGGGGTGCCCTTCTGCCCTTAGGTCTACATGGGACTTATTAGTCAGGATAACAGTAATTGCACACCACTCTTTTCTGAGCTGCCAGCATTGGCCTTGATCTTCACCCAATTTCTCAAAGTCTCTTTGCTCAGCAGTCTTTTGCTTTAGCAAACAAATGAGACTGACGAATGTTTAGATCAAAACTCAAGGTCAGAGTCAGCAGAACCTGGTCTGGTCCAGGCCACTTTTGAAAGTCTCTCTTCACTTGGAACACTCTGACCCCTACCCACCCAACCCTCTGATCTTTGATTCTGGGAATCCTTCCAGGTCCTCCTGCTTGTGGAACGAGCTATCACTTTTATCAATAATATCAACAATGGCTCAGCAACCAGCACCCCATATGTACACTGTAGTTGGCTGGACACCTTCATGTCAGCTGTGATCATCCTATAACACAAATCAGGGAGGGCAGTGGGCTTATTTAACCAGGAAAGCAAAGCAACTTGTCCAGGGGTACATAGGACCCCAAACTTGGGTCTTCAGACTCTGGACACATGGTACCTTGCCCCCAGTTTCCTCTCATCTTCAGCCTCTTTTCTACCCCACCCAGCTGTCACCATAAGGGGACACTAAGGAAAGTATGACTGAATTGTTACCCTCGCTGGTTGTTCCGGAGACTCTAGATGTCAGAATGACATCAATGTCAAGGCTTTCTTGAGCCTCCTTGTGAAACACAGCCCCCCATTGAAGCCAGAATCATAGACACCCCCTCCCTAACACCAAAGATATCCATATTCTAATCCTGAGCCCTGTGGATACATTACCTTAAATATCTATAGAGTCAATCAAGGACCTAGAGATGGGGAGATTGCCCTGGATTACACAGGTAGCCCAACAAAATTCCAAGGGTCCCTATGAGAGGGAACAGGAAGGTCAGAAACAGGGAAGGAGGCATGGAGAAGTAAGTGTGGGGGAGGTGGTCAGAATGGCACAATGGCTACATAGCGAGCACAGAAGCCTCTAGAAACCAGAAGAAACAAGGCGCAAATCCCCTAAACTCCTGCAGGGCCCAGCCCTGCCCATCTACTTTAGATTTACCACCTCTACAATAGCAAGATAATAAATCTGTGTTGTTTGAAACCACCAAATGTGTGGTCATTTGTTGCGGTAGCACTGGAAATTAATGCACTTCCAGAGACCTATTGTGCTCTGAGAACCTTGGCCTGAGAGAACACAAGTGCATCCTGTCTACCTGTCTTGACTTACAGGCAGGTAGATTGAGACCTGAAGAAGGGGAATGACTGGTACAAGGCATGCAATGAGCATTTTGTCTGAGCCTTTAAACCCCACGCTCCTGACTATGGTTCAGATCTTGATTCACCTCTCTTTGAACTGTCCCCCATCTATCCCCCCTCTGTTTCCTTTTTTGTTTGCACTTTTGCTTATTGCCTGAATTCATTTGGCTTTCCAGCAACACCTTGATAGGAAATGAGTGAAGTCATTCACATCTTAGTATAAAGCAGCAGGTAGGAAGGCAATCCTGGGTGAAATTCTGCAGAGTAAGTTTTGAGGAATCCAGAGAATTACATAGGGACTGGAAAGGGAGGCCTTATAGAATAAGGAGGGTCAAGGTCAAAGAGGCAAGCCACAGCTTATCTCTGGGGCAGTAACATTATCTTTTTGGTGCTTCCTGAGCTGCTGGCCTAGGCTAGCTGCAGCTTTGGCTTTGCAAGAATCTCTAGATACAAAGTAATATCTCCTGCTGGGCAACCAGAGTTTACCACCAAAGGCCTCTCAGAGAGGCTGCAGTTGAGGCAACTAAAGGGAAGATATTGTTATGTCCATGTAGACAA
This sequence comes from Ictidomys tridecemlineatus, assembly GCF_052094955.1. Lineage (NCBI taxonomy): Eukaryota > Metazoa > Chordata > Mammalia > Rodentia > Sciuridae > Ictidomys > Ictidomys tridecemlineatus. The sequence continues at coordinate 19,933,005 of NC_135478.1, forward strand.
GGAGGCAGCCATGTAAGTTGAGCTCCTGCTGTGACTGACCACTTACATGTAACCTTCTCATTGATCCTCATAATCGCCCTGGGAAGCAATATCATTATGGTCTCCATAATGGTGAGGAACTTGAGACTTACAGAGTTGATATCCAACCGCCCACAGCCTCAGATTAGCAAATGATGGACCCAGGATTGGATGGAATTGATGAGCCCTTCCCCCAAGGTTCCTCTTTTAAAATGGATCCAACTTCAACTTGAAGGATGAGGCTCAGAGGATGGGAGTTCTGGCCTCAGCAACAAGTGGCAGAGAAAACTCAAAGCCAGTAGTGTGCAGGGCCAGCTCCCACAGGCTTATGAGAACCAGCAGTGTAGCATCTCAGAGGCATTCAACAACTGATCATGGAATATACCAACTCTGCATTCAGTGATGTTAAGTTGGTTGCTTGGCAAGGGAAATATTGACGCCATGGCAAATACTCTAAATTAAGGCTTCCCCTCCTTACTTTCCTCTTCTACCTACCTGCTCCCAGCCCAGAGCTATTGTGAGATCTCACTAGCACAGCCCCCCCACACACACTCACACATCTTCCTCTCCCACCTCCCACATCAGTTCTGAAGCCACCCTCCCTATCCAGCCAAGAGCCCTTAAGGACAGGGTCACAGGTGCTAGGCGTGTACCTGTGCTGAGTGTGCTATTTACTGGGCACCTGATAAAACACACTGGTCAAACAAACAATTTCAAACCTGACCCCAAGAGGTCACACCAGTTTTTGGAATGTAAATCCAAGAACATCATTTAGGATTATTCCTAGAGGAGAATGTTAATGTTGGCTTCTTTGGACTCTGGAAATCCTTTAAAATGCCCCCTAGTCCCTCCCCTCCCAGGAGCCTGTCAGACTGCTGGCTGGGGAATTTGTGCCCCAACCTCTGAGCAAGCACTCACCAAAGGCCACTCCTCAGCCTCAGAGATGCCTTTGGACGATCTCCTGCCTCCCCTGTTAGTCAGGGTGACAGTCGTGCCTCCAGGACATGCCAGTACAGGGCCGGCATCTGAGAGGCGCTGAGCAGATAATGGCTGAATCCATGAGCACAACCTCCTCTTTCCTCCCTTGTCATTTTTTCCTTTCCTGTATTTCAGCCTCTCCACCACTCTCCAAGACACACCCTCCTTCTATGAGTTATTCCCCAGCCTGGGCCAGCTCTGCCCCTGCAGCCTTGGGAGCCCGTGACCAGGCAGTGTGACTCAGAGCCCCCATTTCCACATGAACCATGTTTAAGTGCTGCATCCAGCTGGCACAGCCTTCTTGACTTATGTCAGAGAGACAGCCCTGCAGCTGCTTTGGAGAGGACGTGTGTGTGCGCGCACACGTGTGTGTGTGTGTGTGTGTGTGCACGCGCACGCGCATGTGCAGAGATGGAGTCCTGGCTCAGCTTGGGATGGCCCCCAAGCCCTCTGCCCATGACTCTGTCCTTCCCATCCTGCATTCCTGGCCTGATTGTGGCTGGAAAAGTCGAGGCAGGAATTTTGAAATGAACCACAGCACCTGGCTGCAAAATGCCCTCTGGCTTTGGAAGAGGCCCAGAGAAATTAAACCCAGATGGCAGAAAACCTGCCTCTGGGGAAGCTGGCAACTGTTGTAGCTCTCTTCTTTCTTTCTCTTGGGCCAGTAAAATCCCAGATATTAAATTCTATACAACAATGACATGCAGTCATCATATAGCACATACTACAGAACAGTCTCTATTCTCAAAACTTTCCCTGTACTCATTCATTTCATCTTTGCAATGACACTAGGAGGCAAGTAGCATTATTTCTATTTTACATCTGAGGAGACTGAGACACAGAGAGGCTAAGGAAATTTCCCAAGGTCACACAGCTAATAAATAGTTAATCTGGGATTTGAATCTAGGCCCAAGGCCTAAGCTAGAGATGGAGAAGTAATGGGAGACCACACTGCTGTTGCTTAGGAGGCCTAAATGGGAGGCTGGCTAGAAGGCTGATGGCCCATGAATGAAAAAGGCAGCACAGTCCCACATGGAAGACAGGAAAGCCATCGAGTGTCTTAGGAATGGCACACTAGGGACAAGAACTTGTGGGTGGCCACCTCGGGAGGCAGACCTAGCTCTACTTCCCCAGTCTGTTTTGAGGTGACTTCGGACTTAAACCTTCAGGCCTTGCCAAAGTTTTCCCAGGACAAAGCAGGGCTTTCATCCAGAGCCCTGGTCTTCCACTAGTCAAATTTCTCACCCACACAATGATCCTAGTAGGTACAGTAAAGGATTTTATGAACATTCAATGTGATGTAATCCCTGAACCCTAACCATGTACTAGGCTCTGCGAAAGGTCTCTAAATATTTTAAATTATTTCATCTTCACATTTAGCTTATAGAAGTAAATACATGGATAGAATAGCTCTGATTTACAACTGAGGACACAAAAGCAACAAAGAAGGTAAAGAGTTGGCCCAAGGTCACGGAGCAATTGAGTAGTAGAACCAGGATTTGAAAGCCAGAATCCGTGCACTTAAACACTAAATACTCTACCTCTCAAAGAAAATAGCCAGCAGGTTGTAGGTTTCCTCCTCTGAGCTTTACATGTATTAATGAACTGATGACTCACAACAATTTTATAAGATAGGCCTCATTTTACAGATGATGAACTGAAACTCAGAGAGGGAGAGTAACGTTCCCAAGGGAACACAGGAAGTACAGTCAGCCCTCCATATTCACAGAGTCTGTATCCATACATTCAAGCAAGTAAAGATCAAGAATATTTAAAAGAATTCCATATGTATTAAACATGAACCAACTTTTTTCTTGTTATTATATTCTCAACAATACAGTACAGCAACTATTTACATAGTAGCATGTACACTGCATTAGGGTTTATAAGTCTCCTAGAGGTGACTTAAAGTATACAGGAGGATGTGTGGGATAATATGTAAGTACTATGCTAGTTTATGCTATAAGGGACTAAAGCATCAAAGGGTTCTGTTTTCACAGAGTTGGGGACAGAGGGTGTCCTGGAACAAATCCCCCTTGTGACACAGCCAGGGACCTCCCATAAAAAGCAGGCCCTCTAAGGGTCCAGGGATTATAACCTCTCAGGAGAAATAACAGAGCTAAGCTAGCTCTCCTTCTTGCAGGGTTAACAGTAATATCAAAAAATTAGGAGTTAAAAAAGTGCATCAGCCTTTAAGGCTCTGGGAGTGAGATAAGATGCCAGGGGCTGGGAAGTCAGCTCAGCTCAGCCTTCTGGATTATGTCGGCAGAAACACCAAGAAGCTGGTGCCAGGCAGCAAAAGCACCAAGACAAAGTCACTGAGTCAGGGCAACAGTACACCCCATTCTGAAAACAATTCTTTCCCAAAGTTGAGGCAAACACATGGACAGAATAGTCACTGAAGGAAACTTCGGTTCCCTTGATTTTATCAGCAGAGTAAAACGCATGCACCCAGGAGGGGACTGATAGATAGTCGTGAGACCTTCGACACATGAATAAGTATGACGGAGAACAGCAGGTGCAGGTGAAACCCCACCCCTTGCTGGGATGACCTCCAGAGACTGCAATGCCCCTACCCGACAGATGCCAAAGCTGTGCACCCTTGTCCTTTGCCGGAGCCAGCCTGGCACACTCCATCAGTCCTGTCTGCCTTCTGGTTCAAGCAGAGGCCCTCTGCAAAGAGCCTCGTTCTGCTTACACTGTGCCTCTGCCTGGTTCTGGTTCTGGGAGGCTGCCTGTCCATCATCCACCCTGGGAGCAGCACATTCAGATAGAACAAGATTTATAAATTGTGGTGAAAACAGTAGCAGGGGCTGGGGATGTGGCTCAGAGGTAGAGTGCTTGCCTAGCCTGCCTGAAGCCCTGGTTCAAGACCCAGCATCACCAAAAAAGGTAAAACAACAGCAACCCAACCTGACATTTTGCAGGAGACTCTGTACTTTCCAAGGCACTTTTCTATCTGGTCCTTGTTTCTTCCTGGCTCCCTTTGGAGGAGACAGTAGACATTACAGCTGGGCTCACAGAAACCCCAGGGCCACACTGCAAGACAGGCAGAGCAGGCTCCAGAGTTCAGGACTCCAGTTCCCAGTTCACTGTGCCTGCTCTCTCTTTAATTTTTAAGCTATATTTTGTGGACTTCAAAAATAATATATGTTCAATGCAAAATGTAGAAACACAAGGGGGAAAATAGAAAAAAAAAATTTGGCTAAAAACACCCCACTATCCCACCCCACTGAGATGACCCTTATAAACATCTCAGTGTACCTTGTTTGTCTTGTTTCTTATCCAGAAATCCTCAAAGATTTGTTGGCCCACCAAACCTCATGGATTTGGGAATCACAAAGTCTGGCTGAAAGGGAACGGCCCTTCCGGTCCCCAGCAGGGCAGGGGTCAACTTGCTAACTCCTGAGAGGCTCCCTGCTCCCCACGCTCCCAGGGCTCCATATTCCTCAATGTTTCCTGGTTCTTATCAATAAATGGGGATGTTGGTGACATTGATTTAAAAAAAAACACCAGTAACTGTTTTCCCAAAGCTTATCCCACTTTGAAGTAAACAACTTCAAAGAGCTCAGCACTCTGAGGAATCATTGTGGCAAGATAAGCCACAATGATTTATCTTTATCTTTTTATCTTTTATCTTTTCCCAGTGTTTTTTCCCCTATCTAATTAAACATTTTTTAATTAATTTTGCCTCCCTTATTGTTGCCTGAAATATTACCACTAGAACTCCTTGCATTTGTATTTCAGCAGGATGCTGAGTTCAAAATGAAACACCTCCCTACCTGCAGGAAGAGTGGTATACATAGCCAGAAGATCAATTAATCCACTTCTTACTGGCTGAGTAACCCTGGGCTAATTATTTAACCTCTCTGAGCCACAGTTTTCTCAGCTCCCTGGTAGGTTTTTATGATTAACTGAGTGCTTAGGGCTAGCTGTTGTTCCTGCCAAGGCCTTGACATAAATAAACTATTAAAAGACAGTTAGCTTAGGCAGGGATGGAGAGAAGAGAATCCAGGGACTGCCTGGATCCTGCAGCTATTTGGAACAGAAGGAACGGGCTGAGGATTTGGGAAGTAATAAAAGCGTACAGGGTCCATAGAGAGAGGGGACCTGTTTGAAAGAAGACCACAGTGCTGGGGAACCTCAACCCTGGGAGGGAATCCCTTAAAGACCATTGTCACAGCTAGGGGCACAGAGGTCCAAGAAAGAAGGGAGTGCCTGTGATCCCCAGCAAGATCTGAGAACCCAATTTCAGAGATTGAAAAAAAAATCCACAAATAAGATTCTCAGAGCCAGGGGGAGTCAGGGGGGAGAGGCCAGCTAACCAACCTGCTCTCCAGGTGCTGGGGCAGTCATCCCAAAAACTGCACCAGAAAGGAAGCTCCTCAAGGACCTCTCCTACCGCCTCCCTCTCCTAGAACTGGTGCCCACTCCCCAGGCCACTGTATCTGTCCCTCCCTGTGGCCTCTGGGCAGGCCCACCCTTCCCTGAATATGGCCATAACCTACCAGTGTCAGAAAGACTTTCCTGGAAATGTAACCCAAGCCTGGGAGGAGAGCAGCAGTCCCGGTGCCTCTTCCTCGGGGAAGTGCTGTGGGAGTGATTCTCAACTCTCTAAACAGCAGGCTGCACACATCCTGCTTTAAGACTGCGGGTGGGGTGGGGTGGGGGGAGGACATCCCTTTACTAGAGCCCCAGCCCTCCCATCAGCTGCCCAGAAGTTGACAAATGTGTCAAGCTTGAATGAACCCCCACCCCCATTGCACTTCAAGGAGGAGAATCCCCAAGGACATTCTAACTACTTTGGAAAAAGTGTATCCCCAACCATATCTCTCTGGAATGACTCCCTAGCAGCTGGACCAAGGATAATAACATCCAGTCCAGACCTCAGGGTCTGACTGTGTCCTCTATCTGGATGGCGTTCCAGCCCAACTGCCAGATATCTCACACCCAGCGTCAGAGATGCTGGACATGCCCCCAGCAGGATTCCCCTGTCCATCTTCCTCTACTCTATACTCCCCGGAGTCTCCTCCAGCCATAACTCTCTCCAAGTTATGCTGTTGGTTTCAACCAGAGTAACAGCAATAATCCAAACTCCTGACTTTCCAAACCATCTTTTCTCCTCCCCTCCTTCTCCCCACACCACTCCATCCCAGCACTGTAGAGCTAGATTTAGTTGTCTGTGTCCTCACTGGATAAGGAGCTCTCAGAGCAAGGACCATATCTGATTCTCTAGCTCAAGCCCAGGGCTGGGTAAAAGCAGAGACTGATTTAATAAATATCTGCATATGCTCAGAAGTATGAAGGTCCCTCTCCCATGTGGTCCAGGATCAGGGTCTCGGACACCTTCAATTCTAGGGCCGCTGTTTGCTTGACACATAGCAGATGCAGTACAGCAGTAATGCCAAGTGGATTCAAGGCCCTGGTATTGAGGTCACACAGAGCTGGCCTTGAATCTAGGTCTGTATTTACCAGCTGTGTGACCTACAGAGGATGGCTTCACCTCTCTGAGGTTTTTGCATCTGTATTGAGGATGGGGTTGATCCCTCAGGCTGGCATCAGGAAATTGAATGTCCCCAGGGGTAGACATGGACTTAGACAATGCCTTTCTCTGGGGTCCACAGGCCACCCAGAGTAGAGATAAAGCCCGTGACAAATTTTCACTCAGACAGAGGGGACCAGAGGATCCTCTAGGAAGATGGATCTCTAAATCTTTCCAGGCCAAATGTGAATTATCAATTGCTCCAGAGAATAAGGCCCAGAGAGTTGCCCAAAAGAGCCACGAAGTCCTGGCTACCTCTCAGACAACAATTAAATTCTAGAAACTGGGCTCCTTCTTCACCACTCCTGCTTTTTAGGGTTTTATTTTAAAATTATTTTTAGACTTGCAAAAAATAATATACAGGATTCTTGTGTACTTGTCAATCAGCTTTCCCCAGCATTGACATCTGATATAGTCATAATGCAATGATCCAAACCAGGAAATGAACATCGACACCATACTATTAACTTACAGAATGCTGTGGTTTGAGCCATATGTCCTCCCAGAGATTCATGGCCCCCAGTGTAGTGGTATTAAGAGATAGTGGACTTCAAGAGGTGGGATTAGTGAAGGTAGTTAGGTCATAGGGATACTGCCCTTGAAAGGGATTAATGTTGGTCTCTCAGAGTAGCTTAGTTCCTCAAAGAATGCTGTCTTGCCACGTGATCTCTTCCACACGGATTCTCACTATGATATTATCTGCCCTGAAGTCCTCTCACCAAAGCTGAGCAGATGGTAATAGCACTGTGCTTTTGAAATGTGAACTAAATAAACCTCTTTTCTTTATAAAGCATCCAGCCTTGGGTATTTTGTTATAGCAACATAAGAGGGACTCATACACAGATCTTATTTAAATTTCATCAACTGTCACACTAATGTTCTGTTAGTGTGAACATTGATGTTTCATGGCCTTGATGGTTTTAAAAAATGCTGTCCACTTCTTTCAGGATGTCTCTTCATGATCTAACTGGGGTTATGCATTTTGGGTAGAACAGTACAGAAGTGATGGGTGTCCTCAGTGCATCATATATCAGAGGACACAATTTCAGTATGTCTCTTTACTGGTGGTGTTAACTTTGATCATTTAGGAAAGCTAGTATCTGCCAAGTTTTTCCACTGTAAAATTACTATTTATTCCTTTTAATTAGTAAGACTTTTGTGGACAGATTCTTGGAAATGATGCAACTATCCTGTTTCTCATCATCCTTTTGCCCACTAATTTTAGTATCCATTGATGATACTTTCCAACAATCAATCATTACTGTGGTGTTTGCCAATTGACAATTTTCCATTTCCTTCATTCTTTCCATATTTATTAATTGGAATTTTGCTATAAGAAAGAATTTGGTCCTTCTCCTAATTTATTTATTTTTTTATATCAATAGGGATTCAAGGGCATTTATTTAATTCTATTACTATCATTATTTATCTTGCTCATCAAGTTGTCTCATCCTTTTTTAAAATATCTCAACCCATCTGCTTCCTGTTGCACCAACTTTCTAATGAGACATTTCCAGAGGCTAAGTCACCTGCCTTCCATGTCACTTCCCAACCAGAACACATCAAACGCTGTCTGGCAGGTAGTTGGGTTTCCCTGGAACTCACCAAGGCACCTTCCCAGCAAGGATGGGACCTTTTCCTGGAATAGACAGGCTGCAGTCAGGGAACATGTGTCAGAGCTCCATAGGCAGGAAGTTACAGATACGGTTGAACCCAGCCAGGTGGCCTCTAGTCCTGCCACTTGCCATCCAGCCATTCATCCTCCCTCCTGCACCACCAAACTCACATCCTGAATTGTTCCTGCTTGCATCCCCCTTCCTGCTGGGCTGAGAAGCCAAAGCAGCAGGCAGCTGGCAGCACCTACCCAAAGTTTTTTCCTAATTTGCAAAGGAAATACTCTCCACCCAAGGGACGATTACCAGCTGCTCTCCACCAGTTACAAGGGCAGCCAAAGGAGACAAGGCAGTACACAGCTGCCAGAGAAGCTCTAGCCCAGGAAAGGAAACATTTGCCAGTGTTGAAGTGAGCCTGAGGGAGAAGGCTGTGGATACATTTCTCTTGTTTTAAGACATGCAAGGATTCTGTTTGCCCTGGGAGAGAAGTGGACCCAGTTTTTGAGGTCAGGAGCTGGGTACAGGGCTCCTCCCAGGGTTGCAATGCTGCCTCACCTTTAGAGTAGACCTAGACTCCTTCACTGTTCTGATGTACTTCCTAACATACTTCCACTCTTAACATATGGGCTACATCCACAGTTACAGTGAAAATTAGCATCATATTTTCAAAACACCTGCTTCTCTCTTCAGCTGAGCCAGGAGTGTGCACCTGTGAACCTTTGGGCTGCAAAGGATCCTTCCTGTCTTGCACCCTCCCACGCCCCCCCACACCCTATCCCCCCCCATCCCCCCCCCCACTCAGCTCTAGGCCCACCACCCACTGGGAGCCTTCATGAGTTTCTCCAGGCCTCTCTCTTCCCCTGCTCTCATTCCTGTATCATTTAGGGACACATCTATCTCCCTACCACACTGCGAATTCCTCACAGTCAGGGTCTTGTTCATCTGCACGGAGTACCTGGCACTGTCCCCACGCAGAGCAGGAGTTGATTTGCCAGCATCACCCAACTGGCACTTTGCAGATTGGCACTTTGATGGGAGAGGCCTGGTTGGCCCTGCCTCATCCTCTAGCTCACTCTGTCTCTTTCTCTCCATTTCTCTGTCTTCGTGAGACAAAGCTCATCCCGTTCTAGCTGAGCCTATGAGCAGGCTGTCAAGTCTTCCTCTAGGGCATTAAGACTCTTGAATTCCTAAACCACAAATTTACCCACCAATTTAGAAGCTTGGTTAGTGCCCATATTTACTCACTTTGATTAGATGTTCTGCCGGAGTCTCAGACCAACTTCTTCCTATCATGCTCCATTGACCGCACAACAGGAAGCAAATGTCTCTCAGCTCACCTCTCCTATTTCCTCTTTCTGCACAGCCCCCAGGCTGTCTGTCCATTCCAGACCTATGATGTCTCCTCTTTAGTACATCTTCATAGGAACTTGTGCTCAGGGCCTCTGGAGGGAGCTGCTGACACTAAACAGGGAGCTTGTAACCCTTCCCCTGATCCCAATCTCTTGCCTTGATGTAAATATATTTCTTTGAAATCAAGACATTTATTCCAGCCATATATTACTTTTTAGAGTTATGGTGTGGCTTTCCAGATATCTTCTCTGGGGATTAGGCCAGGCTACCTGCTTTTACCTAACACCAGTTTCAATGATTCTTATATACAAAGATCCCACCACCCCAGGATTCCCAGGAGCTCAGTTTCCCTGCCCATGGACCAGTTGTAGAGGGTGGGATTCAGAGATATCCATGAGCCCATCATCTGTGACATCCTGTTTTGACTCTAAGAATTTACCCTTGGAGATTGATGTTTGTGCTTCTGCAAGCCCATGACTGGAAACTGGACACCCAGCCAGTTCAAGGTCAGGAATGGCAAATAGTAGCATTTGGGCTTGGAAGTGGGTGGATGGCTGCCAGCTTTGAGTAGCCAGTCTAATTTCTCTAGAGTTATTTCCTTTTAAATACTTTCAGTGTCTCTGGAAACTCAAAAAGCTGGCTGCTAATCAACAGTTGAGAACTGGAGACCTTTCCCCAAACCACTCCTTCACCTCTTCACCCAACCTCCCCAAGTACCTCTCTGGCCCACACCCCAGACAGAGCACAAAAGGCAGAATAACATACTCATTCGTGCTTGCCTTGCACTTGACTGGACTAGATCTGCTTTCCAAACCCACACATATTAAGCTGTCCCATCCTCCTACAACCCCATTTTAAAATGAGGAAAATCAGGCACAAAGTGATTAGGTAATTCTAAATTTCAGGGCTGGGATTTGGACCCGACTATCCCCAACTCCACCCTCAGCCTCCACCCTGTTGGTTTACTGCACCCTCCCTTCTGAATCCAGATGTTTTCCCCTCCTCATCAGATATTTCCTGCCATTTTATTATATAAGTTGTTTATTATGGCAAATTTGAAATATGACCTCCAAAAGTGCCAGATAGGTATAATGAGCTCCCAAAGCATCCCCCACCCAGCCCACCAATGACCAATCAGCAGCCGATCTCTTTTGCCTACTCTGCCACCTACGTACTACTTTTGGTATTATTTTGAAGCAAATAGCAGAAATCATATTATGTAATCTTTAAATATTTGAGGTGCCTTTGAAAGATAAGGACTCTGACCAGTGTCACACCTAAAAAAGTCAACACTGAATCCCTATCATCAAATATCTAGTCACTCCCATATAAATGCCATAATGTTTCCATTTATCATGAATTTGAATCAGAATTCAAATAAAGTCCACGTTATGAGTGATTGACGTACCTGTATACATATATGTGTATAGATAGACGATAGCTGCACAAGATGATGATGATTGTAGACAGATGTTTTTCATCTCCCAGTCCCTCTCCAACTCCATCTTCATGCTTTCCCTTTCAACTTATTTATTGAGGAAACTGGTTGTTCCTGCTGTATATTAATTTTCCCAAGGTCTGGATGTTGTTTACTGCATCCTCTGGTATTGTTTAGCATGGCTTTCTATCCTCTGCATTTCCTTTAAAGTGAAAGTCAAAGGTGTGATCAGATTTGGGTTTGAAGATGTTCACCAGACTCCTTCACCGATGACGGTGGGTTTCTGTGGCTGTGTGATAGGAACCTGACTTAACTTTGATGACATATTCTCCTCCTGTAGACCTTTTCCTATCTGCTTGAGCATCTTCCTCCTAAATGGCTTCTTAGCTACTGGCATTCCTTAGCACTTGGCTACCAGATCCCTACCCAAGCCACAGTACCACCCAGGGCTGGGCATACAAAGAGGAAACAGAACACAAACTCCACCTGAAACTGCCCAATGGATGGCTGGTTTTAGGCGATGGGAGGATGGAAGGTTATCACTAAGGGAATTCTCCTCACTTCTACAACTAAACTAAGAAAACTCTCAACACATGAAATCAGTGTCAGCTGATATCACATTGTCCTTTGACAATGGGTTTGTCCCTAGCTGGGGATGGCCCCTGCACAGTTCCTGGGATCTGTCACTTTAGCTCTGGGCCTTTGCTCCTTGAACTTCCCATCCTCCCCACTGCTCACTTACTACAGCTGTTCTCATTCCTCTGCATGCAGGAGTGGGGCTCCATCTATCACTGTGCTTTCTCTCCTCAAAGCTCCCTGAGAAAGGCAGATTTTCCTGAGGTTTGGGACGTGATTAATTTTCAAGTTGCCCTGAGGCTGGGTGCCTTGTCATCTTATGACACCCTAGGCCACAGGCTCACTTCCTGTCATTATAGTGCAGCTCAACTCTGGTTGTCCCTTCAGTGACAGGGACTATCTGCTTCAGATATCACCCCAAGAGCTCAGAGGACCTGGTGAAGCTCTTAGATTTCTGCCCCTTTCTGCTCCCATTCCCTCGCAGTCTCTGTGGATGGAAGGGAATCATGTGAAGGGAAAGATGCTTCTCCCCTTAGAATCACATTTTGTACCAATGGGTCCCTTGGACAGTCCAGCAAAGCCTTTGAGTTCCCTCTCAAAACAATATTCTTTTAATATAAAATAAAATATATTTAATACAAATTATAACCGGGCATGGTGGAACATACCTGGAATTCCAGCTACTTGGGAGGCTAAGGCAGGAGGATCACAAGTTTGAAGCCAGTGTCAGCAACTGAGACAGACTTTTTCTCAAAAATCAATAAATATGTTAAAAGAGCTGGGGATGTAGCTCAGAGGTAGAGTGCCCTGAGTTCAGTTCTCAATACCAAAATAATAAATACACTTAGGGGAAAAAAAAACAATTATAGCTCCAACCTGGAAATAATCCAAAGGTCACTCAACAAGCAAATGGTTAAGCAATCAGTCCATGCCTGCTATGGAACATCACCCAATAAGACAAAAGAACAAGTTGTTGATCTTCACAAACAAGTCGGATGGGTTGCAAGAGGACTGTGCTGGACGGGGAAAAAAAAACCAATTTCAACAGTTTATGTATTTCTGAGAGTCATGAATTTCTAAAGGTAAGAGATGCCATTACATGACATTATTTACATGATCCAAATTATACAAATAAAAAACAGATCTGTGGATGGCAGGGCCTAGGGAAGGGAGAAGGGGGGAATGTCTGGTTTTCAAAGGACCACGTGAGGGATCCATGTAGCCACAGGACCGTGCCGTGTGTTCACAGTGGTGGTGGTCACATGAATCTACACATGTGACCAAATTATACAGAACAAAATACACACACAAACTGGTGCATGTAAAAGTTGAAACATCTGAATAAGACCCGTGGATTTAATCGATGTGGAATCCTTGGTTGTGAGGGTACACCACAGTTATGCAAGAGGTCACTGCTGAGGGAACTGGGCGAAAGTACTCTTGATTATTTCTGTATTATTTCTTACAGATCCATAACCGCATGTATCTTAAAAAGTTAAACCTGGAAATAAATAAATAAAGGTACTGGGGTCCATCCACAACTTAGAAATTTAAAAAAAGTTAAATATTTATTCTGAAATAGTTATTAACATTTTTAAACCCTCATGATATGACAATATATGCATTATCAAGATTAACATATGAAAAACGACCTAGTGATGGATCCTACAACTGCCACAATAGTGATAGTCTTCGTCCCTTGGGAATGCTGTAACAGAATACCATAAACTGTGTATTCTGGAAATTTATTTTTTACAATTCTGGAGATTGGGAAGTTTTAAGTCAAGGCACGTGCATATTCGGTGTCTGCTGAGGGTCCCTTTAGGTGATGCCTTCTTACCATGAGCTCACTGACAGAGCAAAGAGGGAACTTGATGGGGGTCTTTCATATGGGTACTGATCCCATCCAGGAGGGCTCCAAAACACCGCCCAAGGCCTCCACCTTCAACATCATCCCAATAGGGATTAGGTTCCAACATATGGAGGGTAGAAGGACACACACACTCAGTCCAGGGCCGTGAGGAATATGAACAATATTTCAAGATCCTTGGGGCAGATCCTGCGGACATTACTGTGCCTTGTTGCCTATGGTTGTAATTGAAGGAGGCTAATGAAGGGAGCTAATGAAAATTAAAATGTTAATTGTTTTCCATCCAAATTCAGGGATCCCCTGAATTATACCATGGACTCTAAGTTAATTATACCATGGACCCCATTGTTTAAGTTAACAACTTTCTCTCTTACATCACACAAGCTATCAGGGCCAGAAGGCAGAAAGTAGTAGACAGGGTACCTGTGGAGGGTTAGTGCTGCAATGTCTCATCTGGGGCCAGGATGTGTTCCTTGGGGGCTAAGGCAAGATAACCTTTTAAAACGTTAAGTCATGTTTCTCCCATATGGCCTTCCTGCCACCTAAATGGCCAGACCTTAGGGAATATCTCTAAATTTTCTCTTGGATTTTGAGTACAGGAATTAGAGGAAATTAAGGTTCTCTTTCTAGCCCATACAAAATTTAAAAATGTTCCCAGAACTGGGGAAGAGCAAGTAAGAGGGACACAGACGAGTGTAGACATCAGAGGGACCTTGTTCCTGCCTCCTGGCCAGAATCCTAAAGTTGGTAGGAATCAAGGGCAGAGGGACCTGAAACATGGTGAGTCCAAAGTGAACAATGCCACAGGTAGCCCAAGTCTGTGTCCTAGACTGGCATCGAAGCAAACAAATGATACCTTCAATAAAGAGTCAAGCCTGAAGGTGTTGGTGGACTACTATGAGTATGGATGTGTCGGGCTGGTGATCACCAGGGAAAGCAGGACATGAGGACTAAGTGGAGGCTCATGAGGACAGATGCCACCAAGAACCAGAGCCCACCATGATCCTAGGTCTAGGCATCAACCAGTTGCCTGGAATTGATGCAATTCTAGGAAAGGGGTAAGACTGTCAAAGTGCTGAGATTTCACTTCCCTAGTTCTGTAGAATGGGGTCCCATAGAAAACAACTGTTCAGGAGAAAAGTGATTGCATTTTCTTGTCGACTTGAGTTTGAGCCTCAAAGTGCACACTAGAGGCACTTTTGGAATGCACTGGCACAGCTCCTGCAGCACGTGCTGTTGGCAGACCTCTGGTGCCCTTTCCCTCCCGTACTCAGGACACCATGGCCGACATCCAACAGTCCCTACTAACGCTGCTGTGTCTTTGGCTGTATCTTTGTAGTGAACAATGCCTGTTGTGCCCCAGCTCACTAGTGCAGTGTGCCAGCAGTTCCAAGAACATAATGTCCCTAGCCCCTGGCTCCCAAGAACCCCCAACCAAAGCTGAGGTCAGTGTGTATAAATACTCACTTTCCTTGCTCCTCTGGTAGGATAATGAGGTATGTGATGTGTGCTGTCTCCCTCAATTAATCCAAGAGGATGAAGCTTCAACTGCCCACAGAGAAAGTGGTTAGAAAATGAATCTTTTTGCTGGCTGCCTTCTCTCTCCTCTCACTCCTCCACTCTCCCATTCATGTCTACTTCACCTGCCAAATAGAATATTAGCAGATCGGGGCACGGTGGCACATACTGGTAATCCCACCAATTTGGGAGGTTGAAGAAGGAGGACCACAAGTTCGGGGCCAGCCTCAGCAACTTAGTGAGACCATCGGCAACTTATGGAGTCTCAAAAAAAAGGCGGGGGCTGGAGATGTAGCTCACTGGGAGAGTACCCCCAGGGTTCAATCCTCAATTCTGAAATATAAATAAGCAAATATGGAATCATATGATATTACTGATATTTGGCCTTCTTTAACTTATAAAAAATGCTAATTTCAGGAGGATGGGAATAGAAAAGATAATACAATGAATTGGACATAACTTTCCTATGTTCATGTATGAATCCATGACCAGTATAACTCCACATCACAAGAATGGGAAGTTATGCTTCAGGTAGGTATAATATGTCAAAATACATTCCACTGTCATGTATAAAAAGAACAAATTTAAAGAAAAAAAATGCCAATGTAATATAGCTCAACCTAAAATTTACACTCAAATCTCTATCTGAGAGCTGTTCCAGGATGACCCCCATTACAATTATATACATACTCTATCCAAAAACTGTCTTTCAGGTCGCCACTCAGCCACACTTGGAATGAGTCTTTGGGAAGAAACTGCTGAGCCAAAGTCCCCAGGAGCCCCTGCCAAACCCTCCAACTCCACAGCACAGTGGGTGGGTCTCTGGAGAGGTGGAGATGGAGCCCAGAGAGACCACTTCAAGAGTGAGCAGCACTCCACCCAATCACATATCACAATGGGAAGGGTGGCCACAAAAGAAGGAAATCATGAGAGATAAGGAAACGCTGTAACTGGAAAAGTGATGGAATGTTTGGAAGCAGAAACCCTGGGTGTGGACTTGAAGTCTGGAAAAGGGAACTCTGGGGGACTGCGGAAAGCCCAGGAGTATGACTGTCCTGATCCTCATCTTCCTTCCCAGAGAACACAATCCCACAGATGTGGCATCCAGGCAGGCTCAGGAACACCTTGGCTAAATCAGAAACCCTGGCATAAACATAGCTCTTCACCTTCTCAACCACTTGATGCCTTTGAGGCTCAGAGATCCGAGGACCACACTGTGAGATAGCAGTGGGGAGAAGTGGAGGAGAAGTGGAGGAGAAGCCAGGTCTGATTCCAATGCAGCAGATATTTTTACCTGCAACCAACAGTAAGAAGTGCATTCTATTGGTCATCTGGGTTCACAAGCACACACCTGAAGATGTCTCAAAGTAATAATAACCCTAACTACCAGAATGCACTTTGATACTTTTATTCTAATCTGTTTCATATTTCTAAATGCTAGTCATGACCCTAATTTCATAACCCACTTCTGGGTGATGAGCTGAGGTTTGAAATCCTGCCTATTAGTGTTACTAGAAATTAAAGGGTGTGGTGTTGCTGGGCTTTTTCCACATATCATGTGTTTGCATCAACCTCTGGGCCCTATTCAGAGTTTGGGGGATTCTTGGGCTGAGCCAGGAGAATCTGGAAAATTCCATTAAATGAAGGCAGTTCCCATCTTCCAATACAGTGACTCAAAGCAGCCATCACTACAACTTCCCTGTTTTTTTGCCATGGCCCTTTTCCATGTGTAGGGCATATGAATGCATTCTCTAATCAAATTATCACTTTTTAAAACCTAAATTATTCAGTCTAACCCTGTTTTGGGGACTAATATTGGTAAAATCACAGGTTTGATGTTATTCCTGATGCAAAATAAAATAAAAGCATGCTTGTCTGTGTTCCACCTTAGGTCATCAGACTGGCAGCCCCTAGTCCCTACCCAGTTCCTTTCATAAGGAAAGGCTCCAGTCTCTGCACAGCTCGAGCTGTCCCTGACATCTAGAAAGGCCTCACCCTTCTGTCCACTTCTCCAGTGGCCATCAAACCCATCATCATAATTAATAGCACTTAAAGTCACTTAATCCTTATACCACTGCTAGGAGGTATCAGAGTCACCTCCATTTACAAATGAGGAACTGGAGCAGAGGGATCAGAGAGACTTGCGTGAAGTTCTACAACTAGTAAGCAATAGAACCATGTTTTAAACCCAAGCCATCTCATGACAGAGTCTGTGTACCTAACCACTAAGCTCACTGCCCCACAAACCTATCACCATCCTCAGTGCCTGTGTTGCCTCTTAGAGACTCCACCTGGACTTCCTGGCCATGGGATGAAGCTTCTTTTCCCAGAGCCTCACATCTTGTCGCTGATTCATTTGAAGTTTCATCATAAGCTACTAAGGGACCTCACCTCTACCAGAAGGGAGCTTATTAAAGGGAAGTTTGCATCTTATTCCTCTATGTATCTCTGGGTCCAACAGACCATTGAGGCAGTGAAGGCCTCAGAAAGTGTCTGTGGAGTCTGTGGCCTTGTTGTTTAATGAGCACCTAGATCTCTCTGCTAGATATTACCAATTTGCAGGCTGGTTTCTAGAGAAGCCTGGGAATAGACAAGGGTAAGGGGAAATGAGTCAGAGGCAACAGACTCCAAGAGTCTTAACTCAGGGTCCACAGACCCTGGTGGGCTCATACCTAGCATGTAAGAGTAATCTTCGGGCTCAGATGGAACAAGATTATGCCCTTATTTTCTCTAACCTCTGATGGAAATTTAGCATTTCCTTCCATGGGAATGTGACCCATGACTCTTTCACCCATAAAATTCACGATAGTTTCATTTCACATTACCATCATACCAGACATCTAAAAATATTTATAATCACTTCCTGGAAACTTTATTTTTCCCAGAACCACAGCTAGATCTTGAATTTAAGATATCCATCAATAATATATATATTTGTGTGTCACAACTTTAAAAAATCTTTCATTAAGACTGGAATTCTTGGCAATTTTAACAGAACTGGTAATCATAAGTATTTTATTCTACTTATTTTTAAAACATAATTCTGAGGTAGGCCCATAGGTTTTGCCAGATAGACAGGGGGAGCCATGACACACAAAAAAAGGTTGACACGCTCTGTGAAGAGAATCATGGTTTAAAGCTGGAACTTGGAGTCAGGAGAACTGAGTTTGAACCCTAGCTCTGCCATTTATAAGCCAAATTATCTGGGCCTTCATTCCCTTACCTGTAAAATGGGCATTACTACCTACCTTCCTAGAGTAGCATCCAGCACCTGAGTAAAGGAGATTCCCAAACCAGTCCAGGACTGCCTGGTGAGAGGTCAAGGCTAGGGACAGTGGAGCCCTCAAACTAGTGTAGGGTTCACCTTCCCTCTCACTTTCCTTTCTCTCCTATGAGATGTCATTTATCTTCTCAGTATGGATGAGCCCAGATTTCTGTAGTACGACAAAAAGGCTGGCCTTAGGCTGGGGATGTGGCTCAAGTAGTAGTGCACTCACCTGGCATGCATGGGGCGCTGGGTTCAATCCTCAGCACCACATAAAAAATAAAAAGAATAAAGATGTGTCCACCAAAAACTAAAAAATAAAATATTAAAAAAATTCTCTCTCTTTAAAAAAAAGGCTGGCCTCATAGTGTTTGGGGATTCTCTATTCCTTTGCTGAGTCCATAATCTACACCCCATCCCCAAAATTAGCTGCCACCACCGGAGGTCTTTGAGAGATGCCACCCAAAGCATTAAGCTTTGATGTGCACTTCCACATTTGTCCACTGGGCAGGGCTGGTTCACACTCAATCCGTCTGCTGAAATGGAGCAAGGAACTTCTCAGAGCTGGACCATTCCATCCCACCATCCTCTCCTACCCCTCTCACCTCCCTCTCCTTCCTCACTACCATCCCAGATTGAGTCTTACATATAGAAAAGCACTGCCTCTGTACCTCTTTACAGTCACCTACTGTCCTAACCACCCTAATAATAGTGGTAACTTCCCTGATTGCCAGGTCCATGGGTTTTCATTTCAACTGAGTAAATGCATAGGAATTGAATAGCTGTTGTAATATGTTTAACTGTGTAAGAAACCAGCCAAACTGTTTTCCACAGGGGGGCTCCACCTTCTCACATTTCTACCAGCAAAATATCAGTTCTATTGCTTCACACCCTCCTAAGTACTTGATATCATCAGTCTTTTTACTTTTAGCCACTCTAACTGAAGCAGTATCTCTTGTGGTTTTCATTTGCATTTCCTTATAAACTTTTGGTGTTAATCATGTTTGCTTGTCACCACTATTTCTTCTTTGATAGTGTATTTTTTCAAATATATTAATATATTACCCCCTTTTTGGTACAAAACCAGGTTGTTCTCTTGGTATAACATTTTCAGATATATGATTTGCAAGCGTTTTCTCTTAGTCTGTGATGTGTTTTAACATTTTTTTTTTTTTTGGTGCTGGGGATCAAACCCAAGGCCTTGTGCATGCAAGGCAAGCACTCTGCCAACTGAGCTATATCCCAACCCTTAACAATGTCTTTTGAAGATTAGAAGTTGTTGATTTTGGTGAAGTTCAAATGGTTTATTTTTTGTTGACAGAGTGTGCCTTTGGTGCCTTAGCTGAGAAATATTTGTTTATCTTAATGTCATAAAAGATTTTTTCTGTTTTCTGCTAGAAATTTCATAATTTTAGTTTTTATAGTTAGGCTTAAGATTCATGAGCCTTTAATGGAAAACTTTGGAAAGTTCTTTTTTAAAAAAATGTTTTAGTTGTAGGTGGACATAATAACCTTTATTTTATTTTTATGTGGTGCCAAGGATTGAACCCAATGCCTCATACATGCTGGGTGAGCACTCTACCACTAAACTACAACCCCAGCCCCAGGAAGGTTCTTTGAAAGGGGGTTATGATAAAATACATTTTTTAAAAGGTTATGGTTTATGTCCAGCAAAATACTGAAGGTTTATAAGAATGGTCATAGTTTCTGTACAGAAAGTCAAATGTTAAAGGTTTCTGTCCATTCAGACTTGAACTTTTGGAATAAATGACCAACATGAGTGCCCTCCTCTTTGTTTCCTACCATTTATAGATGTTCAGCTATTGAGAGCCACAGCCGAAGGGGCCCCAGCAAACTTCCAGCTGCCAGCTGATGATTGGCCCACAGGGGCCCCAGCAAACTTCCAGCTGCCAGCAAACTTCCAGCTGCCAGCTGATGATTGGCTCACAGCAGCCTCAGCAAACTTCTAGCTTCCAACTGATTGGCTCCTCTGCGGTGATGCTCATTGGGCTGTTTCGCCGTCCTTCCAGACCTCAGAGCTGCTCATTGGGGGACATTTTTTTGGCTCTGCCCACATGACCCAGCCAATCGGCCTCAAGAGCAGGAGGGGTGAGGGAGGTTGAGAGGCTTGTGGGAAGCCGGTGGTGGCTGTTGGGCTCTGAGGGTTTTCCTGAAGAGCTGTGTGGTGCAGTGTGTGTGTTCTAAAAATAAAGTTCATTTCTTTTGACAAGTGGCTCCTGAATTGTGCCCAGCCAGACTGCGGCATTTGGTGGCCCACAAGGGGAACGACTGAGGGTAAGTGATAAGGTAAACTGCTTGCCCCTGAGGGCAGGGCGAGAGGATGGGTAGCCATTTTAAGATTCTTCTTTTGTTTTGCTTCACATTCATTTTAAGTTGCCTGACCCTGGAGATGTGTAAGATGGAAGAAAAACTGCTCACATCTGAGGAATAGATAGGGAGAAAGGATAGATGGACACTTCAGGAGGATAGAAAGGCTATAATGATTTTTTGTTGTTCCAATTTTGTTTCACTCTGTTTCAGTTTTGTTTGGCGTTATCTTGTTGGGTTGTATTATAGTTATAGTAGAAAAATTCAAGTAAAAGAGAAGGTCTCTCAAGCTAGTCAGACAGAGGAAAAAATTCAAGTAAAAGAGAAGGTGTCTCGAACTAGTCAGAGGAAAAAATTCAAGTAAAAAAGAAGGTCTCTCGAGCTAGTCAGAGAAAGAAAATTTAGAGCAGAAAAAGCCATCAGGGGAAAAGTTACAACAGGAGACTGCTACTAACACCTTTCTATTACCAGAGGGCGTAAGTGTCCAACCAACAAGGCCACCTCCATATGCTGGGAGGCCCCCAATCCCCGCAGTTGATAGATGGGATCCTGAGACAGGATCTCAAATATTAACATGCCCTGTATTTGAGCAGTCAGGAGGGCAGCAAATTCACAATGCATTAAATTTCAAAACAGTGAAGCAGCTAAAAGAGGCTGTAACAACCTATGGTCCTCAAGCACCCTTCACTGTAAGCATGGTCGAATCCATTACCAACTTGAACATGATGCCAGCAGATTGGGCTAATATGTGTAAAGCTGTGCTAAATGGAGGACAATACCTGTTATGGAAGGTTGCCAATGAGGAATTTTGCAAGGAGATGGCTAGGTGAAATGCAGCAGCTGGTTATCCTCAGAGAAATCTAGATATGTTGTTAGGAAAGGGACCTTATGAGGATCAGCAGCAACAAATTGCATATGATCCTGGCGTATACTCACAAGTTGCTGCAGATGTGGTTAGGGCATGGAAGACTTTACAAGGACATGGAGGTTTACAAGGTCAATTATCTAAGGTAATACAAGGAGCTAATGAACCTTACACTGAATTTGTAGATAGGCTTATTCAAACAGCTACCAGAGTTTTTGGGGATACAGAACAAGCAATTCCATTAATAAAACAACTGGCTTATGAGCAAGTGAATCATTAGTGCAGAGAAGTCATTAGACCATGGAAACATGAAGATTTAAACACATATATTAAATTATGTAGAGACATTAAAGAACAAGGGCAAGTCGTGGCAGCTGCAGTACAACAGGTTTTAGATGCCAGGCCAAAAACATGCTACAATTGTGAACAAACAGGACATTTTAAAAGGAATTGCCCATTAGGAGGAGGGTTTAACAAAACTAGGTATCAAAGGAGTAGAATACCGGATATTTGACCACGATGCCATAGAGGAAGACATTGGGCTAATGAAAGCATTCTCAAACCACCATAGAGGGTACTCCATTATCAAAAAACAAACAAGGACCAGGTATCTATTTACGATATCGTGGAGAAAGGCATCGGGCTCCATTGCCAAAAAATGGACAGGGGGCACCCAATGCTCCAGGGCCCAAGACCACAAACATACGGAGCACTGGAGGAACCCAGCAACCCCATCAGGGTAGTGCCAGGACACATTGTCCATTAAATCCCTCACTAGACAAACCAGAGGAAGCGCAGGATTGGACATCTGTGCCTCCGCCAGAACAGTATTAACTCCAGAGATGGGAGTTCAAATCATTTCCACAGGGATAAAAGGACCTCTTCCCAAAGGAATAGTAGGCTTATTATTGGGACACAGTTCTTCTACTCTAAAAGGACTTATGATAAGTCCTGGGATAATTGATCCCGATTATGAAGGTGAAATAAAAATTATAGCCTGTTCTCCAAAGGGTATATCAGTAATTTTCACCAGGAGATAGAATAGCACAGTTACTAATAATACCCAGCCTACATGATAAATTTTCCAGTCGTACTGTAGAAAGAGGTTCCAGGGGATTAGGCTCCACACGTGTAGATTGGGCTATGCTTTCTTTAAATTTAGATTCTCACCCCATGCTAAAACTAAATATTCAAGGACACGAATTTAATGGGCTACTGGATACAGGTGCAGACCTTAGCATCATATCTCGTCAAGAATGGCCAAAACATTGGCCATTACAACAAGCCACTCAAACGCTTCGAGGCCTAGGAGTGGTGACTAATCCCCATAGAAGTGCAATGGTATTAGATTGGAAGGATCCTGAAGGATGTGAAGGAACTATACAGCCACATGTATTGGATCATCTTCCTGTAAACTTATGGGGACGAGATGTCCTAGATCAATTAGGTTTGACATTAACAAATAACATCAATCAAAATGCACCCACTATTAGGGCTAGACAAGGTTTTAGGAAAGAAAAAAGATTAGAAGAACAAGAACAAGGTATAGCAGCACCAATACAAATAGATCAAGGAATGGACAGACATGGGTTGGATTTTCAGTAGGGGTCACTGAGACAATAAAAATTACTTGGAAATCAGAAAGACCAGTATGGGTTCCTCAGTGGCCCCTGACTAAAGAAAGAAAAGATACAAGCAGCCCATGACCTGGTCAAACAACAATTAGCGGAAGGACATATACAACCTTCTGTATCTCCCCTTAATACTCCCATTTTTGTCATCAAAAAGAAATCTGGTAAATGGAGATTACTGCAAGATTTAAGAACCTTTAATAATGAGATGGTTATTATGGGACCTGCTCAATCCGGGATTCCTCAATTGTCTGCTTTGCCAAAAACCTGGTATGTTTTAGTTATAGATATTAAAGATTGTTTTTTTTTTCAATTCCAATTCATCCTGAGGATAATCCATGTTTTGCATTTACAATCCCTGCACTGAATCATGAAAGTCCTGATCAGAGATATGAATGGAAAGTACTCCCTCAAGGGATGTACAGCCCAACTATGTGTAAAATTTATGTTAACAAAGTAATCCAGCCACTTAGAAATCAAAATCCTGAACTACAAATATTTCACTATATGGATGATGTATTATTAGCCCACAAAGATAAAAACACATTGTTAGAATGTTATGCCACACTTACAAACTTATTAAAAAATTATAATCTAGAGATAGCAATAGATAAAGTACAATTAAATTTTCCAATTAATTATTTAGGAGTTCTATTATCCTCAACCATGGTCCGTCCACCAAAAATTCAAATACGAGTAGATCAACTCAAATCATTTAACAACTTTCAAAAGTTATTAGGAGACATAAATTGAATAAGGCCTTATCTAGGTATACCAACAGGAGAGTTGGGACCTTTATTTGATATCCTAAAAGGTCCATCAGATCCAAATTCACCCTGAATGTTAACACCTGAAGCAAGAAAGGCATTAAAAATCATTGAAACATATATGGAAAATATGCATTTGGATAGAATTGATATAAGTTTGCCCTTATTATTTATTGTACTACCAAAAAAATATTCCTACAGGAGTATTTTGGCAAGAAGGTCCATTATTATGGATACATTTATATTATTCTCCTAACACTATTCTTTAGGTATACTGAGGCTGTAGGACAATTAATACTCAAAGGAATAAAAGCAGCAAAGGGAGTGTTTGGAATTTCTCCCAATAAAATTATTTCTCCATATACTATGAATCAAATTGATGTGTTAGCTAATGAGTTAAATACTTGGGCAATAATCATGTGCAAATCTAATGTTTCATTTGATAACCACTTACCATCTAATCCTTTATTGTCTTTTTGGTCATTGCATACTGTAATTTTTCCAAAAACGACAAGAAAAACACCTATCATGAATGCTCCAAATATATTCACTGATGGGTCATATAATGGTACAGCAGCAAAAGTTACACCTGATCAAACTTTTACATTTTTAGTACCCAAACAATCAGCTCAAAAGGTAGAGCTTAATGCAGTATTACAAGCTTTTGTGATGTTTAAAGATTCTGTATTTAATTTATTTTCCAATAGTCAGTATATAGTTAATGCTATAGTATCCCTTGAAGATGCTGGTAGGATTTCCCCTTCCTCTACTGTTTTCTCTTTGCTTTCCACTATACAAAGTCTAATCTGGGACAGAAAAGATCAATTCTTTATAGGACATATCAGGGCACATACAGGATTGCCTGGAGCCCTTAGTTTGGGCAATGAATTAGCAGATAAAACTACACATTACATACATATTTTCTCTACACTAGAAGAAGCTACAAA
Organism: Ictidomys tridecemlineatus; assembly: GCF_052094955.1. Classification (NCBI taxonomy): domain Eukaryota; kingdom Metazoa; phylum Chordata; class Mammalia; order Rodentia; family Sciuridae; genus Ictidomys; species Ictidomys tridecemlineatus. Next base: position 19,957,711 of record NC_135478.1, read on the forward strand.
TTTTCACAAAAAGTTCCATGTCAATGCTAATACTTTACAAAAGTGTTTTAAAATAACTAAGGAACAAGCTAGACAAATAATAAAACAATGTCAAAATTGTGTGACCTTTTTACCACAAGTTAATCTTGGAGTCAATCCTAGAGGACTGATACCTAACCATATTTGGCAGCTAGACGTCACACACTTGCCAGAATTTGGAAAATTAAAATATTTGCATGTTACAGTTGATACTTCTTCCGAATTTTTGATGGGCTCCCTTCATGCTGGAGAAAAAACTAACGATATTATAGCTCATTGCTTACAAAATTTTGCCACTGTGGGCATTCCAAAACAGTTAAAACAGATAATGCCCCTGGTTATACTTCTACCTCTTTTAAACAATTATGCTCATCATTTGGCATTACGCATATAACAGGAATCCCATACAATCCACAGGGATAAGGCATAGTTGAAAGAGCTCATCAAACTATTAAAATGTACTTATTAAAGCAAAAAGAGGAAATTGGGAAGGGGTATATATTCCCCAAAGTTAAACTTAAAATAACCCTTTTTACTCTATAAACTTTTTAAATTTGGATTCATCAGGACTTAGTGCTGCGGAAAGGCATATGTGTCCAAAAATGTACATAAGCCCAAGGTACTTATTCTAACAGGACAATGGAAAGGTCCTGACCCAGTAATTGTCGGGAGTCGGAGGTCTGTTTGTGTGTTTCCACAGGGAGAACAGCAGCCGATTTGGATTCCAGAGAGATTAACTAAAGCGATTTCTACAGACCAAAAAGAAGATGATTTGGTTCAAATCCATAACAGCTAGTATCCAGAACTCCAGTTTGGCTACCCTTACATCTGCAACAGAACCAGGATGCTTTTTTCAATATCTATTTTATTATTACCCTTTCCCAAATCATGAAGTTCTATTTTGTTTTTTGAGCTCATACAGACTTAGGTTAATGTTTTGCTGATCAATTCTATTTTTTGACTATAGAGTTTTTAAACATTGCAATGGAGATTTCACCTGTAAAAAGTTATAAGGCCTTTACTATTATGTTATGTGTTGTATGTATTATGTGTGCACACTTCTGTTTTGTTGTATGTTTGTATGTACATATGTCCATATATCATATATAATGAGCACTCATGAAAAAATGGATCCAAATATTTTTATTCATGTGATTTAAATGGTTTAATTTAAATTGGGTAAATAGCTGTTGAGGATTGTTTTAATATGTGAACAAAAAAGCAGGTTAACAGATCTGTTTGTTTACTTTCACTTTTCCTTTTCATTATATTTAATAATTTTGTTCAAGATAATGTAAATTGTTGAGAAAATTGTTTTCTTTTAGTGCCTTCTGGAATGTTACATAATTTTTTCTTTGGCCATTATTGCCAGAATTCCTATCTTCATCCCAGTGCCAGTGAAGATAAAGATAAAACCAATCTACAGCTTCTGCAATAGCTATCACTGAACTGCTTGCAGAACTTGCCTGGACTATGTATCACTTGTATGCATTGTGGAACTCACTTGTATGCATTGTGAACTATCTGTTGGTGCAGTGACTTGTGGTAGCATTAGGGTATTTTTGCTGATGGTATCATCGGTGGTACAATTTTTCCAAAAGGAGCCATCACTGAACTGCTTGCAGAACTTGTCTGGACTATGTATCACTTGTATGCATTGTGAACTATCTGTTGGTGCAGCGACTTGTGGTAGCGTTGGGGTATTTTTGCTGATGGGGTCATCGGTGGTACAATTTTTCCAAAAGGAGCCGTCAATTGGCTTGGTGTATCTTCCTCCCTTCTGCTTATGATGGTCGTTCAGTTAAAATTTGGGGGCCAACAGAGGTGAGGCAAAGAACCTCACCCCCCCCACCCGCTGGTACAAAGACCTATCCACAGGTGTGGCTGTATGCTGGACCGGTAGTTAATGACGGGTAAGATCCAATTGCAGTGGTACCAACCTAAGACAGGAGGCTGACGCCTTGAGGTCAGCTTATCCGATGACGGGTAAGGACCATATGAAGTATTGGACAACCTAAGGCAGGCACGATCCCTAAGCTACATGCTTGTTGTTTAAACAGAGAGGGGGAGATGTTGAGAGCCACAGCCGAAGGGGCCCCAGCAAACTTTCAGCTGCCAGCAAACTTCCAGCTGCCAGCTGATGATTGGCTCACAGAGGCCCCAGCAAACTTCCAGTTGTGTTTCCTACCATTTATAGATGTTCTGCTACAGTGTATATTTAGTAGGCTATAAACATGTCCTTTGACATTACAAAGAATTCTAGCCTTTCAAAAAGTTAAGAGGTGGGAAGGAGATTTGTTTAATAACATAATAAGCAAACCCTAAGCAGCATAACAGGTACATTAGGAATGCACCTTGCAACCTAGATAATTAATTTGTAACTGATAACTTTTAATGAGTGTCCACCTATGTCTAGGATCTCCTGACCAACTAAAGGAGTGTTCCTCTCTTGTGGAACAAAGATCCTGGGATAATCCTGTAATTTTAAGGGTATCCTTTTCTATCTACCTTGAGCCACAATTATGAGTTCACACAGAGGCAAGAGACAATTCCTTAGTTTGTCAACCCACAATGGCATCCCTAAGTCCACAGACCTTGTTCAAGAATCCCCACAAATTTTAAAATGGGCTTCTCAAGTTCACAATCTCAATTCCCAGGACAAGAGGTAGAAAAAAACTCATAAATCCATGATTTTCTTACTATTTTTAGAGGGATCTTTATATATCCTGAATACAAATATCCTTTATTAGTCAAAGAATTCCATTAACCAAAACAGTCTATTCCAGGGAAGATCCAAGTCTGAGGCACTTCAGGGATGGGAGAAATGTTTATGGGGTTTTACACATTGTGTCCCAAGAGTGGTATATGCAAGAATCAGAATTTTAGGGAAGATGCTAAAACCTGTTGCACACCAACTACTGGGTTACCACTGCAAGACATTTGAAAGAAAGACATGGTGGGAAGCAGTGGCAAAGAAGAACCTTCTTTGTGGGCACAGTAAACTACAGAGGTAAGCAAGGTGAGGACATAAGAACACTACGATGGGTATGAGCCCAGTGGGTCTCCCATTTCACACACAAGTCCTCAGGCTGTGCCTCTGGAATATTACTGCAGTCCTGTGAAACAACCTTGCAGCTGTCTTTCAGTTCATCTTTTTTTTTTTTTTTTAACCAGGGATTGAACTCAGGGCATCTCCACCACTAAGCCACATCCCCAGCCCCTTTTCAGTTTTTACTTAGAGAAAAGGTCTAAGTTGCTTAGCACTTAGCACTGCTGAGGCTGACTTTGAACTCACAACTCTCCTCTCAGCCTCTCAGTTCATCTTGAATCCCACACAGTAGCCCCCTTTCCTTTCTAAGCTAAGCTGCCACAAGGCTTTGGTGGTCTCTGTATTGTACCCAGGCTCACTTTGTTCTGTTTGTGGCTTGTTTGGTCAAGAGAATGTCATAGGGCTCTTTCCGCCTGAGCTTTCTTAAAATTCCTTTCATAGATCTTGTATCCTGCTAGAATAGCATGCTGTATGGATTCCAGATGCCCTGGCCTGCAGAGGAACTCGGAACCTAAATGAGCGCTTGATAGTAAGAAAGGGACACAAAAAAGAAACCCCTTGGGGTGGAATGAAACTACTGAAACACCAGCTAGATGACTAGGTTCACAGGGCCTGAGACCTGGAACCTGGTGGATTGTGGAGTTGCAGCTCAAGTTCACCTTAATCCTTGGAAGGGCTTCAGGCCACTGCAAGCCTGTTTATTGCAAAGTTTGTTTCTTTAATGCTGAAGACTTGCTCTATCTCACTGCAACTTTGAAGTTTTTAAGTGGTATACTGTTTGTGATTTATATGCACTTTGAGAAAATTTGCCCCACAAAATGTGAACATTAGTTTAGATTGGAGGATCTCTTCTGAACTTCTGGGTAAATTCTTCTGACTGCAGTAGCATACAGGGTCCAGTAGGGGTCTCCTAAGACTTCCTGGAGTATAAATAATGCCTAATCAGATCCAGCAGATGGCTCCCAACACTCCAATGCTCTTACGGGGTGTTTCCTTTACTCCTAGTGACACAAGAAAGGGTGTGCATGTGTTCAGCGAACCCAGGTGCATACCAAACATTTCTTATTGGATGAATTTTGTCCTTTAATAAAATGCTCAGACTTAGATGGGCAGGGGGCAGGACCTCAATGTAGGCTATAATTAGATGAAAGGGACATACAGGTGTCCAGCCAGCCTTTTCTATGCAGGCCTCTGCTATCATTCTCAACATAGAAAGTGACAAGGGGTTGAGGATCAGAAAACAGTGTGCTTGTGGATGTGTTTCCCCGGTGGACTGCTTTATCTCAAGCATTTATCTTCATGTACTTCAACAGCTTTAATTTAAAACTTTCTTTACTAATTCATACTAATAAATCCCATACACTAAGCTTATAAATAAAAGTAACATAGATGTTCCAATAGTAAGAATAATTTAGTAAGATTTCACCTTAAAATAAAAACATCTAAATTCTTCAAACTTTCCAAATTGGATTGACAGAATTATCATTCTCCCCAACTCAATTTGTCCTTCTTTAACAAATACATAAAAGAACAAATATACAAAGTAGCTTCTTAACATGCACAAAATATTAATACAAATGGGTCTTTTAAGTATTTGTTTTATTCCAAAGCTTTCTAGGTTAAAAGATGTTTACTCACCTAGGAAGGCAGTTACTATACCAAAACCTATTTACTAGCAGACAGTGTCTATAAGAGGCTGAGGATCTTGTCTGATACCCCAATGGGCAACACCAGACTCTCTATATAATTATATTAATGATTCCATAACTTCAAGGGGGCCATAACTGGGTTGAATGATGATGTCTGAGATTTGCTTTGAAGTACTTCAAAAAAGAAAGCTTCCATATACATACATACCTAACTACATCAATAAGGGAATGATCATCTAAGCTACTTCCCTGTATTCAACTTATATATTATCCATTTTTTCTCCTTAAAAGTCTGTAGCTCCTACCCAAGTTCATCAGTTTGAAATCTTTATATAAATGTACCTATATTAAGATATGTAAAAATATTTATATCTAAGGGTAAAGATATATAAATACCTCAAGATCTTTAAACTTAATGTTCCATAGTAAAGTCTCTGTTTAATTTTATAGTATTAACACTGTACAAAACTGCATATTCATTCATATTCATAGGGCCACATAAATGCTTAGAATCCTTAAAATTAGATCCAACTAGATTTTGGATATTTTACCTGACTTTTGATTGACTCAAGATCAAAATTTACAGGTTCATTCTAATATTCCACGAGTCAAAAAGTGTCTCTTAACTGCTATTTTTAATATTTCTGTATTCTCCATGATACTAATAAATAATTTAACATCAATAGGGTTGAGGAACAAGCCATCTACTATCTCTTACACCTTTTTAAAAGACAGGCTGGCCCCTGCTGGCCTCCAACTCCTGGGCTCAAGCCATCCTCCTGCCTCAGTCTCCTGAGTACTTGGACTATAAATGTGTCACTATGCCTGGTCTTAGAATATTTTTTCACTTTTCCTTATTCTTATGAACTCATGTTTTTTAACAGCTTCTAGTATTTCACAGCCATATTCTCCTTTTGATGCTTCAACTGTCACAACTTCTCAGTTTTTAAAACCTGTCTTTTGGTTGGTTCCTGGGTCATTTTCAGATAATCATATTAATTTTTTAAAACATCCTTGTTTTCTGGCAAATACACAAGAGTGCTCCAAGCTCCCAAACATAAAATCTTCCATTTTTCTAAGGACCCTATTAACAGAATAAAGGCATTTTAAAGTCAAAATGGAATCATGAAATGATTTTGCTACTGAGCTACTGCAGCTGACAGAGCTGAACACATACAAACTTTTTTCCACATGTGGGTGAAAGTTCATATGATATTTAAAATTTAATTCTTACAACAGTGTCCCTAAGTTCTGTGTAGTACTTTTGTGTTTGTGTGGTATTCTGTGTTTGTACTTCTTTCATGTTGAAAATCTTGATTCCTAGAAAAAATACATGTTATCAATAACGTTTTTATCTAACAAAAGAAAATGTTTTTTCAAAACAATATTATCAATAAAGTTACAGAATAGTCTGATTTTATAATAGTTTGTTTTTAAATACTGTCTCCTAGACTGTCACTCTCATTAATTATGTAAATTGTATTCTAGAGCTGCACTGTCCAGTACAATAGCTACTAGCTATTATGTGGCCACTGAGAACTTGAGAAGTGACTCATCTGAACTGAGTAGTTCTAAAAGTAGAAAGCACTGGTGTGGTTTAGATCATTGGGGACATGCCCTTGAAGGGAATAGTAAGACCCTGCCCTGTTCCCTGTTCTGCTCACTCTAGCATACTCCTTTCATGATATGCCCACCCTCACAAGATACCCAAACCAATGGAATCACCTGATCTTGGACTTGAACCTCCAGAACCATCACTCAAAACCTTTTCTCTTTATAAAATTAATTTCCTCAGATATTTCATTGTACTAATAATATGCTGCCTGATACAAATACACACCAAATTTCAAAGACAATACAAGCACAAGAATGGAAAAGATTTTAATATTTTTGTGTTGCTTACATCTTGAAATGACATTTTCAATTTTTTGTGCTTTCATTTCATCTGTTTCTCCTAACCTTTTTAGTGTGACTACTAGAGAATTTTAAATTATACATAGCTCACTTACTTCTACTGAATAGACCTAGTCTGGAATCACTCCTAGTTGTACATTCTGTGTGTAGTAATGTAGTTCTTGAATCTACTAGATGGACTGGTGCTGCTTTTTCCATTCTAATTTGATGGCACTGAATTTCTAACAGCTAATGGCCCTAACATCTTAAAAGATGAACGCTTTCTGCTATTATATTGTTTTGGGTACAGATACTCTTAGAAAAAGGGGAGAATTTGCTCTCTCCAAGAATCTCAGTCTCCAGAATTTTGTTTTATTTCACTACCATTAAACCATAAGATGATTTAAAACCAATTCTAAGTAGAAAATTCATAGGCATGGTTTCTGACTGAATAAACTGGTACTGCATTATTTTGTTTAATTTCTAGTATTATAAGGACCCATGTTTTTCCACATGTTCAGTTGATTTTGAACTTACCAAAATCTAATAAAAGGAAATTTTTTAACATGAATAATTGCATTTTGGGCATCATGGTCCATGAAGGAGAGTCAGGACAGTAACCACAGTAATTTGAACAGGAAGCTGTTCACTTATTAACTCAAGAGACATAAATACTACAAACGAATAAAAGAGAACTCTAAATAAATACCATGGGGTGCAGAAGAATATGTAAGGAAGGCATTACCTTGAAAGGGGAGGGGCTCCTTTCAAGGCTAGGATGCAGATCTCTTAGGGAGAGTGTGACTGCAGCCACTGGATGGCAGAGAAGCTTACTGGGTTGCCGCAGCCAGAGGCGTCCACAGTCAGCAGCCAGGGCTGGCAGGCAGGAAACCCTGGGCTATGACTTGACCAGTAGGACCCTCCACAACTGGAGTACTGGAAGGCAAAGTTTAGAGGGCATTTCCCTGCCAACAACAGAAGCAATTGCCCGCCACAATATTCCATTGGTAAATCTTAACATTGTAGCAGCAGCAAGGGAGAGATTTTCATTCATCCCAATCAGAGCAGCAAAGATTTGGAAAAGGCAGGCATTAATCGACCCCAGGAACACCTCCTCTAGAGATGGAAGATGTGTATTTTCATTCTTGGGGTGTTTGAATGGGTCCATAAGAAGTTTTTCCCTGAAAAGAATTTCTCTAATATCCTTAATGAGGTTTTGCCAATTCTCTTGGGTGTGGGTGGCAGTAAAAGAGTCCATCTTTTACCGTTTAAGCCTTGTCTCCTCAGATCTCTGAATCCATCTGGCCATAATGAGAGTTCCCTTTTCTGTTTCAGGAAATCTTAGTTCCAGGATCACTTTCAGAAAACCATGGGTTGTGAGTCATCTCTAGTACACCAATCCAAATATTACAGAACAAAAACATTAGAATTAACTGGCTTGAGGGAGATTAGAGTTCCCACCTTCACCTACATGGGGCTGCTCATAGACATCTACTGGGACTAAATAAAAACATAATGTACCTGATTTTGAAGAGTCTGAAAGAAGAGGGATACAAGAGAGTTCAGACTGTCCAACAGGCCAACAGGTCCTGTGTTTGATGTTTGTCAGAAATAGCAAAACATTTCAGAAAAGAGAAAGAGTCCAGGGATGGAACTTAAACACAGTGTCACCTGTAGTGGGAGGCAGGAAGGAACAAAAGACCTTACCACATCTCACCAGGTGGGCACCTGGTGTCCTGCATTACAGCTCTGCTCCTCTGAGAGGTGCTGTTACTTCATATTTTGTTAGCTATGACACATTTGGGAGGAATGCGTCAAACGTCTTCTACCTCTACACATATTCCCTGGAACACCTTGCAGTCAAAGGACAGCCCCTTCAAATTTCCCTATGGCCTGTTCTATGTCCCTTTTGCCTCTCAGATGGCATGAAGAGACTCAGAAAAAAAAAAATACATGGCAGAGCATAGAGTGGAGATGAAAGGGGCTGGTGTTCAACAGACCATTGTAGTCTTGACTCTGAAATCTTCATGCTTAGGAAGAAGCTGTCCCTTGTCCTAACTATACAATGAGAGGTTCTACACTCCAGAAACCCACCTGAAAAATCAAAGTGTGAAAGAGGTGACAGCTGGGACTGGGGAGAAAGTGAAGAGAATAAAGAACCAAAGCAAAAGCTCTGTGCCTGGCCTCCTGGTATCAGCATTGGGGAAGAGGTGACTCACCTGGACCCACCCAGAATTGCCCATTATTCCCGGCCCACCCTCTCCCCTTTTCCTGACCTCCTCGGGAAGAGAACTGAGAAGTCAGTCATAGACGGATTACTTGAGTCATCAGCTATTGCCTGGAGCACAGTTATGTGGATCATTTATTTACACCAAGTGAGCTAATCTTGTTTGGAAGTTGACACACCTATGTGAACATGTACACAGCAATTTTCCTATGCCTTACCCCTACCAAAGTCCAATATGCCACCTTCTGTATACTCTGCTTTGATGAAATGTGTATCTTACACATGCCAACCTCTATGGCCCTCCCGCTGACCACTGGTGTTCTCCCCTTGCTCTCCATGTAAAGTTCACCCACTTTTCCACCCTGCTCAAATCCATCCTATACCAGGAGACCTGCTCTGTGCCTCTTCTAATGCTCTAATTCCTTCCAGTTTCAGTCTGTTTGATGTTCCCCTCTCCTAGCAGTGTTCTGCCCTCAACTGGCTGTCAATAAATGTGTCCATGACCATCATGATAAAGATACCTTTTAGTCCACTGTTCTGTAAAACTGTGAGTCCCTGCTTGTATTGTCCTCCTGCTTTACTTATGGGTACTACTAAAAATGAAGGTCTTATACTTCATAAATAATTCTATTCTCAGGTTACTGAAGAGTTTAAATCTAGCTTGACACCTTCTTCATCACATTGTATCTGATAAGAAAGCACCAGGAATCCCCCAATTATCCCAGAAATCATCAGTTTGTGTCCCAAATTAGAAAGAATAAAGTGTCTAGCTGGCATGTGAGATGAATCCACCCCTCCAGGTCTCATGCCCTCAGACCTGACAGGCCTCAAAAAACAGGTGAGCTCTAGGAGAAAAACAGGCTTTGAAAACAACTCCTTTGGGCTCCTCCTGATGTGACCCTCTCAGGTGAGCTCGATCTGACTTTCCTCATCTATAATTGAAATATATATAAGCATATAATATAATATAAGCATTCTTTGACCTATTCCAGCAGGATTATAGCTTATAACCAGAGCTTTCCTCTCCCTGTTGACTTTACAGATATTCTTTAGGGCTTATAGTTTCTTTTATGGAGAATATTGAAGGGCGTATTACAATTAAAAGGCAATTGCCTTTTCCTCACTACTCAAAGTTGGCAAACACCATCATCAAGACCTGACAAGGAGTGTTGGGGCCTCTCCCTCTGGGTGACAGTGTCCAAGTGGAGGCTGATGAACAGATACCAGAAGACTCTAGGGTTGTTCCTACCTCACAAGTCTCTTTCCCATGCATAAGGAGAAAAATAAAGTAGACAAGCCAAATTCCTAGGGCCCCCATCTTGGCACTTGGTCAAATCCTGTCTTAAAGTTTCCCTTGTAGACATCTTGTTTTCTGAACTAAACTGTAGATTCCCAAGAGGTGGAATGCACTGCCTTTCTTCTGCTCTAGTCTCCACAGTATGTAGCCTATGTTTAAGAGGCTCACCGTTTAAGAGGTTCTCAGTGACCACTAGATTCTTTCATCCATCCAGTGGCATGCTTTAAAGCTACCAACAGATATAAAGTTTCAGAGGAAGAAATCAGAAATAGTCCCTGCACAAAGAAACCCTAATATCAGAGTTTAGAAAGACTGACTTGTAATAAAGATTATAACACAGTTATAAGAACTGGCAAGTGATAGAAGTTCAAATGAGGAAACTGTACATTACTTTCTTAATCCACAGGGAGGAGGTTAAGAAAGATAAAATAGATGAAATTCTTTGGACCTCAATCTCCAAGGATGAATAGGGTTTACCAGGTGAAAAGTGAACACCTAAAAACTCATATAAGTAGAAGAGTCAAACCCAACAACAGTAGAATACATGTTCTTCTCAAGGACACCTGGAGAATTCTACAGGACAGACCACATAGCACGTCTCAATACATTTTTAAAAATTTTTTTAGTTGTAGTTGAACACAATATCTTAAGAACTGAAATAATATATATTCTCAGGGAAGTACAAATCACAATGAGATATTACTTCAAACACACTAAAAATGGCTATAATTTTAAAAGAAAGATAATTACAAGTGTGAAGAAATGGAACTTCCTTACACAGTGCTACTGAAAATATAAAATGTTGCAACCACTTTGGAAAATAATGTGGCAGTTTCTGAAAAAAATAAATATTATCCACCTCGGAATATACCCAAGAAAATTGAAATCATATGTCCCTAGGAAAAAACTGTTTGTGAATTCTCCTAACAACATTATTCATAATAGCCAAAAGTGGAAACAATACAAATGTCCATCAACCGATGAATGAAAAAAAATAAAAACTGAAAAAAAAGTGGCATATATCCTTGAAGTAGAATATTATTCAGCTATTTTAAAGAATAATACAAGCCACAGCATGGATGAATCTTTGAAAACATCATGCAAAGTAAAAGAACCAGATATAAAAGCCCACATATTATATTATCCCATTTACATGAAATTCCAAAATAGGCAAATACATAGAGAAATAAAACAGTGGTTGCAAGGGTAGAGATGAGGACAGCAATGGGGAGTGACAGCTAATGGGTGTCACTTGTGTTCAGAATGATAAAAAACGTTCCAGAATTAGACATTAACTTCTAAACCTCTCCCTAGGAGAGGAGCTGAGTTTTATTCAACTCAGTGGTGATGATTAGTAGAATTCTGTGAATATATTTAAAACCACTGAATTTTACACTTTAGATGCGTGAATTTTTATATATAATTATTTCAGTGTTTTAAAACTCAGACCCAGATCATGGCATTAGAATCACAATATTACATATTTAGTATAGAACAAAGTGGTACTAATTAAATTTTTTTGTTCACTGTAATCATGTTAAAGGAGAAAAAAAGAGTATAAAAGACAATAGAGGGGCTGGGGTTGTGTTCCAGTGGTGGAGCGCTCACGTAATGTGTGCAGCCTGGGTTCAATCCTCAACACCATAGAAAAATAAATAAAATAAAGGTATTGCATCCAACTACAAAAAAAAAGCAATAGATTTTAGTAATATATTTTGGAAAAGTTTATGGAGCCTGTAACCCAGCTACTTGAGTTTATGATGATGCCTGTAACCCAGCTACTTGAGAGGCTGCAGCAAGAGGAGAATGAATTCAAGCCCAGCCTGGGCAATGTATAGAGACCCCATCTCAAAAAAAAAAAAAAAAAAGAATGTTAATTCAGGGGAGTCCTTGCCAACTATGTACCTGTACTAATTGCTTTAGAGTATACAAAGTTGAATAAAACTCAGCTCCTCTCCTATGGAGAGGTTTAGAAGTTAATGGGGGCAATTTAGAAGAGTGAACTGAGAGCCAGAAGAGGTTTGGTTCTGTGTGCCTACCTAAGTACTGGGCGTGTTGGGGAAAACCACCAGACTTCCAGTTCTGGGAGTCCCACACAGGCCTCCCAAGGAAGAGAATGACTGGAGAGATGAAGGCTGACAGTCTGCCAAGGTGAGACACTGGAATAAGTTATAAAATGAAAGTCACACCTTTATTTACCAGACAGAAGAGTCAATAGTCATAAACCCTTTAGGGCCCCAATTGAGGAGGAGAGATTGGACCAGATTACTCTGAATCCTGAATTAATTTAGCACTGTTAAACAAAAATTATGTTAAGAGTATTATTTTGGACTGAAGTCCTGTACTAGGCCCCAACAGACCAGACCAAACCAAAATGGAGTCATTCATGCCAAATGCCACATCATCACACTGAAACTCTTAATGAAATATACCCCAAAACAGACCAGTAAATTATTTTTCCTGAAAATGGTAGATTACAGTCTACTGGAAAGAACAAGGAAGTCGCCTCTTCTTCAACCTTGAAAAAAAAAAAAAAACTAAATTAGAGGGACAGCATCATGCAAAGACAAATACCAAGTGAGCTTTCATTAAAAGCTTCTTTGATTCATAAATCACAAATAAAAGCTAATTAGACCTACAATTAAATGTTGTTATTTTGCTTTTCTTGCTGCCTCTATAAATCCTATGGCCACTGTTAACCCTTTTTTATTCATTTCATAACCTATAGATCATTTGTGTAAAGTATGATGTGTAACTTCAGCGCTACAGATATTACTAATTAAGATGGGAACAGAATTAAAGAACTTGAATTGCCCTGTTCAGGGCTATCAAGTGAGCCATAAGTACTTGGTGAATCAATGCTGATGAAACAGATAAAGCTTGTGAATTTACTATTATTCAATAAATTCTGACATGTTAATGGTATAGCTCACTCATAACACTCAACAGGCAAGAGATAACTTTTAAAAAATACAACCTGGGTGGGAAGAGAGAGTCCTTCTCCCTTTTTAGAAAAGTGAAAAAGACCAGAGACAAACTGGGATGTGGTGGGTCTGGCTGTCAATAAATGAAATGTGACCTAGTCTAGCCCAAGTGATGGAAGAGGGACAGCATCATGCAAAGAAAATACCAAGTGAGCATGTTTTGTTTTGTTTTTTTAAAAAAGAGAGAGAGAGAGAGAGAGAGAGAGAGAGAGAACTTTTTAATATTTATTTCTTAGTCATCGGCGGAAACAACATCTTTGTTTTTACGTGGTGCTGAGGATTGAATCTGGGCCGCACGCATGCCAGACGAGCACGCTACCCCTTAAGCCACATCCCCAGTACCCCCAAGTGTGCATGTTTGACCCATGTTATATGATCAGCTTTGTGGAGGACATAGCTTTCAAGTCATAGGAAGAGACACAGCAGGAAAGTCCTAACTATCATGCTATCATGATGGGGAGGAGGGAGTGAGTGTGACTAGAGTAACTTTTTTTTGTGTGTGTGCTGAAACTTGAACCCAGGGCTAGGCAAGTACTCTACAACTGAGCTATACCCCAGACCCTTAGAGTAACAACTATTCTGCTATCATTTTTATTGGTAGCTGTGCCTCTCTCTTTCTTTTAAGTTGATGGGCCTAGAATAATTGAAGTTTCACAGACTACACAGCAAAACACTAAAAATGACCCCAAAAGGCATGTGTTTCAAACAAGGACGAGAAAGGATCAGCTTGGACATCAGGAAAAGATTGTATTCAGACAGCAGCATATGAACTTAAAAGCATGTGAAAGGTTTTAAAGATTTTTTTTTCTGATCACAGTAATAAATTTCATTTAATAATATAGAAAAACACAGAAGAAAATAAAAATTGCAAAGTATTCTACTACTCAGATTAATCCACCATTACCAATTGGGGAGCATATCTTATTCATAAATATACAGTAGATAAATATAAATACAGATATTAAAGTACATGAACATAAATATATTCATAGACAAATGTAATTGATGAGTGTTCTGACAGGGGAAATTGAAGGTTAAAAAAATCATGAGAAAAAAATACAATATGAGCACAGGCAAGGAAAAGAAAGGACAGAGAGTCAAGAGTGTTCCAGAGGGGCTGGGGATGTGGCTCAAGCGGTAGCGCACTTGCCTGGCATGCGTGCGGACCAGGTTCAATCCTCAGCACCACATACAAACAAAGATGTTGTGTCCGCCAATAACTAAAATAAATAAATAAATATTTAAAAAATTCTCTCTCTTAAAAAAAAAAAAAAAAAAGAGTGTTCCAGAAAGTGCATGAGCATGAGCTGGGTTCAAAGGACTGGATTCAAATCCTCCCTCTGCCTCTATGGAACCCCAGAAAGTTTTTAACCATGCTAACCTTGTTTCCTCCTGTATTTAGTGGGTATAATTGTACTTACTTGATAAGTAGTTTGGATTATCAGACACACCTTGTCTATGTGTATCAAGTTATCTACTAGCATACCCAGAGAATGGTAGTTTCTGAACAAGAGATGGTGTTGTACAGTAGGTGTCTGTATAGCTTCATGTGGTTCTGTGAGCAGAAGGGCAGCCTGAGGAAGCAGGATGAGGCTTCTCACCACTAGCAGCTTGAGAAAACAAGATGTAAACTGTCTCGCCCATTCAGTAGCTTGAGAAAGCAGGATGCAGACCATCTCCCATCCTTTTCCTTTGCTCTAAAATAGTTTTTTTTTTTAAGAAATCCCCTTAAAAGATGTTTTTCAGATACAATGTTCCACAAACTACCCTAAGGAGCATGCATCAATGACCAAGAGGCAAACTTTACTTCATTATAATACCAAAAAGTTGCGTCCAGGAAAGAGCTGAAGCCTTGTTTCCATGGAAAGTATAAAGGAGATGCTGTCAGACTGTGCCTGTGCAGGACCATTCTGCCCATGTGAGGATGCCCTTTCCCCTTAGGAATATACATTGCTGCACTAATAAAAAAGTTTGCTAGCTTTGGGAAGTCCTAGCTTTGGAAAGATTCCTTGTGTTCTCCTTACTTGCTGCAAACAAATTTCACTTTGTGTGACAAGTATTCTTGGAGTTTTGATCTGATTCAACTCCCACCAAGAAAGAGATAGACCCAGTGAGTCTGATGATAATTCTGCTGCTTCTGGTGGATAATATATCCAAGTAAGATGGAGGCCAGGAACAACTCACTCAGCCCATGGATCAAAAGGATTCCAGATCCTAGTTAGCCATAAGAGTACATTAGCCAGAAATTGTAACAAGCCTTTTGAAAACTATTAAATTGTCCTTAAGCAACAGCCCAGGGGCTGGGATTGTGGCTCAGTGGTAGAGCGCTTGCCTCACCTGTGTGAGGCACTGGTTTCAATTCTCAACACATAAACAAATGAATAAAATAAAGGTCCAGCAACATTTAAAAAAAAAAAAAAGCAACAGCCCACACAATTTCTGAAGGCACCATAAGCTGCACAGTGCACTCAGTTCATTCCCACTGATTTGTAATATCTCTTTGGTCAGCCATATTGTACTAAGCAATAGACCGAAGTTACTAGCTCAGTTTACTAGATTGTTATTTTAATACTCATAACCCCTAAAAATCCCTTCTGACCATCATAAAACAGGATGACAGAAGGACACTAGTAGTTAGTATTTGACTATTGATTTACTTGGGTCAAGCAGAGATCGTCTTTTTCTGATTTTCCCTGAAACAGGGCAAGCAGTTTCCTGTTCCTAGCAAAACCATTAGCACAGGGAGAGTCACTCAGGGACACCAATTTGGGTGAAGTATCTGTTTGCATAATTCATTTTTCTCCTAGAGCTATAAAAGTAATTGCTAATTCATCTCTGGCAAAGGAGACCATTACCCTGTCCTTACTGTGATTTGGATCTAATTTAGATGTCAGCTACACTTATGAGCCCTCAATTCATTAAGCTGTCAAGACAAACAGATGGTGCCTCGTAATCAGTATGAGGGCAGAATGGCTTGGAGAGCTTAGAGATCAGTCAATAAAAACCTATTTGTAGTACCATTGAGTATGGCAGTGCCTCCTGGAAAATTAGCTCATTCGTAAGATTAGCAGACCATAAAAATCACCATAAGTCATTATTGGGAAGACACAGTGGGAGAAATCAGTATTCAAGAGGTATCAGTATTCAAGGGGTATGGAAGGAAGATTGTAGGCGGCAGGTAATCAGGAGGGTCAGAGACAACTGCAGCACTAGCAGCTGTGAATGCAGCCAGTGTCACTGTTACTGTACTCAGTTGCTTGCTTCTGCAAAGAGGCAGCCTGCAGCATTCAACCAGTGTTGCATGGAGGCCTTCTGTGTGCAGGACACTAGCAAGCTCTGTGGAAGATTACAAATACAGATACAGCAGGAGTTCTGCTGCCAGGGCACTTGTAACCCAATGTCCATGCATAACCACAGTGCTCAACATAATCCCACGTGACAGCAACAAGCCAGAAAACCCAGGTGGCAAATCATGTTTATCCTTTCCACTTGAAAGAGCTTTTTGCCTGTGGTCAATAAAGAGCTTTTGCTTCTAGCAATCAATGATTTTTTTATTATTTTAATTTTTAGTTTCCGGTGGACACAACATCTTTATTTTATTTTTATGTGGTGTTGAGGATCAAACCCAGCCCCGAGCATGCCAGGCGAGCGTGTTACCGCTTGAGCCACATCCCCAGCCCCAGCCTCACAATCAATGATGTTTTTGTGTAATATACTCTCATATCTGTATAAATACAGATTATAAATAAAGCAATCTTATTAATTAAAGTTATAAGCTTTCTAATTTTTAAAAATCAGGATATGTCCCACATAAAACTGAATACTAAAAAGATCAAATTTTGCCTTCTCAATATCTACTGAAAAATATATTTAATGACAAAATGATATAAAATTATGTACATTTTTAAGACATGGTTGTGTTGTTCATTCTGAATATAATGACTTCAAAACATAAAAGAAGGCAAACTTGAGTTTAGTCAGGAAAAGTCTAAACCCCACCTGCCCATTCTCCCCACAGGAATTTGAGGAGCTGGGATTTATCCAAGATCCATTTTTAAGTGACAACCTCACAGGTTGTTATTTGAAAACACTGCCATTAAAACCATCTGTGTCAAACCTAACATTATGCAAATGTCTTTCTTAGGTCTGTTTAAGTGCTTTCCTGTTCAAATGACCCTCTTAGTAATGATGCTTATGGAAACTGCAAATCTGGCCCAGTCTGGTAAGAACACAGTGCTATGAAAGTGAAGACAGTTTCATTATGGCCATAAATTTTATAGGGCTGTCCCCTCATCATTTGGTTCTCAGCACAGATGTCACTGGTTAGATGTGGAGAAAGGAGGGCATGGCATCAGGGATCTACACATTTCATATTTGATGAATGGGGTGGATAGCAGTTTGACCAACCAAGTTAGGGAATTTAGAAAAAAGTGCAGGCTTTGGGGAAAGGGTTATCCCAAGCAGAGGGAAGAAGAGAGATGATTAATTCAGTTCATCATGAACTTGTTGTCTGTGGAATCTGAAGATGGAAATGTCTAACACACAACTGAATAGTTTGGAACTCACACAAGAAGTACAGCAAAGAGAACATCAGCATACAGATGAAAGTAAAACCCCACAAAGGTTCATAAGATCACTCCAAGAGGAAGAAATAGGGTAAGAAAGAAAGTGAGTGAGCAGAATCCTGGAACACCTCAATATTTAAGGTTAGAGGAAGTTAATTCAGTAACAATAACTGAGAAAAGAATGGCCAGGGGCTGGGGATGTGGCTCAAGCGGTAGCGTGCCCGCCTGGCATGCATGCAGCCCGGGTTCGAGCCTTAGCACCACATACAAACAAAGATGTTGTGTCTGCCGAAAAATAAATAAATATTAAAATTTTTTAAAAAAGAATGGCCATATTGGAAGAATAAGAACATAGGTGCCAATCAAAGATTCCTAATGCCAATATGTCAGAGGACAAGTAGGATATGAACAGAGAAACTGAAATATGAACGTTGAATGATGTCCTTCACCATCATAGGCTTGGAAGTATAGGAACAAGAACCATTGGGTTTGGTTAATGGTATGGATTGGGGGAGAGGTTGAGA
This sequence comes from Ictidomys tridecemlineatus, assembly GCF_052094955.1. NCBI lineage: Eukaryota > Metazoa > Chordata > Mammalia > Rodentia > Sciuridae > Ictidomys > Ictidomys tridecemlineatus. Next base: position 19,975,917 of record NC_135478.1, read on the forward strand.
GAATATGTGCTACTTTTTTTCTCCAAAGCTGGCAGTGATTGCTGTGCAAAGGAAGATGGTACTCAAGACCACAAGAAATGACTGAAAAGGGTATATGTAAGTGTACAAGTAGAGGCAAGAGGAAAGAAGTTGAGATAATTTCTCAATGGACTCAGAGAAAAGGGTTAGTGGTGAAATCAGGGGAAGGGAAGAACAGGCTGAACAGAGATAAACAAGAGGACTGACTTTGAGCGTGGGGTCAGGAAACTTGAAGGTCTAAAGAAAAGTGGTTTTCCTGCGGTTGCATCATTGGTTACTGCTCAGAGACATGGCAGCAAGTGGAAGGAGGCTGCCTAAAGAGGGAACTAACATACTATTACAACACATTGTTGGTGGTGTAATAAGGGCCTTTAGATCTCTCAAACCAATCCTGTAAGGTATTTATTTATTAATACCCCCATTTTGTTGATGAAAAATTTGAGATTCCAAAGAGCTACATAACCTGTGCAAGTCATAATGTTAATCAGCATTCAAACTGGTATTCAAATCCATGTCTTTTGACCTCGTGTTTGGTAGTAATCGTGGAGCACCAAGCCAAGGCTCTTTCCACTCTGTATTTTTTCTCATTAGTAAGTGTTCTACTGCTGAACAAAAACAAATCATACTAAGTGCATCAGTGGAAAAATCCACTCAAGACTAAAATATTTTAAATATAATATCTTTGTTTACTATGACATAAATACATAAATCCTACTGTTACTGTGGTTACTAATGGAAAAAATATTTTATACAGTTGACTGAAACCAGTGATATAAAAATAGAAGACTATGTAAACTAGAGGTAAAAAGTACCTATTATTTGCTTATTTTTTTGCTCAAGTATACCATACTAGTTCTGAGCACCCTATATTTATCATTTTTATGGAAATCTTCCATAACCAAACGTAAAGCTCATACATACACTATACACACAAAATGAAACTACTGTTTATAGGTAATTAAGTTGGATCTAAAAAAAATCTATAAACCAACCCCCCACAAATATAATGATGAACACATAAGGCACTTACTACGTGCCAGGCAATGTTAGGGTTTAGGTACTATTAACACTCCCTAAGAGTTCTACCAGGTAAATCCTTATTAATGTACAAATGAAGATATTGAGACCCAGAATGATTAAATAACTTGCTTGGGATCACACAGAAGCAAAGCAAGCTTGAGAGTCTGTGGTCTTAAGTAGTGTCACACTACCTTTCATGAGAGAATGGACAGATCCCATCCATTTTACTCTACTACCAAGAACTTCATATGCACCTTGCTCTTGTCAACATCCTGCTCCAGAACCTTCAAGGGACACTTAATAGAATACTGTCCAAGTTCTTTAATTAGCATTTAAGGTCCTCCCAACTGTTACTCAAGTCTACTTTCTATTATTCTGACTCTGGTCACAAAGATTTTCCTTTTCCTACTTATTGTCAACAGAGCTACATAGTCTACTTCCTTTCTGCCCCCAGTTTGCTCCTTCAGAAATACCCTCCCAATATAATTGCATTCTAGTTATTCTCCAGAGCTCATTAAAATCCTAGTCCCAAGAAGCCTTTGAAACTGTTCCATTTACTATGATATCGACCTGAAATTCCATTCAAAGCACTTACAGACTATCTTTACTAGGTCTATATACCCATTCCTTTGACCTACTCACACTATAACTTATTTCAAAGCAGGTTGAGTCCAGTGCAGATACTCAGCACAATAATGTTCAAGAATTGCTGATGGTGACTCCCAACTCTGGTTTAAATATACCTGTAGATATTACCAATCTCTCAAAAGATTTAACATTTGTTTTAAACAAAGTTCAACAAAGACAGCACAGTATTTTAAAAGGATGACAAAAATAGGGCAATGCCTTTTACGTTGGGCCTTAGCTTAAATAGACATCTGAGTTTAGAAGCCTTTTTCTCTTGCAGTTGATATGATGATGTCTAGACAGCTACTTGGAGCATAAGAAGTTACAGAAGTTTCTATGAAGAGGGGTCAAGAGCAAGGCTGACAGACATTCTTGCACTGCTTTTCTTTATTCTATAAACTATAGGTGAGTTGATTTGATACTTTAGAAAACAAATCATTTTTAAAGTCTTATGCATCAATTAGATTTCAAAATGACACACAGTAAAGAGAATGAAATAATAATCTTACACATTTGTTAACACTTATAATGTCGACATTATAAAAATGTAAATTTGCTATTGTTTTCTTATAACATGATATGGAATAAAGTGTAGAAGAACAATTTCCATTTAAAAAGTCTTCTGGTATGGGAATGTAGCTCAGTGGTAAAGTGCTTCCCAGCATGTCACCCCCCACCCATCTGTTTCAGATATTTATCAACATTTATCAAAATTTTGGGTATCTACCTACTAAACAGAAAAATAATTTCTCACACAAATTGGCAACAAAACCGCAAGTAAATTGGCACAAACAGAAGTCCCTTATTATTACATTAAGCTTGTAATATGTTCTAATTTGCAAGAATTAAAGTTTCTCAGGATGAGACTGAGGTCATTGATGTGAAACTTAAAAACATCTCACTATGGAATAAATTCCACGTTCTGTTCCTTGCCAGAGATCAGAAAATATACAACTTCCTAACAAATAAGGTAGTTTTGAGTTTTCATATTCTGAAACAGTGAAGTATTTAAACAGTACATAAAAGAATAAAGGTATAGTGTACTAGAGTTACAAATTCTTGAATTTGTATACAGACCATGGAGGGCAAACTGACACAATTTAATATTATCCACTGTAACAGACTTACTTAAAAAATATATTAAAATCCCTAGGCACAGTGGCCCACCCACATCTGTAATTCCATTGACTTGGAAGATTGAGGTAGGAGGATCACGAGTTCAAAACCAACTTCAGCAATTTAGCTAGGCTCTAAGCAACTAAGTGAGGCCCTGTCTCTAAATAAAATTTAAAAATGGGCTGGGGATGTGGCTCAGTGGTTAAATGCTCTTGGGTTCAATCCTAGGTAACAAAAAAAAAAAATCAAAACAAGGCCATACTACAGCTCTTGTGACAAATTTTGATTTAAAAATTATCTTATTTTTTCTGATGGCCCTGATGTTAAAATAGAGCTCATTTCAATCAAGACCAACATTAATAGCATTGGTCACATTACATAACTGTTTAAATCAATCACTTTATCACATCCAAGGATGTAAATCAAAAGGTTAAAAACTTTCATTAAAGGTCTCTCGGGTGTACAAGTTCCTTTGGAGTTGGGGATGTGGCTCAAGTGGTAGCGGGCTCGCCTGGCATGCGTGGGGCGCTGGGTTCGATCCTCAGCACCACATAAAAATAAAATAATGTTTTGCCCACCGAAAACTAAAAAATAAATATTTAAAAAAATTCTCTCTTTAAAAAAAAAGGTTTTTCATTTAATACTGCATTACAATACTAAATGGTCTGACCCCATGACCTGGGGCTGGTTCTCAGGAAGGCTCATTTATTTAGGTTCTGCCTGTGTCACTTAAATCATTCACTTAAATTCTCAAAATCTCTATTTGCATAAAAAGTGAACTAGATGACTTTTAAGGTCCCTTTAATAACACAAGTCTAAATCTTCAAAAAAATTTAGAAATGTGTTGTTTAAAATCTTTCATAAACATTTACACTTTATCTCTCTTGAAAAGTAATAAGGTATGATTACCTGAGGAAAAACTGCATCCATCCCAATAATTACCTTAAGGGCCTGCCACAACAAATTCGGCCCTATTGTAACACCTCTAGCTAGACAAGGGCTGTTAGGCACTGAACAAATCTGGGGAATAGGAAAGGGCAATGATATATCTGTGCTTTTTTTTAAAAAAAAAAAAAGAGGAAGTGAGGCCTGTTTACTTACTCACCCAACTTTTTAAACAATTTCATCCAAAAACTGATTACATTTTACTTGATTCATATTTCAATCAAATACTAATAGACTGGACTGAAAGTTATACCATTTATGTGACTAATCTCAATAAAAATGATTTTAAATAATGCATTGTTTTGAAATTGAGAAAATATCTGTCAGTGCTGTTTTTACTGTTCTATGACATCCTCTCTTGACTCAGTTCATACTTTCTCCCTTAACCCAAACTGTCAGGGCTGTTATACTTTTGTCAAAAGATGAATCTTTTATTCTCCTTCAAATTTAATATCACTTCAAGTTGGGTCAGATCAATGAATTATGTCAAAAAAATAGTCTCAATAGAAAGATTTGAGGACACAAGTGTGTATCTTCCACATAGTCACAGCTGTAAAGGAAGTGCATTACCTAACTCTACTTAAATTACCTATGTGGCTTGGTCATCCCAGAATTATCTAAACTCTAAATAATATTATATACAATGTTTAGAGTAATGAGTTCAGTAGGTATAAAAATAAAACTTCTACTTCTAAAAAAATGACCTGCTGTGGAAACAAAATTCCTAGTTTACCATCCTGGAACTCTGTTACTTAGTAGCTATGACTTTATACCCAACATCATGTCTAACAGTAATTGGCTTTATAGGTGCATATACTTACCACATAAATTCCTAGAGGGCAAGGTCTGCTTTTCACACAATAGCTAACACTCTACATGTGTTTTCTCATTAACCATCACAACTGTTACCCATTTTACAAGTGAAAAAAATGACATTTTGAGAAGTTAAACTCAATATCATAGCTAACATGTTGCCAATCTGGGACTTCAACTCAGATTTGCCTGACCCTTTATCTCATTCTCTGGAACCAAGTAAGTTACATAGCAGTAAAGTGTATGAATCCCCTTCAGGAATGACTAATCTTTGGTCTTTGTGGTTGTCAGATTTTATATTTCCAGAATCAAAGGACTTAATGACTTTTAGTTTACCTTCATATTAGACAGTGGGGTGCTTTAATTTTAATAATCCTAAATGAGTTCCTGAGCTTAAAGTTCTCCAGTTATTGCAGCAGTTTCGTCTTACTTCATTTACCTTTATTGGGTTCCTACTGAGCACAAATAGTGGGCAAGGAAATACCAGGATCAAAAATAATAATAATAATAATAATAATAATAATAATAATAATGCCCCTTCGGGTAGTGAAAGCTACCACAAAAATCAAGGTATGGAATTTTTAATTTATCATACACAGCATGAACTGTTTCCAACAAGGCTTAACTCAAATGATTTTCAAAATCCTCAGCCCAAGGCATTTTAGTACCTACCTGTATGCTACAGCACTTAGCAGTCAGCCTTGTTAAACTCCAATTTACTCATAGATACCTCCCCAATGCAATCGACAACGTTTTCCATCAGTTCGTCAGTATTCACTGATCATCTGCCCTATGAACAAACAAGGAGTCCTGTCCCCAGAAACTGGCAGCCACAGGCCTCTTGACTTTTCTTTAAAGGTCCCCACCCCTGTATGAAGTCGCTTCTCTAGCGGCCACTGCTCCACTGGAGTGTAAACTTGAAGGGACTTCAAAGAGACCAGACTGCACACGTTCAGAGCGGATAATCGCCGGGGCAGCGGAATGGACAGTAAGCTTAGCAGCCCCGCCGCCCCGGGACCGGCGCGAGCTCGCGTCACATTCGCCGCCTCCCGAGAAGCTGCGACCCACGCGCTCACCGCCCGCCCCTCCGTGCCTGCGGCATTCCGCAAGAGGCCGGGTTCAGAACCAGGCCTACGCGAAGTTCGTTCCTGCTCCCGGAAGGGAAAAGGGAGAGGAAATCTGAGGAGCCTCAGAACCGGTTCCAGCAACCAGGGAACAACCCAGTACGAACTCTCAACTGTGAGGCCTCACGTCTAACACGCACTAGGCGCAAGAGCCAGGGACGTGAGCCCCGCCCGCCCGCGAAGCCCCAGCCAATCCGGAATCCGCTCCGGTAGCCTCACGCGCCGTGCACACACGCACGCAACGCGGGGACACGACCCTCCCCGCGACCGGTTACCAGTTTCTGATTGGCTGGGATGGGCTGTGGGCTGGAGTTGGAGTAACCGCGCGGACGGGGCGCGCGGACTGGGTACACAAGCCGGTCCGGTGGTGAAGGGTTTTGTCGCTTTCGGTAAGAGGAACGTAAGGCCGGCATTATGAGTCAGCTCACCCGACGGCGGCCCCGGAAAAAGCGGGCAGCGCTTGAATGGATCTAAAGGATCTTGGGAGGTTTGGGGCCGGTGGCTGAAGGGGAGCGATGGCCGGGGCAAGGGAGGAACGTGTAGCTGGCGGCCTCGGGTCTCGCGGATCGTGGGAAGGAAGGGTCGGTAGACAAGGCCGGGTCCTTTCGGCGAGCGGATGCGGAGGCAGAGAGGATTGAAGCAAGAGAAGTGTGAGACCCTGGGGCCCTGGGGAGGGGATGCTACTGGGGCTGGTTGTGGGGAGGAGGAGCCTGAGCATGCCCTGAGCTCGGAACCGTGTTGGGATCCGGGGCTGAGGAGGGATAGTGAGCGTGAGCGCTCCGGCCTTGGAGCCCTGACAAGGTCACGGGAAGAGAGAGGACAAGAGGGTGAAAGGTTGAGGAAAGGGCGTGAAACCAGAGGATCTTCCAACCTAGATCTTCCCTGATCCCCAGTCCGGTGTTTCCTTCCATCCTTTGCGACCCTATCCTACGCCGTGAAGGTGAGAAGGCCTAAGGCCTGATATAAACTATCTGTAGCAGCATTAAAATTTCTTTCTGACAAGTAAACCTGCCAGTTGGAGGTTACAAATGCGTAGCGTGAGTTCAAAACTGTGAGAAGCCAAAATGATTTAGCAATTCGTCTTTCGCTTTTATTCTTGGTTGGAAGGAGCTCTTTCCTTCTTCTGGGTAATACCCACCAAAGGAATCTATGCTTCAGAAAGTACCAAGGCACTTTTCAGTGTGACCGGTTTGGTGGCAAAGTTCTGAAAATTGAAGTAGTTTAGCACAACACGAATTCGGAGTCCTGTATAGCAGCAGATACTCTCATACTTTTTTGTGCACCAGAATCATTTAAGGGGGCCTCTTTAAATACTGATTTGTTGGGTCCTGTCCCAAATCATCTGAGTCAGAATTTTCAGGCTGGGGCGTTGGCAGCCATTTTAAACAAGCTGACAGGTGACTGATGCAGAATCAAAGTTTGACACATTGTATTAGATCATAGTTACTCTGACCAGATCCTTTACATCACCTTATGCTAGGCAGCTCATTTTCCCTTTCACCTCTTCTAGTAGTAGTAAGCTTACAGAATAATTGGTGTTCTACAAACTGAATATCTTGTTATCATTTCCTCTTTTTGTCTCTGTTCAACTTTCTGGCAAATCTGGAGTAATCACGTGGGTGAATGAGATACTAAAGGAAAATTAGTGAAAAAGATGATTGAAAATCAAAAGAAATAAAAATTGTTGGATTAGTTAAAATCACTGAGGGAATAAGACTATTTAATGTAGACATGCCTTAAACAATTTTTTACAATTCAAAGAGAGTGTTGTGGGTTTTAATTAAAGAATGTACTTTTATTTTTTCAGATTAAATTTGTACCAGCATCAATAGAATGATGGTTTAGTAATCTCTTATCAATCCAAAAGAACCCTGGACTCTATCAGGAGAGCTGGATCTAATCCTACTATTCTGATTCTATTCTCCCTGAGATGTATTCCTGGTTTTGAGCAATTCATATAATCCTTCAGGACCCTTTTCCAACCTATAAAATAAGGGTATTGATAATCATCTGGTGCGTGTTGCTTTCAAATTATATGATTTGTGGTTATTGACTTTGAAACTTTAAGAATGACATTTTCAATTTTAGTAGCTATAAATCATGAATACTTGGGAAACTCTAGATGGCATTAAGACAATTATCAAAAATTTATATTCAGAAAGTATTTTAGGTATAAGAATATATAGACTACATTAGAATTATATCATTTATAAAAATAATAGAGATATAATTTGAATTTAGAACAACAACTCTGTTATATGTGTTAGATTTTTTTAATATTCATCTTTACTGACTTTTATCTCAAAATGTGTACATGATGTGTTCCGGATCAGAGACAGATAATCATTATTTCTTTTGTGTGTGTGTTATATATATATATATATATATATAGTTGATGAACACAATACCTTTAATTTATCTTTTATGTGGTGCTGAGGATCGAACCCAGTGTCTCACATGTGCCAAGCAAGTGCTCTACCACTGAGCCATAGCCACAGCTCCTAATCATTAATGTTTTAAAGCAAATAATAACCACAAGGTTTTCCACACCCTGATCCCCACCCCCACCCCCCTGAACTGGGGATTGAACACAGAGGGGCTCTATGGCTGAGTTATATCCCCAGTCCTTTTAATTTTTTTTTTTTTTTGGTGGGGGGAGGGTCTCACTAAATGGTTGAGGTTGGCCTGGAACTTGAAATCCTTCTTCCTTCTCCAGAGTCACTGAGATTACAGGTGTGTACTACTGTGCCCAGCCCTACACCCTGATTCTTACTGCAAAGCTTCTCTCAGAAAGCTAAATCAAATATCCTACTCATACAAATTTTAGAGTCTGTATCATAGATAAGGAATGGAAAATGACAGACTTCGTCTGTTCTTCTTTGTATATACAGTAAAGAGAGAGTTATCTCCCCCCTTCCTGAAAGGAGAAAACCTTTTTGCTTAATGGACCTGTGGATGATTATAGTCATCCACATGTGAAATAATTAGAGGAAAACCCACCAACTTTCTAAATTTTAAAGTCAATAGTCAAGTGATATTTTAGATTGGGAATAATTAAGGCAAAGGAGGAAAACGTATCTGCCAAAGAAAATGTATTGTGGTCTGTAATGGTTTTGTCTCTTGAGGCTTCAAGAAACCAAGACCTTAGCTCATCATTTATTTTTTTCATAGATATATATGAATAATAAAATAAATTAATGAGGCTGTGGCTGTGGCTCAGTGGTAGAGCACTAGTCTCCTACACACGAGGCCCTAGGTTCGATTATTATAAAAATAAATAAAAGAAAAGTAAATAAAGATAAATATAAAAATAAAGATAAAAAAATTTAAAGAAAAAAGAAATCACTTTAAGTATATACAGTTTGGTTTTTTCATACTGACTGATTAACTCTACAAATACATATAACTTATTTTTAATTGTTGAGAAACATAACTTTTAATCAACAAACATTTTGTGGTGTACTTATTCTGTATAGGTCGTTGCAGTAAATCATGGAGATACAGAAAGTATAGGATTGCATAACCAAAGTACATATTGTAGACTTAAAGAATCAAAGAGGACTTTCCAGAGGGAACTAGTTAGGATGCAAACCTGAAAAAATAGGGGTTAGTTAAGAAAGTTTCCAAAGGAGATGGAAAGTGGGGAGAGAGAAGAAAACTGTCATAGGAAAAGGAATCAGCTTTTGCAAAGGCCAGAAGTATAGAGAAAATCTAAGAGATTTAATGTCATTACAATGTGGCATTGAGAAAAAAAGGTGGAAAGAGGATTTGTGATACACACAGTTATATATTTGAGAAGTTTATGAATAGGAATGAAGGCAGCTAATAAACATCCCAGCCTAAAATAAACTCAGTGTTAAATTCCTCTGTTTAGTTCTTCAAATCAAATCTCATGTCTTTTCTTTATGAAACTTCTCAAGCCTTCTTTAGACATCACTCCTTTGAAATTCAGTTTTGTCCCTTACATTATTGGCAATTAATCACATTTTCACTTCTCTTTTTAAATAGTACTTAGTTTTTGAACCATTAGTTCCTTTAGTATTTATCTCTTTAAATATACCAAGCATTCTGGACCTGGACCTTATTAATTAAGCCTTATATATAATAAAATTTAATAAGAGTTTATTCACTTTTGAAATAATGGAGTACCCAAAAAAAAAAGTCTAATTTGAATTTTCCCCTGTAAAGTTTTCTTCTTTGTTAGATGGTTCTTCTCAATGGAGTGGGGCTTTGAGGGATGAATTCAATTCTCAAACTAAACATGCCCTTGATGTACTATGAATTGAAATGCATTCTGCTGTTGTATATAACAAATTAGAACAAAAAAATTAATTTAAAGAAATACTAAAAATACCACCCCCTTTAGAATTGCATTTTCTTGAGGGCCCTTACTGCCATTTATCCTGTTCAAATAGCAAATTGTTGATGAGGGCTTCTCTTATTGAAGGGAGTGTGATGCACATGAGAAATTCAGAAGTGAAGGTAGGATTTTTATATGGATAATGGGATGGTCAGTGCACTTATGTATTGTGTTTGACTTCTTTATTTTATCTGTAGGGTAAAGTTTATGGGCAGTTCAGATAAGTGTCAGGCTGGTCACTTGCTTTTTTTGGTGCCATTAAAGGAACAATATAAGAAAAAAGTAGTTTTAAAAGGATCCATTTCTAGCAACATTATTTAAAATAAGTCTTTGTCTCTAAAAGGAATAAATAATAAACTAGGTAGAAAATCTGGCTATTTGAAATAATCTTTAAAAAAAATCCCACCATCAATAGCAGAGATTAGTGTAACACAGTGGAAATATTCAAAGGTGGCATGTTGCAGTTACCAAATTAGCATTTGAAGGCAATTAAAACTGTGTTTAACTATACTTTAAAGTGCTTAATAGAATTTCCAACATGATATTGAAGAGTCAGTAGGAATTATCACTTTGTTTTGAGTACTGTTTTTAATAGTATGATGACATTTAAAAGAAATTGGTTGTTTGTGAGAAAAGGTAAAATTATGGAATAATAAATATATACAACTCTAAAGATGGCTATAGATTTAAAATAGTAATTTCTAAAAATATTTTTCAAAGTTCATGAGTAACACATATCAGGTTACTCATGGAAATTAGGAATATTTACATTCATTCAGGTATTGAATAGTGTTCTAGATGCTTTTATAGAACCTCATAGAAATTCTCTTTCAGGAAGTTTCTTCAAGCAATCACTATGTCAACCAACACAGATGTTTCTCTTTCTTCATATGATGAAGATCAGGGATCTAAATTTATCCGAAAAGCTAAAGAAGCACCATTTGTGCCTATTGGTAAGTTGGACTTCGATATTCTGATACTCAGTCTGCTATAAGCTTAAAACAATGAAAGCATGATAAGCTTATTCATTGAGCACATCCTAAAATAATTTATTTTCAAGTATTTTTTATTATGTTATTGAAATATGCCGAATACAAAATTCTTCTGTGTGTATTTAGACATCTTATCTTATTGACTCACATATCAGTGAGGAGTTGAGGAATCCCAAGTCTACCTTCAGGCTCAATGACTTAGCAAGACTCAAAAGATTCAAAAAAGTATTAGAGTCATGGTTATGGTTTATTATAGCAAAAGGTTATAGGTTAAAGTCAACAAAGGCATGTGAGATAAAGTCCAGGAGAAACCAAGCATAATGTTCCAGGTATCCCCTCCCAGTGGAGTCACACAGTGACATTTAATTCTTCTGGCAATGACATGTGGCAACATATGCAAAGTACTGTCATCCAGGGAAGTTTACCAAGCCTTGGTGTTCAGGTTTTACTGGGGGTGAGTCACATAGGCATGCAGTCCCTTGGAAGACATAAAATACAAAACTACGTGATCATCTCAATTGAAATCTTAAAATCAGTGTATTAGAATCAAGTTTATTCCAGAAATCAAAAAGAAATACAAATTATACTTTTAGATTTGAAACATTAAAAACATACCCTTTAAAGTCAGAAATAAGACAGGAATATATGTGAACACTATTATTGTTGTTTGAAGTTGTATAAGTACATGAAAAAAGCTGTACATACTTTAGGAAGTGGGGTGTGTGTGTGTATTTTTCCTATACAGATAGTTACATATAGTTTTATGTGTATAACTATCTGTATAGGAAATCTAAGAAAATAAGTGAAGAACAACTGAAATCAATTTCATGAATGCCTCACAAAACATCTAGGAATATTTAAGGCTTACCTAGAGAAATTAAAACTACAAAATTGTATTTAAGGACACAAAAGGTTTGAATGAAAATTGATAAATGTACCACATTCTAGGATTCTCCTTAAATCCTTTCTCGTTTCTAATGGTGTCTTTTGATTTTCTTTGTCTTTGGTTAGTCTTCCAGGAGCTTGTACTCTTGATCCTTTTCAGTGCTAATGTAATTGCTTGAATTTCCTAATCTCTCAGGTTTTATTTTAACCTCCATACTCAAGTAGAAGTACATAACTTCTCAGTGGTTAGTGGTGTGTATATATGGCTATTTTGATAGCTAAATTTTGATTTTATGTTTACAATCTTGGAATACAACCTTTCTGGAATTTGAAAGTTTCTTTGTAGCCTAATACATGTTCTCATTTTGCCAAAGCTTCATAGACATTTGAAAGAATAGGTGATCTCTATGTTTTAAATTAAAATATTGAATTTTATTTATTTTAAAATATTATAATTTAGTAAAGTTATAATGACACCATTTAATTTGGTCATTTTCTAATAGAAACATTATTTTTCCCATTTTTGTCATCTTCAAGTATGATATGCCTTATGTTGCTAACAATTTTTTGCTTCATTTATTTTGTTGCTATGTTGATTAGATTATTTAAAGTTTATGACTACTTTTATAAACTAACCTTTTATTATAAAATGCCTGCATGTATGACATAATCAGTGCTTTTTAACCTAGAATTCTACTTGGATATTAGTATTGACACCCCTGCTTTCTTTTTGTTTGCATTGCCTAGTCTTATCTAGGCAAATTCTTTTATTTTTAACTCTTTAGTGTAAATTAGTTATGTTTCCTGGAAGAATATGTCCAGGTTTTGTTTTTTTAACCTAGAAGAGGACATTAACCTATGTTGATATTATTGTAATAAGTTCTCTTAGTTTTGTTTCTACTATATACTTTATTTTCTGTTTGTTGTGCTTATTGTTTCGTTTGTTCTTTTATTTATTTATTTTTTTAATGTTTTGGAAGTTCAGCTATTCCTATACTACTGGTAGTTAGTTTTACAATTTTAATTGGGGCGTATTTTTTCACTTACTTCAAAAGTTAAAATGAACATTATAATAATTATAACTTTAATTTCAGATTATTAGTTTTTACTATTAATTTCTCCATCACACCCAGGTATTTTTCATAGGATTTACTAACTCTATTGCTTACCACCATATCTCACACTCTGTTTATTTCTTTCTCACTTATTAATTTCTTGAACTGTCTTTTTTTTTATTTCCTCAAGGTTTTATATAAGTACATGGGTGATTACACTTTGAAAACATCCAAGATCATGTCATTCCTGAATGTTTTTTGTCTTCTAAATGATTGAGAACTTGGTCTTGCATAGAATGTTAGGGTCATTATCCATTTAATTCAAACTCTTAGTATTGCTCTATTGCTTTGTCTATGCAGTGCTATACTTTCCAGTATAGTATCTCAGATTTTGAAGTATATAGACAAGATCTCTCAGTGCTAGTAAAGTATAGATTGTCTCTGTGATATTAAGTTATTGCCTTTAGGAAGAGCAGTAGGACAGGAAGGAAGAGTTATAAACTCATTCCATAATATATAAGACATTGAGCATATTTGTTGTTTTTTAATAATCATTAGCTTAATTCCTATTATTCCCTGATACGCCTTTAAAAGGCCTTTATTTAGTGTGGCTCCACAAACCACATTTTAAAAAATAACCCTGACTTTCTGAATTTGCTAATGTTTGCTATCAATTATAGATTTTTGGGTTCTAGGGGGATATTTTTTTAAACTGTTATTTGTGTTCAGCTAATTATTGATCTGATAAATTATAGAAATAATAGAAAAGACACTGATTAATGTTAAAATCCTCTTGGTCCCCTTCCTCTATGCATCTAACATATTTACAACTATTTGTTTTACAGGAATGGCAGGTTTTGCAGCAATTGTTGCATATGGATTATACAAATTAAAGAACAGGGGAAATACTAAAATGTCCATTCACCTGATTCATATGCGTGTGGCAGCCCAAGGCTTTGTTGTAGGAGCGATGACTCTGGGTAGGTTCCTAAAGGAAATTTCAAATTTGTGGTTTCCCATTAATGTATTTCTTTAAAAACAAAACAAGAGAGGTACTTTTAGCAGACCTTGAAGCAGTTTGAAAATACAAGTCATTTTCACCTAAAAATTGAATTAATAAAAATAATTAAAGTGTGATACAGTTTTACTGTCTATGATATATCCTATTAAGGTTTTAAAGAAAGATTTAGGTTTTAAAGTCTATCACTGAATTTATAATTTCATTGAAGAATCCAGACATGCAAATAGGGTTGGTAGTAACATCAGTTTTCTGAGAAAGACCTGATTGCTATTTTACTGAGTTTTTAAAGATGAAAAAGGTTTTTTAAATGTTTTTTTTTTTAATTTTTTATACCTTTATTTGTTTATTTTTATGTGGTGCTGAGGATTGAACCCAGGGCCTCGCATGTGCTAGGTGAACGCTCTACCGCTGAGCCACAACCCCAGCCCTTTAAAATGTTTTTATATATATGCTTTGGTTGGCATTATAATTTTTTTCTGGCAAGGAGGCTACTGAGGATTGAACTCATGGGCACTCAACCACTGAGCCATATCCCTAGCCCTATTTTGTATTTTTTTTAGAGACAGGATGTCACTGAGTGCCTTGCTTTTGCTGAGCATGTCTTAGAACTCATAATCCTCCTGCCTCAGCCTCCCAAGCCGCTGGGATTACAGGTGTGGGCCACCACGCCTGGCTATAATTTATTGACTATCTGGTGTTATGGCAACATTGTGACTCCTTTTAAAAATGCTAGATCAATATTCGTTGATCTTTAAAACAAATATTGTAACATTATGATATATTCATACTAGCCTTGAGAAATTATATATAATAAGAGTTTTAGAAATTTAAATTGTTTAGGAAAATAGGATCTATTCCTCTTGTAAATATTCTGTACTAGCAAGGGTACTATTTTTAGCTATTCTGTGAATGTTTTGTATTTTCTTACTATTGAAGAGAATATTTTAATACTTAACTAGCATTCTTTTTCTCTAGGTATGGGCTATTCCATGTATAAGGAATTCTGGGCAAAACCTAAACCTTAGAAGAAGAGATGCTGTCTTGGTCTTGTTGGAAGTGCTTGTTTTTGTTATGTTAAAGTTATATGTTTATGTCAAAAAATAAATCCCTTGAGTGGGTTCAGGCTGTAATACGGTACTTTGAATAATGGCTTCTTTTCTTGCCCACTTGATTTGCCTGGTTATCAAATTATTAATGACTTCATTGACTGGATCATTCAGGGAAGTCAAGTTATCACAAAAGAAACATACACTGGATAGTGTTACAACACTCACCTTCTTAAATGCTTATGACAGAAATTACTTCTAAAGAAGACAAAAGGCCAGGCCTGAATTACTCCCAGTTTACTACAGAATATCATACACATATTTTGAATGTTGGGTGGGAATCCTACTTAACCCAGTTAATTTAACTTTTTTCTACCTGCCTTGTGAACTGGTTTAAGAACTTCAGTTTTTTAGTGTTAGTTGGCTCTTAAAGAACTATTTCATATTTCACAAAATGTGAAATATAACTTGTAAATCTTCCCACAACTGAAAGAGAGAGAAGAAGGGAGGGAGAGTGTGTGTGTTTTTAAACCATACCTGGAAAACTCACAACAGAACTGATAGAAGTAGTATTTATTTCAGAATCACACTTATAAACATAATAATTTAATTATTGGTTCCACTTTAGCTCTTTTATAATTGCAGAATTATATTTTTGCTGTTGTATTAGAATAATTTTTAAATGTTATCTTGAAAGAGAAATATGTATTTTAAGTGCTAATACAAAGGTAAATTAAGAACGCCGTTTTAATGTGTGCAGTATATTTATTTTCTCTGTATGAATTGCAAGTGTTAAACAAATTACCTAAAATGGAAGTGATTGCTGGTTTTGAGCAAGCTGGTCTGGTCAGACATTATACACAAGCTTTGGTAAACTACAGCATGCTTTAGTATACTTGTAAATTTCCTTTGTCTAACCTGAACTTACATTCCATGGTAATAACATGGTATATGTGTTGTTATTAAAATAACGAACACATCAAATGTCTTGTATCTGTTTGTTTGGAAAAATAACTCATTCTTCAGAGTAGCACAAAAATTAGGTTCCAAGAAAAAACAATGTTTTATGCTTTTTGTAGGAACTACCATTTAAGAATACCTATGAAGTGGAAATAATAAATAATATATATTGAATATTTACTGTGTCACACATGCTCTAAGAACTTTATTTATATGTGTCACTAAAGCTTCCTAACAACCCTAAGAGGTAGGAACTATTATTCTTGTTTCACAGTGAGAAGACTGAGGCAAAGATAGCAAAAGCAACTTGCCCAAGGTCACGTAGCTAGAGAAGGTTTTAAGTGTGGGACTAGAACCTGGGCAGCCTTACTGAACAGCCAGTATTCCACTATATTATGCTGTCCCTAGAACTGAGAAAATGGTTATTTGTGTGTGTGTGTGTGTGTGTGTGTGTGTGTGTGTGTGTGTGTGTGTGTATGTCTTTTGATTGGATGGATTGACTTTTTCTGTAAGAAGAGTAACAATCTACTATTTTGGAACTTTTTTTTTTAAGAAAATCCCAGGATGATAAGTAATATGGTTGATACCAACTGGTATTAGGTACTTGAAATGTTGGCCGATATAAGATTAATGCTGGAATTACCTGGACTAAATCAGAGTTTTCTCAGTCTTTTCCTACCCATGAAATGAGAGTTTAGACTAGAGAACTTCTGTGGTCCTATCTAGCTTTATGAGCTCTAATTAGAAACTTTTTTTTTTTCAGCTTTGGATAGATAACAAGGTGCTCGTAGGCAATCTTAGCAATTGTTTTATGAAAGATAAACTTTTTATAAAGGAACAAATTTGGGAATAAGTTTTAGAAATTTGTCCTCCCCCTTTTTTTGTAGCTTACTTTAATCATATTTTGCTATTTAGGTGAATTTTAAGGTATTTTAATATATGATATGCTTTCTTTTGTGGGTAGTTTTTTTCTGGCAGTTGCAACATTCTTTGCAGCCACTAATAATTTCTCTTATTTTTTAGTGTTTTTGCTACTATGGTTTGAACCCAAGGATTTTTACCACTGAGCAATAACTCCAGTTCTTTTTATTTTTTGTTTTAAGACAGGATCTCACTTAATTGCCAAGGCTGGCTGGCCTCAAACTTAAAACTCTCATGGGTCACAGTGATTACAAGCATACATCCCTATGCAGCCATACGAACCATATTTAAAACTAGTGTAGTCTCCCCTCCACCTCTAATACTAGCCAATATTATCTTTCCTAAGAGTTTTCTCTTGTACTGTTTTAAATATGCTTATACTTCTATTTGATGTGATGTGTCAGTTCAGCTTTTAACTGATAGGCCTTGATTGCCAACCATTAGAGATTACATGACCAGAGAACTTATTCTATATCCCATGCCTTCTTTCTCCTTACCTTCCAGAGTTTTATTAGTTGTTTCATTTCTACATTGTGGGAATATATAATGTTTACGTTCTGTTCTGCCATTTGCACACTTCTTTCTCTCTAGTTCTACAATTTAAACATTGAAAACAGACAAACATTCTCAGTAATCTCTTGGTTGGCAGAAATTAATGATAGTTTTTTAATAGTTTCCTCAGAAAGACATATGGAAAAATTCCTCTAAATTTTTGCATATTAGAATATTTTTATCTGTAACCTTTACACAGTAAAAACAATTTAGATATAAAATTCCTAGTTTACATTTTTCTTGGGAATATTGTAAATGTATTGACATAGAGAAGCCTAAGTCTTGTGAAATTTCCCCTAAATAAGGGATTTTCTTTTTTTGCTTCACTGCTCAAATTCTTTAGTAAGTTCAGAACTTCAATTATTCTAGTCTTGGTGTTGATCTTTCTATGTTCTCTATGTTTTCAGAAAATTGTCATTTTACTAGATAGGTAGGTACCCTATTGATTTCGTTTCATTATTAACTTGAGAATCATTTTTCTAGACAAATGGCAGAGGATGGTGAGAGAATAAAGATGAAGTGTTGAGATGATAATAAGCATTATATGATCAAGAGAAAATAAGTGGGAGTGCTTTCCTGAAGGAGGGAATGATAAATAAGTTGGATGAATAGGGTGGAAGTTCTTGGAAGTGGCTCAAGTGGCTGTGATACTGTGTTTTATTGAATGGGATCCTGATTCCACCACTTCTAACTAAACAGCCATGGTTTTCTCATCTATAAAATGAGGACAAGATAACAGTAGTAAGTGTAAAGGGCTCAACATGGATGTGATACATTCTCAATTGGTGGTTGCTGTTGCCATTATTACTGGGTTAGGTATAGGAATGCAGCAGCATAGGAGAAATGGGCCCTGCCCTTCCACATATAAAGTCTAGGAGGGGAGGCTGGTTTAAATAAGTTATTACATGATGACTACTAGGTACGGGATGCAATGCGGACATCTGGTTGAAGGACTTATCCCAGGGTTGGGGTTGGAAGAGGTCTCTTCAAGAAAGCAATATTCTACTTTAAGGAGATGGTATGTTGATTTTCATTGAAATTATATTTCTTGGCTTAATGTTGGATGTTGAAGCATGGGTGTATCCAGTATATTTTTGTTGAATTATTTAGAGAAGGTTTGGGGTTTTTTTACATTCAGTCCTGCCACCCCTAGAAAAAAGTTAGAGTTGACCCTCCATATCTGCAAGTTATACATCCATGAATTCAACTGTGGATTAGAAATGTTTGGGGGAAAAAATTGTGTATTTACTGAACATGTACAGATTCTATTTTCTTGTTAATAAACAAAGCAATTTAACAACTGTTTATGTATATATGTATAGTTATGTATTATAATTAGAGACAACTTATTCGAGTATTTACATAAATTACATTCAAATACTATGCGATTTTTTATAAGAGTCTTGACAATCCAAGAATATTGATGTTCACAAGAGGTCCTGGGACCTATCTGCTGAAGTTACCCAGAGAGGACTATATCTATTTCTAATTTCTGAGCAACAGCGACATCTAGTGGTGAGAGTTGGAATTTGAGTCTATAGTTGAGTCCCTAAGTATAGTTTTCCTTATCACAAAGCCAGAATTTTGGAGTGGTCCAAGCTCCACCTGAGAGAATGTAGGTCTTGCCTCTTATCTCACAGATGAGCCTGCTGCTCAGATAGTTTGAGGAAGTTGAATTTAGATTTCATCCCCATGTAAATCTATAGCCCTAGCTACATCATAGCTACTAGGCCAAAACCATGCTAATCTAAAGTTATCCAATAGTGGGATTGTCAATAACTTTATATGCTTTTCCTGTTTGAAAGCTCTTCAAATTTCAAAAGGGAAACTGAATGTGTGCCAGCCTTGACTGGATTGCTGTTTTCCCAGTAAAGCTTTAACCTGGGATCAGTGTAGGGGAAGAACCAGCCCTGTACATGCAGTTGTTTCCTTCTTAAACAAAGAGAGACTATATAAATGATGGATTCAGGTTCTGAAATTAAGTTTTTTATTTGCAGTCCCCCTCCCCAAAAAAAGAGACTTTTAACCCTTAAACACTAAGGAGAGAAGAAAGAATTTGTTCTTAGCAATAACAAAGTGAGGCAAATTTCTTCTAAATTCAGCAGTGATAGATGGGTCTAGAATAGAGGTCAGCATGTGTTTATCCCCCTTGGAGGAACCCAGGATCAAGTCCTCTCTGTGAGTTTTCATAACATTGGTGATTTTTTCCCTTGGTGAAACTGAGTGAGTAATTTTTTGCCATCACGCCTTTCAATGATGTTTAATCTCACATCATCTCATACCATATTTGCTGTCTTCCCTGTTGGCGGCCCTTCCTAGGTCACTCATCCTGTCAGCAATACCTCCCTTGCTCACTGTCATCTCCTGGGCATCTTTCCTTCTTCCTATTCTTTTATCATTAAACCAATCACCAAGTCCTATCTGTTTTTCATTAGCAGAATCTTTTTCATCATTCAGATTTGTCCTTTTTCCTCTCCCTGTTGCCATCACTAGGCCCTTCACCTGTTTTTGTCACCTAATGCTAGTCAGTATTGTTTCAGCCTTTCTAAGAAGGAGGTTGAGGAGGTCTCACCTACATATACTCTTTACTATGGAGATGGTAAATACAGTAAGTGCATGAAGCCTTGGGGACCTCTCAACAGGACAGAAACAGATAATTACTGAAATCAGGTGACTCATCCAAATATTTTGCAAGACTGACATATGAGCCAAGAACAAAACTGAGAAATTAGGGAGGAAAATTACATTACTAATCTATTGTTCAGAAGGCTTGATGGAAAGCCAGGGTAGATCTCATCCATCAAGGAGTTCCTTGGGACTGAGGATTGCTAAGTCTTGGCAGAACATTGAGTTTATTAAGGTCAACATGATGACTGAGATCACCATACATATAAACATATCTTAGAATAGCTCCATGGGTAAAATAAGACTTGATAGTGGCCAAAACGATGTTAGGCTAAAACACAAAACGTGCTGGGGGAGTCTGTTGGAGGTTAGTGGCCAACAAAGTCAAATCCATCGCAGAACGTCCATCAAAAAGGGGCTTGAACCTGGAGTAAATGAACATTTTTTTATCTATGTGTGTTAATAAATGTTGAGCGGTATAATTTAATCAGGCTTAATCTTGGGCCAAAAATAAGGCAATTTGCTTCTGTTTGCTCTTAATTCAGGCTCATATTACCTTTGTGATGACTCTTGACTTCATGAGTGTCGGATTATGAGAAGGGAGAAGCTTTGGATACAGGCCACAACACCTGAATATAAACTAGTGCCTTAGTGTTCCTGGTTTACCTGTCATCAATATCATGACTCAAGTCTAGCCCAAAGAGATACTCACAGAATAAAAACCAAATTGTATTTTAGACCTGAAAAGATTCAAAATGAAGAACAATGAAACCAGGCCAAATGGGACCATGGTTTTAGGTTGCAGCACTTCCAAAATGAGGCAAAACAGCTAAATCTGTAGTAATAAAGATAAAATGCCTTACTACTAAAATAATATAGGTAACTAAAGAGCAGTACACAGTTTACAAAGCATTTTCATGACCTATTTGATTAAGGATAATATTGCTATTTATGAAAGAAGTTGAAGTTTGTGATTTGACTAATGACAGTTATATCCAGCAATTCCTTCTGATTTTGTTCAATTCAGTTTCATTTCTGATAGTAAGTAGAACCACTGATTATATTGCTTATTTGTAGGAGAGAGAATAATTTCAGTGAGGGAAACTATTTGGTGATCCTATTGTCTTTAAGAAGATATATAAGGGCTGTGGTTGTGCCTCAGTGGTACAGCTCTTACCTAGCACATGTGAGGCACTGGGTTTGATCCTCAGAACCACATAAAAATAAATAAACTAAATATATTGTGTCCACCTACAACTAAAAATATTTTAAGATAAAAAGAAGATAAATAAGCATGGATAAAGGTACTGTGGGGAACTGTGGAAAGAATCTATTTTAGGAATTAGGAAAAGTAGTTAGACCCACACAAAAAAGATGCTCGGTTTCTTAAAAAATATTGCAGTAACTCTGCACAACATAAAATTTACTATTTTGACCATTTTTAGATGTCTAATTCATTGGAACTAAAAGATACTTAAAACACTGTGCAACTATTATCCATCCCTAGAATTTTTCATCATCCCAAGCTGCACAGGCATCACACAAACTCTCCAATTTCTCCTTTCCCCACCCCCATGACCTCTTCTGGTTTTCTCTATGAACTTGTCCATTCTTGATAGACATGTGGGTAGATAATACAATATTTGTCCATTTTATGCCTGGCTCATTTCACCTACCATAAGATTTCAAGGTTCATTCATGTTGTAGCATATATCAGAATTTCATTTGTTTTTAAGGCTGAATAATATTCAGTATGTGTGTATATCACATTTTGCTTATCTGTTTCCATTGGAACACTTGGGTTGCTTCTACATTTTGGCTGTTGTGAATACTGCTGCTATGAACACTGATATACAAATACTGCTATGAACACTGGTTACAAGTACAGTCACAGGTCACTTAATCACAGGAATAAATTCTAAGAAATGTGTTGTTAGTTGATTTTATCATGTGTCTAGTCCCTCTAGAAAACAATTTAGCAATTTCTTATAAACCTAACTATGTCCAGGCATGGTGGCACACACCTGTAATACCAGTGGCTCAGGAGGCTGAGACAAGAGGATCAGGAGTTCAAAGCCAACCTCAGCAAAAGTTGAGTCACTAAGCAACTCAGTGAGATCCTGCCTCTAATTAAATACAAAATAGGGCTGGAGATGAGGCTCAGTGGTCGAGTGCCCCTAAATTCAATCCCAGTAACCAAAAAAAAAAAAAAAAGAGTAAAAAAAACTAAATATGTGCCAGGTGTGAGGATATGTGCCTGTGATCCCAGCTACTCAGGAGGCTGAGGCCAGCCTGAACAACATAGTGAGATAAACCATCTCAAAAGAAAATAAAAAACTATGCATTTACAATGTAGTCAACAACTGCTCACTTAGGCATGAAGTCCACAGCAATGAAAACATGATCACACAAAAACCTGTACATGTATGATCATAACAGCTTAATTTTAACTGCTCCAAACTGAAAAGAGCCCAGATGTCCCTCAATAGACCTAAGAACACAAAAGAGCAATTCTTGTGTTATTTATTAAAGTGTTCAGTATATTACTGGTGGTAGATATGTGAATCTATGCATGATAAATGCAAAAATGAATACAGTAAAATTATGGAAATATATTTGGAATATATAATTGGAAAAATTATGGAAATAAGATCAGTAGATTTTATCAACGTCAATATCCTAGTTGCGATATTATAGAATAGTTTTGCAAAATGATACCATTGGTTAAACTTGTAAAGTGTACAGAGGATCTCTGTATTGTTTTTTTACAGCTGCATGTGAATGTATAATCATCTCAACAAACATTTCAGATTTAAAAGCAAGCAAGAGCAATATCCTACAAGTAATTCTGGTAAGAGAAACAGAAAGCAGGCTGGGATTAACAAACATCTGGACAGTTTACCAGAGGAAGTTTCTGGTGACCCAAATTCCCTTGACTTCCTAGATGATAAAACATTAGGTTTATAAACTAAAGAAAATTATCAAGAGACTAAAAATTATCAGGAAAAAAATGGCTGGAAAGCCTCAATACTAGCAGTGTTGAGATAACAAACCTAGAAAAAAGTCATTACTGGTTTCATAAGAATGGATTACTGGAAAATCCTTGTCAAAAGGAATTCTTGGCAGGGCACTGTGGCACATGCCTGTAATCTAAGTATATGGGGGGCTGAGGCAGGAAGGTTAAGTTCGAGGCCATCCTGGGCAATTTAGTGAGAGCCTATCTCAATTTAAAAAAAAAAAAAAAAAAACACTGAGGGGCCTAGGGACTCAGTGGCAAAGTGTCCTGGGGGCTGGGGAATCCTTTGATTGCTGGCACAAATGTAACCAATTCCCTTCTTCTAATATGCATTCTAGAATGCCTATTCTGAAATTCTGCAGCCTTAACTTTGTCATAGATTGTTCTTATCTTAATGGAAACCTGGCTTTGGGTTGGGAATGGTGTTTTCTCAGAAGCCTTCTCAGTAGATCTAGCTCTTTGTTCATTATCCCATGCCACATAATCCCCTTGATATCCTGAGGTGTATGAATGATGCCCCGTATAAAAGACCCTACCCCTTGAGGCTCATATATGTACCTGAATCCCACTCTTCATCTTGTGCCTTTGCTATTGTTACAGAGCTGGGAGCTTCCAAGAAACTGAGGCAGTGCAAAGATCTGTCCTTCAAACCCTGATTCTTGCAATCAAGTCAGAAAGATTTTAGACATGTCTCTCAGAGTAACAGAAATGAGTTTATAGAAGGGATAGGAAAAGGCAAAGGAGTCACTCTCAAGGGAGACAGTAGGTCCCCTCAGAGAGGAGAGAGACAATGTGCCTGTCTTGCACTCCAGTTTTACCGGGGTACCCAGAGAAGTTTTCTGAGAGTCCTGCCCAGGTCCACCTTTTGACTTTTGACTGACAAGAGGATGACATCAGACTTTCAAGTCCCCACTGCCATAGCAACTCTAGATCACTTTGGCCCATGCTGACCAGTTCTAATTGGAACCATGAGTTCCTACAGATTTTATGGTTAGGAGGAATCCTTATCTCCCAGAGTTTCAGAATCTGGTCACAAAAGTCTACTCCTTCAGGGTAACTTGGGTCCCTCTTATCAATTATTTTGGGCCTGCATTTCTCCTCCAGTGAACAGGCAGTTTGCTAAGGAATGTGACATATCCTAACCACTTAGGTCAGGCAGGGCTGCAGGTAAATTTTGGGGAAAAAAAGCATCTGGGGGTCAGCACAGGGGGCCCATTTTATAGAATTATTCTCTTAACCTCGTGTTCCCACCATCCTCATCTGTCTGTCCCTAACACTATCACTTGCAGATTACAGGTCTTTCCCCCTCAGCTCAGTAGGCAGGCAACTGGAGACCAACCAGAAAGATCTGTTCATTCTTTATCAGAAAGTCTTGAGTTTATACCTGCAGTGCTGGTGGTGGTCTGGTACCGCATACTCATAACTATGGAGGAAAAAAAAGAAAAGAAAAAAGTTTTGAGAAACATGAAAATTTTCAAAAACATTACTGCAATTCCACCACACACATATAACCACTTTAGGGGCTGGGGATGTGGCTCAATTGGTAGTGCACTCACCTGGCGTGCGTGCGGCCCAGGTTCGATTCTCAGCACCACATATAAACAAAGATGTTGTGTCCTCCAAGAACTAAAAAATAAATATTAAAATTTTCTCTCTCTCTCTCAAAAAAAAAAAATATATATAACCACTTTAAATCACTGTATATCAGTCTTGATTTTGTGCCTAGTTTGAAAAAACAAAGTATTAGCATATTTGTGTCTTGTTTTGTTTTGTTTTTTGGTTTTGTTTTTACTTTTCACTTTCCATCATAATATAACCTCTTTTTGAAGTGGGTACCAGGGATTGCACACAGCTCCAGACCTATTTTATATTTATTTAGAGACAGGGTCTCACTGACTTGCATAGACCGCGCTTTTGCTGAGGCTGGCTTTTAACTCATGATTCTCCTGCCCCAGCCTCCCAAGCCACTGGGATTACAGGAGTGCCACCTCGATATGGAAAACAACAACCGCCAGGGAAAAAAGAGGAACCACAATCTCCAGGGAATAAAGGAAGACCATAGGTCCCAGGAAGAGATGGAAAACAATGGGCTCTGGATTTTCACCATTTCCCAGCAACCGACACATTCTGCTGATTCAAGTCTAACTGAACCCTATAAAATTCAGACCCCTATTATAATCAGTTGCCATTTTGTCTCTTGAAAATATGCCCCTCAGGTGCCTAATAAAACATTACTGATCCATCCAGGTCTGTCCCCGATTCGTTTACTTTTTTTTTTTTTAAGAAGTAAATATAAGTGAATTATCTCTTTTTATATATTTTTTTATTTAATTAGTTAAAAATGACAGTAGAATGCTTTTGCTTTCAACCTTCCACCATCCTGTTTTACACTTTCAAAGATATTCTGAATGGCTACGTTAAATTTCATGGTGAAATCGTCCATTTTCCAACTTCCTTACAGGACAGCAAAATGTGCATCTCTGTACAGAACGTCACAAAAACTTAAAAACACACTTCAGTCCCTGCCCTGTGCGGCAGGCTTGTAATCCCAACAACTCTGGGAGGCTGTGGCAGGAGGATTGCAAATTGGAGATCAGCCTGGACAACTTAGCAAGACCCTTTCTCAAAGTGCGGACGTAGTGAAAGCGTCCTCTGGGTTCAATCACAAGTTCAGAAAAAAATAAATTAAATACACTTCAGACAATTTAAAGTCTCAAGGACTCCGCGACCTCTTCCACCCAGTTCACAGCGCCAATGTCCACGTCTACTTGCTACCACCTCAACACACCGCGCGGCGCCTCGGTCACTTTCAGAGCTTAAGGGCTCTCTCGAGCCCCCGTAGAGACGTGATAACGTCATAAATGCGACGACGCTGGTTTCCCTGGTGACGGTTGCCAGGGCAGCGCGTGCACGCGTCCGGAAGAGGTGACGAAGCCCGGCGACCCTAGAAGGCAGAAGGAGAGAGACCGCTGTGAGTGCCTGGGAGGGCGGCAGGGCCCGGGCCGGGCCGAGCCGGGAGAGCTCGCAGCCGCCGGGGCAGGACCCGAGCCCGAGCGCACACGCTGGCCGGACCCGCCCGCGCCAGACACTGATTTTCCGCGCGGTACAAGGGTTAGTGTGACGCAGGGGGGTCGCCTGCCCAGAGACACATAGTGGGTGGTACAGGCAGAACTCGAACTCGGTTCCGCCTGACCCGCGCTCTCGTCCGCGCACTGCCAGGAGCAGTCTCCCTCGCTCCAAGGGTGCAGCGGGAACTGCGCGACCAGGTGGCATCCAAGCCCCTTATCTCATTCCTCTCTCCAGAGTTAACCCTGTCGGGACGGGAAGAGGGACTCAGCGGGACTCCAACCCGGCGAACTAGACTTCTCCACCCCACTCCTCTAGGCATTGTCCAGCAGTGCCTAACCGAGGCATCTCGAGGCATCACCCTGTCACCCCTGGGAATATCAAAGAGAACATAGTTTTTAAAAGCAAGAGAGGGAGGGAGAAAGAGGAAAGAAAGTGGCAGGCTGGTGGGGTAAGGGAAGCGGGTACCCACAAGGGACTCAGTCTTTCACTGGTCCCTGTCCCCTATGCACTCAACGGCCTCAAGTCCTTGCTTCTCCACAGGACTCCTAAGTAAATATCACTCTCCCTATCCCATGGCTCTAAGTCCTTCCTGAGCCGAGAGTTCTTTCCATGCAGCTTTTTTAACTTTAAAAAAAAAGAAAGAAAGAAATTAACCATTTCTTAAAGCAATTTTAGATTTACAAAATTATTGAATAGAAAATAGTTTGCATATAATTCTCCACCCCCATTTCCTTCCTTCTAAACAACCTCTTCCATGGGTTGACGATTGATAAACTTATATTGATAAACATTAACTAAAATCTATAATTTATATTAGCATTCTTTTTTATGTTGTACAGTTCTATAGGTTATGATCAATGTCTAATGCCATGTTTCTATCATTACAGTATCTAAAATCCTCCTTGGCTCCACTGTTCATTCCTTCACCCCAATTCCAACCCCTGGCAATCACTGATCTTTTATTTTTAGATAATTTTGCCTTTTCAAGTGTCATATAGCTGCAATCATACAATATGTTCTAATTAAGTTCCCTTTGTGTCTTTTCATGACCTGATAGCTCAGTTTTCACCATTGAACAATGGTTTGTGTGAGTGTACACCTATGGGAGTACTTCTTGGTAGTTTCTGATTTGGGGTAATGATGAAAAATAAAACTACTATAAACATCTCATGTGAAGGTTTTTGTATGGAGTAGTATTCAATTCATTTGGGTAAATATGGTCATATGGTAAGTCTCTAGCTATGAAAACAACTGTCAAAACTATCTTCCAAAATGGCATTACCATTTGGCCTTCCCACCAGCAATAAATGAATGTTCTAGATTTTGATGAGTCCAAAAGATACATAGCAGTATCTTGTTGTTTTAATTTGCATTTCGTAATAAACTATGATCTTTTGCATCTTTTCATGTGCTCATTTGTCATTAACATATTTTCTTTGAGGTGTTTGTTCAGAACTTTTGACAACTCTTTAACAAGATATTTTCTTATTAAACTTTTTGTATATTTTGGATACGGTCCTTTATTAGATATGTGTTTTGCAGATTTTCTTACATTCTGTGGCTTTTCTGTTTCATTTTCTTAACAGTGTCTTTTGCAGATAAGTTTTTTTTAACATTAATGAAGTCCAACTTATCAATTTTTTTCATAGATCATGCTTTTGATTTTCTGTATGCATTGCCAAACACAAGGTCACCTAGATTTGCTTCTATATTATCTTCTAGAAGTTTTATAGTTTTGCACTTTACATTTAGATATATGATCTATTTTGAGTTCATTTTGGAGGGGGTGGTTGGTAATGGCTATTAAACCCAGGAACACTTCACACTGAGCTACATCCTCAGCCCTTTTTATTTTTTATTTTGAAATGGGGGTCTCACTAGGTTGCATAGGGCCTCTCTTAGTTGCTGAAGCTGGCCTCAAATTTGAGATCCTCCTGCCTCACCCTTCTAAGTCACTAGGATTACAGTTGTGTTCTTAGCTTGAGTTAATTTTTGAGACAGGTCTGTGTCTAGATGCATTTTCTTTTTTGCTTGTGGATGTCCATTTGTTCCAGTACCATTTGTTGAAAAGCCTGTCTTTTCTCAATTGGACTGCCTTTACTTCTTTGTCAGAGACCTGTTGACTATTTATGTGGATCTACTTCTGAGCTCTATTTGGGTCCATAGATTTATTTGTCTGTTCTCTCACTGATAGTACACTGTCTTGATTAATGCTCTTCTTCAATATTATGTTCGCTATTCTGGGTCTTTTGCTTTTCCATATATACTTTAGTATCAACTTTTTACCATCCAGAAAGTAACTGTCTAGGAATTTGATTGTAAATACATTAAATCTGTATATCATGTTGGGAAGAAATGATATCTGAACAATCTTGATTCTTCCAATGAATATGAGATACATATATATTTAGTTCTTTGATTTCTTTTCTAGATTTTCATAATTTTCTTCATATAGATCTTGTAGGTATTTTGTTTGATTTATACTTATTTAAATCTTTTTTGTGCTAATGTAAATAGTTGTTTTTCATTTCAATTTCTAATTGCTTATTGCTGGTACATAGAAAGACATTTGATTTTTGTATATCTGAAACCTTGCTACATTCACTGAAATTTATGAATTTGCTTATTGATTCTTTAGAATGTTCTATGTAGATAATCATATGTTTTGTGGATAAGTATCATTTCTTCTTTCTCACCTTACATATCTTTTATTTCCTTTTCTTGTCTTATTCCATTAGCTAGAACTTCCAATATGATGTTGAATAAGAGTGAAGAGAAGGAACATCTTTGCCGTATTTTTAGTCTAAGAGGAAGTATCTAGTTTCTCATCATTGAGTACAATAGTATAATAGTAGCTATAGGGTTTTGTTTGGGTTGTTTTTTGTTTGTTTGTTTGTTTGTTTTTGTACTGAAGATTGAACTCTGGTGCAGTTTACCACTGAACTCCATCCCCAGCCCTTTTAAAATTTTTTTCTTTTAATTTTGAGACAGGATCTTGCTAAGGTGCTGAGCTTGTGACCCTCCTGCCTCAGTCTCCCAAGTTACTGGGAATACAGGTGTGTACCACTGGGCCCAGCTGCAAATGTTCTTTATCAAGTTGAGAAAACTCCCTTTCTTCATTTTGCTTAGAGTTTTTGTCATGAATGGTATTGGATTTTGTCAAATGCATTTCTTCATTTATTAATATGATCATGTGATTTTTTCTTCTTAGTCTGTTGAAGTGATGGATTACATAAAGTGATTTTCCAATTTATACCACCTTTAAATACCTAGAATAACCCCTAGTTGGTTATGGTATACAGTTCTTTCTATATCTTCCTGGATTCGATTTGTTAACATCTTTCAATGACTTTTGCATCTATGTTCATGAGAGTTATTGGTCTGTAATTATTTTCTTATAATATCTTAATTTTGATATTAAGTTAGAGTGAGTTAGAAAATATTCTGTTTCTATTTTCTGGAACAGATTGTAGAAAATTGTTATCATGTTCCTGAAATCTTGGTAGAATTTACTTGTGAAACATCCAGGCCTGATATTTTTTGTTTTGGAAGGTTTTTATTAATTCTATTTGCTTCATTGATATATAGCTATTTAGATAATCTGTTTTCTTGTATAAGTTTTGGTAGATTATATCCATTTCATCTAAGTTATCAGATTTGTAGGCATCAAGTTGTTTCCACTATTATTTTAATGTTCATGGAATCAGTAGTGATGGTCCATCTTCCATTTCTGATAGTAATTTACACTGTTTTTCTGGGTTGGGTTTTGTTTTGTTTTTGAAAGGTTTGGAGAGAGTAGCTTGGCTAGGGGTTAATCGATTTTACTGATGCTTTGAAAGAACCAATTTTGGGGTTTTTTACTTTATTGTTTTCCTGTTTCCTATTTCATTGATTTTTGGCTCTGATTTTTATGGTTTCTTTTCTTCTACTTACTTTGGATCTCATTTGCTCTTCTTTTCCTGGTTTTCTATGGTAGAATCTTAAATGACCAATTTAGACCTTTCACCCTTTCTAATATATTCATTCAATGCTATAAATTTCTTTCTAAGCACTGTTTTTGTGGCATTACACAAGTTTTAATAAGGTCATTATTTTCATTTAGTTCAGAATGTTTTAAAACTACTCTTGACACATCTTCTTTGACTTATGTGTTATTTAGAAGTATGTTATTTAATCTCCACATATTTTGGAACTTCCAGACTTTTTTCTGTTATTAATTTCTAATTAATTTCATTCTGGCCTATGAGCTTACTTCGTATGATATCTTTATTTGTTAAGATTCGTTTTATGTCACAGAATATAGTCTGTCTTGGTGAATGTTCCATGTGAGCTTGAGAAGAATGTGTGTTCTGCTGTCATTGAATGAAGTATTTTATAAATGTCCATTGGTTTCAGTTGTTTGATGGTATTCTTTTATTCAAGTGTACCTTTACTTCTTTCTGCCAGCTGCATATGTTACACTTTTGATATTGTTCCACCATTCTTGGATATTCTCTTCTGGGTTTTGTTTATCTTTATTTTTCATTCTTTTTCTCATTGCATTTTAGTTCAGGGAGTTTCTTTTGACCCATCTTCAAGCTCACTGATTCTTCTTCACTGTGGCCAGTCTAGTGATAAGTTCATCAAAGACACTTTTCATTTCCATTAATGTATATTTGATTTCTAGAATTTCCCATGTAGTCTTAGTTTTTATTGCTCTTTTTATATTACCCATCTGTTTTTGCATGTTGTTCACCTCTTCCATCAGAGCCTTTAGCCTATTGATCATAGTTATTTCAAATTTTTGGTCTGATAATTCCCATAATTGCCTTCATATTTGATTCTGGTTCTGATGCTCTCTTTGTCTCTTCAGACTGTTGTATTTGTTTGTTTTGCCTTTTACCATGCATTATAAATTTTTTACTGAGATACAGACATGATCTATTTGGTAAATTAAACTGAGGTAGACAGGGCTTTAGTGTGAGGTTTTATGTTTATCTGGCTAGGAGTTAGGCTATATTTGTTATTTGCTGTAGCTGTGATGTCAAGAGACTAAAATTTCCTCTGCTGTCCTTGTTTCTGTCTCCCCTCCTGTATGGGTTTTCCTAAAAAACTCTGTAAATAGGGTCCAAGGCTTATGGTTCTTTAACTGGAACCCTCTGTTACACAAGAATCCTATTGATGTGGTGCTAAGTATGGAGGAAGGGGGAGCATTCTATAGTCGTACAAAGAGAGCTGTATCCTAGAGAGCCTGAGTTGGGTATTTCCCCTTCCTGAATCTATTAGGTTTTAGTAAACTCCCGTCAACTAAACTCTGATAAAATAGTGTCCCTTGAAGGCAGTCCACATTAAGGAGCCTAGTAGAGAGCTCTAGGCATATTTCAGAATGGTTACTTTACCCTTCTCCCTGCCAAAAGTATGTCAGGGCTTCCCTGTGACCTCATAGTGAGAACCTGGTAGGGTTCTTAGAGGTAAAACTTATGAAAGTCTGAAGGCCTCCTAAGCTGGACCCCTTCAAGTTTTAAACTCCTAAGCTATCTACACTGAGCCTCCAGCAAGTCATCAGGTACAGTTTAAAGTGTCCCTGTTGATACTGGCTCTAGCTGTGAGCTTCTATTCCCCGTAGGCTGTGATTCTCTGCATGCACCTGTCTTTCCAGTTGTCAGCTCAGTTTGCCATATATCACAGTTCTCTGTGGATCCAAGTACTATCAATTTTCCATTTTTTCAGCTTTCTTCTTGTTTTGAGGATGGGAGCCGCAGCTTCTAAGCTTTTTACATGTCATACCAGAGACCAGAAATTCTAGTTAGCCTTAAGTTTTGAACTTCTCTGCATCAGCTTCTACTACTTAAGTCTAGAGCAAGTAACAAGACCTGGCCCTGCCCCAGAGCACCACAAGTGGAAGGCACAAATATTATTAAATATTATTTAAGGGATTATGCTTATGTAAGCATTTATGACAATTACTTAAAGATAGCCTCTTTATAGTCACAATTACTTACTGATAGCCTTAGTTGACTACCAAGGATGGTGATCTAAAGAAAACCAAATTCATTGATTTGTTCTGAAAATATTTATTGAACACCTGTTATGTGCCATTTGCTGTCACAGGTGCTGAATACAGCCATGAATAAAATAGATAAAAATATGTGTCCTCAGGTAGCTTACATACTTGTGGGAAAAAAAACAATGAATGGGTCAACTGTGCTCTAGGTCAAGTGGTGAAAAATACAATGAAGGGAATTAAACCCATGGGAGAAAGAGTGGAGGGGAGGGGATGCAGCATTAACTAGGATGATCAGGGAAGGTGATCCTGAGAAGATACCCTATGAATGGAGACCTATCCAAGGTCAAGGAAGGAACCATGTGAATGACTGGAGAAGAGTGTAGAGGGAGCAGTCCGTGCAGGTGCAGAAGGCTGTGAGCTTCAAGCATCCCTGATAATGCAGTGGGTGCTGGAAGGGGAGCCAGGTTACACTAGGCTCTAGTTTTGTACTGAGGTGGGCATGGTCTCAGCCTGGGGTAGCAGGGTCACCCTGGCTAAGGTGCTGAGACTGGAGTATGGGGTGGGGGCAAGAGTAAATACAGAGTCTGCATTAGGAAGCTATGGTAATGGTCCAAGTAGACGATGCTTCTTGGTCTAGGGTGGTTGAGGTGGAGAAGTGTTCAGCATCTAGATATGTTTTGAAGAAAGAACCAAGAGAATTTGCTGATGGTTTGGATGTGCAAAAAATTGATCAGTGCCATTGTTCAGTTTTGCCACAGGACTTTTCATTTGCTGCCTCTCTGTCCCCAAATGTTCTTCTAGTTAGCTCCTGCATGTGCATCAGGTCTCTTCTCATTTCTCATTTTGGGAGGTCCTCCTGATCCCCAGACCCCTGATAAAGAGTCTCAGCACCACATACCTTTCCTTCAGAGCATCACAGCTCTGTATATTTACCTGCATAGTCAATTGATCAGTGTCTGCTCTCCTGCCAAACCATAAGCTCCATAAGAACAGAGCTCTGTCTGTAACTCTGTTGCACCAATAAATATTTGCACATTGATTCTTTGACCCACATTCTACATGAGCTAATGGATCCAAGTTGAGTGCTTTTAGTGCTTTAGTGTCAAAATTGCTGCTGTGGATTGTTTATTCATCATGGCACAAATGCTAATTTAGTACCCAATGTGTGCATGTGCTGGCTTGTACTGTGGAGATGAGATTCAAAGATGAACACAACACTGTCTACCTTCAGGGCAGGTAGAACATGACCAAAAGCCTTCCATTTACTTATCTGAATTCCCCCAAATGACAGGCACATCTTTGAACCTGTTTTTGATGTGTACTACATTGTCATGGATTTATCAGGAATCACATAGGGACAAGGTGCACTTTGAAAAATTTACCTTCAGTGTTATTATGTGCTTTGAAAAAGCAAACACTTTCTTTTCTGACCTGGAAGTCTGCAGCCCCCACTGAGATCCTTTTGTCCTTGACTTACAATTAAGATGCTTAGGAAGAAAGGGAAGAATATGGTTTGGGGTCCATCTCTGAGGAGACCTTGGCCTCCACCCTCCCACTGCTCCTAACCACAGCTTCCTGTCTCCATGGTGTCTACCCTAATCAGACTCACACATCTGTCCCCATCTCTACCCAGTGACATCTACTCACCTGTGTCTGCTCCCAGATGTCTCTTCTTCCTCTATTTTCCCCTTCCTTCTTTGCCACACCCTTCTCACTCTACACTCTCTCCAAACCCTTGGTCTCAGCTACCTGAGGCTCTAGCCCAGGCTTCTCTCCTGAGCTCAAACCCACCCAAGCAGCTGCATACACGCCCTCTTCATGTGGAAGGCCCATGGTCTCAAGCCCAACAGTCTACCACCTTCCTTGCCTGCAGCCTGGAAATTGCTTCTCTGCCAGAGTCCCCCATCTCCCCAGGCACTCAAACCCAGGCCTTAGCCCTCTAGACTTCCCCTTCCCCTTTGCATACCACCTCTGGTCCTTTGGTGGCAGTTCCTGCTCCCTTTTCTTCATCTGCACTGCCACAGCTCTGATTTCAGCCCACATTCCTTTCTAGAAACCTCCTCTCAACTAGACCTCCAACTTCATGAAAGGCAAGTGTGATCTTGTATGCACCCTCTGAATATCCCCAGCACCTCAGGAGCAAGTCCAGAGCTCCTCAAATCTCCACCCTACCTTCTGCCATCCTGAATCTCTCTCAGTTCCCCACACACCACATTCTGCCTGCCAGTGCTCTTTTCCCAGCAGAAAAATCCCCTGCTCCTCCCACTCAGGCACTCTTCCTCCTCCCTCCCTGCCAGGCTGGACCAGCTGACAGGTGCCTGCCTCTCCTGTAGCATCCCTGCCCAACCAGCCTCTCAGTGCACTTTCCACCGTCATTCTCACTCTTCCTTGAATATTAGACTCACCTGGGGAGCTTTAAAAACAGACAGATGCCCTGGCCACAGCCAACACCACATAAATCCAAATCTCTAATGACTTTCTGTGTAGCACAGAGCAGGTGCCAGTGCCCTGGGGGCTGGTCTGATCCACAGGTGGCTGTCAGTGCAAGCATGATTGTCCATCTACCAGAGATTGGATTGGGCCAAGGGCACCATTTCATAAGATGATAAAGATAGTAGTTTCCATGTGCTCTCTCAATCCTTATAAATCTCTCCAGAAAGTTCACAGGTGAGGAAACTGAAGCAAAGAGATTAAGTAATTTTCCCATAGCACAGTGAACATCAAAGAAGTATTGGTTCTCCAGTGTCTTCAAGAGCAAATTGGGAATGGAAAAGGAAAAAAAAAAACTTTACAAGTTACTGTGTTGTTCATTCACTCATTTACTTCTTCAAACTTTATTTTCTCTCATTCTTGAGCACTGGCTACATTAATTCAGTGATAGCTCTGCGAACACCAATTAAGGGCCTATTCTGGGCAAGATGCTGAGAATTAATAAATGAATAAGACATAAGGCCCTGCCTTTAAGAGACCTCTTTGTAAAGGGAATATAAATAAAATTATAGGTAGTTATAATATTGGAGGTATAGTGACCAGGGTATGTCCAAGAGATTCTGAGAGTCCACAGAATGCCCCTAGGGGAATCCTAAAGACTAAATGGAAGTTAGTGGAAAGGTAAAGGGCCAACTCAGGTAATAGGAGAGAGGCATCCTCGGCAGGGAAGTTGCTGAAGAAAGCCTGAGATGCCTCTGAGCCTGATCCTTAGCAAGAGTCACTAACCCAGGCATCTTCAGGCACCAGTAGGAAATGAAATGGTGAAATGGGTGAATCCAGAAGGTGTAAGATAAAGAACTTTTATGTGCAATGATAATGGGCAGCTGATGTGCCAGCTGCTGCTTCCAAAAGTGGCCAGGACAGTGATTGAATAGGAAGAACATACCCCCCACAGAGGGAATTCCCTCTGCCTAGTGCCTGCTGACCATGTGGACTATAGGCCTAGTACTGCCATACCTATTAACTTATAAAAGAATCTGCAGATATGGATTTAATTAAAATCTATAGATCTTTAAATGCTGGCAAAAAAAAAATCAAATCCTAACATAGTGCTCTGTAAGAGTTGAACAAAAATGTCTGTGGGATACATTCAGCCTTCAAGCCAGACAGAGTTTTCCCCCCTGAATCCTGGCGGGGTCTGGCAGAGGCAGGAGCTACTTCGATCTTGTTTTAGAAAGGTCCCAGATGGTCGTGTACAGAATGGATTAATGGGATAAATGTGCAAGACCCAAGTTGCTAGGGAGGAGGGATCAGGTACAGAGACAGGAAAGTCCTGGGAGGGTGAAGTGACCCTGTGACGTGAGGGTATGTACAGAGGCTAGAGACAGTGGCATTTTAGGGTTTAGTCACTATTGGCCTAGCAGCCAGGGAAGACTTTCTGCTAGTGGGTCACTAGTGTCACCATGAGAATCTGGATGTTGGGTAAAGTAGAGGAGGAAGGGAGTCCTCCAATGAAACCAACAGAAAGGGAGAGATACTGTTTCTATCAGTCCATAGTTGACAAAATGTTTTCACACTGCCCTTTGCATTTGCCCTTCACCGCACATCTGTGACCTCAGTACCATCATCTCCTAATTACTGAAGAAGGGACTGAGTTCTGGAGGGTTCTAGAAAATTCACACATATCTGGTTGAGAGCCAAGTCCACCTTGAACTCCAGGTGCTGTCGCTCAGGCCATCCTACTAATATGGCCTCCCAAACCAGCAGCATCCAATGCCCAGGCCCTACCCTTATCAATGACTTCAGAATCCCTGGCATGGCACCCAGACCCCAGTACCTTCAGACTCCCTAGTTACCCAGCATGCAGCAGGAATGAGAACCACTACTTTACACTCTAATTTGTTTTCCTGGCCTGCTTTGATGAAGAGTAATTATTAATAATAGCACATCCCTTCTCTTCCCAAGGTAACGCAGTTTGGAAACTGAAGGATATGGTTGTCTCTCCCTGTAATCTACAAAGAGAAGGGGAATCACAAGATAAATTTATTTTAAACTGTTTTAGTTAAATTTTCAAATAAAAGACTGAAATAAGGTTTACATCAATCCCTGGAAATTTTTTTCAGGTGAAATTCCTCTATAACAATCTGGTAAACTAAGGGCTTATGGTTCAAATCCAGCTCATTGCTTCTTTTTGTAGTAAAGTTTTATTGGAACACAGCCATAACCATTTGTTTACACATTGTCTCTGGTTCCTTTCTGCTACAATGGCAGAGTGTTAGTAATTGTGACAAAAAACATATAGCCTACAAAGCTTAAACTATTTGCTGTCTGGCCCTTAACATAAAAAGTTTGCTGATCCCTGTCTAAATTTAAAACATGGAGTACAATTTGCCTGAAATGTAAAACATTAAGTCTAGTTGTTATGTTTACATTATATCCTTGGGTATCCCCATCTTTTTGAACCCACTGAGGTGGTTGTGACTATAACACTTTCAATAGAAATGTTCTAGGGTTCCTGAAGTTCAGGGGTCTCCAAGTCCACCCTTGGTTTCAGTGATTTTTCTAGAACTCATAGAACTTAGAAAAGCCATCATATTATACTCTGTTATGCTTTACTATAGTGAAAGACTACAGATAAAAATGAGCGAGGGAAGAAAGCCAGAGTCCAGGAGACACCAGGCACAACCTTTCAGTTGTCCTCTTCTAGCAGAGTCATGCAAACAATGCCTATTCCTCCTAAAACCAACATGTGACAACATGAATCAAGTATGACCAGCCAGGGATGCTCACCTGAACCTTGGTGATCAGAGTTTTTATTGGGAGCTGGTCACCAAGGAATGGCTGACCACTGGCATAGCTGACTTTAGTCACTCAATCTCCAGCCCCTCCAGAGGTCAAGCAGATACCATATGCTCACCCACATTCTTAGCACAGACTATCTGGAGTGTTCCAAGGACCTCAAGTGAAGAAAGATACTCTTAACCAGGCAGGATATTCCAAGGCTTAGAGGTTATTTCCTAGCAGCAAGTTAAGGGCGAAACCTTTCTTTGAAACACACAAAGTGTAGACAAACCAGACCTGCAAGTTAATTGTTTCCTGTGCAATTTCTCTTACTGAGCAAATCTATCTGCTGAGGAATTTCAACATAGTCCCAGCTCCTGCTTTGGCCAGATCTTTCTCCAACCCTGGGCTCAGTCCACAGACAGCATGTTAGAGCTACCTGGGCAGCTCTTACAAAGCTCCATGCCTGGTTTCCACTCCAGACTGTTATAACAAAGTCAGATTCTCTAGGGATATGTCCTGGGAATCAGTATTTTTAGATTGTGTCCTTGCAGATTCATAATGGAAGTAAGTTTAAGAACCACTGGGTAGAGGTTGTGGGACCATAAAATAGAGATAGGTGTATCAGGAAGGTATGGCTAAAGCAGTTGGGAAAGTACTGTTCCTGAAGGATCCAGAAAGGACGTGGTATTAGTGCTGGGTCAGGGAAGGACCAGCAGGGGGCTTATACAGGACAAAGGAGCAAGTGGACACAACAAATTAGAACTTAGCATTATGAAAGAAAAACAAGCTAGAAGGAGAGACTGAAGCCAAATCCCCCAAAGTTTTTAATGCTTTTGGATTTAGTTCTGTGGCTAATGAGCATCACAGTTTTTTGTTTTATTTTTTGTTTTTTTGCAAAGAGGCATGTCAAGTTCAAAGCTATACTTTAGAGAAACCAGTCCCTCAACCAGTGCATGATGGACTACAAGTGGGGCCAGGAGGAGTGGGCAGCTAGGGCATAGGAACCAATTTAGAGGCACTGAGGATAGGGCAGTGAGCAATGCAGAATGCCCACCACGATGAAGCTGGTGGGGAGGGAGACAGGCAGTCAACAAATAAACAGATAAATACAAAATTAATCAAGTGAGGCTGAGTGCTATGGAGAAAGATAAAAACAGTAAGGGGTATGCAGAGTGAGGACAGGGATGCTTACTCCAGTAGAATGTGAGATGGGCCTCTGACAAGATGACATCTAAGAGGAAGTAGTGAGGTGGATGTCAGAGAGAGGATTGTTCCAGGGAGAGGGAGTGGCATGCTAATGAGAACTGGGAGTGTGTGTTGTGGGGAGATACGGGGTCAGATTGGATGGTTTTTATGGAGAATTGGATTTATAACAATTAGATGATGCATGTATTTTTGTCCATTTTCTGTTGCCAGTAACACCATATTGAAGACTGGGTGAATTATAAAGAAAAGAAGTTGATTTTGGCTCACAATGCTGGAAGTCTAAGGTTGAGAGGCTGTATTTGGTAATGGCCTCTTGCTCTGTTGCCTAAGCTGTCCTCAAACTCACCAATCTTCCCACCTCAGCCTCCTGAGTAGTTGGAGTAGTTGGGATTACAGGCATGCACCACTGTGCTTGGCTGTGGTAATGACCTTCTCGCTGTCAGAGTCTGAGGGGTTGTGGGCATCATATGGCAAAAAATAGGGAGCATGTGTATATATGTGTCTTTTTGTTCTCTCCTCTTATACAGCTACTAGAATTCAGTCATGGGAACTCTACCCTAATGACCTCATCTAATCCAAATCAACTCAAAAAGGTCTCACCTTTAAACACCACCACAGTCAGATTCTAAGTTTCTACCCTCCTAGTACCTCACAACAAAGATTAAAATTTCAACATGAGTTTCAGGGTGACATACTGTATTCAGCAAAAGCCCTTTCCTATGCCTAAGGAGGAGAAATAAGACCAAGAGATGGGAGTGGGGGATGGAATAGGCCTGAAAGATCTTGATTCTGAAATATTTTCAACTCAGCAGGTCCAAAACACCATAGTTGGAGGTTTTATTTTCTAAGCCCCAGCAGTGGGTCACCACAGAAGTACACACCTGGGGGATTCACTGGGCTGTGTACTCAGGCTTTATGCACTTTACTGTATGTGAATTATACCTCAATTTTAAGAGAAAAGGAAGTCATGATGCATAGCCCCATTCCTAGACATTGGGATCTAATTGATCTGGATAAGGGCCCAAGCATTCTTCTATTTTAGGACCTCTCAGGAGATTCTGATGTTCAGCTAGAGTTGAGAGCCACTGACTTAAGAGACAGGCAAATATCATATCTGCATAATGGGGTGCATCCTGATGCCATGTGCAGTCTGGTGGCAAGTCCAGGGCTGGGGGAGGAGGCTCAGCTCAGCTTTGGGTTTCAGATGATCCAGAGTGGCAATGGGGCTCCTGAGTATTTGCATGGACACACATGAACACACAGGCAAAGCTCAACAACAAACTCCAGGCTGCAGACAAGGCTGACCGTGTACTGAGTACTCAGTGTGGAGTTTGATTTAGGCTTCTTTGCTGACTCCTAGGCAAGATGGCAGCCGACGAAGGCTCACAGGATACTTTGAGGCTCCAGTTCAAGGCGATGCAGGAACTGCAGCACAGAAGGTTACAGCAGCAGATGGAGAAAAAGAGGGAAAAGGAAAAGGAACAGGAAAGCAGAGATGATGACCAAAAAGAATCCATGGAGATCTCCGATGGCCTCAGCCTTCTCCACACAGAGGAGCAAAACTTGAAAAACATCTTTGAGCAGAGGTAAATGCAAGTTTGACCTCTCCAGGAACATTACATAAGGTAGGGGAGGTGGGGGAGAAACAGGTGCAGGCATCCAGCAGCTCAGCTTGACCCAATGTAGCCTCTTAAATTGAAAGTGGTTTTGATACAGAGGTTTTTATTAAAGACTGTTGCATCTGATAAAGCTGTGCTCCTGTGAACGTAAATAGATATGAAATGTATTTAAAAATCATTTTACAGTCAAAGGGAACATGTTTAAACTCATTAAAGGTGTGGTTTATACGTTGGATTTTCCTTCACAGTCTTTGGTGTAAACTGTGTGCGTCTCTAAGAACCGGTTGGCTGACTGATGGTTTTATATGATTGTTGCTCCAAATCCCATCTAGGACCATTTTGCTCTTCCAGTTTATTCTGCTCTTCCAGTTTTCCTTTCCTCACATATAGCAACGCATGAACACACCCTGTCCTAAAGAAGCTCTTGGTAGATTCCTGGCTTTTTTAAAGCTGGTGGAAAAGTTGAAAGGTATCCAGAATCTTCTTAGTGTGTTTTATATTCAACAGTGTTACACAGATGCACATTGATCTATAAGGCTATTGGAAGCAGGAGACTGCATTGATACAAAATCTTCTGCTGATCATTTTGCCATAAAAAGTACAAGCATTGTTGAGCTGTCTCTGCTTCTGATTTTTCCCAGAGTCTCTTTTCTCCATCTTCAAATTTTACTTTTTTATGATTTTTCATTTTTTAAATGACCTACTTAAAAATGTCAGTTGGAAAAAAATAATTGTCAATAATTGAGAAAAAAACATAAAACTCCTATATATAAGCTCAAGTTAACCTCAGACCTATTTCCAAATGATCTATCCCAAACCAGAGAAACTGAAATTAGTGGAGACTAGAACCTTTTATAAAATAATAATAATAATAATAATAATAATAATAATAGCAGCAATAATAACATGAATTTACCTAATAATTACGGTAACCTACAAAATATTTACTTTGCTAGCAACTGTCTCTAGGGAATCTGTTCTCTGCTTAGCAGACATGATCACAGGTTTCTTAGTGGTTTAGAGTTCTGAAGGACCCTCCCAGTACAATTTGGAATACACAGAATCAACCTCCTGTTCTAATTTTCTGTCAAATTTGCCTGAAACCTAGAAACCTAGCCTCAACCTAAGACTTAGAAAATTCCTGTTTGGGGTGTGTGTGTGTGTGTGTGTGTGTGTGTGTGTGTGTGTGTAAGTCTTATCCAGACTTTTGCAAGGCAGCTAAAGAAATGGAAAGAAAATCATAGCCTTAATTATAGCTGCCTTTGACAAGTTTTGATATAGCTTCTGTGGTCTATTAATTCTAAATGATTCATAATACAATATATAATTCAGGTTTTTTAAGTCCCAAATATATGATGGTGTTTGCTAATTTTTTAAATATCAATTTCTAATTTGGTTAATTGCCATTAGGGGAAATTATCTCTCTGATATCTTTATTTAGAATTTGCTCAGATTGCCTTACAGCCTACAATTCATTTTTATGCATGTCCTTTGGATGCTTGAAAGTTGTGTCAATTTCCTGAGTCAGGTTTTATATCAGTGTCTTGAAGCCAACGAATAAACAATGTTTTTCAAACCTTCATTCTTCTTTCACTCATGTGGGGAATACCTGCTTAATCACTCAGATCCGAGAACAGGGTGTTAAAATCTGCTCAAGCCTTTCATTAGTTTCTCTTTCCTATTTTGTGCAAACAAGTTCTTATCGCCACCTAGTACCCAAGTACCACAAGCCTGGGCAGAAGAGGCCCTACCCCTGCCCACCTGCCCTCTTTTGCCTCACAGGGTGCTTGAAGATGAGATCCAGCAACTTCGGGAGGAGCTCAGAGAAACGGTGGATGAGAACGGGCGATTGTATAAGTTGCTGAAGGAAAGGGACTTTGAAATCAAGCACCTCAAAAAGAAAATAGAAGAGGACAGACTTGCCTTCACAGGTAGCTCCACCACTGTTGCAACAGTCCTGCCCTGAATTCCAGGGGAGTTAGCATGGTTCCAGAAGGCAGGTGCCCAAGAGATAGTGCCAAGAGTCAGTTGTGGTGACGTTTGTCCAGATGAATTCTGGAAGTGAGGCAGAGGGTAGAAGAAGAGAGCAGCCAGGGAGGCCTGCATGCCAAGGAACAGTAGGGGCAGCAAAGGCAATAGGCAATCATCAAGGCAATGTGGATGACCCAGCCAGGGTCTCCATCATGTTTAGGATCTATTTCTCCTTGGTGCTCTGGCTCAAACATCACATCAAGGATGTTTAAGAAGGTCCAATAGAAGCAGGCTTTAACTCTACAGCATCTGCCTTGCTTCCAGGAAGGACATTGGTCATTCTGGGAGAAGTTCCTGGGACCCAGCTCCTCTCAGCAGAGTCTATGCTGGACCTTGGCTCAGTTGGTGGAGACTTTGGCCCTGTGGTCCTTGGTTTTGTTGGGCTGGGGATGAACTTGACCCTGTGGGTGTGAGCAGGACATTGGCCCTGCGGTTATAAATTTGACCTTAGCTTTGCAGATTTGGTGGAGTTCTGGCCCCGATTTTGCTCTGTCATGTGTACACCCACTGAACATTTCCCAAGAGGCCAAAATACCAGAAAGTAGGTATTACCAATCATAGAGAGCAACAGAGCTGACCCAGCACCTGCCAACATCACTCCCTGCTTTTGAAAATAAATGCTCAGAACTAAGATCTGATCAGTCAATGCTGAATTAAAAAACAAGAGGAATTTGGTGTCCTAAAATCCCTAGTGCCTATCCTACTCTTTGACCTTTTCTATCTAAAACAAAAACCCTGTAGGTAAGTTTTGTGTTGCGAGGATAGACACAACCTGGCTTCAGACTCAGCTGCTCCAGGGGC
This sequence comes from Ictidomys tridecemlineatus, assembly GCF_052094955.1. Lineage (NCBI taxonomy): Eukaryota > Metazoa > Chordata > Mammalia > Rodentia > Sciuridae > Ictidomys > Ictidomys tridecemlineatus. The sequence goes on from NC_135478.1 coordinate 20,018,939, forward strand.
AGCTTGCTTATACTTTTGCAAGGCTGTCGAGAAGCTGATGGGCACCAGGGGGAGCAGGAGACCCATCTTCATCCCAGCAGAGCCTGGAGGGAGAACCTGGGCTGCTCCTTCCTCCTGGGTTTGTCCATTGTTCTTTGCCACAAGCTGCTTTGGCCAACTTTCAGACTCCTTGATGGCCTCATCAGGATAACAGGGACTGCTTAAATCCAGAGAGAGGTCTGACTGGTTCAGTTCATGTTTTTAAACCAAGCCACAAGTGACAGGCTACTGACAGCTGATGGACTATTTTTCTTTGGATTTTCAGTGATTGCTTTAGTGATTACAAAATACATACTCACCTTTTTAGAATCTATTTAGGATTAGAGTTTTACCACGTCAAGTGGAACGTAGAAGTATTGTCACCACATAGGTTCCTCACCCTCCCCACTTATAAATTGCAGCCTTTACGTGAATTACACCTACAAAACTGGTAATTCCATCACTGTTAAAGCTTTGGCTTACGAACATTATAAGTCTTAAAAACTTACAGAGATGAAATTAGTCTATTTTATATACTTAGCTATTAGCATTTCTGGGATTTCCCATTCCCCTACTGCCACCATTTAACAACAAGGGGACAGCCCCAGAAGTGGGACTGGCCTGGAGACAGGATTGGGAGACAAAAGGAAGAAAAAATGATTTTCTTCATTCACTTCAGGCTCTTCTTCCTTCACTTTGTACTAAAGAGGGCTTCCCTTGACCTCTTTCTGATGGCTAGTTCTAGGATTTGTGCTGCCTGAGACCTGGGAAAGAAACTCCCCTCTGGATCATTTGTGCTTCTAGGTCTGGTTTCCTACCCCCATATGCTTTGCTGCCGTTTACTTCCAGAGCCCTCAGGTAGCTGCTTCACACATACTGTCCCAGGGTTTTAGTTGTTTTCAATGAGAAAGAAAGAGTGTGCTGACTTTGTCTCAACCAGAACCAGAATTGGTGTTACAACAGTGTTTCTTAAATTGCTAGTGTTGATGATTTTCCCAGTGACCCTTGATATCCCCTCCCTGCCCATAAATTGTTAAAGGAGCTAGGGACCCAGTGTGCTCTCTTGATGCTCGGCAGTTCCTGTCTCCCTCCAGATACTCCAGGGCTCCAGGTCTGTTCTGAGCTCTTTCTCCTGATGTGTGCTTGGCCTTTTCAGCAGATGTGAGGTTCTGAGGGCTGCTGTTCCTAACTACCTGTAGCAGGCCTGGATTGCAGTAATTCAAAAACCACCAAGGGCTACCATTTGCTTTCCATTGGTTGTCACCTTCTGTCTTGTTCTTCAGCATATCATGGTCTTTTTAAAAAGTAGAACTGAGAAAACACCTGCCAGTCACATACTTCTGGAGTGTCAAAAGCATTCAGGGAACTGTTATTGTACAGGTAGAGGAACTGTACTCCAAAGAAGACAAGTGACTACCAAGGCTACCCAGGCACTCAGTGGCCAATCTGGCTAGCTCTCACTGCTTGCCTTCTGCACAGCCCTCACAACATGCAACTCCCCCCATTCACATCTCACCAACCACTTCCCTTGCCCACGGCAAGTAGCCCTCCAGCTACTGCGGCCTACTTTATGTTCCTCAGACTCCCCGTGCATGCCCCCATCTCCAAGCCTGTGCACTTGCTGTATCCTCTACTTAGAACACTCTTCCTAGTTGAGAACCTGCTTTCTCTTGGCTTGATTCCTTACTTTATCCACTCAGGTCTCTTCACATATTACCTTATCCTGGCTGCTCCGGGTAAAGTAGCATCACCCCATCATTAACATCCTTTGCTCAGCCTCTCTTTTTATTTCATATCACTTATTCCTTCCAGATCTTCTAATACTTATTTGTTTGATGTTTTATTATCTGTCTTCCCTACAGATAATTAATTACAATGTAAATCCCATCCATCTTTTTTATTCACCCCTGAATCTCTAAAAGGGTCAAGTACTTGGTAGAAACTAGTAAACATTTGCTGAGTGAATGTATGAATGTATATTGGTTAGATGTTACCACAAAATTCTGTGTAAGAAACAACTGCATAATCTCAGCAGCATTTGGCAATAATAATTTATTTAGCTCAAACATCTAGGGGTTAATTGGAGATTGGTTGAGCTAGGCCAGGCCAGGCTTGGCTGTAATAGTTCAGTTTTGTTTCATGTGCCCCTCTTTCTCCTGGGATCAACTAGCTGGCATGGATTTGTTCTTGTGGAGATGGCATATGTGAGCAGAGCAAGCCTAACTACACGCATGCTCTCCAAGCCTTTGCCCACACCTCAGCTGTTGGCATCTCATCAGCCAAAGCCCAGAGCCAGGCAGATATAGGAGGGTTGAGGACACCTCACCCTGATCGTTTGAGGACACTGGAAAATCACAGATCATAGGGTGTGAATTACAATCCCATCACTGAGATTATGTGAAGAGCAATAAACTTGAGTCCCACAGAACTAAAACTCTGCTGTTTAAAATGTTTTTAAAAGTTTGTTCTAATTAGTCATACATGACAGTAGAATGCATTTGACACATCATATATAAATGGAGTATAACTTCTCATTCTTCTGGTTGTACATGATGTAGAGTTACACAAGTCATGTAATCATATATGCACATGGGGTAATAATGTCTGTTCATTCGACTATTATTTCGACTCCTGTATCCCCTCCCTTCCCTTCACTCCCCTCTGTCTAATCCAAAGTACCACTATCCCCCACCCCCGTCTTACCTTGAATTAGCATCCACATATCAGAGAAAACATTTGGCCTTTGATTCTTTAAGATTGGTTAATTTCACTTAGAATAATATTCTTCAGTTCCATTTATTTACTGGCAAATGCCATAATTTCATTCTTATTTAAGACTGAGTAATATTCCATTGTGTCTGTGTGTGTGTATGTATGTATATATGTGTAATATATATATATATATATATATATATATATATATATATATATATATATATATATCACAACATCTTTGTCCATTCATCTGTTGAAGGGCACCTAGGTTGGTTTCATAGGTTAGCTATTGTGAATAGAGCTGCTGTAAACATTGATGTGGCTATGTCACTGTAGAATGCTGATTTTAAATCCTTTGGGTATAAACCTAGGAGTGGTATAACTAGGTCAAATGGTGTTTCCATTCCAAGTTTTTGGAGGAATCTCCATACTGCTTTCTAGAGTGGTTCCATCAATTTGTAGTCCCACCAGCAATGTATGAGTGTGCCTTTTCCCCCACATCCTTGCCAAAATTTATTGTTGCTTGTATTTTTGATGATTGCCATTCTGACTGGGGTGAGATGGAATCTCAGTGTAGTAAAAGTCTGCTTTCTGATCTTACAATTTTCCTAGAACAACTGAGGAAAGACTGAATCTAAGTGGCTGCATTTCCTAGGGTTCCTTGGCATGTGGTGACTCTGCGGGACCTCTACCCTTTGTGACCATTCATTCCCAGTACTTTGGCTTTTAAACCCTGGTGCTGTTGGAGGTGTGGCATGAGTCTGATGTGCAGACCTGTGTTTTTAATTGACCTCACCATTTCTTTCATTTTAGGGAGTGCCGGTATGGCTGGAGATGTAGTCGCAACCAAAATTGTGGAACTCTCCAAAAAGAATCGGGCATTGATGGCAGAGTCAGAGGGTGGGAAAATGAAAATGAAGCAGCTGACCAATCGGATCCAGGAGCTGGAGCGGGAAGTGAGGGGCCTAAGTCATTTTTCCTTGGGGGGAGGGGAGGGGGGGTGGACACTCCTAGCGCCCTGGTCCAGAGAGAGAGCCATTAGATGCTTTGGGTTCTTCTGAAGGGCTTGAAATTGCAATGAGTTCCTCAGTCTTTGTCACATCCAGAGAGGGAAAGCAAGGGGACACAGGCCATTGAGAGGCAGCCTGGCAGAGTGGCTAAGGGTACAGAACTAGAGCCGGACTACCAGGGTGTGGCTCTCAACTCCAGCACTGATAGATCTGTGACTGTGAGCACATCATAAGCTTTCAGTGTCTCAGCATCCTCCATCTGTCACATGGTAGCAATAATTGTACCCACTCGGGCTTTATGAGGATTAAATGATTTAACATTATAAAGTGCTTAGAACACTGCCTGGCACCTAGTAAGCACTAGATAAACATTTGCTAAATAAATTCACAGAGATCCTTGCTCATCAGAAGCCAGAGCCAGAGACCTTCCATCAGTAGATCTCGCTGATGTCCCTCTTCCTTTTTGCAGCCTCCTGCCCTCCCACAGATGATCCCACAGATGGTCAATCGAAAGCACAGCCCAAATGGCTCAGGGTCCCTTAGGATTTAGAATGGATCCAGAGGCTAGAGGGATACCTCACAGCTTCTCCCAGTGTAACATGGGAAACTGAAGCTGCCAGAGATTGAGAGGCCTTCTCAGGCCACACCAGATGGGGTAGTATTAGGCTATATTCCATTCCAGACCCTTCCAGAATCCATGTCAGTCATCACACTTGGCCTTGAATAAGAGCTCCTTTTTTCTGTGATGTATTTTTTGAGAACCATGTAAGGTCTCTGTTGGGCCCTGGGGGAGACTGTAGGGAAGGATGATTCCTGGCCTCCTGGAAGACAGACCAATACAGATTTGTGCATGACTATGAATAAACCATGGCAGAGGTAAAGGAGAGCAACATGTTGAGTAATGGCCATGGCAAGGAGATGATGAGGGCCTGGACGGGAGCTGCTTAAAAATATCATGGAAGGAGTAGGTACATACATACAAGACTCAGAGAGGTAGGTGGGGAATGGCCTCCAGGCAGAGGGCTCAGCAGGCACAAAAGCCCTGAGCAAAATGAAGGCCTGAATATGGTCAAGAGCAGACACAAGATGTGTTGTGTCAGAGAGGTTGAAGAGTGGGCCATGCCTCACAGTGTCAGATAGGGTATGGTCTTTGTGCAAAGAACAATAAAGAAATAATTAAAGGTTCAGTTGTCTGGATGTCTGCAGCAGTCTCGCCATGAGGCCTTGAGCCAATGTGGCAGCATCTCTGTGTCTCTACTTCTGTTGTCCCATCTGTAACCTGAAGTCCATAATTCCTTTATTCTCCACTCCTTGGCTCTGGATAGAATTCCTGGAGACAGATTATGACTATAGCATTATTATTTATTAAGTTATTAGCCTTAAACTTTTCTTACCATTCAATTGAGGAGTGGGGGAGGCAATCAATTAAACTCTCTCCCATCACAGAGCAGTTAGTAAAGGAGAATTCTTCCATTAATGATCCTAAAGTGAACTAAAAGGACAAATCTCTAAGACAGGTAACCATACACTCAGAGCACTTCAGCTGAGCTGTGCAATTGTGGAGCAGAATTAAACATTAAGTGCATGCTTTGCTTTTTCAGCTGCAGACAGCCCTGTCCAGGCTGCCAGCCAAGGGGTCCACCGATGCAGGAGCCAAGCCACCAAGGGCCCAGCTGGGAGACAAAGCCTTGGTATGAATTCTCTTCTGTACAGGGGAGTGCATGAGGTAGCTATCAGCCAGGGCCTCCCCTCCTCCACCAGAGCAGAGCCTAGGTGCCTCTGCCAGGGCCTACCCACACACACCTGTTGCTGAGACAGGGGCTCATTGTCTACCACTGCAGCCTCCTCAGAGCTGCTATCAGGAAGGTTAGGCAGCCTATGGCCTGAGGCCAGGATGCCCTGGCTACACCCCAGGGTGGATCTAGCTCTGATTCATTCTCCAGAGAGGGCAGGTGGGAGGGACCTCAGGCCCCTGGAATCCTAGAACCTCAGCACCAGAAGGGCAGGCCTGGACTAACTGGCCTCTGCTACAGTCCAATCATCACCTTTATAGCTCCTCACTAGGGAAATCCAACTCTACCTTGCCCCAGGGACAGGGAATTCACCCTTGCCCAATGGGTTCCTGTTCTTTATGGGCAATCATACTATGAAGAGTCTTGCTTTTTGCAGAGCTCCAAAACTACAGAATAAGAGTAAATTTGGGGAATAGGGGCTTGTTCCCCAGATCCTATTTTTACTAAACCAGCACACAGTCCATGAAAGCCAGGAGGTAGGAATTGTAGCTTTATGAAAGGAAGCCAACCCAGTGGGTTGCCAGAGGCAGGTAGCCCAAGCCAGACTAGAAACAGCATCAGTCTCAAGAACATCCCAGGAGGAGCTGGATGTAGTGGTGCATGCCTGTAATCCCTGCTACTCGGAAGGCTGAGGCAGAAAAGAACATAAGTTCAAGACTAGCCTCTGCAACTTAGTGAGACCCTCAGCCACTTAGCAAGACTCTACCTCAAATATAAAATATAAAGAACTGGGGATATAGCTCAGTGGTAAAACACCCATGGGTTCAATCCTCTGTGCCAAAAACAAAAACATAATATCGTGGGAGGACTCACCAGGGTTTTCTTGGGAAACCAGGTCAATTGGTGACCGGAAGCTGAGCCCAGAACTCCTAGTTTGGTGCTCCCTTTCCTGCCCCCTCTGCCGTGTTGAAGGATTAGTCCACCTCAGTCCTGTCTTGAGGACTCAGTCCCCCAGTGTGGAGTGTGTGTGTCCCCTTAAGTCTAGCCTTGTGTAAACTTGTCTCATTGCTGGGGAGGCGGAAGTGAGACTCTGCCCTTGGCAGGGACTGGACTGAGTGTTCTTCTAGGCCTTTCCTGGCTCTGAGGGATGCTGCTAATTTGCCCCAGGTTTATCCAGAACATCAAGCACCTCCATGTTCCCTGGAGAGATCCCTAAAAGAGAAACTGTTTGTTCAGTCACCTGTTGAGCCTGTTGGGATTTTCTGAGCCCTGTAACATAGGAATCAAAACAGGACCTCTGTCCCCAGAGGCATCCAAGAGGGACAGAAATAGCCATGTGAAAGAAGGACACAGACAGGGCCTTCAGAGAAAGCCCCAGGGCACTGTGTTCACAAAGGGAGTATACCCTTCAGGAAAATCAGCTAGAAGAGAGATGGGGGCATCCTTGAACTTGGCTTTTCTGGTGAAAAGGAAGGGCCTTCCAGGAGCACAGTGCAAGCCAGGGCCAAGGCTAGGAAGCACTCAGCCTTCCCATTCAATTTGCTTACCTGGATGCCAGCTGGATAGCATTTGGGCTACAGCCCAGAGCCCACAGCAGGGAAAAGGAATGTGAGCCAAAAAGAGCTGGGGCAGGGTCACCCATGGAGGGGGTCCTCAGAAGGTAGTGGAGCAGGAGTTTCTACTCAGTTCTGTGGCCTTGGGCAGCCTGGGGAGCTTCTGACAGAAGAGCATGTGCGGGGCTGCAAGCTTCAGTTCATCCATACCACATGTTTTCCCTGGCGTCTTAGGATCAGAGTGAGAATAAGAGCAATGCTCCCCCTCATCACTCTGTGGGGTGGCCCAGGCTGCCACATTCTGGCCTCGCCTCTAAAGTACATTCCAGAGTGGAGCTGAGGCCCCGTGCTCTGCATGGGGCTGCGTGAGGCTGAGGCATGAGCACTGTTGGCATTGCTCTCCTGGACTGCATTCCAGTTATTCCCTCAAAGGAAACAGCCCAGGATGGCTGCAGATGTGCCTATACCAGGTCCCCCCTAAAGCCTATAGAATTTTACTCTGGGTAGAAAGAGGTCCAAAATGGCTGCAAGGTAGGCCGGACCCAGCTGCCCAAAAGGACTAGGCCCTGGCCCAGCCCTTTCCAGAGTATCATTTGGCCTCAGTCCACTTTGCCAACTGGCTGCCAGAGCTGAGAAAGGGCCCATGGCATTGCCCTCTGTCAGAACCTGGCCTAGATAGTACCCTTTACTAGAGTTATCCCATCAACCGTTGCAGGTACACAGAAATGAATATCACATACCCCTACTTTACAGGTGAGGACAGGAGGCTGAGAGGGCACCATTAACCAGGATCTAGAGCCAGATTCAACCTGGGTGCTAGTTTCATGCTCTGACCAGAGAGATGCTGCAGGGTCATAGCAGCCCCAGGAGAAGCCCATGTACTCCCTCAGCCCTCAGCATCAGGGCTGCCAGGACTACTGGGATTCATGGCATGAAGATCTGACAGGCAGAAGTAGGTGTTACTTTCCAGCTCAGGACAGATTCAAAGCCACACATTTAACAGGCAAGAAGATAGGCACCCAATAGCAATGAGGGGATGGCAGGCAGCCAGACATGCAGGAGACATGGGAAAAATGTCTTTTTTACAAAAGGATATACTTGTATTTCACATAAGTTTCCAGTTCATAAATTTTGTCCACACTGGTTATTTGTTTTAGCCCCATGATGGTGCTGTGAGGAAGCAGGACACCCATTCCACAGATGAGGAAAAATACCATCAGGGTTTCTAGACCATGTGTCCAAATAATTTCTTTGACTGCTGGTTTTCAGTTGAACTATTCAGAGCCTCTGGGGTCCATGGAACTTCCCATACTGTCTTTCATAATGGTACCCACAGGAGATTTTGTTTGTGCCTACTGAAGAAGATTTAGAACGTTGCTATACCCTCACCCTGCTTCCTAGAAGTCCAGCACTCTGAGTCTGTTGGAGCAGGAGCAGAGGGACCCAGCATCATTGCTTGGTGATGCTCAGTCCACCAACAATCATTACTGCTGCCAGCAACAGCAACAGCAGCAACTGCGTAAATTGGGAAGATCAACCAGAACAGGGTCCATTCCAGGGTTCTGTTCCTACTTATGTCACCCCCAACCAGCTGTGTGCCCGAGGGCAAGTTACTTCCCTTCTCTGGATTTTATTTTCATCATTGATGGAAGAAGTTTGAATGGGCTGATCTTGGAGGCTTCCTCAGTGTATATAGAAGACAGAGAGGTAGTCAGCTCATTGGAGAAAAAGCTGTAGCCAAACATTGCAACATTGCATCAAGCATTATTTCTTTAATATTTGATTTTTTAGTTATAGTTGGACAAAATACCTTTATTTATTTATTTTTATGTGGTGCTGAGAATCGAACCCAGGGCCTTGCATGTGCTAGGCGGGTGCTCTACCACTGAGCTATAATCCCAGCCCCAAGCATTATTTTTTTAAAAAAGCAAAAAGACATCACTAAGAGGTCCAACAGTCAGTTTCCATGGTTGCTGCAGCTTTTTAAGTCTCAGAGATGGAGTGTTTAGGGGGGAAACTGGTCCTTTTCTCTGTTCAGTGAGCACACTGCCCTCAAGGGAACCCAAAGCCCCTCATCTGTCAGAGACAAGGCCCAGATTGATCAGTGTGATTCTGGGAAAGGGAGACCATGAATTAGGAAGGTCATGGCCCTCCTGCAAAGTTGGAGTGGCCTTCTGTGAATGAACAAGTTCCCTCCCTCTTCTAAGGGCAGATAAACTAGCTGTGATGCCATCTCTGAGCACAGCAGAGAGAGTCCATGCTAGGAAGCACCAAGCACCTAGCACCCAGCACAGTGCCCGGTGCAGACTTGGATAAATAGGGGCTGATTGCTATTACAACTCAGGCAACAAGTGACTGCTTTCTCCCTGTTCTTGCCAACTAGCCGGAGACTCCAGAGGTGAAGGCCCTGAAGGACAGGCTGGCAACCATGAACCTGAAGATGAGTGATCTGCGCAACCAGGTTCAGTCTGTGAAGCAGGAGCTCCGGATGACCCAGAAGGTCTTTCAGAACCTGGGTTCAACTTGGGACTTGTTGAGGGCCGGGGCTGGCCTTGGGAAGAGCACAGCTGGCACACAGCTTCCATTGTCCAGGAGCAGAGAGTGCCCTGCCAGAGAGCATCCTGCTTGCTCTGGGTCAGGTTCCACATCCAGTAACTTCCTTTCAGGGCTCCTTGGTATAGTCCCATCTGATGGGCAATCACCAGCTGCCTTAGGGTTATTCCTTTGTGGTGCCTGCCTAGCTCTGGACTAAGGGAGGATACCCCTTCCACCCAGGGGGATTCCTTTAAGCCTTCCCTACATTCCCTGTGCCCTAATAGATCCTGGGTCTCCACTTAATAAGCCATCATTGACTCAAAATTCTGCCAAGACCTTCCCCCTGCCTTCTGCTATCTGTAGTATCAGAAAATGAACAGGTGGTTTGTGCATTAAAGGGCCCTTTCAAAGGAAAGCACTCAGACGTAGGGCACAGGCCCTGGAGGCCCAGCTGGTTTGTTGTTTATTTTTATTTATGTAGTGAATTCTCTGGCATTTGTCTTCCCTGCTGGAACCTCTCAGACCAGCCAAGATTTCCAAAACAACATTCTATTGTGGAAACAAGCACCAAGGACTTGGTAACTTGGTGCACCGAATGGGATTTCCTGTTGGGCTTCAGAGAGCTCAGGTCACAAACTGGAGTGTCCTGCTTCCGCCTCAGCCCCTGAGGTGGAGCTGAACAGGGCACTTCAGTAGCCACAGAGTTGTGCCCTTCTTGAAGCACAGCATCCTCAAGTGCCACTCCAGCACTCCTCCTTGCTACACTCAGATGGCCACTGGTCTGTGGCTTTTCGTAAAGGTCAAGACCCTGAGGCCGTGTACTTCCTGTAGCCATCCAGACTTCTCTCAGGTCTAGTTGATAAGTGAATGGGTTAAGGAAGCAGGTATTGGTCAGCCCTGTGGTCCACTCATTACAGAATGTGCCATGAGCAAGGGGACCTACCTGGCCATTGCTAGCAGTTCCTGGCAATGGCTCCTCTAAGCATCATGAAGAAACTCTGTCAATGATGGATCTGCTACTTTCCCTGGAGAGCTGAGCCAGGAAAGTGGCAAACCAGCCTTTAGGGCTACGCCCTGAAGTGGAAGTGGGGCGTGTGGTGCAGGCTGCCCCCAGGAGTCCCACACACCAGCACCGCTTCTGGTGGAGCCCTGTCTCCTGCCATTCTGAACACGCTGCCTCATTGCAGGTTTTGTCCAGTGAGGTTGGGGAAGATGTGAACATCCAGCAGCTCCTGTCCTCTCCAGGGACCTGGAGGGGAAGGGCTCAACAAATTCTCGTTCTTCAAAGCAAGGTGAGTGTGTCATCACCCCGCTCCTGGCCCAGAACAGAGGGTTTAAAAGGCCCAGAGACCTGTGCTAGAGATGTGAGCGCTCAGAGCTCCAAAGGCCTACGTCCTGCAGAGCGTACTCTCAGGCCGGTGTTTATGTTCTCCACCCAGCCTGATTTTAATTTGTTATTTAATGAACAAGCACTTACATAACACCACATGCCAGGCACTGGCACTTAATGAATGCCAATGCCTTTGGTTTGACTTCTTCTTCTCCAGGCATATTCTTTCCTGGTTCACGTAAGATTGCGTGACTGTTGTAATTGTAGGCTTTTTCCAGTTTCATCCAGATGCTTGTTGTCTTTTGAAAGTTTTCATTACCCAATAAAAACTTTGCCTTGTCTCCCTCTTTGTTTTCTAAATATTTTGGAGCAGACCAAAGGAGGCTGAAAACAGGGGCTCCAGAGTCCAGCTGCTTGGATTCCAGCCCTGATTCTCCACTCACTGGCTGGGTGACCTCAAGCAAATTCCTTCCTTTGTGTGCCTCAGTTCCTCATCTGTTTAATGGAGATAACTGCACCTACCCCCAGGGTTGCCAGGAGGAATGAATGAGTCAATGTGTACAGAGTGCTAGGCATAGCCCCTGGCCCAGAGAAAGGCCTAGACAAAGATTAGCAGCACTGATTTTTTTTTTTTCTTTTTACCCTTAAACTGAAAAACACATGAGCACATCACTTTCATTCCCAGTCAGGGTCATGACTAGTGGCTTTTATTCTCAGGGTCTACTTGAAGCCAACATGAAGGTTTAAAAAAAAAGAAAAAAGAAAGAAAGAAAAGAAAAAACAAAACCTCTAGTTGCTGATCAGTGCAAGGCCTTGGGATCCAAGAGATCTGAGTTTGAATCTAGCCTCTCACTGTTCTATTAGTCTGTAACCTCAGGCAAATCTCTTATTTTCCCATCTGCAAAGCAGAGATCATAATACTGCCCTTGTAGGGTGTCATAGGGTTAAATGAAATAATATTTGGCTGGACGTGGTATTGCATGCCTAGCGGCTCAGGAGGCTGAGGCAGGAGGATCATGAGTTCAAAGCCAGTCTTAGTAATTTATCAAGGCACTTAGCAACTCAGCCAGACCCTGTCTTTAAATAAAATATTTTAAAAGGACTGGGAATGTGGCTCAGTGGTTAAGCACCCCTGGGTTCAATTCTCAGTACCAATAATGATAATAAAAATAATATTTGTAAAGCACTGGGTGTAGTGCCTGCCACAGTCAGCACTCAAGTAGTATATTAAATAACTTCAGCTAACACTGTGCTCTTTAAGGTTTAACTGGAGCTACCATACAGTACCACAGGAGGACACTAATTTGAGCTTTCAAAGCAATGCTCCTGCCCTTTACCAGTGATCCTAGTGAGTCTTGCCTCCTCTCCTGGCCCGAGTTCACCAACTTCCTTCCATCATTTGGTTGTGTTGACATGGAAACCAGTATAAGAAGGACCCTGGGAGTTCTCTGATTAGATTCCAGTGTGATAAAGGTGTTGTTCTGTGGGATGACATCTACCTGTGACCTGTGAGAGCCCATGTGTGCTGAGCTCTGTGTTGAGGGCTTCACCAGGGCCATCTTGGGGTTTCTCTACATCGCCTAATCTTAAAAGTCACCCATAGCCTTGGTTTAAGATGCAGATAACCATACCCTTGCCCTGGAGATCTGATGTAGAGAAGTTAAGTAAGGTGTGCATAAATCACACAGCCAGTGAGGATTTGAGCCAGGCTCTTCACTTCCAAACCCTGACCTCCCTCTGCTGTTTCTCCTGCCTGTGGCCCACCATCTCCCAAGAACCTCCCCCCTCCACACTGTCTATTAGAGTTCTTCCTTGTACTGAGGCTTGCCTTCCTATCCCTCCAGGTTTCTGGGGCCATACATCTGCTTCTTGCCCTCAAACAGCCCCTCAGAAGTGGGGTGATTTTCTCACCTTGAAGTGTGTCTTTTCTAAGCTAAACCTCTTGAGTGTCTTCCTGCTTTGCTCAAAATACCAACTCAGATCTTTCCACTCCAGGCCCCCTTGTCTGGGGCTCCCACAGCCATCTGGATCAGTGGTTCCATCTTCAGGATCCATGGCACCTCAGAGTAGTGGTCTGAGTGCAGACACATGGTAGAGCAAGTTTTCCCACCCTCAGGTTCGGGAGCTTGAGAAGCAGCTGGGACAGACCCGGAGTAGATCTGCAGGAACAGCCAATGATGAGCTCCCTATCTACCCAGACCCAAAGAAGCTGTCGGCACAGGAGAAAAACCTACTGAGGATCCGCAGCCTGGAAAGGGAAAAACAGGAAGGCTGGGAGGTAATGCATGCCCAGTAAGGAGGTGAGGTGGACAGGAGGAAGATCATCAGAGTTCCTGGGAGGGTCTGAGGCATTCCCCACAGGCAGGAGATGCCTGGGGCCTTGGGTCACCTCTAGGCATGTTCCTTGCTTCATATCAATCCAGCTCTAATTGCCTGATGGGGCTTCGCCCAGGGACCATTCAGTGAATTTTGAGTAACCTTGATTGTGAAAGGGAGCAAGGAGGAGAGTCATAGCTCCAAAAGTGGAGTAAGATTAGATGGGTCTTAAAGGAGGATAGAGAGTTCCAGGCTAATAAAAGAGATGGGCAAGTTGGAATCAGCAGCAGAGTCTGCAGCTTGAGGGTGTTGAACATCTTAACTCTACCAGGTTTAAGCATCAAAGAGAAATTATTAGCCCGTGTAAATGACTAGCCTAGAAGTGTCCTAGCTTCAGGTATGGATGGATCCAGGGACTTTTAGATCTTGTCTTAGTACACTCTCTCCTGGATTGACTTTACTTGCTCCCATGGGAATCCCTGGTAGTCCTGACTTCTCTATTCTAACCCAGCCCCCACAGACAAAGGGCCTATCCCAGTAGTTCCAACAAAGTTTGGCCTAGCTTGGATCAGGTGCCCATCTTTGAGCCAATCCTTGTGGCCAAGGATACGAGGGGTTTTATTGATCAGGTGTCAGATACCTGTACCAAGTTTGGGTATTGAGTCAGTTTCCCCAGATTTGGACTGAGAGTAGGAAGTAGGGTCTACTTCAAAGAAAGTAGCTGAGGAAGCAGGAGGAGGTGCTAGAAAGCCAAACAATTGGCCCACTTTAGTGACCCTGAGACAGTGTCCTTCCTGATAGTGAAGCCTTAAACTTTTCACTGGGAGGCTTCCATTTGTGTCAACTCCAGGCTGGACCCTGTGCTGGGAACCTGGTGACCATCATCACGTGTTCCTCCCAGCATTCTAGACCATCAGTTATGAGGAGGGGGAACAGTGAGAGTGGAGAGGTAGGTAGGGCCAGGACCTGCTGGACCTTGAATGCCAGCCAGGGGGGGCAGGCTTTTATCCTGAAGGCAGTGGAGCATCTCCAAAGGGTTTCAAGCTGTGAATGAACATGGCTAACTGCTTTTTGAAAATGTCACATAGTTGGGAAGCGGAGGAGATATTGGAGGCAGAGCATAATCTGCTCAAGACATGACCAAGGACCTACAACATGATAATAGGACTGTAGTGGAAGGGCTGGACACCTGGACATTAAGAGTAGACTCCAGGACTCTGTGAGTGACTGAACATGGAAGGAAAAGGAGTAGGTAGAATCATAAAGGACTTTCAGAGAGTGTCACATGTGGTTAGGGGAAATAGAAATAGGTTCAAGGGGCAAAGGGGAGGTGAGGATTGGAAATGTTAGATTTGAAATGCACACAGCTTGGGCTTGCACATTCACACTCCAGAGAGCATCTTGAATGGCTGACCAGCCATAAGCTACAATACTAGTGGGAGAAAATGGCCCGCTGTCCCTTAGAGCCCAGAGCGTGACATCAGAGCACAGGTGAACAACGGCTGCCTCCCCCCACAGGGCTCATGGTCCTGTGGGTTTATATTGTTTTACTCATTTTGCGTTTCCATAATTTACCCCATTGAGGATCTGAAGACATGTTTCCAGCATTAAGTGAGCCTCAGCACCAGGTCAGATTATGTCACCCACTATCCCAAACTCCCCCTCAGTGTCTCAGAGCTAACTTTGAATTTCCTCCTCTGGCCTCTGCCCCTCTGCCCTTGCCCCTGAGCTGCCCCCTCACTCACGGTGCTCCACCCACACATGTTCCACCCCAGATCTTTGCTCTTGTCTTCAGTCTCTCCTCAGCTATAACCTTTCGGGGAAGCCCTTGCTTGACCATATTCCATCTTCCCACTCCTTTCCCCCACTCTTCAGTTGGCATTTATCAGCTCCTTGGGAATGAGGACTCTGTTTTGTCCTCTGCTGTACCTTCAGCACCTATCACAATGCCAAGCATATAATGGGTCCTCAGGAAACACTTGAGAATGAAGGAATGAGAGCCTCAAAGATGTGTGCAACATGCAAGTCTCCAGTTTATCACTGACCAAGCAAGGCACAGTCTGGGATGCTGTGCTGGGTGCTGGTGGAGGAGGTGAGAGGATGGGGAGGCAGGGCAACTTCTCATTCAAGCTCTGAGGGGCTAAGAGCTTCCATTTGAACCCTAGACTTAGTGCTCTTCCCTAAAGTGTGGTTTTTCTCCTTTATCTAGCTGGAAAGGGGGCTAAGAGGTGGGGCAGCTTTCTGGAGGTCACACCAAGATTTGCCTGTGGGTTTTCTCCCATGTGCCTGGAAGGCGGAGTTCTCAGGCTGAGGGCAGGAGCACTGTCATCCATGAGTGCTGTCTGTCAAGTGCTAGGGCAAGCTGGGAGGCACGGACCCGCCTGACACTCCTGAGGAGTGGGGGTGGGAGTCAGAGCCGGCTCTACTGATTTGCTCTACAGCCTTCAACAGTGCCCCTAGCCTCAGCCCCTGCCTCCCCAGTGAGTGGGAGCCAGGGACCAGATGTGCCAAGGCCCCACCCAGCCCTACTGCCCTGTCCTCAATTTCTAATTACAGAAACTTGCTGGGGAGCGGGATACCCTCCAAAAAGAGCTGGAAGAGCTGAGAAAGAAGTCTGAGGGAGTGAAGTCTCGAAACAAGGTGCTATCGAGCGAAGTGAAGACCCTCAGGAGCCAGATGGGGACCCTGGTGGAGAAGGGCAGACATGATGACGAGCTCATTGATGCCCTCATGGTATGGCCCAGCCACTCTGGCAGGGCAAGAGCCAGGGCCTGATTCCCAAAGGATGGGCTACCAGCCTCCCAGACACCTGAGACCCAGCCCCAGCAGCCTGAGTGAGCCCTCACTCCCACAGAGGGCCACCTGCTTAACCCAGAAGGTGTTGCCTTCAGATGGGCCGCACCACCAGGGCCTTACCCCTGGGACAGGAAGCAGCTTAGAGGGGTTGCCTGAGGCATGAAGAGGGCTAGGACGGCAGTACCCAGCTCAGGCCTTGGCTGTATGGACCTCAAAGGATAAAGAAAAGGATGGGGGAAAGAAGGAAGAGACAGGATCACACCATGGGTTATTTTTCAACAAGGAATGAGGGGACAGCTGAGGGGCCAGTGCAGACCCTTGCCTGTGTGATGATGGTTGATTCTAGAGCCACGTAGTGTAATCCCTTTCCACAGATGGGGAAACCAAAACTCAAAAAGGTCATATAACTCATCCAAGAATACACAGCTCAGCTCAAAGCAGGTTTTCCTGACTATAAACCTGTCCTTGATGAGCAAGGCCATACTGCTTTCCTACAGCCTGGGCTTTTCTCTGTGGGACCTGAAGTACCCCCAGAGTTTGGTGTCTCAATTCTAAGTTGTACCCACACACCCCAGGCATGTTATGCCTGGCTTGCTGTAGAACAGTAAGATAGGCTTGCCTCCATTGGTACCTTGCTGGATGTCCTGGGGCCCAGTGCATCTCCTTTCTGAGTCTCAGAAACCAGTTTTTAAAATAGGGTACAGGGCAGATGTCCCCTGAAGTCCATGCATGCCACCATCCTTTGCACTGAAGATGGCATAATAAGAGCTGTAAATCAGTTCCATCCACTCACCAGAAATGTGTCCTTGGGTTCTCTGAGCCTTAGTTTCCTTCACTAGGAGGTGAGGACGACAGCCCCCAACCTGTTCCCAATCACTGACATTGTCCTTCCTGATGGCCCCCAGGCAGGAGGCTCCTGCCCCCACCCCAGTCTCCCTTTTCAGGGATGGGGGCCTCAGCCAGATGCTAAAGAATCCCTGGGAGAGTCTAGATCTTGCCTCCAAAGGTACTTTCCCAACCAGTGGGATCAGGCTTTCTTTTACCCAGATATTTGTCCTACCAGCTGAAGAGCCACCTTCTGAGTAACTTTCTCTTGTCCTCGAAAGCTCTTTCGATATCTTTCTCAGTCCTCATCTTAGGAAGAAGGAATTTAAGGACAGAAGATGTGTACATTTCCCACTTGTCTGCTTTGAGCCCCACCCAGGGCAGGCAAGGAATGTGTTCTTCCTTCTCAGTGGGACAGTTAGTGTCCCACCACTAGGTTCCCAGTGGCTAGGGGGAGGGGTGGGTTGCTCCAGGTGGGGAAGCAGTCTCCTCTTATCCTTACCTGCCCAGAGCAGCCTCCACTGACCCCCATCTATCCTCTTGCTTGCCCACCCATCAGGACCAGCTGAAGCAGCTACAGGACATTCTGGGCAGCTTGAATCTACAGGAGGAAAAGATGCGCACATCCCAGCACCAAATGGACCAGAATCTCAACAGCCAGGCCCAACAGAGCAGCAGCCTTGTGGCCCAGCTGCAGGCCATGGTGGCCGAGCGTGAGGCCAAGGTGCGGCAGCTGGAATTAGAGATCGGGCAACTTGGTGTGCAGGTGAGTATCGTGCTGGCACTGCCCCAACATCCATTTCCAAGCCCTGGTAAATCCATCCCACATCCAGAGAAATCTCAGCTCCTTCCATTTCTTTCCACTTGCCTTAGCCAAGCCACACCACATCCTTCCTGGCTCTACTTCAGCCACCTGCTTCCATCTGGCTCCCTGTCTCATTCCACACACACCTTTCCTTTCTAAAGAAATCTGGTTGTGTACTCACTCTATTTAAAATCTGCCCATGGCTTCCCATCACCTCAGCTTTATTCAGTGCTCAAGGATCCAGGCCGCCCATCTCCAGCTCTGGCTCTCATTCTCCTAATCCAATATGGTGACTCTAGCTCCAGCCATTATGTTCACGTTGCTGTCAGTAGGACAGCGGAAAGAAAGGCACACTTCTTTTTTTTTAATATTTTTTTTAGTTGTTGATGGACATGATACCTTTATTTTATTTATTATTACATGATGCTGAGGATTAAACCTAGTACCCCACACATGCTAGGCAAGTGCTCCACCACTGAGCTACAACCCCAACCCCAGAAGACCACACCACTTCATCCAGATTCCAGTTAGCTGCGTGACCTGTTCTTGCTGCCATTCCTCCTGCATCTTCTCATCACCTTTCCCCTTCCTCCTATCTTCTGCTACACAGATGCCACTTCGCTCCTCACATGACTGCTTTCTCCTCACTCCAGGGCTGTTCCAACCTGAAGAGCACCTATACTTCCTCCCTAGCTGCCTCTGTCTGGCCAGCTCTACCCCTCAGTTGTTAGTCCTGAGCACCTCCAGGAAGCGCCAGACCCCCAGAATGTGTTATGTGGCCCTCCCAGGCACTCTCCAACTCCCTCTGCAGCCCTAAGCTAAACCTTTTCAAGGGGGCACAGCCCATCATGCCTTGGTGCCTGCCCCTGAATCAAGCACACAGTGGATGCTCCATGGCAGGTGCCTGAGGGCACAGCTGGGGCTGCTAGGAGTCAGGCATCTCCAGCTTGAGGTGTGGGGAGAGGAATCACTGGCCTCTGGGGATAAAGATTCTGTGACAGGCATGAAGGTCCCCCAATGACAAAGAAGACTTATAGTTTCTGTTCCACTGAGAGATTGACTGGCAGAGCCACCGGTGTGTCACAGAGCAGCCCTGCCTTTATTTCTAGGGATTCATGGTCCAGTCAGAGGTGTGAGAGCTTGGTCCAGCATGATTTGTCCTACATAGCAGTCCATCTCCAGGGCCACAATAGCCTGGGACCATAGGACTGGCTGTGGTAAAGAATGCTGAAGCCCTTAGGGCTGAGGGAGGGCCTGGAGCAGGAGGAAAGCTGGAACCGAATCAGTGTGACAGGGAGGGGGAATATTGCTTTGTAGCCCTCACCTCACTTTTCATCCCCAGCTCACTAGGGAGGGACTTCTGAAAGGGCACGAAGCAACATTCCAGAATCTTCACATCACTGTCCTTGCTCCAGGCATACAAGAGAGGACAGATCCTATATCAGATGTCACCAGCCAGTAGGGGACCAAGCATTACCCATAGACAAGATGGCATCTATTGCAAGATTTCTCAGAATGGCTAGGAGTGGGGTCTTGCCCGTTTGTTAGGAACTCACACCAACTGTCCACTCCTTAATGACAGCCTGACCTCCTGTGGAGAGTCCTCTAATGTTCTTTCTTCAGCTTGGCCCCTCCAAGTATCCAGGAGAGGAGGGGGTGGTGGGAGGGGAGGGGACCTGGAAGCCCAGCCTTCACCCAAGGCTTCTAGTGCTTGCCGAGACCCTGCCAATCTCTCTGGCTCCAGATGTGTATGAAAGGTCTAGGTATTCCAACTGCCAAAGGGGGCTGGCCTCAGTCATGCCTGGCATTTATGTGCAGCTGCCCTGAGAAGGGGGCCTGCTTGCAGATATCAATCTCCAATCTGCCCCAATTTTAAGGCTGCACACCTCCCTTTGGGACAACTTCCTGGCCCAGCTACCGAGCTCATACCATGTAGCTCCCTTTCTGAAGAGAGGCATTATTAGATGTCATTATCATGCAAGTAGTGCCTTCACCACACAGGCCTGGCTTTTCACTTCTGAAAAGAAGCCTCTTTCACTTCCCCTGAAAGCCCCGAAAGGGAGCCAAGGCCCCCTCCTGCCTTTTCCAGGCCACTGTGCCAAAGCTCTGAGAATTGAACCCACATCTGTCCCCTACAGTATCTTCAGAATAAAGTAATGGGTGAGGAGTCCAGCGGGCCTGAGGTCCACCCAGCCCACACCAGACTCCTGGAGGACCAGGGTCTGGCCAAGCCTCCAGCCTCAGCAGGCAACCACATCAGCAGGCTGGGATCTTCTCGGTAAGAAAAAAAAATGTAAGAGAGGGGTTGGAGAGTGAATTATTAATTATTCAGAAGAAAAGTTGCTTCCTGCTGCCCCTGATGGGAAACCATAGGAACAAGTTTAAGATGACTGGGCTGTTGTTCTTCCAATACGTGGGCCTCTCCCAGTATTTTTGCTCTGCATCTGCAGGACGAACCAATTAGGTCCAGGTTTATTACCTCAAGAGCATGCTGGTTACTGGTTGCAGCTCCCTATAATGGCCTCTCTGAGCTGGCCTCAGAATGCATCTGCTTCTAGGACCCCCAAACAAACTTGGGATGGTTGCTCAAAGTTCTGATATCACCAGGTTCTGTTTCATTTTGAGCAAGTAAGAATTCTGCAAAGAAGAGCAGCAAATCTACAGGGCCACCCAGCCCAGCCTGCTGTAAGGCCCACACTGGTCACCTCCACAGGCTTCCTGGAGCCCTGCTGGCCCCCATTCCACCTCACACACAGAGGTGAGGCCCAGCCATGCCCAGTCTGCCTTTCCCTGCTGATGGGTCCCTTCTGCCTTTGCACAGCTCTGTGAGCAGCCTGGGTCACACGCTGGTGGAATCTGCTCTCACCAGGCCTTCCCTGTCCAGCCCCCACAGGACCTCACCCAGGTATGAGCCCATTCAAAGGAGGGAAAACTGAGGCCAGGTGAAAGCTAGGGACTCTTCCTCAATTAAGTAAGGATGTGGAGGGTCAAGGAAGTTGAGGTCCCAGTTGGTAGAGAACTGGAACCTTGGCCTCTTGATGCCAGACTGTGTTCCTTATCTTCCTGGGCCTGGCTCCCAGTACCTTCACTGGCCTTCTCTTCCTCATGGAAAATCAGTCTCTAGAGGGAGAATTTCACCTCATATGGGTTCCCACTTTAAGTCACTGATATCCCCTCAGCTCTCTGGCCTCTCTTTGTTGATAGAATCAAGCCTAAGGGCTTAAATGGGCCTTTTGTTCTTACTGCCAGCTCATAGACAAAGGATGGTTTTGTCCTACCTCTAAGTCCTGTCCCGAGCCCTGCCCACTGTCCACTGGAGCCATGCTCCTGCTTGTCAGTACACCCCCGCCCCTCAGGCAGGTCAGCTCAGGTTCCAGGCAAGGTCCCCAAGTGGGCTCCGTCCTACTTCTGACTCACTGTGTGGCTCTCGGCAAGTTGGTCCTCTCTCTGGGCTATCATCTCCCCCAAAGTACCTGGGACACTTCTGGCCTGATGTTTGGACCAAGGTCAGACCTGCAGTTGTCCTACCCATCAGGTTGTGGTCACAAGAGCACTTAGAGGCAAGTAGACTGACAGAGCCACAGGGCACATGCCACTACTGAGGGTGGGGAGGCCTCATCACAGCAAAAGGAGGATGGGCAGACTCTTTCTGTGAGGTTTCAATCACAGTTCTGAAAGCAGGGATATGAGCAAAATGACCATTCAAAGTTCCTTCCAAACTTATGTGGCTATGACCTCTGAATTCCCCAGGGACACAGGATTGGCTGCCCAGACTGCTGGTTTTCAAGCCTGTTTCTTCTACAATACACAGATAGGCCTTGCCTTCATGGAGCTTACAGTTCCTTCCCATCAGTGATGGGATAGGAGTTCATGGGGCAGAGAGTATATATCTGAAAGAGCTGCCATGGTTTGACCCACTCTCTTCAGGTGACTCTAATGGGATGCCTGGGAATAGGACAGAGCTCTCTTCAGGTGACTCTAATGGGATGCCTGGGAATAGGACAGAGCTCTCTTCAGGTGACTCTAATGGAATGCCTGGGAATAGGACAGAGCTGGGGGTCAGCCCCATCTTCCTGCATCTCCTCTGCTCCATTCGAGAATCATGGAGGTGACTAGATAGGGCCTTCCAACCTGTGCCATGCACATAGGTCACTAGGGATCTACTAGGTTGAATATAGGTTCTGAGACTGCAGGTCTGGGATGGAGACTAGGGTTCTGCATTTCTAACAAGCTTCTAGGCCATGCTAAAGTCACTGATCCAGAATAGTTTTAGCCATTGATTTGAGTAGCAATGCCCTAAAGCATTTTAGGACTCAGAACACAGAGAGGTCTGCAGTCCTCAGAACACATCTTAACCAACCCCCTCAATATTCAGAGGAAAACTGGGGCCAAGAGAGGGTAAGAGGCCTTCCCAACACCCCAGAGAGAGTTGGCCCTCAGGCTCACATGCCAGATCAGCTTCAAGATGCTGCCCATTTCCGTAATCTCCCTATATCCAACATTGCTGGAAGAGCAAGTCCAGGCTCACCCAATGTCACACTAGGAAATGTGAGGGCACAAGCAGAGAACAACAGGGAACTTACTCATGGGATCTGGGGGTTTGGAGCATAGAGTCCACCTTCTGACCTGGCCCCAGGCAACAGGTAAGGAACCAGTAGACAGGACCAATGGTAAGGAACAAAGCAGTGATGGACTGGAGAACATTGGCCAAGACACAAAGCCCAATGTCCAGGCTCCAGGAGAGTGCACTGGATTCAGGGCCAAACCAGGAGATGCAGAAGGTCTGGGACAAGCTGGCAGGACCACAGATTAGGGCCTCCTGATATTGGGCACAGTAGCCAAACCCCAGAGACCACACAGGTATGGGTACCCTGGGCAGCTTTCATAGCAGCTCGACTAATCTCAGACCCCACAGTAATGGGATGGACAGAGGTCAGTGTAACTCTAGCAGCTAAGTAAGGCTAGGAATGATGGACCAGGACGGGTTGGGTTAGGTTCCTTCTCTGGCTGTCTCTGAGAACCTCTGACTGTCCTTCCACTCCCTCCCACCATCACAGGGGTAAGTGTGTGTCTTCAGGCTTCAGATGACCTCTGCCCTCTGCCCTCCTCCCTAGTCCCAGGTGCTTGGACTCCCCAGAACAAAAAGGCTGGCAAGCACAAGTGACAGAGATCAAGGCCCTCTGGCAGGCCACCGAGGTGGAGCGAGACCGGCTCACTGAGTTTGTTACTGTCCTGCAGAAACGGTAATACCTGTCACCCAGGGATTCTCCCTTAGACCCACATGTGGTGGGAACTGGATCTACCTCATGTGAGAGCTTGGCTCCTGTGGTGTCGGTCCAGGCTATGCCACTCATGTGCCCACCCAAATGCCCCATGACTTTGGGGCCCTTTCATCACGCTGTGGTTTTCCCACAACTCTATCCTATGTGCACCCAGTAGGACCACATCATGGCACGTGGACTAGAGGTAGGATTCTCAGGGGAGGGACACTTTGGAGTAGTTAAGTCGGTCAAATCAATCCAGCAATAAATTAAAATCTGTGGCAGGACCGGCATTGTACCTGGTCGTGTTAGAGGTTGGAGGGGAGAAGACGCAGGCTGGGCTGATGTCTAGAATTACCAAGAGCAAGAGAGACGAGGGGCTGAGACTTCTCTGGGGAGGCAGTGGACCAGGAGGTACAGTGGCCTCCAAAGGGTTGTTGACAGACTTCCACTCAAATAAATCAGTGCTTCTTGCTCAAGTGACCGTTTTGGCAAGAACTGCAGACGCCCAGGCCAACACATGGCCAGCCATGTGACCTCTGCACTGAAGAATACAAAAGACACCATTGAGTTTCTGTCCTAACAGGCTGTATCATGTATCAGTCAAGTTTCTTTGATGACAGATAATAGAAACCAATTCTGGCTGAATTAAATTTTTGGAAGGTACTGGAAAACTCCAAGATGAAGAGCAGGGAGCCCAAGAAGATACAGGGATCTTGGAAGCAAGGATCTTTGGGCAGTCTTTTCTGGGGCATGGGAATGACTTTTAGTTCTTATGCCAGTGGTTTCTGGGGAACAAGGTCTAGCTGGCCTGTACAGCCCCCATGTCTGCCCCTCATGAGGGGGCATGATGACTATAGCCCCTCTGGGTGCAAACACATACTCAACACCAGCTTTCTTTCCCACTTCCCTTAAGTTACACCTGCAATTGGGAGGTGACTCAGTCATCTGTTGCTGCTTAACAAGCTGCCCACAATTTAGTGGCATAAAACACGATGGTTGGTTCTTTTTCTTGATTCTGTGAGTTCACTGGGAATTTGCTGGGTCACTTAGATGGCCTCGTTCAGCTGGAAGCCCAGCAGGGCCACCTTGGTTCTTCTACATGCAATCTCTCCCTAAGAGAGCTCATCTTCTGGGACCTCTCCATGCAGTGCTGGGATTAGAGTATCTACAACCATGACACCCATGACCCAGATCTAAGGAGGCTGTCACTCTAAGAGTCATGCACATACAACACTCTGTCAGCTCACACCTTCTGGAGTCCTCAGAGTCATTCTGCTCCCATGTGTCATTGGAGGGTGCCAGGAAACTCTGTGAGGCTGGCCCAGGCCCATCAACCAAGACACATCACTTTCCTTACTCTAGAGGCTTGCCCTCTCCCTGGGCTTTTAGCAAGAAAATGGAGCTCATTCCACACTCCAAACTTCCTAATCTGTTTGGACTTCTGATCCCAAAGCACTGGACTTCCTTTCTCAGAGATCCTCAATGTTCATTCCTTTCTTGATCCTTAGAATTTGTCACAAGCTTACACAGGAGTGGTCTTTATGGAGCTTCCCCCTCCTGTACTCTGCCCTACAAATTCCAGGGACCTTAGTCCCCCTCCTCTGTCCTGTTGGCCAGTCTCCTGTCCTTATCCCAGTAAGACTACTGGGCTCTGCTGGGATTCCCTCTCCCTCATGCTGAGAAAAGACCTCAGGCAAAATCCAGGACAGTAGAACTCAAGTCATTGTTTCCTTTCTCTCAAGTATTGAGTTCTGTGCCTGTTGTCCTGTTACCTATTGTCTGAAAACAAGTTATTTCTCAGATTGCATCCATTTCTCTAATTGTTTACAATAGGAGGGCTGGTATGGTTAGTCTACCACAGCAAAAGTTACTAAATATGTCTCTTTTTTAAAAAAAGCATGTAGTTGGCTTTGTTTTAAAATTCAACCTGAAATTTTCTGTGTTTTAAGTAGAGGAGTCTAACCTATTTTCGTTTTTATAGTATTTAATCATCTTAAGTAATATTTTCTACTTGCAATGATTTTTGCTCCTTTTTCTCCTTTCTTTTCCCTGATACTAGACTGACCAAGTTTTATTTCCCTTTCTTCTATACAAGTTTGGAAGTTATACATTTTATCTGTATTCTATGAGTGTGATCCTTAACTTTTAACATAAAACACAGCTCAGGAGATTTAAAAATCAATAGGTTTCTTTACATATTGTGAGCAATAGAATAAATTAAGAATGTTTTTAGCTAGGTGCAGTGGCACATGCCTATAAATCCCAGGAACTCAGGAGGCTGAGGCAGGAGGATTGCAAGTTCAAAGCCTGCCTCAGCAATTTAGCAAGACCCTGCCTCAAAATAAAAAATTGAAAAGGGCTGGGGATGTGGCTCAGTGGTTAAGCACCCCTAGGTTCAATCCCGTGTGTGTGTGTGTGTGTGTGTGTGTGTGTGTGTGTGTGTATGTGTGTGTGTGTGAATGCTTTAACTCTAATTTTTCCACTTGTGTCTTTCATGTGACTGTTTTTTTTTCTTTTTTTCTCTTTTTTAAGATTTTTTTTGTTAGACACAATACCTTTATTTTATTTATTTATTTTTATGTGGTGCTGCGGATCAAACCAGG
Organism: Ictidomys tridecemlineatus; assembly: GCF_052094955.1. Lineage (NCBI taxonomy): Eukaryota > Metazoa > Chordata > Mammalia > Rodentia > Sciuridae > Ictidomys > Ictidomys tridecemlineatus. The sequence continues at coordinate 20,044,442 of NC_135478.1, forward strand.
GCCTCACGCATGCTAGACGAGCGCTCTACCACTGAGCCACAACCCCAGCCCCCATGTGACTGTTTAACATTCTTGTTCACATTCTTTCTTTAAACACCCTGAAAATATTAAGTAGATTGCACTTCTTTCCTTTGTTGTGATACTTGGGGTTAAACCCAGCAGCTTTCTACCACTCAACAATATCCCCAGACCTTTTTTCATGTTTTTAAATTTTTGAGACAGAGTTTCACTATGTTGCCCAGGCTAGTCTCAAACCTGAGGTCCTCCTACCTCAGCCTCCCAGATTGCTGGGATAAGAGGGTGCACCACTGCGGCTGATTTGGTATTCCTTTCATTACAGATGTCTTTCCTCTTGGTTGCTTCTTGTACCTCAGTCTTCCTTCTGGGTTCAGTTTCCCTACTGAGGTACATGTGTTAGTTCATTGGGGCCATAAAAATGGTCAACTCCCTGAATCCTTACTTTTAAGTGTATCTATTGTACCATTCTCTTAAATGAGAATTTAGGAGAAACTTTGGCATAGAATTCTGAGTAGTAGATGGGTATTTTTTCTCAGTACTTTGTGGCCATTATTTCATCTTTTATCATCCACTGTTACTTAAAAGGAATCTGCTAGCAGTTTGTCATCTCTGTGTAGATATCCTTTCTCTCTGGATACTTTTTCATTTATTCTCTTTGTCTTTTATATTGTAAGGTTTCACTGTGATGTGTCTAAAAATATGATACACACACACACACATATATACATATATAAATACACATATATTCCTATATATATATTTTCCAACAAATTTATTTTCCCAATTACATATACATATATATTTTCCTATATATTTTCTATGATATTTTCCTGTATATATTTTCTATACATTTTTCCTATATATATTATTTTCCTATATATTATTATTATTAGTCTATTTTTATGTTCAGGAATTAGTGTACTTTTTTAATTCAAGGACTTCAATCTATGTATTGCCAAGGACTTTTCTTTATTTGTTGCTTCTTGATTTTCCCTGTTCTTTTTACTAAAATGTTCAGCCACCACACATTAGAATTCCTTGCTTTCTTACATAATTTTTAACTCTATATTTTAGGCTGAATTCCAAATGATTTCTCCAAATCTATCTTCCAGTTCACTAAATCTCTTGAGTTGCACTTCATCTACCATGAAACCTATTTTAATAACTGTTGTGTGCTATTATAGCATTTGTCCTATTCTCTTGCTTATAGCATTTGTCCTTTCATTAAGATTTCTTGCCTTTCCAGAGTGGGGGTGTAGCTTAGTGGCAGAGAGCTTGACTATCATGTGCAAGGCCCTGTGTTTGATCCCCAGCATGATAACCAACCAAACAAACAAAGATGTATTGTCTTTCTCTTTTCAATAATTTTAAACTTAACTTAGTCCTTTCAAATAGTTGTATCACCTTTATTACCTAGGGATGTAAATAGCGTCTGTTGATTGACTCTTCACTTGGGATGAATGTTCTCCCCAGGTGGCTTGTATTTCTGGTGGTGTGAGCTCATCTCATTTTCAGTGGGGATTTTCTTGTGGCAGTTCTTAGGCTGTGAAAGTGCTCCTAGAGCGTGGGTCTACGGTTGTTTCTATGGAGCCCTTGAGGTTTCAGTGGTTTCTGATCAGTGCTTTATGCTAATTTATTGGCTTAGGGTTTCCGGAACACAGGAGTGCTGCCTGTGTTCAGTTTCTCACGACTGATGAGCCTCCACCCTGCCCTGCCCCAGGCCCCAGTGGACTACAGCTTCCTCACCACTTCCCTGCACTTGTTGATGGAGATTATCTTAACTCTGATTATCACAACCAAGGTATTCTGTTGAAGTATCTAGAATTATATTAACTCACTTGTAAGTAACTTGCTGCCTTAGAGATGTACAAGTTTATATCAGCTGCCCTCATGTTGGCATTAAAACCCCTGCCTTACACTATTGGAAGTTTTGCTAGGTTTTCTACTAGAAATGTATATGTACTTATTGCAAAAAGTCTCTGTTTCTCCAACACCCGATTCCACATTCTTCATAAATAAGAACTATTAAAACTACTAAATTTTTTCTTTCCACATCCAATAATATATACATGCATATGTACATACATGTGTATATGTGTGTATTCAGCCATATGGACAACACATATATTACATATATTATCAAAAAGTAGCTTCACACTAAACATCTCTACAAATAATGGCAAATTGCCCTTTTAAAATGAGTCGAATTTGCATTCCTACCAATCATGTGAACTCTTGATCCTTTCCCTATAGTCTCTTCTATAGTAAGTTTTATCAGTCATTAACATTTTTTTCAAACTCATAAAGAAACACTAATATCTCATTATTATCTTCATCTGTTTTGCTATGACCAAAAATGAGGAGCTGGGTACGGTGGTGCACACCTGTAATCCCAGTAGCTCAAGAGGCTGAGGCAGTAGGATTGCAAGTTCAAAGCCAGCCTCAGCAACTTAGTGAGTCCCTAAGCAACTTAGTGGGACTCTTTCTCAAAGAGAAAGGGCTGAGGACATGGCTCAGTGATTAAGTATCCCTGGGTTCAATTCTCAGTACCACAAAAAAAAAAAAAACTTAAAAAAACAAAAACATTGAAGATGAGCATGTTTTTCACACAACCCCAGTATGTGTTCTTTTCTGTTAACTACCTATTTGTGCCATTGCTCATTTTTTGAAATTGTTGATAATTTTTTCTTAATTTATAGAAGATCAATTTACGTATTACACATATAATATTATGTATATAATGTTATGCCTGTTTACCTTCATAAAGACCTTGTATCATTTATGTTAAATTAATTGTTGGGTTGTGGAATCTCCTGAATATTGTTTATCAAATACTCACAATTACAGCACACATGAAAGTAAAATTTTTAAATATTTTTTAGTTGTTAAAAGACTTTATTAATATATATGTGTTGCTGAGAATCGAACCCAGTGCCTCACACATGCTAGGCAAGTGCTCTGCCACTGAGCCACAACTTTACAAAAGCAAAAATTTTAATATCAAAATATTTACTAATAATTTGACCACTTAATATTCTTCACTTTACACTGGCATTGGGCCAATCTGATCAGACTCTTGAAATACAATGACAATCGATTTTGAAATAACAAGACAAGTCTTTCAAAATATTTGGACTCTCATGTAGTTGACACACCTGATGTCAGAGGACTGTTAGAATCACACTCCAAGCCATTGACAAATGAGGGTCTGGCTGACTTAGACCAGTTAACAATTGAGGAAGAGAACATTGGTGAGGACAAAGCCTGTCCCAAAGAGAATAATTGGAGATCCGAAGGATCTGAGAGTCTTGAGGGCAAAGACTATGGATCCAGGCCTGAGGAGCAGCCTCAACCAGGCCACAGGAGGAGGAATGCGAGGGAGCTGGCTCTAGTGTGTTTGTGGGAAAGCTGTAGCACTTACTGATAGAGTGGAAGCCGAAGGTGAGGAAGAAAGCAAGCATGACTCTCAGCTTTGGGGGCTGAGCAATTACATGAGTGATGGTGATATGTGTATCAAGATGGTGAAGGCACAATTTGGGGAAGAAATCCAGAGTTTGATTGCTCCTAAGTTTTTGAAGAAACTCATAACATGCTTTTATCATTTTAATATGGTGTTTGCTGCTGTTTTATTGTTTTGCCTAGTATGAATGGAATACAAAGTTAAACAAAAGGAAACTGTTACTGAAATCCATAACAGAAAAATGAAAGCCCCACCCCACAGACAGTGCTTCAGTAGCTTCTGCTTGTTCATCTTTGTTTTCAGTTCATCCTCTGAATTATATTAGCCTTATATTTATTTGTTTTTAAATTTTTAATTTGTTATAAATGTTTAAATTGGATCATATACTATGCATAATCTTCAGCTATTTATTTTATTTAGTAACATATTGCAGAACTTCTCTTCATGTCAGTACATATTCTTTTTATGGTTACAGAGTATCTTATCATGTAAATCCACCGATTGATTTACCATTCCTCTATTCATGAGTTATTGGTTTCTAAATTTATAATATTTTATTGTGTTAAGATGTTTCCTTCTGTTTTCCTTTTTACTTGAAGCATTTTGTTTGATTTGGTTTGTTTTTGCAGTGCTGGGAATCAAACCCATGGCCTTATACATGCTAGACAATCAGGCTACCACTTGGCTATATTTCCAGTCACTTTGAGTTTTTAAAATCAGAAATAAGGAATGGTTTACCAATGTTTCTTCAGCATCTGTTGAAGGACCCATGTGATTTTTCTCCTTTAATCCTAGTTCTGATGTTGACTCTAGTGTGCCTGGAACAATGTTGTATTATTCTCTAACAATACCACTGGGCTTTAGTTTCTTTCTTAAAAAAGAAAATTTGTGTTTTCACTGTGGAAGGCAGAACATTATCTAATATTATCCCCCAAATTCCTGCCCCCTTGTATACAGGCCTTTTATACTTCCATCCCCATCAGTGTGGTCAGAACCCGTGAATATGGTGGGATATTGTTGCCATGATTATGTTAACTTACATGGCAAAGGAGAGTTTGCAAACATAATTAAGTTTACTAGTCAGATGACTGAGTTGATCAAAGTGAGAGAGAAGGCAGACTTCATTGCATGAGTCTAGAGGTCAGAGACAGAGGAAGCCAGAGAGTTGAAGCAGCAGAGTTAGTCTTCTGCTGACCTTGAAGACATTCTCCTGCAGACTGCCCTGCTGTGGAGAAGATCACGTGGCAGGAATGGTGGGTGCACTCTAGGAGCTAGCAACCACCCCTAGTCAATATCCAGCAAGAAAATGAGGTTCTACAGCCACAAGAGAACTCAATTCTGCTAACAAATGGAATGAGCTTGGAAGAAGACCCCAAGATGAGCTAGCGTAGCAGCCCTCTGACACCTTGATTTCAGGCTGACCTCTGCAGCCCAGGATATCAGCCCCAAGGGCCATCACTGCTCAGTCACCTTCAATGACTGCAGGATTTTTCTTCAAGAAGCCCAGGCAGGTGGGAGAAGCCGACCCACCTCTTGCCACTCACTGGCCTCCAGTTGACCACTCACAGGGGAAAGCACCTCAGTCTTCTTAAAAACCCCTGTTAACACAGACATAGGACCAGAGTCTCCTTGTTACCCCTGTAGACAACAGGTCAGGTTCATGTGTATGTCACTTCCAAGTCTTGCTCCTTATGTTATCCCACTCCACCCTGTTATCTCCTGACCCTTGTACTTGAAGTTACAGACCTGAATACGTAGCCTTGGACATGTCATTATTTAGTGAGCTTCTTTATATAAATGGTATAATATGTATTCTTGTGGCAATTGCTCTTTTTCTGTGACTTGGAGAATAGCCATGTTTGTATGTATAGCTCTACCTTGTTCTTTGTCGTTGCTAGACCAGTGCTGTCCAATAGAAGTTTCTGAGATGATGGATTTGTTCTAGATCTGCACTGACCAATACAGTAGCCATTAGCCACATGTGGTTTTTGAGAACTTGAAGTGTGCCTAGTATGACTGAAGAACTGAATTTTAAATTTTATTTAATTATCATAACTTTAATTTTAACAGCTTCATGTGGATGAAAGGCCACTGTGTTGAATAGTATAATGGTTCTGTCATATTCTATCATGTTTCATAGTATGAATATGTCACCATTTATCTTTCCCCTGTTAGTGGGACTTAAAGATTGGGGCTGGAGCTTGGTGATGGAGCACTCGCCTAGCATGTGCGAGGTGCTGGGTTCAATCCTCAGCGCCACATAAAAATAAATAAAATGAAGGTATTGTGTCCAACTACAACTAAAAACAATATTTAAAAAAAGATTAAACAAATTTTCAGGTGAAATAACCACACAGCAAGGTCTTCAAGGCCCATGGATTTATGACAGGCATATAGAAAACAAAACAATAAACATAAGACAAACATTAACTCCAGGAAATGTAATCATTAGTGAACTACATGTCAGCTCTGAATAATTGTCCAATGTATTCCCTGTGGTAGACAGGATTTTGATGCCTGTGCCCTTTGCTGTTATGCCTGAGAAGGGTTTTTCGGATGTAATGATCATGATGGCCTCTACGATAGGAAGATTATCCTGGATTATCAGGTGGGCCAAATCTAATCACTTGAGCCCAAAAAAGCAGAGACATTTTTCCATCTGGGGTCATTCAAGAGTTATGCTGCAGAAGGCATCACACATGAAAGATTCAGAGCTGACTATGAAGCAGAGGGGGCAAAGTACCCTTTAGAAGCTAAAAATGACCCCTAGCCAACCGCAGCAGGAAACAGTCCTTCAGCTACCTACAACTGGATTCTTCCAACACCCTGAATGGATTTAGAAACAGATTCTCCCCTAGAACCTCCAGATAAAAGCCCAGGTTAGCTGACACCTTGATTTTGGCTTGTGATACCTGGAGCAGAGAACCCAAAAGAACCAGCTCCCTTTCAGATATACAGAAATTGTGAGACAATGTGTTTGTGTGATTTCAAGCTGCCTGTTTTGTGGTAATTTGTTATAGTAGCAACAGAAAACTAACACACCACCTAATATCAATTCAGTCAAAAAGAGGAAAGTAGGTTCTGTTGGGTAGGGGGAGAGTGCTAAAATAAAACCAAATTCTGATTCCGCATGACAGGAAGTCAAAAGATTATATTTAAACCTTTTAAAAAAAAGCAGCACAAGCATCTGTAGAAATGTGGCAGTAAACACTCAAAGAAGCAGCTTAAAATGCTAAAAGTGGTTGCTTCTGGGGAACAAGAATCCGGAGTGAAGGGCGTAGGGATGGGCTGCCAATTTTTTTCATTTTAAGCCTTGAAGAGAACTATGTGGTTTTTCAGTGCACATTTCTGTGTTACTGCAATGAAAATCCAGAACAATTTCCACCACCCAGTGTAAGATATGCCCACCTCTCTGGGAGCCTCAGTAGGTGGACCAGGGGCTGCCCCTGCCTGCCAGGGCGTGTGCAGCCCCTCTATAATGATCAGGTTGGAGGAGAGCAACAGCAAGCTCCTGGAGGCGGAAAGGAGGCTGCAGGGGGAGCGGCACCACACTGTGGTGCTGGAGCAACATCTGGAGAAGATGCGCTTGGAGCCTGGCAAGGCATCCGCCTCACAGAAAGCAGCCCCCAAAAATAAACCAGGTAGGGACCAAGGAAGGGTCCTGATGTGGGAAGTAGGGGCAGCCTCGCTGCTGAGGGAGGAAAAAGCAATTAACTCTGCTCTTTGGCCTTCATCAGGGAGTATGGGAAGTGGAGTTTGTATCAGGGCAGAGCTCTGCCTGCCTCTCTTACTGTGCAGCCTCTCTCAGCTCCCAGCCAGAAGTAGGAGCCCCAGTGACCCACGGGCCCACTTGGACCTGGCCCAGCCTCGTGTTAGCCCTTAGCATGAGGGGGCAGTACCTCTGCTGAATGTCCTCAGCCACTACTTCCTGCCTCCCCAGCAGCCCTCTACCTGCTGTACCGAGTGAACCTTGTTCACAGTTGCTCTGCTGGGCCAGCCAAAAGTAGTTGTGGCTGAAACAGCAGAGGAGACCCTTTTGCCACCACGTAGGTGAACTTGTATGAGGGCTCTCATGGCCTCTCCATAGGCTGGGAGACCCAAGCTCTTCTGTCTTGTGGCTCCACCATCCTCAACGCACAGCTCCAACTCCTGGTCCAAGGGGGCCACTGGAGCTTCCCTGCCAGCAGCAGGAAGGGGAGGAAGGAGGGGACAACCTGCCTCTCACCTTGCAAGGTGGCCTGCGTCACTTGTGCTGTGGTCACACCCAGACCCTAGACAGAAGAACACACTCCAGGCTTGTGCTGAAGCTGGGGGAAGTTGTCTTTAAGTGAAAGGCCAGTCGCTGTAATGCTGCTTCTCAAGGGTGGTCCCAGGCCAGCCACGACAGCACGGTGTGGGCTGGGGTGAGCTAGGGGTCAGGATGGCAGAGCCATAAGACTGCCCTGCAGGTCTGCCAGCCTCTAACACCAGGCCCAACCCAACAGGAAGTGAGAAAAAGGACCCATCCTCTGCCCAACTCTCCAGTGTACCTGTGGAATTGCAGATGGAGGAGCTGACCACCAGGTGCTTCCTGCCCCCTCTTCCTGAAAGGGTAGTAGTCTAGGTAGAGGGGCTACGAAGGGCAGAGGGACTGTCCCTCCCTGTTCGCACTTTTGACTTCTGTTTGCCAAGAGGGCTGGTTCTGCTGGGTCCTAGATTCTAGGCTTCCAATTCAGAGATCTCCCTGCAGTGGCCAAGGGGCCCAGGCACTCCCTGATGACCCCAGAGTCCCAAGAGAAGTTTTATTAAGCGGGGTTTGCTGGACCCACTTTCTCCCTCAGTTGGGCCTTATAAGACAATGCAAAGGGAAAGGGGAGAAAGCACCTCTACAAATGAAGCTCCTGCTTGGGATGGCTGATAATGCTGAGGCTACTGGGCACCAGACCCAAAGCTGTGGGCGGGCCCAGAGAGGACTCCAGCATGGTATTCCTCCTGGGGAGGGGGGAGGGCAGGGGAGGGGGTGGGTCAGAGAAAACCCTGAGCCTAAACAGCAGCCATGCTGGAGCTGCAATCCAGGGCCCCCTGGACCCCACCACCCATGTGCTACTCAGACCACACTCAGCCCTGTCTCCCTGTGGTCCAGGCTGGCCATCCAGGTGGAGGAGAACGAAATGCTGAAAGCCGCCCTGGGCAATGCCCTGCGGGGAAAGGAGGAGGACTTCCGCATGTACCACGAGACCCTTAGCCAGGTGAAAGGGGTCTTCCTGCAGGCCCTGCGGCAGCAGAAAGCAGACAAGCACTAGGATGCGGCCCTGTGTCAGCAAGGCCAGTGGGACAGCTCAGGCCTTGAGAGGATGAGGCTGTCTGAGGACTGTGTCCGATTCAGGAAGCCATCCGGGCCCCAGCTCAGCTCTGCCCTCAAAAGCAGCTCCTTCAGAATGACCACAGCCCACACTTCAAGCCAGAGGAGAAGCCATGGCAGAACCATGCAGGAACACTGGGCAGATGTGGCTGTGATGGGAGGAGGCCCAGCAGCCCATCAGCATCAGCCAGAGCTCTGGGACAAGCCAGCTGTGGATGGACAGATGCAGTCCCCCGAGCAGGTGCTCATGGCCCTTGTCTTAGAACCTGCCTGGGGGCCCCTGCATGCCCACAGGCTCCATACGCACAGCAGAACCCCTGGTGTCCTGGGTTGGGCACATTGCCCAGCCTCCCCCACCTACTTGGTGGTCCTCACTAGGCATCTTCCTGCCCTGCCCTGGCTCCATCTGTGGCCCTCCCCATCCACAGAGTAGGGCAGCACACTCCTGGCCTCTTTGTCAGCCTGCTGCTCAGATGCCAAGCTTGGACTTGTAATAATAATTGTTATTTTCATAATTGCTGCATCTTCCAGTGAGTGGTCATCTCTCATGGAAACCTGACCCCACCCATCTGTCCTCTAATAATACAGGGGATTGCCGCCCTATTTCACAGATGGGGAAAATGGGGCTCGGAGGATTGAAGCTATTATTTCACTCTGGTCAGCCTCCAAAACCAGAGTCCCCAGTTGAGCAGCTCCCCAGGGCAGGGATGCCCATCTCACTGCTGAACAGCTCTGCATCTCACTGGTTGCTCCAGAAGGCACCTCCTGCTGCTCCCAAAAGGCTGGGTGGGTGGGCGCTGGTGGTGGAGAGCAGAAGTGGGGCTGGGCTGGAGCTTTGGGCAGAAGGAAGTGTGTGACGACATAGGTGTGGTGCACCTCCCTCCCCATGGTGAGCTGGGAAGGCTGCTGGGGAGGTGACCCTGGGAGCCCCCATCTTCTGTGTGACTGTCACAGCATCATCCTCTTAGCTGCAATTACAGCCACAGGGAAGGCTGACTCCAGGGAGGATGAGTAGCCTATAGCTATACACACCACCTTAGACGCACTGGCCATACAGGTGCACAGGCGCACACACAGAGGCAGACACACACAGACACCTAGGTGCAGGAGCATGTAGCTGTGTACACACAGGTAGACACACATGCAAGCACAAGTGAGCACATGTGGATGTGGATGCAGACAGTCCCCACGTGAGACACAGTTATGTGTGTAGCTTGTATAGTGACACAAATGCAGGAGCACATACTATGACAATTCGTCTCCTTCCTCCACCTGGAGGTCCTGAGATTACATCTGCTCAGGCCATCCCTCAGAGATGGGAATGGAGGGGATCAGAGCTGGCCCCACTGCCCTCACCCCCCTGAGGGAGCCTCTGTCCTCCAAGGGCAGCACAGTCTAGAGCTCCCACAGTAAGGTGGCACAGAGCCCATTGGAATGAAGTGGCAATTCTGATGGGCTCTAAGGGCTTCTGGGAAGGCAGACTTTCTTCCTGGTTCCTTGTGAAGGGCAATGGCCAAGCAGAGAGCCAGAGAAGAGCAAGAGGGCCTGTGCTGGGAGGGGACAGTGAAGGACAGTGAGGAGTGGGCCAAATGCAGAGTGTGGACACCAGGTCAAGTAACTGGCACTTTCTTCAGGCTGTGGGGAGCCTCCTGAGGGTGATCTGAGCATGTGGGGACCCAGGCTCCAGTCCTCAGCAGAGTCCCTGGGACAGAAGGAGGCACAGGACCAACCATCCTCCCTTAGGATCACGTTGGAGAAGAGCAGGCAGGGTGTGATCCACGCCCACCTCTGCTGTCCTTCTTGGCTTGGGGCTGGGCTGAGAGAGAAAGGAGCATCCCATCAAAGGGTGTGAATCTCTTTCTCCACTTGCCAGCTGTGTGGCCTTGGGAAAATCAAGCAACCTCCCTGAGACTCCATGTCATCTATAAAATGGGGACAATAATAAAAACCTCCCTTAAGGGCTGTTAATAGGTGTCAAAGAATACCCCAAAAGGCTAATTATTGCCTTGCTGTTTACTGTGATACAAGGAACATGTATCTATAGATTAATTTAATTCCACTACAATAAAAATAGGATTTATAATAAGAGAGTGGGGAGAAAAGCTGCTGCTAGCCAGACACAGTGATCTTGTTTACACATTTTTAGATAAACTGATGAGTTGGCATCTTTCGGTGTCAGTCTGCGCATAGTTCAGTCCTTACTTAGGTCACCTGTGGATATAAAATCTAGTTTATACAATCTTCAAGTTCTAAAGGCAACCTTGAGCATTTTTGTTATTGTTATTTTTGGACTGAGGATTGACCCCAGGAGTGCTCTACCACGGAGCTACATCCCTAGCTCTTTTTATTTTTTTTTTATTTTGAGTTTTGCTAAGTTGCTGAGGCTAGCCTTGAACTTGTGATCCTCCTGCCTCAGCTTCCTGAATCACTGAGATTACAGGTGTGCGCCACTGCTTCTGGCTCAACCTTGAGAGTTTTACCATGGGGCTATATTCCAGGGCTTTATCACACCCACTGGCACTTGCACCAGGCACCTTCAGCTTAGTTAGACCAGATCCACTCCATTCCATCATCGCAACCCTCTTTAGGATTCATGGAGTTAAAAAGTGTTAAATGGCTTAGAGCAGCTACTGACATACAGTAAGCACACCATAAATGTTAGCTCTTAATAACCCTGTGTTAGGTCAGCAAATATTTATTGAGCAGCTCTTTTGCCTAGGTATGAAGGTGCTGAGACATGGCCCCCAAACTCCAGGAACTCTCAGGCCCCTGGGGAGACAGACTCCTTTCAGGTCACTATCCATTCTGCTGGCCAGTCACCAGACAGTGAGTGCCAACTGCATGCCAGCCTCACCAGGCCTGGGTGGGGGTGGGAGTGGGGATAAAAGTGACTTACTTCCTTCTTTCTGGGAGCTCCCTGTCCCATTAGAGAAGTGTGGGAAATGGGGCTATGATGGGGGCTGGGGAAGGGGAAGGATGCAGAGACAGGCTGTGGCACCACAGAGCCCCCTAATTCCAGCTCTCATGTAGGGGTGCAGGGATGAAGAGGGGAGTCATGGGATAATCTGGAAGGATTTTTAAGGGAAGGAGGAGTTGTCAGGGGGCCAAGGACTGGAACCTGAGAGATCTAACCCAGCTGGCGGTGGGGAGTAGAGCTTGGTCTGCACAAGTTGGTGCCCACAGCCCCTCCTGGCAGCACCAACTATCGTCAGACCCTGAGGAAGGCTTCCCCATCTCTCAGGTAGGTGGGCAGCAGGTGGGCTGAATGAGAACTCCTGAGGCTCCTGCCCAGGGCCTCAGGCATGGAGGGGGCAGGTGCCCTGGAGGGCCAAGGGACAGGGCAAGTAAAAGGCAGGTGGAAAAAAAAAAAAAAAAGGCAGGTGGAGTGGTGGAGTGACCTCACATGATGATCCCCCGGCCACACCTTAGGCAGGAAGGTGCTGTGATTCTGGGTGCTCAGGTTCCGGCACTGACCGGGGAGACCTGGTTGAGACGTGGATGTGGTTTGGCCACTGTCCCCAGTGGGGCCTCTGGGGCACCGCAGCTCAGCTGAGCAACACTGCAGGCTGGCTCTGGCTGACTCAAACACATTCCATTGCCACTGGGCTCCTTCCCTGCTCCTCTGGGCACCTCCACATCCAGTGGTCAGAACCAGCCTCTTCCCTCTGCCCCAAATGAGCCCTCAGGCAGCCCTTAGCACAAGGAAGTCTCCACCTGCCCACCCCCTCTCCTCATATGTACCTTCACAAACGTAGCGTCACCTACAGTTCTCAAGCCTTGCATATTCACACATATACACCCATACAACACACATCACACTCAGACACCACACAGTGCATTGCTACACCACATACACACACACACACACACACACACACACACACACACACAATAAGCACCTGTCATAAACATACCTCAAAGTGTATACCCCCAGACCCTATGCAGAACCAATACAAGACAACTACATACACATGCACACCCACACAGGAAACTTGCCCACATTTTCATTTTGAGCAAAAACAAAAACATTGAGAGGTGAAAGGGGACTCTGATTTGAGAGAATTGGCCTCCCTCCCCACATCTTTTCCAGTGGACCTTGGGAAGAATCAGCATTTGGGAAGCTGATCCTGGTCCTTGTGCTGATCTCAGCCCAGTCAGCTTCCTGTCCCTTGTTTTGTGGGCTGACCAAGCCAGTGGCCCCCCATCCTATACCCCACACTTAGGGTGGAGCTGGCCTCCCTAAGCCTCCACCCTTCTTGCCATCCGCATGTGCCAAATTCCTTGCAGGTCCTGCAGTGCAGGGTCACTGGGGAACATCTCTGCTGAGTGGGCCCTGCCTCTCTGGGGTTCTGGAGTTAGGGGGCTGTGGCTCCCTCACAGCCTCTCTTCATAAGCAGTGAATCAAGCCTCTGTCATGGGGTGAGTCACTGGATCCCCCCAAGAACCCAGGAGGCCAGGTCAGCAGTGTGCCCATTTTACAAATGAGGACATGAGGCCCAGAGCACACAGCAGCAGGCTGAAGCTCTGGTTCCTGTCAGTGGGCTGCAACCGTGTTCTCCGTCCCAGCACAAACCACCCTGTCTGCCTCCCTGAGCCATTCTCTTGGAGCCTCCGGAGGGCACCAGGTGGAGACCTGGCCTAGGCTGGTCCTGCCCAACAGCGGGTGAGAGTGAGCTTGGCTCTCAGCCTGAAGGACAGTCAATTCCAGAAGCTTACGGGGTTGATCCAGCCACTTAACCACCTTGTGCCTCAGTTTCCTCTTCTACCAGCCGGAGATAATGGTAACTCTTTCCTTACAGATTGCAGTGACATTAAAAAGTTGATCCATGTATGTTAATCCTGGCTTACGATTACTCCTCACCGTTGACTCCTCCTCCAGACTGGAAGTCTTTCTTCCCTGACACTGGCCTCCTCTAGTGCCCATGATCCCAGCTGTAGCCCTAACCCAGACCCCACACTGTGTCGAGGCTGTCACTCATGATTCTCAGGGTCAGGGATCAGTGGCATGCACCTCTGTGTCATTCTCTGTAGAGTGTGTGTTGGTTCTCATATTGACTTCCTTTGGGCCAGCATGTCTGGAGGTTGGGAGGATCTATTGCCTAGTGCAGTCTCTCTCTCCCTTCTAGGACTTGCACGGGCCCCTGCAGGGCTCTACTGCCCATCCTCACCTGAACCTTATTGGAGGGGGGTTGTTCAGGAGATCAGCTGAACCAGGTCCAGTGGGGCCTCCCTAACCCCGTTCTCTGGAGCATATGCATGAACAGGTCCCCACAGACATGACAAAATACATACAGCTTCCCAAGACTATGGGGGCCTCATCCCAAAGGGGAACTATTGGAAGATCCTGTCCTCTCAATGGGGCCATCAGTTTACCCCTTCCCATCAGGTTACTAGGGTTGGGGTATTGTGTCTCTCTCCAGGAGCCACAGTAGGTTAGGGACATTTCTTCCTGTCTGCTCTACTCTGCCATCAAGATGATGCTAGCTCCCAGGTGCAGTGGCGCACACCTGTAATCCCAATGGCTCAGGAAGCTGAGGCAGGAGGATTGGGAGTTCAAAGCCAGCCTCAGCAAAAGCTAGGTGTTAAGCAACTCAGTGAGACCCTGTCTCTAAATAAAATACAAAATAAGGCTGAGGATGTGGCTCAGTGGCCGAGTGCCCCTGAGTTCAATCTCTGGTACAAAAAAAAAAAAAATGCTAATGCCAGCCATTGCAAGTACCCATTCAAGGCTTGCCAAGTGACCCTTCTAGCACCCCTCCATCCAGGCAACTCCCTATAGGACAGGGCTTGGGGGTGGGAGCCCCTTTCAAACACACCCCGTGCCAGTTCCAATCCCACTAGGCAAGTCGGTCCTCCCCCAGGTACTAGTGCCTGTCCAGGCAGGAGTTGGCTTGATAAAAAGGAACGAGAGGTTTTCCCTGGACAGCCCTCGGGAGGTGGCATGTAAAGTGGGAGCTACAGTCCACAGAGCAGAGATGGGAAAGCATTTTCGTGTGTGTGTGAATGTGATACTACAACGGGGGCAGGGCTCACAAGTCTGTAGAGGCTCGTGGGGCCACCTGGAAGGCTTCCTGAAAGAAGGATGTCCTGGCTAGTAGCAAGAGAGAGAGACACAGGATCTCTAGGGGCAAGGGCACAAACTAAAGTGAGACCCAGGTGTCCCTGTCTGAGTCTGTGCCTCTGGCCACCCCCTCCCCCCCCAGCCTCCCTGCGGCTCCCTGCGGCCAGCAGCTCTGCAGCACTCTGCTCAGCTCCGCTCCAGGAAGGCCACCTCCTCCCTACCCTCCTCCTCCCCCTCCTCTGCCTGCTGTCACCACTCACCGCTCATAGCCTCGAGGGGGTGGGGACCCCAGGGCTGGACACACCCCACCGTGGCCCCAGAGCTCAGCTGGTCGGACAGACGCACAGTCGGATACAAGGACCCCGGAGCCCCGAGGTGGGCAGTGTGCCAGGGTCCCTCGCAGCCTCCTCAAGGTCAGTGCCAGCTGGGGATGCAGCCATTCTGGGGCCCTGGAGACCTGTGGGGCCCACCCCAGGCTCCTGATTGCAGATCACAGGCCCCAAGGTGGGCTTTACTCCAGGTGCACCTGAGACAGGACCGGGGGAAGGGACCACTCCTGCTTCCACAGGCCGGTCCATGTTGGGGGGTCTAACAGGAAAGGCCCCGGGCTGGGGGCCAGCTCCTCACTGAAGCCTCACTGGGGACACTTCTGCACCGGCCATGGGGAGCTAAAATTGGAAAGTGGCGAGTGGGAGGCAGCTGACAAAGCTATTCCTCGGGCTCTTCGCTGTGCTCCGGTTTCAAGCTTCTGCTCCATTAACCTGATCCCCTCCCTCCCCCCACCCGGCTGATGAGGAGGCATACTGGCCCCCGGGCTCCGATGACAGCCCCCTGGCAGCCCCCTGACACGGGCAGGGCAGCAATGGCCTCATCTGAGATTCCAGAGGGGCTCACGGAGAATATCTGGTCTTGAGCCTGTCCCAGGCTCGTCCTGTGGCTTTAATGGGTCCCTTCCCCATTCTGGCCTGTGACCCCCTCCATCTGGGGAGAATGTCAGCTGGGGGGTCCAGAAGAGCTGCACGCAGGGTGGGGAAGGCTGGCCTGTGATTTAGGGGAGGAACTGAGGTGGGAGACAGGGCCCAACTCAGCCCAAGGGGCACCTACACAAGTTCCTCTCATTCATTTAGGCCCTGAGTCTGTACCTATGGGTCCCTTAGGAACTGACACTGGGCCAGGCTGAAGTAGGGTGGAAAGAGCATAGGTGCTAGCTGAGTTCCCAGGGTTGGCCCAGCAGGACTCCTGGGAACAAGCTGGGTGCTGGCAGGAGGGAGTGGCTAGACTCACCCTGGCCCTTAAACTGATCAGCACCTTGGACAGCAGCCAGCATGCTCCCTGTGCCCTCCTGGCCCTGGCCCCACACCCACTTCTCCAGGGCACCTTCTCAAATAGCATAGCCTCCAGACAGTGGCCAGGACCAGAGTACACAGAGCACTGCGGGTGGGACAGTATGCAGACACAGGCAGGGACCAGGGACGAGGCAGGCTAGAGCACGGGGGGCTTGCTGGGTGTGGGGTCTGCAAAAGATAAAAGGCTGAATGACAGGGTGGGAGGCTTGGTGCTGGGGGCAGGACCTGGGAGGTTACAGGGTCTCAGAGAAGGAAAGGCCACTCAGGGTGTGAGTAGGAGTCAGAGAAGGGGTCTTGGAGAGAGTTTGGCTTTCTTAGGAGCTGAAGGAGTCTCACTGAGGTAGGGGGACCCTAGAGGCCAGAAACCTGATTGAGGTGCTAGAGATAGGGTTTGCTCTCCTGAAAGTTCAAGAGGGCCTTGGCAGGAGTCTTGGCAGAGGGTGGAAACCAATCCATCCGAAAGGTGTGAAGGAGTAAAGGAAGGTGACAAAGGTAGACTGAGTGGAGACTAGACTTTCAAGAACCTTCAGTGAAAGGGGTTGGAACTGGAGCAGCAGTCGGGAGGGGAGGAGTGAAGGGCACACAAGGGTGGGGAGAGTGATGCCGTACTCCCCCAGACCCCAAGGGGTGGATGGAGTGGTCTCTGTTCAGAATGGAGGCCTAGTACCCCTGTGGAGGTCCAGGTGGGGCTGGAGGCTGGGCCCTCACCTGCCTGTCTCCCCAGCCCTGTCCAGGCTATGGGCATCAAGACAGCACTGCCTGCAGCTGAGCTGGGTCTCTACTTCCTGGTGCTGAGTGGGTCCCTGGCCTATGCTGGCAGGGGCCTCCTTGAAGCATCCCAAGGTAACAACCGGGCCCTGAGGCAGGGGTGGGATCTATCTTCCCCTGGGGGCCTCAGGGTTCTAATCAGCAAGGCAAGAAATATATAGGTTCCAGACCTAGAGACATGGACACAGAGCCTGTCCCCCCACATTCATAGACACTCAGAGACAGAGACCTGGACCCAGATAGATACACACCAAGACCCAGGGCGAGGCCGGGGCAGAACAAGAGACCCACATTCCCCTAACTTCTGCCCTGTTCCCAGAGCTAGACACCTGGCAGACCTGTTCCCCTCTCCCCAGGTGGGGGCAGCCTCGTCCTTGGGGACAGGCCTGGGAGGGCATGTGAAAGACCCCTTCCACTGAGGCCACGCTCTGTTCTCAGATGGGGCCCACAGGAAGGCCTTCCGGGAGTCTGTGCGACCCGGCTGGGAGTACATTGGCCGGAAGATGGTAGGTCTCCCACATCCCAGGGTCCCTGCTTAGGGTCCCTGACCCCTGGCACGTGTCCCCATCCCTAACTCTTCCCCACTCTCCGCTATCCCAGATTTTCTGGCGTCTCACAAAGGGGGTCTCTAGCTTGAGCCTCAGCACCTCAGCTTCTCCACGGCCCCTCCCCAGCCCCACTCACTTAGAAAACAGGTTCATAAGCAGGATGAGCTTCAGCGGGGCCTCCAGCACCACCCTTTCCAGGAACAGGGCAGCAGTGGTACAGTGTCAGGCACTGTGCTGAGCAGAGGGGGAGAGGGATTTGAGGGACAGTGCTGTCCTTGTGGTGCGCTCATTCCTCCCTTCTTTTCTACCTGGGTACTTCCTTCAGAAGGGACTGCAGGGACCTGGAGCCGTTGCTCCTCTTCTAATGCATGAAAAGAACAAGGAATCTGGGAAGGTGCTAGGGCTCTTCCCAGTTGGGGTACCGGCCTGCTGTCCTCCCTCACCCACCCTAACCTTCCTCATCTCCTGTCCCTGGCTGTCCCAGGATGTAGCTGACTTTGAGTGGGTGATGTGGTTCACTTCCTTCCGAAATGTCATCATCTTCGCCCTCTCTGGACACGTGCTGTTTGCCAAACTCTGCACAATGATTGCCCCCCAGGTGAGCTGAATCTGCCCCCCACCCTCATCAGCTTCTCCTTAGCTGCAAAGGTTGTGGGAAATCTATTTAGGGGTCCTACCCCCAGGAGCATAGGAAAACCAGAACCTCACTTCTCCACAGCTCCGCTCCTGGATGTATGCTGTGTACGGAGCCCTGGCTGTGATGGGCACAATGGGCCCTTGGTACCTGCTGCTGCTGCTTGGCCACTGTGTGGCCCTCTATGTGGCCTCACTCTTGGGTCAACCCTGGCTCTGTCTTGGCCTTGGCCTGGCCAGCCTGGCCTCTTTCAAGATGGACCCCCTCATCTCCTGGCAGGTATGCACTGGGGTATTAGAAGGGTACAGGGATAGGACCCCAAGCCTTTTGCTTCATTTAAAGCCGTTGCCTCCCAAGTATCCCCAAGTATTTCCTTCACTTTTCTACCCATCTTCAAGCCTTTGAGTGTGCCCTGACAACCAGGCGGTCACCTGCACTGCAGCACAGGTGTGTCCAGCCGGTCCTCTGTTCTATCACATTGCTGGGATAGAGCAATCGTCCATGTTAACTGGCTCTGGAAGAGGGGAAGGGTGGGACCAGGCTGGGGTCCCCCTGGGAAGCTGGAAAGGGGTTGCTTTTCCCCAGAGGTGTGAGGCCCCCTGGTGAGCTGGCGGCCTGTTCTCTCCCCTCCAGAGCGGGTTTGTAACAGGCACTTTTGATCTTCAAGAGGTGCTGTTTCATGGGGGCTGCGGCTTTACCGTGCTGCGTTGCACCAGCTTCGCACTGGAGAGCTGTGCCCGCCCTGACCGCCGCTACTCCCTAGCCGACCTGCTCAAGTACAACTTCTACCTGCCCTTCTTCTTCTTTGGGCCCATCATGACCTTTGATCGCTTCCACACTCAGGTGAGGGGACATCTTGTGGCCTCCCAGAACAAGGCTAGGTCTCCTTTTTCAGACAGAGGCTCCTATCTCAGGTAGAACTCCCCAGGCAGGCTGCACCCCATCTTCAGGTAGGACCCCAGGATGCAGCCACGTTTCCGCCTTAGACAAGGATCACATGGTGGAGATGTGTCTTCTCTCAGACAGGACTCCCAAGCTATGACGGTTCCCCTCCTGCTCAAATGGGGCTCCCAAGACAGGATTGGTCTCCCCTTGTCGGACAGAACCCTCCCCAGACTTCAGGGTGTCTCCACCCTTGAGCGGAATTCCTGGGTGCAGCCTGCCTCCTCCCACCCAGGGTGACCCCCACTAGGTCAGGGCTCCTCACAGCAGACACTTGGCACTCCCCCTAGACATTTTGCATCCCTCCAGGTGAGCGAGGTGGAACCAGTGAGGCCCGAGGGCGAGCTGTGGCGCA
This sequence comes from Ictidomys tridecemlineatus, assembly GCF_052094955.1. NCBI lineage: Eukaryota > Metazoa > Chordata > Mammalia > Rodentia > Sciuridae > Ictidomys > Ictidomys tridecemlineatus. The sequence continues at coordinate 20,063,915 of NC_135478.1, forward strand.
TCCGGGCCCAGGCAGGTCTCAGCGTGGTGGCCATCATAGCAGTGGACATCTTCTTTCACTTCTTCTACATCCTCACCATCCCCAATGACCTCAAGTTTGCCAATCGCCTCCCAGACAGCGCCCTCGGTGGGTCCCCACATCACCAAGGGTGCAGGAACGGGGACTTATTCTTTGAAATGCCTGGGACTTGACCTTAGCTTTGTCCTATGAGGCTGGAGCAGTATCTCCAACAGCCTGCCCTTCGTCAGGGCTGTGATTGATTTTCACAAGTGGAGATGGGGGTCCCCACGGGGAAGGTGGGGCCTGGTGCTCCCCCAGGAAGAGGCAAATTCTCCTTGTGGGCTGCAGGTGGCAAGGACTTCTCCTTTCCCCCAACCTTTGGAGAGAAGTGTCCAGGGGGAAGGCAGGGCTCAGCACCTCCCCTGGGACTTGGGGGTCATCAAGGGAGGCCAAGGTGATGATGGGCCCTGGGTAGTGACAGCACCTTGTCCCCAGCTGGCCTGGCCTATTCAAACCTGGTGTATGACTGGGTGAAGGCTGTGGTCCTCTTTGGTGTCGTCAACACCGTGGCGCGCCTGGACCACCTGGACCCGCCTCAGCCTCCTAAGTGCATCACTGCGCTCTATGTCTTTGGGGAAACGTGAGTACAAGCAGTGGATGCCCACCTTGGATGCCCACCGTCCCTGAGCTTCTTCCCATCCTACCATGTCCCCTCCCGCTGTGCCATGGGAGCTCTGTGTCAGGTGGACTCACACCCTTCTGCTCTTTCCACACAGACACTTTGACCGGGGCATCAATGACTGGCTTTGCAAGTAAGTTGGGGTGAGGGGGTGGCCACAGCTATAGTGCCACGTGTCTGGGCAGTGCCAAGATTTACCCATGGTTTTAGAGATCACCCCTAGGCCAGGGAAAGCAAGGAGACAGTAAGTCTGTCTTAGACGAGTGAGGTCTAGGTGAGAGACAGGTTTGGACTTGGCTGAGGGCCCTGGAAGTGGAGAGAAGGGGCTGGGGGTGGGGGGCAGAGACACCAGGAGAAGGAGATGACTTCTGGGCCCCTATCTTCAGCCTGGAAGAATGGAGTGACTTCCAGAGAGAGGTTCTGTTTGAGAAACATCTAGTTGGAATCTGTGGGGGGCACCCTTAGGGAGATCCAGGGAAGTGCCTGCATCTGAGGGTCAGGGACTCAGAGAAGTCAGGAGGACAGTGGGACTGTGGGTGTCATGAGGGAGGGTAGTTGTGCTGCAGCCTTGGGAGTGCATAAAACCTGGGGTACAGGTCGAGGAGAGTTGGGGTCAGCCAATATTGGTCCTGCAAGGACTTTGGTTGGAGGGAGAAGGAAGAGCCAGGAGAAGGAACTGAGGAGCAGGAGAAGAATCAAGGCCATATGACACCCTGGAAGCTTGGAAAGACCATCCAGGCGTGGAGGGGGCCACGGGGCCAGGTGCTGCTGAGGTTCAAGGGAGCTGGAGGCTGAGGATTAGCATTGGTGACATGGAGCTTTTCAGCCTTCCCCTGGGGAGGCAGGGGCAGTGAAAGGGAATCGAGGGACTGTGGGGGAGTGTGTGGACAACTGGGAGAAGCCTGGGACTGAAGGAGTAAGACAGAGGGGTAACCAAAGGGAGTTGTGGGGTGTTTTAAAGGTAGGAGGTACTGGGACAGCCCTGGTGCTGAGGGGAACTATTCAACAGAAGAGCTGGTAATGCAGGATGGAGGGGCAATTGGTGGACTGAGGTCCTGAGGAGGAAGGAGGTGATAGTGTCCACTCTCAGGCAGAGGCCCACCTTCAGGAGGAAGAAGAGAAGCCACTATAGGCTGAGGAGGCAGCATACAGGCCCTCCTTCCCAAGTGCCCACCACACCCTCTTACACTTTCAGGAGAGAGAGGGGTGCAGTAGCCATTGCAATGTGGGAGAAGCACCTGCCTATAGAGAGCTCAGCTCCAAGAGGCCAGGTGGGGTTGGAGGTAGTGGGTTTCAGCCTCCAACGTGTGAAGACGTGAGGCTTTCCCATCAGGGCTTAGCTGTGGGGGTGCAGGTCAAGAGAAAGCTGGTAATCGGCTCTCCCAGATGGTCAAGAAGGAAGAATTGAAAAATAAGGGGCTTAAGGTTATTTATAATGATGACTCATTGGAGCATAAGCCTGTTAAAGAGGGTGGTAAAGATGGGAGGGATCACTGGGATTGAAGAACGAGCTGGGGAGCCAAGTGTCAGAAGGGGTTGGGCAAAAAAAGTGAGAATTAACAAGGAGTGAAATTTCAAAGGGTGACAGAGTTGGGGTCTGACCATGGGAGTGGGTGGCTGAGGTGCTGTGGAGAAGAAACCAATGGAAATGAGGAGGTTAGTCAATGAGTCTTCCACTGAATTTATTTAACAAATATTTATTGAGCACCTACTGTGTGCCAAGCACTGTTCTAGGCACTGGGGATACAAGCAGTGAATATGGCAAAGACCCTGAAATCAGGGAGCTTACAGTCTAGTGGGGGAGAAAAACAGGTAAACCATAAACAGGCAAACAAACATCAATAAGATAATTTTAGAGAGTGGTAAGTGTAAGGGGATAGAATTTGGTTACAGGGTAGAAGCTTCTTTAGCTGGGGTCTGGGCGGCCTTCTGTGAGGAGGTATTTGACTTGAGTGATAAGGAGATGTGTGGGGTGGAGGAGGGTGATGGAATTCCCGGAAGTCATGGGGGCGTGGTTTAACCATGGAAATGACGTGATCTGAGCTAAGCCTCTGGCTGCTGTGTGAAGAAGGGGCTGGGGGACGGCGGACAGAGGCCAAAGTAGGAAGGTCATTAAGTGGTCTAGTCCACCTGGACTCGAGTGGGAGGAGGTTAGAAGCTGTGAGCAGTGGTCAGGACTGACCGGAGTCAATAGAATTTGCTGGTTTGGATGTGAGTGAAGAGGAAAACTGAGAATGCAACTGGTACCAGGGCTTATAGCAACTGAAGGGATGATGGAGATGGGGATGGAGCTGGTTTGGGCAGAGAGGAGGGAATCAGTCATTCAAGTGAGATGTCTAGAAGCAATTGGAGACACAAATCAAAGAGAGACTGGGCTAAACAAGCAGTGTTCAAAGTCTTGAGTCTGAGAGAGATCTTTGGAGGAGTGAATGAACACAGCTAGAGAAGATACAAAGTCCAAGGCTGAGCCCTGTGCAATTTGGATTTGGGCAGAGGAAAAGCAGTCACCTAAGTCCAAAACATTGTCTTGTCCTCAGGGTGACAGCAGGAAGAGGGCTGCCCCTGTTGTGCATCCTCTGCTGGCCTCACACCTGTCCTTTCCCACCCTCCCACGGGCCTCTGCTTTCATCTTTTCTGTAGATATGTGTATGACCACCTTGGTGGGGAACACTCTGCAGTGATCCCAGAGCTGGTGGCCTCAGTGGCCACATTTGCCATCACCACTCTGTGGCTTGGGCCTTGTGACATTGTCTACTTGTGGTCATTCCTTAACTGCTTTGGCCTCAACTTTGAGCTGTGGGTACAGAAGCTGGCAGAGCACGGGCCTCTTGCACAAGTTGAGGTAAGCAGGGGAGGTCTGGGACTGGGATGGGCTGAGATTGGTAGGGTCGCCCGCAGGACAGGGTGGCACTGCTGTTTTCTGGAGGTGTCCAGACACACTTGATCTCCAGCCTAGAACTTTCTCACCACCGCCTTCCAGATTGTCAGGTCAATGGCTTGTCCTGTGGGAATCTGTCCCTTTCTTCCTTCTGTGGATCAGGCCCAATACACGGAGGCCTGGCCTTGTTTGCCAGTTCTTATCCTCTCCCCAGGACTCAGTTTCCCCGGGTTTAATAATGACAAACAATTGGCCTGGGATTCCCGGACACCCGTGAATATCCCCAGGACAAGTGGCCCTGTAGGCCAGGCCATTGACTAACCATGTCCTCTTTCCTTTGGGCCTCTCACCTTGCTGCCATCGCTCTCCTGAACTGGGCAGGCCCGTCTGTCAGAGCAGATGTCCCGTAGGGTCCGGGCTCTTTGTGGGGCCATAAACTTCTGGGCCATCATCATGTACAACCTTGTGAGCCTGAACAGCTTCGAGTTCACAGAACTGGTCGCCCGACGTCTGCTACTTACAGGTGAGAGATGGGTTTGGGATACATCAACCTCAAGGACTGTGACCTTCTAAAATGCTCCTTCCATACCCCAATACCCCAGGAACTCGGCAAAGAGGGCCATCCAATGGGGAGAGGGATGGGAAGAGAAAAGTCATTGCGGATGGGCTGCTGTGGGCACTGATGACTCCTTCCCCAACAGGGTTCCCCCAGACCACACTGGCCATCCTGTTTGTCACCTACTGTGGTGTCCAGCTGGTGAAGGAACATGAGCGAACCCTGGCACTGGAGGAGGAGCAGAGGCAGGACAAAGAGAAGCTAGAGTAGGTGGGAGGGTGCTCCTGGGTCCCAGGCCCAGGCGGGGCCAGAGAGGGCCTCATTGACAGAATAAAAGACTTTTCTACCACAGTTGGGCTGTTCCTTTCCCCTTGTTCCCAGCAATCTCCTGGCTCCTTGTCCATCCTGGCTGAAGAGCTGGAGTTTCCAGGTCTCCGGGGGGGGGGGGGGGTCCCACACAGTGTGAAAGGGACAGCACATGAGGGGAAGACCTCCCACCTTGACAACCCAAAAGCAGAATATTAAGGCCCGAAATTTCAAACCACCTGATTATTGACTCTTGGAGAACCTGATTTCAGACCCTGAACTACTCGCTTAGAAGGTATTTTATTCTTCTTGAAGAAGGAGACGTACCCACACTGCAAGCTGCACTTGATGGGGACACTCCCATCAGATGGGCAAGTGGACCGTGTCTTGTGGGAAACTTTACCTGCACACATGGCCAGACTGGGGGCTTGGCCAGGACACAGCCTTGGATACTCCCCTGTGATAATGGCTTATGAGCCAGGAGGACCCAGGAGAAATATGATAACCCTGGAGGGGCCCTGAGTTTCTCCTCCCTGCCTGAAAGGCTAACACTGGGCAGCAACAGCCCTTCTCTGGCTGAAGCAGCCCCTCGGGCACCATAACCAGATCCAGGTGGGCTCTTGCCTCTCCCAGCCTCCTCCCTAGAACCCCACAAGGTCAGGACTGTGAGGGCTGTGGGATGGGAGGGGTTCTTAGTTAGGTCCCTCTAGGCTGGTCACATCTTAGTCAGGCGCAGCACGTTGAGCCGCACAGGCAGGAAGGTGGCGCCGGCTGCGTAGGCGATCTCCCGCAGGACGCCCTCCCACTTCTTCTCCTCCTCGTTATATCTGGGGTGGGGGAAAGAGTGGGGACAAGGGTGAAGAGCTTCATCAGCTGAGTCCAAAATGGGACCCAGCAGGGAGGGTTGGCTGGGTACACTACACCCATCTCCAGGAAGTGTACTCCAGCCCAGGTCTATCTCTAGATACCTGGAAATTCCCATGCTCTTGGAAGGGGGCCTCCCAAAGAGTCACCACCAAGAAAATCCACCCCATAATCCAGAGCTACCTCCTCAGGAAAGGCCACCTCTCCAGGGTTCCCACACTCCTCAAAATCCACCTCCCTCCAGGAAGATCTACACTGGCCCCCCCACACACACACCCACCCTGTCCTCCCGAGAGTTCCGTATTCAACATTCCAGAAGTCCCTCGCACCCCACTCCCCTAGCAGCCCTACTCCTCCAGAGGCCACTTGCAGCACCAAGTGACTGAAGGTTCAGGTATGCCCCAGGTGGCTGAGCCTCTTCCACCTACCCCCATGAAGGACAAGCCATGGGAAGCAATGGCTGAGAGGCTATTTCCTAGTCCTGGTCTCACTTTCCTCTAGACCAAACACCCAGAAAACGGGGATGAGAGGCCTGGATGCTACCTGGGCCCTGTGTCTGTGGGTCTGTACCCTAAGCTGAGGGTCAGCTCCCATCTGCAGCACTGCTGGAGCTCCTCAGTGGGGCAGGTACCACATGTGCAAATCTAGACCCACTGGTAGAAATGGGGCGAGTCGGGTGTGTTTGTTATTCCTTCCCCCAAAATTCCCTGGAAGAGGGATCAGCTTTGCCCACACATGAGCTTGCAAGGCTGTGGGGAAATCAGCCTAGCTCTGAATTCCCCCTTGATTCCTTGGGGCCAGGCTCACCTCCAAATGTCGTTGAGCTCTGTGGGGACCAATTCTCCGGACTCAGTCTCCAGTGTGGCGAAGCCACCAATGGCATAGAGGGTGCCCACCAGGCTAATCAGGCTGAGTGAGCTGCGCTCCTGTGGAAAGGCCTCAAAGGGTGCCCACCTGTGGCAGTGGGGTGAGAAGGTGCATCATCTAGAGGGCCTGTCCCTGCTATCCCGGTGCTCTCAACTCCAGCTGCACCCTTTGAAATCTGAGTCCTAGCCTCTCACACTCCCAGGGCAGCTTCCTGTTTCCCGACTTTCTTGGGTGCCTGCCCGGTGCCCCTGCCTGGGCCTCAGCTCATCCTGACTCTGTTCTCGGGGGCCCCTCTGGATTCACCTCCTCCCCCATTCTCTTGCTCCTCCCTTTTCCCTTCCTTGCCCCCTTGTCATTTATCCAACTGGCCCAGCAAAGTCCCCCATGGATCTCCCATGTCCCTCTTCTCTCCTGAACTAACTCCTGCCTGCTAACTCAGGATCCCAGCCCCCAGCAGGCCCCCAGAACTGCCCTGGACACATTCCCCTGGCTCCTCAGTGGCCATTTAAGCCCCTGTTCCCTTGCACTCCTGTCTCCTCTCGCAGCCTAACTCTTCTCACTCCCTGGCTCCTGCAGCTGGGCCTTCATTCCCACCCTCCAAAAGCCCCATCCACCCCAGGGCTGTAAAATTCAGGGCCCACGGCCTGCCACTACAGAGGTGACTGTCCTCACCTCCTGCCTCTCCAGGGTCAGCTTCTCTTACTCTTCCTGGATAATGCATCTCTCCCATCATTCTTGGGGCTTGGACCTCTGCTCCTGCCATGGGCACTCCCCCTCCTTATGAAGTTTGTCCCCTCTGTACTCTTGGGCCCTCAATCTCTCTCTCTACCTCAGCCCCCTTTCTGCCCCTGTAGGCTCCTCCTGGATAGCCTCAGGCAGGCATCTCAAGTCCACATGTCCTGTCTGGACCTTCACTCTTGCCATCTAAACCCCAATGTTTCCTCAACAAATGGCCTCCCATTCTCACTCAAAAGCATCCACTTCTTTCTTGCCCCAACATCCAGATCATCACTATGCCCTCCTTCTTTCATCTCCTAAACCCTTGCTACTCAGAGGGTGGTCCCTAGGCCTGCAGCACCAACATTACCAGGGTATCCTTAGAAATATAGGCCCCTCCCCATATCTGAAATCCAGAATCTGCATATTAACACGACACTAGGGAGATTTCTGTATATTACAGCCAGAGAGGCCCTGGCCTAAGTCCTCCAGTGGCTCCTCCCCACTGCACCCCAGTTCCAGGCTCCAGACTTCCATCACCTCTTGCTACAGCTACACCCCTGACCCCCTGCCCCCTTGCCTCCTAGAAAATCCCTGATCTGCTCTCTACATCAGCTGCCATGAGGCATGTTAGAAAAACAGGTGGAGTTTAAAACCCATCAGAAGCATTTCATTAGTCTCAGAATAAAGTGTCTCAGCCCTTCTGGTCACCTACCCGGCCCCAGAACTGGCTTCTCCCACTATTGCTGGCTGAGCCCAGCTGGAGGTCAGCTCCATTTTTTCTTTCCTAACATCCCAGCAGGGCAGCTCCTGTCTCCCTCACTGGTCTTTCACTAGCACCTGGTATCCCTTGTCTCCTCCACCTGGGAGCTCCCTCCTGCAGACCCTGCCGCCCATAACCCTGCCCTACCTCATGGGGAAGCCCCCTCCCCACCTATCTGCTGATCAGAGAGGGACTACTGTGGGGATGTTCCAAATCAACAGCAGGGACCCAAGACAGGGGCTATGACTCCTGCCAGGGCAGACACAGGGAGGACTGACATAGGCCCAAAGCCACATACTTGTCATCTGCGATGTTGTACACCTCTGCGGAACTGGTCAGTCCTGTGTCGGTGACCCCCGCTGCCACAAAAATGCGGCCATCATGGACGGTGGCCCCAAAGAGCGAGCGGGCAGTCTGCATGGGTGCCAGTTCCTTCCACTCGAATTTCTTGGGGTCATAGACGCACATCTTGTTCAGGCACTTCCTGTGGGGTGGATGGATGAGTGCTTAGAGGGAGGCCTGAATACAGCCTCCCCGCCCTTGGCCGCCTCCCAGGACAGTGGGGACAAACCTCCAGCCTCAGGAGAATTCTGCTTTCGCTGGAACCTACAACTCTGCTGAAGCAGACCCAGCCTCACCTGTCGCTGCCTTTGCCACCAATGACGTAGACGAGGTCCATATGGGAGAGAACAGCGTGGCCATACACTGCGTATGGCAGAGGGTCCGATTCGCCCCATTTGAAGGACCTAGAGCGGACGCAAGGGGCGGATGCCCGACTCAAGGGTGCGCCCAATCCCGGCCTTTGGTTCACCCTCCCACCCAACACTCACTCGGGGTGCACCCGAAGCATTCCAGGAACTCCCCCTTGGGCCCCACCCACCCACGCTCCTGCCCAGGACTCGCCTCCTCTGCCCCTCCCAGCGGTCGGGGACTGTATGGGACTCGGGGCTCCCACCTCGATCCACAGCCCCTCCCCAGGACCCGGCCCGCCCCAGCCCACGCTCACAGCCGGTCGTAGCACAGGACCGAGTCCAGGCTGCTCTCCCCATCCTTGAGCTCTCGGCCGCCGACCACGTAGATGGAGTTAAGAGCCTCTCCCAGACCAAAGAGGCAGCGCGGAGACGGCAGCGGCGGCATGCCCAGCCACTCCGAGTCCAGGTGGTCAAACTGTGGGCGGGGCGTCCAGTCAGCCACCGCCCACCCCGCTCCCGCCCCCACCAGCCACCTCGGGTCAGAAAGGAGTAGGGGCTCCCTGCGGGCCAACGCAGTCTGGAGGCGGCCCTGGAGGCGGTGCCCCTCTGCCATCCCATCATTGGGCAGAGAGCAGCCGAGAAGTAGCACCATAATGGGGCACCAGGGCACAGAACTGAGGAGAAAGGTCCGGCAGTGATCTTGGCCCTTCCTTAGTGCCATTTCCTCTTCGAGGCCTGCCTGCCCTCTGCTCTGGAAACTTCAAAGTAACCCTACTTCCTTAAAAACATCCTTAAAATCTACAGTCTTCAGCCCTGTCGACCTCCATATTCTTATAATAAAGATACTAGTGGCTCATCTTATTGGAACGTTTTCTGAGAGCTGAGGGCTATGCTGATGAGCACTTTCATTAGCATCGTTAACCTTCAAACAACCTTATCAAGCAGGAAGAATAATTCCTATTGACAAACAGAGGATCAGTGAAAATAAACAGTGACTTCACTGCTGGCCTGGCTGCTGGAGCTGCCCCTCACAACCATGATTAGGTCCCATCGAAGCCAGTGAGCTTAACCGTGGCACCAGGATTCCCTCACCCCCTCAGCTTTCTATATCCCAGTCCTGTCTCTGTCCTTTGCTCACCGTTCTGTGATCAGGAATACTGCCACCTTCCCCTTTCCATCTCCAAATTCCACCCAACTAGAAAGGCTCAAACCTACACTGCTAGTCTCCAGGAAATTCTTTCTGCCCCCTGAGATTCCAGAGTAACAACCCCCAACTTGGACTGAGCATTCCACTGTCCTGACCCTTCCTCAGTCTCAGTTTCCTCATTTGTACAATGAGAGGATTAGGCAGGATGGTCAATCTAGGACACTATGTGTTTCATAAGCCAAGTCCTGTCCCACGACTTGCAAATGCTCATGCAAATGCTCCTCCCTACACTGGCCTTTCTCTTCCTATTCACTGTGCCTGAACCAACCACTGTGTAGGGCTAGAACTCCCAATATGCTCCAATCTGGACCTAACATCCATCTGGAACCGAGATACCAAAGTTGTGCAGCTGCCTATAACTATCTTCAACTTTCTACTATCTCACTCTAGACGCAGTAAAATGCCCTCAAGTAGACACAGACCTCTCCTGGCCCCCAAAACTGCCCCTCAGTGCCCAGAACCCAGCACTAGCTGGTCCCTCCCAAGATCAGCCAGGCACCTGCAGGAAGTAAGCACTCATGGGGTCCTCTTTGTTGTCCTCGTTGTAGAAGAGGCCCCCAGCCACAAAGACCTGGTTCTCCTTGGTGACCAAGCTGACATGATTCTTGGGGATCTGGGTGGAGAGAGAGGCACAGTAGCACTCGTTGGCTGCTGGATCATAGGCCACTGCACCCTCCTCACTGATCATGAAAATGAGGTCCTGCAGGAACATGCCAAAGCGGAGTGTGTCATTGAGAATCCCAGGCAGGACACGTTCATCCTCTTCATCCTCCCCTGTCTTGGCTTCATTTGAGCCCTTATCAGCCTCCTTGGTCCCAGCAGTCTCCTTCCCCTTGTCTTTCTTCTTCTTGCGCAGCATGGTGATGCGGCCTTCGTGTGCATCCTTCACCATCTGTACCTTGCGAAGCAACTCCGGCTGGGCACGCACGAGAGGGTGGCGCTCCACGCGGCTCTCCAAGAAGGCGCGAGGCAGCAGGCGGCAGCGCACGCTCTCGAAAACCGTGGGCAGCGCGCGCTGGCGCTCTGCTTGCGCCTCGGCGTCACCGCTGCCAGCCCACCTCATCACCGCCTCGAACACCGCCTCCTCCTTCTCCACATTGAGGCCATCGCTGGAAATGATGGCTATGAGCTCATCGGCCGAAAGCCCAAGGAAATCGGCGTCGCGCGCCACCAGCGTGAAGCGCGAGCAGATGAAGTCGCGGGCAGCCACCGCCAGGCGGGCACAGTCGAGTAGTAGGCCGAGACGGAAGACGGCCAGGCAGTTGGCTAGGCACAGGCGCTTCTGCAGGAAGGACACACAGATGGTGAAGATGGACGGGATCTGGAAGCGGTGTGCTGCGGCGAACAGATCCTGCACGCTTGCCTCATCCAGCGCGATCTCTGACGTGTACAGGTAGTTCAGCACCTGGGCCACCACATCTGGGGACACATCTTCCAGGCGCAGTTCGCCAGCGGTCTCTGGTTCAGCCAGGAAGAGTGCCCGGAAGTAAGGGCTGCAGGCGGCCAGCACCAGGCGGTGGCACGGGAACTCGCGCTCTCCTGCCCGCACCACACAGTCCAGGAACTTGCCGTGGTCCAGCATGTCCTTGAGCCCATCCTGCAGGAGCGTCTGCTGGTACAGCCGCTGTTCCTCCGCTTGTTCCAAGCCCAGAGTCATGGTGGGGGCCCTTAGTGCCAAGTGTTCCTCTCTGCACCCCTGATTTTCTGCTGGGCAGCCCTCAGACTGCGCAGCTGTCCTCACAGGGCTATATATAAAGGTGGCCCTGGCTTGTAAGATGAGCTGCTAGGCCTCCTGCACATGACGCACAGGAGACAGCTGGACAGAGGCCCCTCCTGGAACAGCCTTGACTCAGCCCTGGGGGCTCATGGGGCAAGGGTGAGGTGTTTGGAGAAGCCTTGACTCAACCCTGGGGGCTCATGCTGCAAAGGTGGGTGTTTGGGCTTTCCTGGAAAGATGTAGGCTTTCCTGCCTCATTTCCAAAAAATGCACATCCAGACCCTGACTCTGGATTTCTTGGTCTGGAGCTTCCTCAAGGAAAGAGGGTGGCTCAAGCTGTGACTCTGGGAGAATGGGGAAGCATGAGAGCCTCTCTTTAAGGGTCTCCCTTTCTTCTTGCCTTTTGGGCCTGGGCACTCTCTGTACTTCCACCTCCCTCTCTGGAGCATATCTAACTCTGGAAAAACCCTGGACCCAACGTGTTTTCTGCTCCAAGAACCTGGGTGTGGAATTTCACCTATAAAATGGGAAGACCTTTTCCTTTTTTCTTCCCCAACTCTGAGATCCTCCTGCTTTGAAGATAGCCACCATTTTCCTGTGGAGCTCGGGACAGGATGGATTTCTCTGTCAAGCGTTTGTTTTCCCTCCCATACAATGAGAAGATAGAGAATTGGACTCTAAGGGTCTCAGTCCAGTCTGATGAGGGTTGGAAGCACCGAGGTCCTGTGTTCCTTGGAGTGCACAGATGGTTTTTAGCATTCTAAGGGGTCAGGCATGCTAGAAAAATTTCTCCCTAGGATCTACTATTCTAGGTGTTTAGACACAGGGGTTTGACATTCTAGGGGAGTGCTATTGTGAATTCTATTGTCAAAAGAGTAATGCCTAAATCTTTAATATTCCAGGACTTTGGCTGTTGGGCTCATTTTCCTTGGTCCCTACTAGGCTTGTCCTTTCCTGCCCCCACTTGTGCTCTAAGGCATCAGTGTTGAGACCCAGGACAGTCAGCCTCAATGCCCACCCTACTCCTGATCATCCTTTCCCCCCACAGCACAAGCGCACATGCGCATACACACACACACACACCACCAAGATTAACTTGTTCCCAAATTGCCCGAGACTGCAGCTGTAGGTTAAATTTAGCCTCAGGACACTGGTATGAACTCTTATGGGGCACTCCCCCATCATTCCTCTGAGTCATTTGTTTATAACCTTGTGCTTTGGCAGGGGGATAGGAGAGAGGACCTCGGGCTGGGCCAGGATTGAGTCACCTCCCCTTTTGTGATCTCTGAAATGCCACTGCCTGTCTCTTCTGAGCAGTGCATCTGACCATCACTCACATCACCAGCAGGTCCCAGAGGGGATCCTTTCTACCTTGTTAAAAGTGCAAGGGTTCACTCAGGGAGGACCTGTGGTGAGCCCCCAACCCAGCCTTGGACTGAAAAGCCTTTCTAGCAAGCACTGTCAATGTCCTCATTGACAGGCCTTAAAGGCTCAGCATTTTAGCCAAGTCACACAATGACCACATGACTGACTCAGGATCTAAAGCAGATCTGCCCACCTCTGAAGGCTGGGGGAATCCTTTTCTACAGTGCTGCTTCCCAAGATTAACAAAAATCTCCAGTAATCATGACCTTATTTTCCTCTTATATATACCCAAGATCAAAGGTACTGACTAAAGAATTCGCTTATACTTATCAAATGACTTAATGAGGTATTTTTAGAGAATGATGAATCCCATAGTGCTCACTCCCTAGGAGGCGTTCCACTAGAATATTTATACGTGACTTGCACATTTTCATTCTTCGAGAACCTACTGTGCACTGTTGTAAATGCTGAGGACTGAGCAGTGAATGAATTGGGCAGGAATTTCTGTCTTTATGGAACTTGCATTTGTTGGGAGTGGATCTTAAGAGGGGACAGCAACACATAAAAAAATTGATATAGGACTTTGGATGGTGAAGACGGGCTGTGGAGACAAGTGATGCAGAGAAGGGAACGTGGGGAGCAATAGATTAAAGTCGTAGAAATTCACATGGAGGACTCCAGGTGGACTCCCTGAAAGGACTCCATTTGGTTAGGTTCAAACCATAGAGGTTTCCAGGCAGGGGAAGCAACATCCTGAGGCAGGAGAGCACCTGGTGTTTTCCAGGAACAGCAAGGAAGCCAGTGGGGTTGCAGCGGTGAATGAGGAGAGAGGTAGGAGGAGATTGGGGAAGAGGTGAGGGTGGAGACGTCAGGTAGGGCTGTTATGGTTTAGATGTGGGGTGTCACCCAAAAGCTCACATGTGAGACAGTGAAAGGTTTGGAAGAGAAATGATTGTGTTAAGCCTTAACCTAACCAGTAAATTAATCCCTGATGGGATTAACTGGGTGGTGACTGGAAGCTGGTGGGATGTGGCTAGATGAAGTAGTTCATGGGGGTGTGGCTATGGGGTATATATTTTGTATCTGGAGTGTGGAGTCTCTCTCTCTCTCTGCTTCTGATCATCATGTGAGCCATTTCCCTCAACCATAGTCTTCTGCCATGATGTTCTGCCTCACCTCAAACCCAGAGGAATGGAGCCAGCCTTCAATGGGCTAAGATCCCTGAAACTGTGAGCCCTCAAATAAACTTTCCTCCTCTAAAATTATTCTGGTTGGGCCAGGCATGATGGCACATGCCTGTAATCCCAGCAGCTCAGGAGGCTGAGGCAGGAGGATCTCAAGTTCAAAGCCAGCCTCAGCAAAAGCAAGGGGCTAAGCGACTCAGTGAGACCCTGTCTCTAAATAAAATACAAAATAGGGCTGGGGATGTGGCTCAGTGGCCGAATGCCCCTGTGTTCAATCCTCGGCAGCCCCCCCCACCCCAATTGTTCTGGTGGGGGCTTTTAGTCACAGCAGCAAAAAATCTGACTAAAACAAGGGCCATGTGGGCCACTGTGAGGACTTTGGGTTTTTTTTCTCTGAATGAAATGGAGATCCACTGTTTATTTTAGATTATAATTATAGAAAATGCAGAAACATATAAAAGTAGAGAGAATGATATTCTGACATCTTGTGTACCTGTCACCCTGCTTCTAGCAACTATCAAGTCATTGCTTGATATGTCCTTATATGTCCTTCTAAAGATTATGTTGGAGGCTTAGTCCTCAGTATGGTGGTGGACTTTAAGAGGTGGAGCAGGGTGTAAATCATGGGTGGTAATGAGATCTGACCTTTGGGGGGGTGGGTTGCAAATAAATCCTTGGTTTCTTTGCATTTTTTTGGTTTTGATTTTGTTTTTTGCAGTAGTGAGGGTTGAACCCAGGGCCTTGCACATGTTAGGCGAGTGCTCTACCACAGAGCTACAAAACCAGCCCCCCCACCACCTTTTTAAATTTTATTTTCTGATTTCAAGACAGGGTCTCACTAAGTTGCCTGGGCTGGGCTCAAACTCTCCATCCTCCTTTCATGGACGTAATGCCTTACTCATTTTCATGGAACCTACTTAACACTGCTTCTGACCTACACTCTCATTTGATAGAAGTGAAGAAAGTCTCCCAGTTAATGATGGCATATTAAATTCACACATTTCTTTTGCTTCTTCCTGGAACTTTACTACAATTAAAGTAGAGAAATCAAAAGAAAACAAATACATAATGGGAACTCCCAGGACTTACTAACCAGCCACACACCATGGACTGTGGAGAGTGGGCGATTTGTGAAGAGAAGCTTACCACCTGAGAGAGCAATGGAAACTCAGGTGCAACCCCTATCTTCATTAGAACCCCCAGAACAGATCCAGAGTTGGCAGTGCCAGAGCCTGAAAGTAAAGAAGGCTGAAAATAAATAGGAGGATTGGTTTTAAGATATGTTCAGAAGCAGTGAGACACAACACACACCAAAGCACCTGGGCAGAGCTAAAGGTTTCATTTCTAGAGAAGACAAACTAGAGAGCTCTTGACAGACACCCAGGAGGGCTGGCGGTGGCCATATCAGGTGAAAACAGGGCCATCACGAGTGAAAGGAAAGTGACTCACCCGAGACAGAGATTCAACCAAGAGATTTATTGGGGGGATGCCCGGAAAGGAGAGGCAGAGGGCAGAGAGAGGAGAGGAAGGAAGAGAAAGAGAGTAGAGAAAGAAGAAGAAGAGGGCAGAGACAGAGAGCTTGCAAGCTTGGGCTTAAGAAGGGTTGCCTAGGTGACGTGGCGGGTGCTGATTGGCAGGGTGACTCAGGAACAGCGATCAGACACCGTGTCCTGCGCGGATTGGTTGAGAAAACCTTTGAATTTGGCGCTCTTGGGCTTGGCACCCTTTGGCGAGGAGGGGGAGGGGTAAGGGATTCCATGATGAAGGGGGAGTCTCCCACACACCCAACAAGGAGCAACTCCATGTTCTAACTGGACAGCTCCTGCTCCCACTCGGTTCCCCCAAAGCTGGCAGCCTGGTGATGCCCTGCAGACAGGGAATCGTAATTGAGTGATATGACTGCCCAAGAGGAAAACAAAAGATAGCAAAAACTGAGGGACCTCTAAAAGACAACCTGGCCAGATCACCTTATAGGGACGCTGTCCCTTCACACGTGTTGAATTTTCAATGAGCTTTTTGGTTCTCCGCTTTTAAAAATAATCGAAAAGACAACTTATATCTTAGACAAGATAATGTATAAATATAAACCGTAAAATAATGGCATCAAAGCATAACTCTGACAAGAGGATGATGAATTGGTTCGGGACCTGAGAAGGAAGGAACTACTCAGCAGCCATGTGTTTTACATGTGCCCCAAGAGAAGATGACCCTGACCCCCAACCTAGCAACAGAGGCAGCCTAGATAGGCTCATTTCTCCTGCAAGTTGAACAGGAATATTTCCAACAACTCCAGGCCAGTACCACCAGCAAAGGGGATTAATCAGAAGCTCCACTAACAATAAGTAGCCACGAGAAGTGCTCTCCTTTCACACAGGACCAGAGACTTATTTCCCCCACTGGGAGACACTGGGCAGACTTTCCTAAGGAAGCTCCTTTGGCTGTCAGGCAGCACCAGCAGGAGCCAGTGTGAGCCACAGCACCCTCAGATAAACCAAGCAAGTGAAAGCAACGATTCACAGGTTCTGACAATTAAATCTTCATTTGAATCTTAGCCCACAAGCATAGGCTGGGACCTGCATTTGACACTTAAGCAAGATGAGTGCCTCTTACTACAAAAGAACGACACAAGAATCAGAATTTCCCAACGTGATGATCAAACTGTCCATGATGCAATTGAAAACCACCCATTATACCAAGAACTAGGAACACCACAATTGGAACATGGAAGAATCAATTGAGGCCAGCACCAAAATGAATCGTATATTAGAATTATCTGGAAAGGAATTGAAAGCAGCTGTCGTAAACTACTTCAATGATAATTTAAATATTCTCCTAAAGCAAAAATTTAAAAATAGAAAATTTCAGCAAATAAATAGAAGAACCCAATGGAAATGATAAAACTGAAAAGTACAACAGAAACAGAATTTCCTGGATGGCCTCACTAGAAAAGACGAAGTGACAGAGGATAAAATCACTGTGAAGAGAGACAGAACAATAGTTTCTTAATCTGAACAACAGAAAGAAAATACAGAGATGTGAATAGAGTCTCAGGGATACTTGAGACAGCAACAAAGATCCAATGTGTGTATTATTATAATCCAAGAAAGGAGAAAGTGGAGCTAAAAGAGTAATAGCAGCAATAATGGCTGAAAACCACCAAAATTTAAGACAAAATTAAGCAGAATGAGGAAGCTGAACAAATCTCAAACAGGATGAACCCAAATAAATTCATAACAAAACATATCATAATTAAACTTCTAAAAGCTAAAGACAAATAAATTTTTTTTTTGGTACCAGATATTAAACCCAGGTCACTGAGCCACATCCCCAGTCCTTATTTATATTTTATTTAGAGACAGGGTCTCACTGAGTTGCTTAAGGCCTTACTATGTTGCTGAGGCTGGCTTTGAACTTGTGATTCTCCTGCCTCAGCCTTCTGAGATGCTGGGATTATAGGTATGCATCACCACACCTGGTGACAAATGAAAAATCTTGAAAGCAAGAAAAGTGATACATTACCTATGGAGTAGGAGTGGAGTTAGAAATTGCCAGTTCAGATGACAGCAGATTTCTCATCAGCAACTATGGAAACTAGAAAGAGGTGGCACAACATTTTTCAAAGACTGAAAGAATTGTCACTCATGGATTCTATATACAAGAAGACTATCTTTCAGGAATAAAGATTAAATAATCCAAGAAAGTTAATAAGAAAACTCTCTGGGAACTGATAAATGAGTTCATCAAGGTCAGGGGACTTAAGATGAACACAAAAATCAATTACATTTCTATCTATTAATGATGATGTGTAGAAACTGATATTTAAAACAATATCATTTATTTATAGTCACTCCAAAGAAAATTTAAAACTAGGCATAAACTTGACAAAACCTACAGGATCTATATGCCAAATATTACAAAATGCTGATGAAAGAAATCATAGAAGAGGGGCTGGGGATGTGGCTCAAGCGGTAGTGCACTCGCCTGACATGCATGCAGCCCGGGTTCGATCCTCAGCACCACATACAAACAAAGATGTTGTGTCCACCGAGAACTAAAAAATAAATATTTTAAAAAAATTTTTAAAAAAGAAATCATAGAAGATCTAAATAAATGGAAAGGTATACAATATTCATTGGAAAACTCAACAGTGTAAAGATATCAATTCTTCCCAGCATATTTTGTTATGTTTCTATGATATTGCAGATATCAAACCCAGGGCCTTGTGCATGCTAGGCAAATGCTCTGCTGCTGAGCTATATCCCCAGATCTTGTTATATTTTTATTTTGAGACAGATTCTTGCTAAGTTTCCAAGCTGGATTCAAACTTAAGATAACCCTGTCTCTGCTTCCCAAGTGGCTGAGATTACAGGCATGCACCACCACACCTGGCCAGCAAAGTTCTTAATCAATTTAGGCAAACTTATTCTATAATTTATATGGAAAGGCATAGGCCCTATAATAAATACAATAATCTTAACAAAGAAGAATAAAGTAGGAGGAATCACTCTATCTGATATCAATTCTTCCTATATAGCTATAGTAATCAAGATTGTATGGTTTTGGCATAGATTAGACACAGATCAGTGGGACCCAGAAATTAAATTTAAGTATGCTCAACTGATCTTGGACAAAGGTGCAAAACAGATTAATGGAGGAAGGACAGCCTTTTCAACAAATGGTGCTAGAGAAACTGTAGACCAAAACAAACAGACTTTAATGCTAGATCTCACACCACATATAAAAATAAACCCAAGATGAGACATAAGCTTGAGACATAAAATATCTAAAAATAATCTTGAGAAAGAAGAACAAAGTTGGGGATCTCATACTTCCTCGTATCAAGACTTCTTACAAAGCTACAGTAATCAAAACAGTCTGGTATTAATATGCAGACAGACATATGAACTGTGGAATAGACTGAAAAGGAATGGAATATAATAGAAAGCCACTAAATAAACCCTCACATGTATCATCAAATGATTTTCAGAAAGAATGCCAAGACCATCCAAATGTTCATCAATGGATAAATAAATAAAATGCAGTATATACAAACAATGGGATATTATTCAGCCTTCAAAAGGAAGAAAATCCTACAGCACAGACAAAACTCATTAGGCTAAGTGAAATAATCCAGTCACAAAAGGACCCATATTGTATGATCCCATTTATATAGTTTCCTAGAGTAGTTAATTCATACAGACAGAAAGTAGAACAGACGTTGTCCAGGCCTGGAATGGGAATGCAAGGGGAAATTATTGTTCCATGGGCACAAAATCTCAATTTGGAATGACAAAGAGTTCTGGAGGTGGATGGTGGTGACAGCGGCACAACATTGTGCACGTACATAGTGCCATAGAACTGTATGCTCAATCATGGTTAAAAAGATAGGGCATGTGTATCTTATCACAACTACACACACACACACACACACACACACACACGAGGCAGTCCTGTCAGGGGCTGACTCAGAGAATAAAATAAATGAATATTTTTTTAAATGCAAAAGATGATAGTATAAAGCTTTTAAGAAAAAAAACCACAGGACCCATCTATTATATGTAACTAAAATACTCTAATTTTAAAAAAAGAAAGTTAACACGTGATAAAAAACAACACAGGAGAGTACCTTTTAAAAATTTTATTTATTCTTTTTAGTTATTCATAACAATAGAGTGTATTTTGACATACCAAATATACATGGAGTATAACTTCCCATTCTTGTGGTTGTACGTGAGGCGGAGTTACACTGGTCGTGTATTCACATATGAACACAGGAAAGTTATGTTTGATTCATTCCACTGTCTTTCCTATTCCCATCCCCCTTCCCTTCATTCCCCTTTATCTAATCCAATGAACTTCTATTCTTCCCTCCCCCTGCTTATTGTGTGTTAGCATCCACATATCAGAGAAAACATTCAGCCTTTGGATTTGGGGGATTGACTTATTTTGCTTAGCGTGATATTCTTCAACTCCATCTATTTACTGGCAAATGCTCTAATTTCATTCATCTTTAAAGCTGAATAATATTCCATTGACTATGTATACTACATTTTCTTTATCCGTTCATCCATTGAAGGACACCTAGGTTGGCTCCATAGCTTATCTATTGTGAATTGAGCTGCTATAAACATTGATGTGGCTGTGTCACTGTAGTGTGCTGATTTTGAGTCCTTTGGCTATATACCAAGGATTGGGGAGTGGGATAATGGAGTCAAATGGTTGTTCCATTCCAAGTTTTCTAAGGAATCTCACAGGAGAGTATCATCAGTGTTTAGGGATAGGGAAAGAATTCTCAGACACAACACCAAAAGTGTGACACGTGAAAGTGAAGTTTGACTGATAAAAACCTCACACATAGTTTAGCTTATAAATAATGCTGCAGTTGGGCTGGGGATGTGGCTCAAGCGGTAACGCACTCACCGGGCATGCGTGCGTCCCGGGTTCGATCCTCAGCACCACATACAAACAATGTGTCCGCCAAAAACTAAAAAGTAAATATTAAAAAGAAAATTCTCAATGAATAATGCTGCAGTAAACTTGGGAGAGGAGGTATCTTTTTGGCATAATGATTTCATCTCCTTTGGCTGTTTACCCCAAACTGGAATTGCTGAATCTTTTAGTAGTTCTATTTTCAGTTTTTTGAGGAATCTCCATACTAGTTTCCATAGCAGCTGGGCTCATTTACAATCCCACCAAAATGTAGGAGAATTCCCTTTTCTCCACATCCTTGCCAGCATTTTGTTTTGGTTGGGTTTTTTTGATGATAGCTATACTAATCCAGGTGAGGTGATATCTCATAATGACTATGATTTGCATTTTTCTGATGATTAGTGAAATTGAGCACTTTTTCCACATACCTCTTGGCCATTTGCATGTCTCTTTTGAGAAGTGTCTGTTGAGTTCTTTGGCCCATTTTTTAAATTAGTTTTTTTTTTCTTTCAGCTTTTTTGGTTCATTATATATTCTGGATGTCAATCCCTTGTCAGATGTACCATTTGCAAAAAATTTCTCTCATGCTGTAGGTTGTCTCTTAATTCTGTTGATTTTTTTCCCTTTGCTGTGCAGAAGTTCCTTAGTTAAATTTATATAATCCCATTTGTGTATTTTGACTTTTGTTGCCTGTGTGTTTGGGATCCAATCTAAAAAAAAAAAATCATTGCCTTCAAGATCACATCTTAAAGTGTGGAAAAGAACTGCTTACAGCCAGAATTCAAGAATGCATCCCAGACTGAAAGAGCTCACCAAATATCTAGCTTAATGGATGAGGAAAAAAAACAATCCACACCAAGTAGAGCATTGTGAAGGTTCATGAAACTGGAGACTGTAAGCAAAGATTCTGAGAACTTCCAAGGGAGAAAAACAGGTCACAACAGGATAGGAGTGGGGTGGAGGAACAGGCCAACATACAGGATCCAGAATCAAAATAACATCTACACTTAAAGGAAAGTAATATCCAATCTAGAATTCTGTACCCAGGAAAACTCATTCCAGTGTCAGGGTAAAATAAGCAGTCACTATCTCCAGAAATTTAATCCTCTGAAGGATCCTAAGGAGGAGATAAGTTGTAGGCTTAGGGAAAAAAAAAAAAATCAGTCCACTAAGACAGAAACCATAAAAGTTAAAGATTTCTGCCATGAATTTAAAAGGGTACATTCTTAGCCAAGTGTTAACAGGGAATTGGCTTGGGAGGGTTGTTTTTAAGCAGCTTCTCAAGTTTCCAAATTTTAGCCCTCTTATTGTGCTGTTCACAAGTTATGATGATGATGACGTTGCACGTGGGTGTGGCTACTTGGCAGCTGTGTGATGATGGCCAGGTGCCTCCTATACCACTGTCCACGAAAGGATCAAACAAGGCACCAGTCTGGAGACTTGGGCCTGCCGGGCTGGGGAGCAGTCTACAGGTCACAAAATATACTCTAAACCTGCACCCGGTATATATGTGGCTCAGTTTTTCTCCGCATGCCTGAGCCCCAGAACCAGGTTGTGGAGTGGGGTAGGGACTTCTTTCTCCCATAGCCAGAGGCCCAGTCACAGGGAATTCACATCCTTGTTTGTGTCTTAGACTCTGCTGATTGAAAAGGTCAGGGTACCTGAGAGAGGACTGTTTTCTTAGGGAGCTCAAGCATCTTTCCATTATTTTGGAAGCTGAGACTGCCACTGGACCATTTGATTTTCAAGAACAAGCCAAAGAAGGAGTCTTGCCCCATCCTGAAAGACCCAAGGCAATAGATTCTATTAGTCAGTCATAAAAAAGAATGAAATTGTGCTACAGAGTACATGCTAAATGAGAGACATCAATCAGAACAAATGGCTAAATACAGTCCGATTACATGACATATCCAGAATGGGCAAACCCCCAGCAACAGAGCGCAGATCAGTGTTTGCCAGGGGCTGGGGTCAAGAGGGAATGGGGACAGGAAGTTTCCTTTCAAGGTGGTGAGAACGTCTTGGTACTGGAGAGAGGTGGTTCTTACCCAACATTCTAAATGCACTAAACGGTCACTGAATTGTTCACTTTAAAATGCTTAATTTTATGTGACGTGAATTTCACCTTGCTTTCTGTCACTGGGACCCAAATACCCAACAAGAACAAATTAGAGGAGGAAACGTTCATGTTGGCTCAGTCTCAGAGTTTTAGCACATGGTCGTCAGACTCTGGGTCTGCAGAGGAAAGCTGCTCATCTCGTGGCAGCCAGAAGGCAGAGAGTGAAAGAAGCCAGGGACAAGATAGAATCCCAAGGCCACACCCCCAGGGACCTACTTCCTCCGGCCACGCCCCCCCCCTACAGTTTTGACTCAGTCGTCTATTCAAATTATTAATCTGTAGAATGGATTCATCCACTGATGAAGTTACCGCTCTCATAATCGAATCATGTCATTCCCACATTGCCTAACACATGAGCTACTTGAGGGAGGCCTCGTACCCAAGTCATATCACGTTTCAACTTAAAAAATTGGGGGAAAATCGTAAAAAGGTAAGCTGGTGACTAAAGCCACTCCCTGCAGGACCACTAGGGGCTCTTATGGTTCAAGTTTATAGAGTTGGGACACCCTTGCGGGTGAGTTCCTAGGACCATCCCAGGTGTGTTTCTCCGGGTTCTTCAGAGAATCAGAAATATATAATGTATGTATATTATATACATTATATAATAATATAATCATATAATTATAATTATATGATTATATTATTATAATATTATTATTCTATTATAATAATATAATTATTATATTAATATAATAATATAATATAACTATTATATTATTATAATAATATAATAATTATATATATTATGGGGGGGAAAATTGGCTCACATGACCATGGAGGCTAACAAGTCCCGCATCCTGCCATCTGCAGACTGGAGACCCAGGAGAGTCAGGGGTGTTATCTGGGCTCAGTCTAAGGGCCTCAGAACCAAAGGAGCCAATGCCTTAACTCTCAGCCCAACACCAGAGGCCTGAGAACCAGGACTGAAGGTCAAGAACCGGAGAAGATGGATATTCCAGCCGTAGCAGAGTTAGAATTTGTGCTTTTGCTGCCTCTTTTTTTTTTAAATTTATTTTTTAGTTATAGTTGGACACAATACCTTTCACTGTAATCAATTAATCCCCTGAAGCCCAAGTTCAGGTAGTTTCAGAACTTTATACCCAGTGTGTAAGGGGAGGGGCTCAGAAGTTCACAGTCTGTAGAAGTTCACATAAAAGCAGTTTTTTTTTTTTTTCTTTCACTGTTCTGGGCAAGTAAACTCTTCAAGGACAGCACCTGAGAAGGGGAAATCTTCTTCTCCCCTTTCTTTCCTCCCCCTGCCAGCGTTACCAAGGAGCCCAATGGGTTACTTCTTTTATTTTAGAAATGTAGACATCTCTGTGAAGCTCCAGTTCAAGGTCAGAGGCCTTGTTAAAGGATTTATCTTTTTATTATCACATTTTGCATTTTTTTAAAATTCATTTTTATGTGGTGCTGAGGATCAAACTCAGGGGCTTGCAGGTGGGAGTCAAGCACTCTACCCCAGAGCCGCACCCCCAGCCCTTGCTGCCTCTTTGTTCTGTCTGGGCCCTCAGTGGAATGGATGATGCCCATCCACACTGGTGAGAATTTTCTTTTTTCAGCTGCACCTCCCTGGGGCAACCAGGGCATCCCTTCGCTCTGTCAAGATGACAACTAAAATTAACATTTCACTGGATAAGAGTTAAGTGTTTATCTTGTTTTAAAATTTTTTATTTGTTCTTTTTAGATATGTATATGACAGTAGAGTAGATTTTGACACATTTTACATACATCGAGTATAACTTCCCATTCTCGTGATGGTACATGATGTGAGTTACACTGATCATGTATTCATAAATGAACATAGTAGAGTTATGTCCAGTTCATTCCAGAGTCTTTCCTATTCCCATCCCCCTTCTCTTCCCTTTATTCTCCTTTGTCTAATCCAATGAACTCCTATCCTTCCCTCACCTGCTTATTGTGTGTTAGCATGTGCATACCAGAGAGAACATTCAGCCTTTGGTTTTTGGGGGATTGGCTAATTTCACTTATCATGATAGTCTCCAGTTCCATTCATTTACTGGCAGATGCCATAATTTCATTCTCCTTTATGACTGAGCAATATTCCATTGTGTATATGTACCACATTTCCTTTATCCACTCATCTGTTGAGGGCACTTATGTTGGTTCCGTAGCTTAGCTATTTTAAGTATTTATCGTAATGAGTTTTCTTTCCTCCTCCCTTTTCCCTTTTGGTTTATAAAGGGTCTGGTTGGTGATGTTCACATTTAAAATAGAGTCCACACATTTCTAAACACTGAAACAGGATCACAGTTGAGCTAGAATAGGAGCAGCGATTGCCAGCAGATTCTGGGTTTGGAGATAGACACAGTTCTCAATGAGAAATTACATGGTCCCATTTTGGGGGAGAAGATGGATCTGTTCTTATTTCTACAAGGAAGGTTGTTAGTCAAGAGCACTTTTGGTGTATGTGAATATTGTTCCTGTTGTATGGAGGAGGATTTTGCTGCCACTGGGCAGTAAGATGCTAGATGGTGGTTTCATGTTACAGTTCCTGGCACCCAATAAGTTGAGACAGCCTTGTTCTGATTGGGAATGAACTGCCTTGTGAGCACCACCTGTCCAAAGTGGAAGGCATAACTCTTTCCCAGCCTGCCTTGCAGCTAGGGTATAAACATGTGACTTGGATCTGTCAATTAGATACTCCCATGTGAGACTTGGATTCAGATGGGGCAAGCTAAGACAGCTTCCTGTGTGCATCCAGTAGTACCATTACTTTCAAGTGGGCGAGGCAGCTGCACCTCCCTGGGGCAAGTCCTGCAGAGTAGTTTGGGTTTGTTCTTGGCTATGTAATCCTGTTGTAGGAGACAGAGGAGGCACAGCACCAAAGATAGCAGGAAACAGTTTTATTTGGCTACAGCCAGGTTCAGAGGGCATAACTTTCGTTGTAATCAAGCAATCCCCTGAACCCCAAGTTCAGGTAGTTTCAGAACTTTATACCCAGTGTGTAAGGGGAGGGGCTCAGAAGTTCACAGTCTGTAGAAGTTCACATAAAAGCAGTTTTTTTTTTTTTCTTTCACTGTTCTGGGCAAGTAAACCCTTCAAGGACAGCACCTGAGAAGGGGAGAGCTTCTTCTCCCCTTTCTTTCCTCCCCCTGCCAGCTGTTACCAAAGAGCCCAATTGGTAACTTATCTTAAGAATGTAGACATCTCTGTGAAGCCCCAGCTCAAGGCCAGAGGCCTTGTTAAAGGATTTATCTTTTTATTATCACATTTCGCATTTGCAAACACGTTTCTACAAACTACTATACTGAATAAATGTTTGTGAAAAACTAGTAAAGAGGCATTCAGCACCTGGAGTGCTGATTTCTTCCAGGCCAGTAGCCAAGTAAAATAGAGCAACAGGAAAATAGGAAGTTCACTTACATTGAACTCCTTAATGGAGACTTTTTGCTGATAGTCCTAAAATTAATTATGGTGAAGATTTCTGGAGAAGCTTAGCCCAGATTTTCTGTGGAGGAGGAAGTGCCACGACACCCCCAGAGATTAAGTCTCTGGTTCTGTTCAGATTTAATTGATGCCTTCCATGAAGTTGTTTTCTGCTTAAGTTAGCTAGAGGGGCTCCATTGTTTGCAAACAACATCCCTAGTTCTCCTGAATGGAGGGGGAAGGGGCATTGTGCAGTGCCTAGAGAATGTGGCCATGGTACCTGACAGTTCTGAGCTCAAGTCCTGGATCCACTGCTTTTTGAGGCTTTATTTCTCTGAGCCTACGTTCTTAGGTTCTGACACTTCCGAAGGTTGCAGGGTAAGGGGTGACTGTACAGTGTTCTCAGTCTGTGACAGCTGCTGTCTTTGGCAGAGGCCTCAGGGTGCATGGGGATAGGTTTGGCCACAGGGTTTTCCAGAGGCTCTATCTCAGCTGGATTCAGGCAAGGGTGAGAAGATAGGCTCAAGAAGTCGTCCAACCGAGCTGCTGCTTCTTCCCTGGAGATATGGTTAGAGGATGGATGGACCCGTCCTCCTCCCTGCTCTACATAGGCCTCAAGCCTGTCATCTGTGGATGACCCAAGTAGGTTCATTCCACCTCCAGTTGCCCAGAGCCTTGGTAGATGCTGCTTTTCAATTTTGTTGCTGACCCTCCAGGGACTTTATAGAAATCTGCTCCACAGGCTGGTCACCTAGCAGCCTGGCCGCTGGAGAGCATGTTGCTGCCCATCCGTGTTTCCAGGACTCTTCTCTTTGCGTCCACTCAGCAGAGGTGTATCTCTACATCCCCTTGAACTGAGGCATGGCCATGGAACTTTGGATAATCATGGACAAGCAGAAGTGTTCTTAAGCCACCTCTGGATGGCAGCCCTGAAAGGCCAAGGTGTCGTTCCCCGGCCTGTGTCCTCCCTGGCTCTAGTCACTCTGTCAACATGATGGAGCTACAGAGAGGCTCCTCGTGGAGAACGCCTGCTCTGGATCTGCATCCGGAGCCAGGAGCGTTGAGCCCCTGAGATGTGCAGGTGGTTTGTCACTGCAGCAGAACCCAGCCTGACCGCTTCTTTACCAGCCTTGGCTCTGAAAGCCACATAATTGGGGTGTAGGCCCAAGGCCAAGGGGGTGCACTTCCTTTCTCATGGCTGCCTACCATGCTTTAGGACAGAAAGTTCAACTTCCCCCAGGGGCCCTTCTGTTCTCACCTAGGCTTCCGGGAGGGAGGGGTCTGTGAGCTGCGTGGACCCAAAGGGCAAAACTGGGTGAAGGTGAGTGCTCCAGTTATGCCGACCACTGTGGCCACCACCCGAAACTCACTGTCACCCAGCAGTCTCTGAGGTGGCCCAGTGAGAGCCCAAGGCTCTGTGGAGTGTGAAGTTGGAACTATTGTGAAAATAGTAGCAGGTAGAAGGGTGGGGTCAGGGACAGAGGACAGACAGCTGAAGGAAAAAGGATGCATAGAGAGACAAGAGATGGAAACAGCTAAAGAATCATCACCAAAAGTTCCCAGGCAAGCCTCGATTTGAGGTTGTGGCTTTCAAAGAAATGGGACCGTGCAAGGCGACATCTACCTCTTGGGACCCTTTGCCTTCTCTCTGTCCCGTCAATGGACCTACCCACAACACTTCTCTCCCAGTCCCAGGAGGTCCTGTCTGACCCTGCTCTATGTATCCAGGGATTAGGGTCTCATTTACTGTATGTCCCCAGGGCCTAGAATTCCATCTAGCACACAGAGCATGCTACATATATTAGCTGTGCAATAAAATAATCCTCAGAGTTCCCCAGGGACTGAAGGGACGAGAGAGGGATAGGTTCATATAGAGCACCCCTGGGGCTGAGCACACGGATGGGAGACACTAGTCCCTGCCAGCCCAGGGCTCCATGCCTGGTGATCATGGGAAACTACACGGGCAGGGCCCTGGCTTCCTGTGGACATCACCATTGTTGCTAGGACCTCAGCAGCCACAGAGCCTCTCCTCTTTCGGGTCCCCTCCTTATCTGACCCAGCCCTTGCCTCAGCTCTGGGGTTCTATGAAGCTGAGCCCATGCTGACAAGGAGGGAGATGAGGCCCATGGTGCTCCAAGGTGCAGATGCCAGCAGAGCCTGTGTGCCAAGCTGCTGGATGACGTGTTGCGTTTGCTCGGGGCAGCGGGGCAGCAAGGTGTAAAGAAAAGGCCAAGGGACAGGAGTTGTACTGACTTTATTCCCCTTCACTCTTCTCACTCGCACCCTGCTGTCCCCCACATTCTGGGGCTGCAGGGCACCCACACCTAGGCCCCCGTGAAGGGCACTGTGGAGCTTGTGGCAGCACAAGCCAGGGTCACAGTCTCAGGTCCTGACCCCAGTTCTGGCTCCTAGAACTGTGGCCAAGGGGCTGGAGGCCCACCTCTCACGCTGACCATCCCCCACAGCTGGCCCAAGACCACAGTTCCCAGGGAAGCCGAGGCGGTGGCAGGCCCAGGCTCTGCCACCTGAGATCTGGTCCAACAGACTGAAAAAAACCCAGCTGCACAGAGGGATCCCAGCAGTTCCACCCCAGGTGACGATCCCCAGCCTCCCTTTCCCCAGCCCTGGGAAGCAGGTATGATGCCCCAGCCCCCTCACACCAACACCTGGGTACTCAGCAATTTGTCTTAAAAAGAAAAACGTAAAGGTGGTAAAACGAGAACCCCCCAATCCACACCGGCACTGCTGAGGTTCCATTATTGCTTCTGGCCTTGTGGTCTGGCCGGAAAGGTGTTCCCCTCAACACGGGCCCAAGATGAAGACAGCGTTTAGCACCAGGAACACAGGGCCTCCCAGGAGAGGGGCTGGCCATGCCCACCTACAGCTACAGTGACCATTCTGACAAGTGCCCAGCCAGTTGCCTGGACCCCCTTGCCTACCTCTACAGAGGACACGTACAAGACCAGGAAATCCAGCTCCTGGCACACAGTTTCTCTGCCATTTCCCTGCCTTTGACCTCTGCCTGCTAAAATATGGCAGGGCAGACTGCAGGTCGACTCAGGCTGAAGGAGGGCCATGGAAGACCCTAGTGCCAGTGATGAATTGGAGAAGCCATGGGGTACCTGCCTACAGCCCACATGGGGAGATCCACCTTTGGGGGGAAACGTGAGCCAGCTCTAAAGAGCTGCCAGGCACTGGGGCCAGAGGTTAGAAATAACAAGTGGGAGGGAAGGGGACCCTGAGGACATCACGGAAGCCCAGAGATCAAGGGGGATGGGGGAGGAAAAAAAGCTATGTAAAGCAGGAGGCTGCAAGGCTCAGCCCTGACTCTGCAAGTTGCTGGAACCTCATCCCCGGGAAGGGGCTTCTCTCCCAGAGGACACACAGGGGTGCCTGAGGGTCCATGTATAGACTCTGGTTGGTATTGCTCCAACAGCAGTCTCAGACTCAACCAGGCCAGGGAAGGGCCCAAGTACCAGGAAACTGCAGGAATTGCCCCTCCAAGCCCAAAATAACCAGCGTGGTGTGGCTTGGACTATAGATCCTCAAATCATTCGGGCACCTTGGGCCTGCCCACATCTGTACAGAATAAAGTGCTTCGTTTATTGATGATTAAAATGTCCCCAGCCCTCTGCCCCCCGCGCCATGGGCCTCGAAGAAGGTCAGAGGGGTTCAGTTCCTCTACCAGTCTCTTGGGCCCAGGCCTCTTCCCACTCCAGCCATACTGGGAAGGTGGTGGGTGGTGTGGGGGGAGAATTGGGGGTGTAAGGTGCAAAGAGTATAACAAACAAAAATCTAAGAAACACAATAGGAAAGAGCTTAACTAGGAAACATGTAGCTTATGGAACCTTCCTCCCACTTTTAAAGGTAGGAATAAAGACGTTAAATGACAACAAAAAAGGTATCCTATTAGTAGTGCCTGCCTCCTGGGGCAAGCATTGGGCACAGGCTGGGCTCCCCCAGGGCCTGAACATGCAGGCTCCTCTCACAGGCAGGTCTGTGGGTGCCCACCCATCAGTGCAGAGACCCTGGAGGGGCAAGGAGCCAGCTGGGCAGGTCGTGGCTAGGCCTAGGGAGGGGATGAGGCCTGGAGCTAGCCTTTGGGGAGCTGACAGACTCAGACATATGTGCACGTCTCCTAGTGTAGGCAATATAGCCAGGGTAGCTGGGAAAGGACAGGGGTGCTCTATGAACAGCAGCCCTCTCCCCTCCCCACTGATAGCACCTTGGAACCCTAAAATGTTTGCCTAAGCCTCCTGGGGCCCTGCCCCTGGGGTCTCACCCATTTGCAGGGACTTCTTGACTGCAGAAAGTCAGCCTGTCTGCCTACCCAGGGCCTGGCCCACAGCAACTGAGGTCCAGCAACTCTGGGACACCTCCCAGATTTGGGGCCCCAGGTGCAGTGTAGTGCAGGTTGGGGATCTCTGTGCCTAATAGCAAGGGTATAATTGAGAAAAGCAAATCCTTGGGGGCCAGCCCCCACCTGGCGTACTACACAGGGAATAGAACTGGGTCTGCACCTGGCTACTTCCCACCCCACATGCCCACAGATGTCCAGTCTCAAGGCCCTGCCTCTGTGTCCACATCCCTCAGATTGGGTGCACAACTTCTCCAAGGGGAGCTGATACTCCAACTTCTCCCCAAAGCCTCCAAGATGATGGGGCAAGTTAGGGACCCAGAGGAGGTGAGGATGAATTACTGAGGCTAACCTAGGCCCAGCCTGGCTCAGGACTCAGAGCCATGACCAGCCATACCTGCGGCTCATGCTCAGGCCCCTCCCTCCCACTGTACCTGCTGCCTCCAGCACCCCCCTCACCTGGAGGGGGTGCTGCAAACTATCTTTTATCCTTCACTTTCAAAAAAAGAAAAGAAAAAGTAAAGGCTTCAAAAAGTTGCAGAAAGGGGGGCACTTCGGAGTGAGGTGTCCTCCACCAGCTCTGGGGGGCTGCCAGCCTGCGCGCCCCTCGGGGTCAGGGCCTCCAGGGCAGCGGCCCCAGGAAGGAGGGGAGGGCAGCGGGGTCCCTCCTGGAGCAGCCCTGGGCTCCAGGTCCCGCAGGAGCACTGGGTCAGTTGTTGGCGTCCACCCTGCCGCCGCCGTGGGCCGTGGTGGGGAAGAGTGGTGGCGGAGGTGGCAGGTGCGGTGGCCCCGGGAGCAGGGCCAGCGTGTGCGTGGGCGGGGCAGTGGGCAGGCCGGGGGCCGGGGCCCCGTCGGTGGCCAGCGGGTGGCTGACACGGAAGCACTTCTCCTTGTGGGCCTTGAGCATGTTGGAGAAGCGGAAACGCTGGCCGCAGACGTCGCACGGGTACGGCTTCTCGCCCGTGTGCGTGCGCCGGTGCCGCTTCATGTTGGGCCGGCTGGTGAAGCTCTTGCCGCAGATCTCGCAGATGTAAGGTTTCTCCCCTGGGGTTGGGGTGGGCAGCACCGTGTCACGGGGGTGGGGGGGGTGGTCGCCATGCCCAAGCCTGGGCCAGCTTCTCTGCCCCATCGAACCCCGGGGGGACAACCTCAGCACTCTTGGGTCCTCCCCACCTAGGATCATTTTTGTGCCAAGCCTGGGCAGAAGGAAGGATGCCCTGCTGAGCCTTATACAGAATGGGAAACTGAGACCCAGAGTTGAGAGGAGCCCGGCCAAGGCCATCTCGGGCATCTCGAGAAGGGGGCAGGTCCAGCCCACCCCTGGGGGCGGCCTCACCTGTGTGCGTCTTCATGTGCTCATCAAAGTACTGCTTCATGTTGAAGTCCTTGCCACACCACTGGCACATGAACTGCTTGTGGCCGATGTGGATGCTCATGTGTGACCGCAGCTGGTATTTGTACTGGAAGCGCTCATTGCAGTTCTGAGGGTAGGGGTGAGTGAGGCCCGGGGCAGAGAAGCGCAGCCTTCAGGGAGGGACCAGCTACCCCTGGCCCCAGGGCCAAAGATAGACATGGGCAGGGGCTCCTGGGCAAGGAGGTGAGGCGCTGAGGCAGTACTAGGGGAGGCCAAGGGCATGCAAGAGTCGGGCTGAGATGGGGGGTCAGAAACAGCAGAGGGCCCAGCATCCCACCTGCAGCTCTGCATCTCCACCTCTCCCTGCCCACCTATCCCCCAAGCCCACAGACTTCCAACCCCCAATGTGGGCGGGGCCAGGGTGGGGAAAAGGCAAGGTGTGGGTGGAGCAGGGGAGGGGCCCTGCCTTGGGGGGGGCATCTCTGGTTCCTGCATTCCATTTCCTGTCCCCCCCCACACACACCTCTGGTATTAAGCTGCTGGGATCCCCACCCTCCTGGATGGTTCCTGGGCAGGACAGGCAGGAGACATGTGCTCACCTCACATCTGAAGGGCTTCTCCCCCGAGTGCTGCAGGGAGTGCACCTTGAGGGACATGCTGCGCTTGAAGGACTTCCCACAGGTCTCACAGGTGAAGGGCATGTCCTTGGTGTGGGCTGGAGGTGGGCACCGTGGCCGTCACATCTCAGGGGCCTGCCTGAGCACCCCCGCATTGGGCCACACCCCTCTTCCTGGGGCATCCCGCACCACCACCCATTCCTGGGGACTGACAGTGGCACTGAGCTCCAAGGACCGCAGGCTTTACCAGAGGTGGCATGCATCAAGGCCCCCGCCTCTGGACCTCAATAGTAACCCACCAAACCTGTGGATGGATGAGGTCCAAAACACCCTTCAAAGACGATCTGGGAAGAGGCAACTGGTGATAGAGAAGAGCCTCCATTCCCACCCTCTGAGCTCAGAGCTCACTAAGCCTCGTGGTTACCCAGCATGCTCCTGGCCTAGACCCTGGGGGTGAGGGGTACCTCCCTTAGTTCACAATGGAAGGCCCCCAGGACTCTCCAGTGGAGAAATGAAGCAGGGCCTGGCCACAGACCTTCGCTCCACCTTGACCACCCTTCCTCAAACCCTGGGCCCAGACTGGTCAAGGCAGGGAGGGCCATATGGTCACTAGGCACCCAGCCAGGCCCACCTAGAGGGAGTGGGCAGCCTTTCCCAAGGCAATGGGGTGGCCAACACACACCCAAGGGGCCTCCTTACTGTGTCCAGGTGTGAGCCCTGGGGGGAGGTTGCATTCAGAGAAGACTGAAGCCCTGTGAGGGCCAGAAGTTGAGAAAAAATCAGAGGCACAGCTGCTGTGAAACCGAGAGGGGACCTGTGCCTGATCATGTGGCACTTTGTATAATTTAGAAAAAGGTGTTCCCTTCCTTGGGTGGACATAATCCCCTGCCAGGACACACAGCCTGGTTAGCAGCATGCCAGCTGGATTCCAGTTTTCACCTGCCATTTTATCCAACCATCCTTGTGCAATAAGCAACCTGGCCAACTGTACATAAAACCCCTGGCTCCAGAGCCCGTCTAGGTCACAGCAGCCTCCCAAGCTTCCTGCTGAGAAGGGCCTCCTTACCCCTTCACATTATCCTCCAACTGGAGTCCTCCCATCCGCCTGGATGGAAAGTCCTGCCCAGCACACCTAGTAGCTGAGCCTCCTCTCTCCATAGCCTGCACCTCACCAGCCTGGACTTACCCACCATGTGCTTGCGCACGTGGGCCATGGTGTAGAACTTCTTCTCACAGATCTCGCACGAGAACTTCTTCTCCGCGTAGCCATGCACGATCTTGTTGTGCTCGTGAAGGGACCAGAGCTTTTTGAAAGCTTTGCCACACGTCACACACTGCAGGGTGAGAGCTTTTTAGGCCCTGGGTCCCTATCAGGACCCTGTGGTGGTGGACAAGATGTCCCCTCTCTGGCCTGCAGCCCACCAGAACTGGGAGGCGACCCCCTGCCACCTGCCCTCCCTACCACCTGCTGGCTCACACCCCCAGGGTCTCACCAGGCCCTCCTCCTTCCCTCAGTCACCTCTTCCAGGAGGAACCCCTCTGTGCTCAGGGGACAGAGCTTCTCTGCAGAGGGGAGACCCCACTGGCTGAAGGGCTGCCTGAGGTGGGCAGCTCCACTGCTCATGGGGAAGCCCCTCAGGATGCGTCCCGACAGAGCTCAGGCATGATCACTGCTGGCCCTGGCTGGGACCTGGCTCTGACACCATGGAGATCCATCCACCAGGGGATGGGTCCTTAGGGGGCCAGCCAGGGAGGCCTGCCGGAGGCAGAGGCGCCAAGTCCTACCAGGCCACAGAGGGGCCGTTCCACTGGACCCTGCCCTACCCATCCCTGCAAAGCACCCAGAGCACTCATGGCTAGGCCAGGATGCTGGCTGTCAGGATCCCCAGGTGGGGAGGGGGCTCAGGTGTGCGGCAGGTAGAGCCAAAGGGCAGCCCGGGGGTAGGCAAGTAGGAACAGGTGCATAGGAGTAGGGCCAGGTCCCAGCATAACTCCCAAACAGTGCTGTCTCCTCGGGGCACTGCAATTAGCAATTAGCACAGACAATTAGTACCTACTGCTTCCTCTCCCCCTTCTGCGCCAGAAAAGGTAAAAGCCACCTGGGGGGACTGGGCTGTCCCTGTGCCACACCCACCCTGAGGAATTAGACTGGCACAGACTCATACTGGACAAGACCTGGCAACCAGCCCAGCTCTCCAGCTTGGCCCCAGCAGGCCTTGCTCTTCCCAAACTTCTTATCAACCCCTTTTTCCTCAACCGAGGAGCTGAGTACAGGTGTTATCCCTGGCTGGTCTGTCCCCTGATTTGTACAGTGCTCTAATGGACAAACCACTCCTTCTTTCATGTGTACTTGTGTGCAGTGTACAACCTGTGAAACCATACAAGATGGCCTGGATGGCCTTTCTGCAGCCCTCAGGATTTATTAAAACACTGACTTGATGCTCCTCAGACTTGGCTGTCCCATGGCCTCATGTGCTCAGTTCTCTGTTCACATCCTACCATGTCCACGTTCACCTTTGCTCCTCTGGCCAAGGGTACTGTCTATGCCTGTCCTCTCCATGTTAGAGCCCAGCTCTACCCACCACTCCCAGAAAACTCCCAGTGCTATCCCCGAGAACCTGGGCCCTGCCTTCCTTCCTGGGCTGGTCTCCGCAGACCACCTGGGCAGTGCCGCCAGCAAGGTGGGGTGTGGGAGCCCGCCCTGAGGCCCACCTGGATGTTGCGCTCACAGTCCGTCTGCCGGTGCAGCAGCAGCTCGCTCTCCAGCAGGAAGCGCTTGCCACACTGGTCGCAGATCTGCATGCGGCTGTGGGTGACGTTCATGTGTTTCTCCAGGTACCAGCGGTTGTTGAAGACCCGTGGGCACTTCTGGCACGGGTGGTGCTGCTTCTCCTCCAGCTTCACCTTGGCCCCCAGCCCGTCGGTGGCTGGTGACCCACGGGCGGGTGCAGGGGCCACTCCAGTGGGCTTCGGCCGCTTCCCACCCCTCCGCCCAGCCTCCTCAGGCTCAGCAGCACCCCGGCGCCGGGCATTCTCCCGGGACCTCGTGGCCATTCGACTGTGGGCAGGGGGGTCTGCTCGGCTGCCCTGGCGCCCCCCAGTCCCCACTGGCCCCTGCCCACCTTCGGCCTCTCCTTCCTCCTCCTCGTCTTCCTCCTCCTCCTCTGAGCTCTCTGGATCCTGCTCACTGTGCCCTTCCTCTTCCTCCTCTTCTTCCTCTGGCTCACTGTGCGCCTCTTCCTCCTCGTCCTCCTCCTCTCCCTGGCTGCCACCCTCCTCCTCCTCCTCCTCCTCTTCCTCCTCCTCTCCCCCTCCACTGCCACCACCCTCCTCCTCCTCCTCCTCCTCTTCCTCCTCATCCGCCGCCTCCTCCTCCTCCGAGTGTCTCTGCAGCCCGTCCTCCCGGCCCAGCACCATGGTGGCCGGGTTTGCCCCAGTGCCCGGTTTCCCCTCTTGCCCTGTGGACACGTGCAGCGTCTGGTTGTTAAGGTTCACCTCCACGATGATCTGGGACTGCTCCTGGCGACTGTAGCTGCCAGGGCCCCCGAGCTCCTCCTCCAGCTCCTCGCCACCCTCCAGCTTGCAGAGGCTGGCCGGGGGCCCTCTGGCCTCTTCAGTACCTCCCTCTTTTTCCTCCTTGAAAAAAGGCTGGGCTGGCCCAATGGTGGCCGGCACCGTGCCAGCAGCGGTCCCAGCCCCGTCCTCCACCCGCACGGAGTAGGGGTCGGGACCCTCACGGGCATAGATCTTGGGCAGGCCCGGGGTGTCAGCCTCCTGCTTGATGTCACAGTAGTAGGGTGGCGTAGCCGGGGTGCAGCTGGCCGTTGGCTGGGCGAGAGCCACGGTGCCTTGGCCCGGGGGTCCGAGGGAGCGGGCGTCCAGCAGCTCCTGGCAGGACGCGGCAATGTCGGCCATCTGCAGCAAGGAGGCGGCACTGAGCACCTCGTGGACGTTGGCGGCGTTGACCAGCAGCTTGGACGTGTAGATGAAGTTGAGGATCTGCTGCAGGCCACCCGGCGCCAGCGCCTCCAGGGACAGCTCCACGCGCTGCAGCTGCTTGTTCTGGGTGAAGAGCGAGTGGAAGAACTGGCTGTAGGCGGCCAGCACGCCCTTGTGCGCCGGGAAGACGCTGCGCTGGGGCACCAGCACCAGGTCCACGTCACAGAGGTCAGGCTGGAAGAGCCGCTGCTCGTTCAGACGGCCCATCAAGCAGGCGAAGTGCAGCGCCACGTCCTCCACCAGCGAGAACTCCACCGCTGGTGAGTCGGTCGTCTTCTCAACCAGCAACTGCGGAGGCAGAGGCACGGCAGAGGTCAAGGGCAGCGGCCCCTGCCCACCCACAGCTGCGCCCGCTATCAGGCAGGGAGGCAGCCCATCTCCTGGCTCCACCCTGCGAGGAAGGAGTCCAAGCTGAGCAAGAAGGTGGAGGGCGGGTGCCAGCCTGGGCCAGCTGCCTGCAGAACTCAGACCCCCCCAGGCTGAAGATGAGCTCCTAGGCCAGCCAGGAACTTTCCTGGGCCTGGGGGGCTCTTCCTCTGTGAATGGGAAGAGTCGCATAGGAAGGGAACAGGAGGAAAGGTGACTTTGGTGACACCCATTCAGGTTTGCAGGGCAGATGGGGTGTCCTGGGAGGCAGGACTTTGAGTGCTAGAACCAGGAGAGTCCCAGGCAAACCTAGAAGGATCCTGCTCACTGTGCCCTTCCTCTTCCTCCAACCCACCCCTTCAGCATTTCCTGAGCCTTGTGGATTCCGCCTCAACTACTGACACATGGGGAGAAAAGCTGGCCCAACCCAAGCACCTCAAGAACAGGAATCAGGCGAGCTTGCTCACTCACTGCCCGGCCTCTGCTGACCACCAGGCAGCACCGAGGGCCCCTTCCCTCGTCAGTAGTGGGCCCAGGCCCAAGGGCTGCAGAAGAGGAGACTTTGTGACTTTTCTCTCCCTCACCCTGGTCCTGTAGCCCTCCCAAGGAGGCTGGAGAGCTCCAGAGCTCACTCACTGCTCTGCTGCGCCCCTTTGCCCACGGCCCAGCAGCTCCCTGCTCTCACCCAGTCAGGGATAGCCCAGGCCCAGAGGCTCCAGGATGGCCCTACCTTGGAGGCTACCCACCTGGCGAGCCCTGGGGAGGCCCTCAAGGTCTGATAGGTCAGACTCTGAGGCACAGGAGCCATATCCAGAACATATGAATTGTCCTGAATAGGAGCCAACCCACCATCCGTGGCCCCGACACTAGCAGACTCCCCAGAAGATGGGAGAGCACAGCAGATGTTCCATTAGTATCTGCTGACTCCCTGCTGGACAGACCAACCCCACAGGTTCTAGGTTCTGACTGGCCTCGGGCCTTCCCAGCTGGGCAGAGCCTCCCTCATTTGAGGTACTTTGCCCCAAAGCCACAAAACCAGCACCTCCTTAGAGGACCTGAGATGGACCCTGCCTCCTGCCATCCTTCTTTGTCTGGGGCAGCAGCAGGTGGGCCCAGACTGGGCAGGCATGGTGATGTCCAGCCCAACTCCACACCTGAATGAGTACAGCCTCGGGATGAAACTTAACAAGCTAGCAAGGGCCCCCTGCTTCTAGCCAAACCCTGGACCCTGCCCCCTGCAGCCACAGTCCAGGGCAGCACCTACGCTGTGCTCTCTCAGATCCTAGTTTGGCCAGGCCCCAAGCCATGGACACCATCTTCCTTGAGTTCTCCCACCATACCCTTTCCCCCAGCCAAGAAGCCACCATCGGCCCCCCCTTTGCCCTAGACCTGCTGGCCTGTCCAGGCCTGGCCAATCTAACTGGGACGTGGCACCAAGCCCCTCCCATCTCCCTCCTGACTCATTCTGATTCATCTTCTGGGATCAACCTCTACTGCACAGATGGGGAAACCAAGGCTCAGAATGGCAGGGTCCACAGTCCAGAGCCCTGGCCTCCCAGCTTGGCCAAGCCATGTCTGCCTTGCTGGACGGGGCACTATTTCCTGTGGTCAGATGACTGGTAAGCAGGAGGAGGTATCTCCCAGCCAGGGACCACTCAACCCTCCACCTGCCACCTCTTCCCCAGAGCCACTGCCCCCACACATCAGTGAAGGGTCAGGGAACAGCTTAGGCAGGGACAGGGTCTCCTTAGGGCCTCCAGGGAAAGCAGCCTGAGTCAGGGCTCCTCAAAGCCAGGCCATCTAGGGGTAGCCCATTCCTTCTGTTCGGCCATTATGAAACACCCTTCTGTGCGCCCCAGCCCTCTGGCCTCAGGAGGGAGAGGAGGGCAGTGACTCCATCCTAAGGCCGTCCGCCCAGTCACGATAGTCACATCCTGGGCACAGAGATGCTACCGGAATCCCTGAGTGGCAGCCCTCAGCAGGGCACAGCTGCTCCCTGTATGGCCCCTCCTCTGCAGTGCCCACCAGCTGTGCCGGCCTCCCCAGCCAGATGTGCCAGTACTCTGAAGCTGGGGATGCCCCTCCCCATCTGGCTGTGCCAGCTGCAAACACACACCCCAGCCCCAGCCCAGGCCACTCTCCTGGCAAAGATGCAGGACCAGGAGAGTGGTCAGGCACCCTGGGGCCAGGGGATCTCATGCCCTCAAGCCCTTCCCAAGTCAGAAGACACCTGCTGAAGCTGCAGAGCTACACCTGAGGGGTACTGGCCTCACTTCCAGGAAGGCCCCGGAATGACACCTGGGGCATCCATCTGTGCCCTCCCTAAGCTGGTGTCGACCTTTTCATCCCTGGGCAGCAGTGGGTGAGCCCAGGCTGAGCAAGGGGGCACAAGCTGGTGACCTCTAGGATCCTGCTTTTGGATGTGGGGTGACTATGCCAGTCTTCTTTGCCCTTGCCTCTCCTCCTCCCCTAGCAAGCAGACCAGAGAGGGCGGGGGACTGGCCCAAGGTCACACAGGAGTTTGGACCGGAGCTAGGGGCACCCCCAGCCCTTGGCCCGAGCCACCCTCAATCCCCAGGCTGGGCGGCTCCAGCGCCCACGTGGCCCAGGGCCCGGGCGGGAATCCGAGTCCCCTTCCCCCCATCACCCAGCCAGAGGGCGGCGCCGTCCCGGGCGCAGGGAAGCGCCCCCTCCGCCCGTGCCTAGCAAGACCTCAGCCTCTCGCGCCGGTGCCCCCACCCCAGGAATTTAACCCCCTCCCCGCCAAAAGCCGCGCCGTAGCGCTGCATTCCGGCCCGCGGGGACCCGGCAGATGGGGTCGGGAAGACCGGGGGAGGGGCAAGATCGCTCCAGCCCTTCACGCGAGCCCGCGGGCCGTGCGTTCGGGAAGGCAGAGCTGGCAGGTGGGCGGATAAGCGGGGGGACAGGCAGGGCCCTGCGTACCATGGTGCCGTGGCGCTGGGGGCTCACAGGGCCCCGCGGGATCGCGCTGCCCCCGGCGGCCGGGCCGGGGCCGCTCCATGAAGCGCCGCGCTGGGGGCCGCCCCCGCGCAGGGCCCCGCGACCATGGCCCCGGGGGCGCGGCCGGGCGGGCGGAGGCGCAGGGCCGCGGCGAGTCGGACGCCGAGCAGCTGCGGCCCGGAGCCTCGGGCGCGGCGGGCGGGGGGCGCGGGGCGCCGATTGGAGCCCGCGCGTCAGCTGGGGCCGCCGTCTGGACGCTTAAAGGGCCAGGCCGTCCTGAGCTCCGGCGGGGGGCGCGGACGCGCGTGGTGGGTGCTGTCCCGCGCAGGCCCCTCTGCCTCGGCCGCCGGCCCCCAACCAGCCCCCCCCTGTTCCTATTCGAGCAGCTTGACCCCGGCTCACCCTCCCGCGCCGAGCACCCCCTGTGCCGGGAAGTTCGTCCCGGAATCTAACCTCGATGCCCTCCAGCTGCACCACGGGGGCGGGGTCAGGGTAGGAGGCTGCCTAGAAATCGGGAAGCTGGGCGCGCCTGGCCCCCAACTCGCCGCTGAAAAGACTTCCACCTGCTCCCCAGAGCGATCCTACGCGGAGGGACCGAGTCCCGCACCCCAGCCTCGCTTGCCACCCCCATCCTGTGGCCTGGGCTACTGACTTGGGGGTGAGTCTGGGGTCCCCAGGGCAGCCCAGGGCTCATTTTACTGTGTGCCTCCAGGGCGTTGATCCATACCTACCTGGTGGCCTACTCTGGAAGCAGCAGATGTAAGACCCCCAAGCACAGTTGCAGTAATTAAATCCTTTAAAGTGACTGGCCCAGGACCAGGAGGAGATGGTGGGACCAGAGAGGTGGGGGCCAGAGGCCCAGGCCCCACTGTGTCCCCCCAGCCTTGTGACCTGATCACTGCTGAGTGGCCTCCCTACCCAACCTCTGCTGGGGAGATGCAGCCAGCCTTGCGGAATGCTGCTCTGGCACGGACACCCGTGGGGGCAGGGGGCTGGCTGTTCTGCCAGAGGCTGCAAAGGAACCTTGCCAGACTGAGCAGGCAGCTGGGTGGGGACCATGGGGTACTGGCCTGGCAGAGTCCAGGTGGTGACTGGGGCTACCATTGTGGAGAGGAGGCCTCTGTGGGCTTCTCCTTTGCCCCATGTCATCACTCTAATGCCTGTCTGCATCCCCACCCTGACCCCAAGCTGACTGCTGCCCCACCCTGGATCACCCCAGCCCTCCCACACAAGTGCACTTGGTTCACCAACAAACTTGTGCCAGCTGCAGCAGTATCCCCACAGATTGCCACCTTGCTCATGGGTGAGCAGGGAACCTAGGGCCTGCTCCGGGATGATTTGTTCTGGGTGTTGGGAGAGGGAATGGAGCAGAGGCAGAGTCCTAGGCTGGCACCGTGAAACAGCCTGATGGTCTGTCCTATAAGATAGCAAGGGCCAGAATGGGGAGACCCTCAAGAAGGAGGAGGAGAAAATGTCTCAGGGACAGAGATGGGGTCAATAGAATGCCCAAGATAAGGGGAGGAGTGCACTCGGTCAGTGGAGATGAGAAGACACACTCACTGGGTAGAAAGAGATGAGATCAGAACGGAAGGGGCCCAAACTGGACATGCCCCTGGAGCTTGGGCATCTAGGAGGCCCCTGGCAGCTGGTTCAGCTCCGAGAGGCCCCTGGCCTACATTGTCTCTTCCCTCCCAACCCGCTTCCTCATCCAATT
The DNA here is from genome assembly GCF_052094955.1 of Ictidomys tridecemlineatus. Taxonomy (NCBI): domain Eukaryota; kingdom Metazoa; phylum Chordata; class Mammalia; order Rodentia; family Sciuridae; genus Ictidomys; species Ictidomys tridecemlineatus. The sequence continues at coordinate 20,105,013 of NC_135478.1, forward strand.
CAACGTGGATCCTTGTATTACCTGTGAGATGACAAGGAAGGGGCTTGGAACTGTTTGGTTAGATGTAGACTCTGAGGCACAGAGTGAGATAAGTCAAGCAGACATATCAGAGTCAGAAGCTAAAGAAAAGTGGGGCTGGGGAGCTGGGCACACACCTGTAATCCCAGAGATTTGGGAGGATGAGAGGTAGGAGGATTCCAAGTTCAAGCCAGCCTCAACTTAGAGAGGCCCCTAAGCAACTCAGGGAGACCCTGTCTCTAAAGAAAAAAAATACACAAAAGGGCTGGGGATGTGGCTCAGTGGTTAAGAGCCGCAGGATTCAATCCCTGGTACCAAAACAAAACAAAAAGGCTGAGTGCCACCTCTTATGGGCTGGAAGGAGCCTGGCTGGGCTGTGTGGGACACTCCTAGACCCACATCCAGCCACAGCTTGGCCAAGAGTGGCCAGTGTGACCAGGGGAGGCAGGCTGGTCCTTTTGAGAATAATCTTGGCTATGGCAACCAGGCTGGAGGAGGGACTGGAGGCTGGTGAGAAGATAGAAGTGCTCAGTGTCCCCAAAGGCCCCAGCTGCTCTCCTCTTGCTTTTTGGGCTGCAGGTCATCGTCTGGGGAGCCCTAGGCAGAGCCTGAGCTCTGTGGGATGCTGGTGCCTGGGTACACTAGACCTGTAAAGAAGCCCTGTGAGTCGAGTCTGGGAGACCCAAAGGGCTGCTCCCCTCAGCTGTACTACTGCAGAGCCTGGGAGGAAACAAGGTATCACTGCAGGCAACTGGAGAGATGGGTGCAGTGGGGTCAACATACTCTTTGAGTGGGAGTATGTGGCTGGCAGACAGGCAGCACTGTTCTTGGCCTGGTGAGGGACACACAGGGAACTTCACCTCCTGGAGGGGTGAGTGGGACTGAATTGCAGGGAGTCCAGAGTCTGCAGAACACTCAATTGGCAAGGGCAGAGCTCAGTAAGCCACCTGGAGCTGAATGTGGTGGTCAGTAAAGGCATGCCCCTGCCTCTGGAGTACAGCTCCTGGGATTTCTTGAAACTTCCCAAGTACCTAGCCCTCAGCTTCTCTCTCATGATGAGGCTCCATGCCCCAGATTGTGCTTGGAGTATCCCCAGACTTGGCTAGATTCACACACTCCCCCACCCAGAACCTGGAAAGAACAGGTTCTGCTTGGGGTAGGGAGGGCAGAGTGCAGGGCTCAGCCTCCCTCCAGGACAGGGAGCAGTGTGGAGCTGAGCTGAGGAAGGAACACAGCATGGGGCTGGTAGGGGCGGCAGGAAAGTTCAAAGCCACCCACTGGGAGCTGACCAGGGCCTTAGATCTCCTGGGTGTGGGGTTGTGCCTGTGTTGTTCTGCATTGTCTGGGCCCAGCACTAATAGGCTACAGCTGCCCTAGGGTGGGGCCTAATGCAAACCAGCAGCCTGCCTGGTCCCCTTTCCTAGTATCAACATCAAGACCTTGGCATTCCAGGCCTTCCTGGCAGCTTCTAGAATTCTCTCCTGCCCTGCTGGTTCAAGAGGAGATGCCAGACTCTCACTAGGGATTCAGCCTGGCCCATCCACCATGAATGTGGTAGGACTCCACACTTCCTAGAGGTGGTGACCCCTGGGCCACTTTGATAGATGAATAATTCTAAGCATTTATCCACCACAGATCCTTCAGGCATGAAATGTGAGGTCAGTAGGGTTTTTACTTCAGCTTCCCCTAGAAATCTGGCCTGGTGGTAGACTTTAGTTGCTGGGGGACCTGGGGCTGTTGAAACACTCTGGGCCTGGCCTAATGGGAGGCAGGTCTGAGATGAGCACCCTTAGTTATCTATCACATCTGGTTGTACCAGTCACACATACCCTTTTAGTGTTCATGAGCTAAGAGGACCACTGACCGCAGATCAAACGTGCAATCAGAGGCCCAGGGTCAGGGCCCAAGATGCGGAGTACAGGAGTTTGTCCCTGAGACCTCAGGTCACTCCTTCCATGTTTTCGAGGCTCTGCCTGGTTGAAGGGATCCCCCTCACTGGCCTGGGTCTTTCCTGCATGCTGTAGAGCTGAGCTAAATGGAGCCCAATGGACCACAAATGGTGAGTAGTGGGTTTGGGCATTCCAAGAGGCAGAGTGCTTGTCCCTGGCCCCTAACTTGGCCACAAACTAGCATGGTTTGGAAGCCACACCTCGCAAGGTGGCAGGACTGGCTTCAGGTTTCCAAAACACTGGTTTTTAGTTGGTGTTGATTGCTGCTACCCATAGAGGTGAGCACCCACAGGGGGCCTCTGACCCACAAGGAGGGGAGGCTGCAGCAGGGTGGCACTGTGCAGTCAGAACTCTGAAAGAAAACAAACCATGAAAGCCTTGGTCCCTGTGTGTGGCCACAAAGGCTCTTGCCTGTGCCTTCAGGCACTGAAGCTTCTCAGCAATACAGGGATCAGGTGTCTTCAGGGTATCCAGCTCCCTCCCAACACTAAAGAGGCTGCAGCCTTCACAGTGCCTAGCTGAGGTCCCCCCCCCCCCCCAGCACTCTTGCCAGCTCACTCTTAAGCCCCTCCTGGGAATGTGTGCTCTCACCTCTCTAGGTCTGCAGTAGCAGCAATCAATTCCAACTGCTAAAACCAGTGTCTTTTGGAAATCCGAAGCCAATCACTGCCACCCTGTGAGGCATGGCTTCCAAGGCTGCCACCTGGCCATACTAGTTTACAAAAGTCCTTCAAGGCTGAACACTTGCTGCTAGGCTTCTAATACCAAGCAGAGCCTCTTTTCTCTTTCAGTATTATGACTGCAAAGAGGGGCATTTCCTTGAATTCTTTTTTTTCCCTCCTACAAATGGAAACATATCTTTATTTTGTTTATTTTTTTTTTATATTTATTTTTTAGTTTTCGGCGGACACAACATCTTTGTATGTGGTGTTGAGGATCGAACTTGGGCTGCACACATGCCAGGCAAGCGCGCTACCGCTTGAGCCACATCCCCAGCCCTATTTTGTTTATTTTTATGTGGTGTGAAGAATCTAACTGGTGCCTCACATGTGAGAGGCAAGCACTCTGCCACTGAGCCACAACCCCAGCTCTCCTTGAATTCTTTCCATCCAATTAATGCCTAGCTAATTCAGAGTCAAGACCAAAGCCCCTGACACATTTCCCAATATGGCCCAACTAATCAAGCTTATCAGTATATCAGAATGTAAATAAAAACTCACTGCAAAATAAGACCACGAAGAACTTCCTGAGGGGATTTCCCCACAGTTAACACACTCTACCATTTTAAAATTTAAAGCAAAACATTCAGATTTGACAATTTCTGGAGTCCAGTGTTAATTTAGAAAACTCGATATCTGCAAGTGAAAAGTTATGCTAATTCACTAAGAAAACACACATTCCTTTGAGCTCTGAGGAGAAAGTTAATTGTACTTGCCTGGGAAATTCTCATGTGTGTGTTAAAAATATCACCACGAATGCTGTCTCTGGAGGTGAGATCTGCCCCTCGCTAGCTTGCTGGCTGCCTGGTAAACTGCTACTGGGGAAGGTGGGGGGGGGGGGATGGAGAGTACACAGACCATCCCTAGGCAGCAAATCACAGATGGGTTGGGCATCTTTCCTCCTCAGCAGAGACCTCTGTATGCAGGTCACTTCAGCTGGATGACAAAGCCTAAAGGAAATCTGGAATTTCCAGAGGGAGAGCAAGCGCCATTGATGCCTATCTCTGTAGGGTAACAGCTCTAACATTCTCCCTGGCTCCATTTCTTGCCCCACCACTAAATAGAAGACAGTAAGCTGCAAACAGAAGGTCTCTTCACTGGCTAGGTCAGCCAAGATGCTCAGTGATTTATTTTTCCCATTTCAGACAAACTAGTTGAAATCTGGGTGAGTAAAGAAAGATGAAACAGGGGGGCTGGGTTGTGGCTCAGTGGTAGGGCGCTCGTCTAGCATGCACAAGGCACTGGGTTTGATCCTCAGCACCACATAAATGTAAAATATATTGTGTCCACCTAAAACTTAATACTTAAAAAAAAAAGATGAAACATTCACAGACAGATTTAGACTAAGTATATATTTTAATTTCTACAAGGTCCCTCTTTCAAGTTTTAGGGAAATTGAGGTGTATACAAATTAGACATTGCTAGTATGTACAAAAGTATTTTCTATATTTTTTGAACAATACCAGCTATTTCCTTTGCAGTAAACAGGACGTTACAAAACCAGTCCAATAATGATTTTCTATTAAGAAGCACATTATATGACATAATTTAGTTTTATTAAAAAATAACTTCAAAATACAGTTCAATCCCCTTTTAGGAAGAAAAGCTATTTCTGTAGCTCACTTCAGTAAACACACAAGTTGAACACTTGAGCAGAGGGCCATCCTTGTCTGTAGAGAAAACACACGAGGCTTCTACCCTTTTAGGATAAAATCTAACCCATAACTAAGGCGTAGGCAAAGTCACTGCCTCTCTGCCTTCTATACACTAGCAGCCCCCAGAACCTATGAATATGATACCACTCCTTTTATTACATCATTTCTATGGCACAATTGACCTTAAAAGAGATTATATCTGGGGCTTGATCTCATCACCTGGAACTTAAAACACGAGGAAGGTAGATTTGTAGCATGAGAAGCAGGAGGACTGGAAGGGCCACTGCTGGTTTGTGGACAGCCTTAAAGGAGTCAAAAGGCCCCTTTCTGAGGCAAGCAAGAAACGTATTCTGCTAACAATCTGAACAAGTCTGAAACAGAGTCTTCATAAAGGAAAGTTGCCCTGCCCACCCCTGACTTCAGTCCGTGAGACTTGAAAATCCAGCTATAACATGCTGGACCCGCAAGCTGCAGAATTATGAACCAAAGAAATGGGTGTTGTTTTAAACTACTAAATTTGGAAGAATTTGTCATACAGTTACAACTCATATACTGCCCAAGAGTAACTTTTCTGAACCTAATTAGATTTAGTAGTTTCTTTTTGGGTTCTGAATGCATTTTTTTCCCCCACCGACTAGTGTTATTAAAACAGTATCCGCCTTTGAAGGCAATATTTGAAAATCCTTAATATGAATCAATCATTGTTCTGTATGTGTGATCAAGTACTGATTTTTTATTTAGTTCTGTTTCCTAATGTACTTATATCTTCTGACTTGATAAACAATGGACCACCTAATCTGGTTTACCTACTTCTCATGGTTGACAGCTGTATATATTTTTTGGTGCTGGGGACTGAATCCTGGGACTCAGGAGACATGCTAAGCACATGCTCCACCCCTGAGTTACATTCCCCAACCCTTGGATAAGAATTACAGTACCTCCAATGTGGTGAGTGAGCCCTCCCATCCATCCAGGGTTGTCATATCCCTCATCTGAGGGCTCTTTTCCACTTCCCAAATATACCAGGCAAGGCCTGGGGCAGGATGGCACAGACTTCTACACCAACATTCAAAATGAATTTGTCCTGCATAACTGGATTAAATTGGCACTAAGGTGATTAAGTACACTTGGGGGGGAATTCAAATTGAAGATTAAAAAAAAAAAAACAAAAAAAAATCAGTACTAGTTTTCACAGGTCCAATTATTTTTGGAGGAACACCCAAAGCCTTGGAAATATGACATACAGTACTCTACAGCCCTCTCTTCTGGTTCACTCAGGTCAAGCAAGGCTTTACTGAACTAGTGGGTTGCAACACAAATGAGAAAAACATGCTATTGGAACTGTTCTGCTGCCGCTGTGGTACATTCTTTACTTGAAAGACTTCAAAGTAAAACCCTGTAAAATGGCTCCAGGATGGTGGCAACTAAGGTTCCAGTGTTATTCTTGAAGTTCCCTTTCTAATCCACTCTTCCACAAGCACACACATGTGTAGACCTAAGTGTCCACCCCCACCACTGCCAATCCTGCCTGCTCCAGGGGACCCCCAACCCACATATGTTTGAGAGAAGCCCCCCAATATTCAAAGTGAAGACAGCTCAGAAGAAACCATTTTCAGTGCCAGTGATTTAAAAAGAAATTCCTTATTCTCTCTCATAGTATTATTATGTGGAATATGTAAGAATAATGCTTAGAGAGGCACCAAAAGGTACCAAGCACCAAAGCATGAACTGGAATATAATTGTTTTTTATAATCTAAACTTCTGATAGTTTTTATTAAAAAGCACACAAAGTACTAATTCCTTAGAGACAGTGCAGGTATTTATAGTTAAGGCTGATTTTCTCTTTTCAACCTTGTCCATCAGCCTGAAATAATGCAGACCGTGGGCAGTATGATGACTGCTTTCCTGATTGAGCCAGCGAAGAAGCAATGTATGAATTAAGAACCCCAGAGCCACACTGCCTTATGCTCCTGGTTACCATTGGTATGGATTCGGGTGGTTTGTTTTTATAAGACTGTACAACTGGTATATAAACATTTGGCCGCCTTTAACAGTTCTTCTTCACAGTTCTATGCTTGGCAGCATGTATGCTAAAACCTGAAAAATGGGCAAAAAGAATCTGTATTCTTAGGAATACATGAGATGGAAAGAAATAGTCTACCTAAAATAATATTGCAAATTATACTTACATAGATTTCACAATTTCTTGATTCAAGAAAATGAAAATTCCAAAGTTGGCTACTGTAAAATGTGGCATAAAAATATTTCTAGGAGACATCTGTATTTTAAATTATTCTACACATGTAAATGAATAACAATTGTCTTTGAAATTCATCTCTAATACTGAAATAGAACAACAGACTGCCATTAAGTTTCTTAAACTTTTTTAAGTTATCAGATATTTACAAATACGATATAATTTGTATCAAAAAAGGACATTTTCAACTATATCTGCTGCTTTCACTGGGGCTTCGGTGATGAGAGTAACTTCGGTCACTTTCACTGTCAGAGCCATAAGATCTACAACTCCTGTATAACAAAACAAAACACACGAAAACCTTTTAACTATCCATCCTTTCAATTCCTCTTGGATCTTCCTTTTTGATATGAGTGACTTCAATACACTATTGCTACAGCAAGCGCAGGGGATAGACAAGTACAGTTCTGACTATGGCTTTTACTATGGACTTTTCAGGATGTTTAAAATGATATATGGTAGCAATATCAAGATTAAGATAAAAATAAAGAACAAGGCACAATGGCACAGGCCTATAATTCCAGCACTTGGGAAGCTGAGGCAGATGGATTTCAAGTTCAAAGTCAGTCTCACAATTTAGCACAAAAAACTAAAAAGGGAGGCCTGGAGACATGGCTCGGTAGTAAAGCATATCTCTGTTCAATCCCCAGTACCAAAAATCAAAACAAAAAAACTTCACGCTTGTGACATTTACTTGAAATCCATTCATGCAGAGAAGCAAAATAATTTTCTGTGTTACCCAAAATGATCAATATTTGATTAGCTAGTCTAAGGAAGTAAGTAGGGGGAAGATGCATAAATAGTTTCACTGAAGGAATGGACACCAAAATTTGGGCCCAATGGGGTTCAGAAATGGATCTGCACATGAACGAGGCCACTGGGATATTGACTCAAGAGGACCTGGTCACAGTTACCCTTCAGTTAGTTAAAAAAATATATTGAGTGTCACAGTAGGCATCAAAGGGGAGGTGGGGCAGGTGACTATAATATAGTTTCTGGAGCTCAAGGATAATATAGAATAGTGTGCAAAGCAATTAAGTTAGAAGCAATGAGAACCCCAGGGGAGCAAAGTCTGCTTCAGAGGCACATTGAAGGGGCTGTATTTCCTGACTCCCAGGGGCAGTGGAGTTGCAGTAGAGACCTGCAGGGTAGGTGGGATTAGTTATTTTAAGAGGCAAAATGGGGGATGGTGGAGAGGGCACTTATGTCTCTAGGCAGAAGGAAAGGTTTCAGCACATCAAAGGAGAGACACCGGGATCAAGAGTCAGAGATGGTGTTCATAAGTGGTGGAACCTTGCATGCAATGACAAGGAGCCTGAGCCTAACTGAAGAGAGCAGTGAGTCCCTGAACCATCTTAGGCAATAGAATGTCCAGATCACTGTAAGGAAACATTACAAAAGTCACCATAAAGACTTCTGCAGTAGCCAAAATACATTACATACAACATAATACATATGTGTGTGTGTGTGTGTGTGTGTGTATTTGCATGAAAAATATATTTTACTAAATAATTGACTCTAAACCTCCATTCTGCCACTGGAACAAATGATGATTAACATTTCTTTTTTTTCCCTTGTGTCCAGTAGATTGAACCTAGAGGTGCTTTACCACTGGGCTACATCCCCAGCCCTTTTTTGCTGACTGTTGATTGAATGACTGATTGTCAGCCTCCAGAGTCATTGGGATTACAGGCATGTACCACCATGCTTGGCTTGATATTAACATTTATTTTATGTCTTTGTTTTAAAAAATGATAAATTGGCTATTTCTAGCAAGTAACCCAACTTAAGGAAGTAGGACATGGTTTGTTGTTTTTTCCCTTTACTCCTCCTAAAAGAAGTATTTGTTCAATGATATGTGAATACTTAAAGAACCCAGTTTAGATTCAAACATGAACCACCACCAATAGATATTACCTGATGACTCATAATAACAAAGCTACTTCTACCAGCTACCTGTGGATTCTGGAAATTTGAGAAGATAATGGAGTATTTCTGTCCTCTTCCATCACCTTACACACCAAGTGCCCTTAAGAACTTGATGTGCTCTAAAGGAAGGACCCACCTGGACCGCCTGTTGTAACTTCTGCCTCGGTGGTAACTGTCACTCCTCTGGCTCCGGCTTCGGCTCCGACTCCTACTGTAGTAGCTATCATAGGTGTAGGACCTGCTTCAACAGCAACAACACACACTAAATTTTCCCATTCAAATATTCACAGAGATTTCCATTTCTTTGTAGGTCTCTAAGAGTGTTTTAACTTAGAACACAGGCACTCAATGACAGTGTGAGGACACAGTTGTATAACAAGTACTAGAAACATTTAGTAATTGCCCTAAATCAGACTTACCATGTTAAAGAGAAAAATGTTTCTTTTCTGCATTGAAAAATATCACAAAATTAACACTGAGTTAGTTTGACTGAATCTCATAGATCTTATTAGGCAATTATATTCAACAAACACCTGGTATTACCATTTTATATTAGTTATAATCCTGACACTGAAGTATAATGGGCTGACAGATAAAAACTGTCAAAAAGATCTCATTTACAAATGGTATGATTACAGAAGACACAAATACATTTAACTTCTTCAATAAAAAATTCAAGGTGACCTGGGCATGGTGATATGTGCCTGTAATCCCAGTGACTTGGCAGGCTGAGGTCAGAAGATCACTAATTTCAAGCCCAGCCTCAGCAACTTAGCAAGACTCTATCTCAAAATAAATTAAAAAAAAGGGGGCTGGGGTTGTAGCTCAGCACCATGTATAAATAAGTGAGTAAAATAAAGGTCCATCAACAACAACAAAAATATTTTAAATAAATAACAGTTGGGGACTTAACTCAGTGGTTAAGTGCCTGGGTTTAATCCCTAGTATAAAAAACAAAAAACAAAAGAACAAAAAAACCAACAATATGCTAGGTGGTGGGTACAGTTCAGTGGTAGAGCATATGCTTACTGGCATGTGTGAAGTCTTGGGTTCAATCCCTGACACCAAAATCACAACAAAACAAAACAAAAAAATGTCCACCACACTTTGAACTGAGAGTTTATAAAATGAAGCCTCTCCAATTTGCCCCTGTGGGTGGGTACCCAATTCCTGTCCTTACCTGGACCGACTGTGGGGATCATACGAGCTGCTCCTGGATCTGCTCCTGCTAGATGTCCTAGTATGAATCACAGGAAAGACCATCACCTTGTGGATTGGGGCAAGGCAGGCTTTATAAAAATTCTAGACTTTTTTTTTGTCCATCAAAGTGAAAATACAGCAACATCTTGTAATTATATATTTTAAAATTTTTTTTTTAATTGTAGATGGACATGATACCTTTATTTTACTTTTTATATGTGGTGCCAGGGATCAAATCCAGTGCCTCATACATACTAGGCAAACACTCTACCCCTGAGCCACCACCCCAGCCCCAACTATATTTTCTTTTTATATCCATGTACACTAGAATCTTTAAAAGCCCATTGGTTTCTGAAGAAAGATTAAGTTTTATACAGTTCTTCCATGAGATGTACATAAAGTCACTGGAAAGGGTCTGTGAACTAGGTGGGGAGGGGGAAAGGTCCAAATAGATAGGTCACTCATAAATGAAGTTACAGCAGTGGAGCACACCTCAGAGTCCAAAGGGGGACAGAAGCTGGTGAATTAGAAATGTGGCTAACACAGACTTCTCCCTCTTGGCCCCCTCCCTGTAATCCTATCACAATGCTAACCCAAGGCAAGGGGTGATTATAGCTAGAGACTACAGTTAAGGAGATGCATTTGGAGAAGGCAGAAGTAGTGGTCACAGGCTTCTTTTTTTTTTTTCTTCTCATGCCTCACTGTGATAAGGTCCCATCAGAGGACTATCCAAAAGAATTCCATAAGTCTTTAAAATAAAAAGCTAAGAGAGCTGGTGTTGTGGCTCAGTGGTAGAGGGCTTGCCTAGCGTATGTGAGGCACTGGGTTCATCCTCAGCACCACATAATATAAATAAATAAAATAAAAGCACTGTGCCCACCTACAACTAAAACAATATAAATAAATAAATAAATAAATAACTAGAGGAGACGACAGGCCAGTCTGGTGTTCAGCAATGATAAGGTTCTTCTTAATGGCTACACCACTCTGCCTACGCAAATCCTTCAACAGCAGTCCTGATAGAGACCACAGTGTGGGGCAGGACCACAAACTCACCTGTGACTTTTGTAACTCCGATAGGAACTGCTCCGGCTTCGAGTTCGACCTCTGCTGTACCATCCTCTGCTCCGACTTCTAGAATAGCTTCTTGATCTACAATTAAAACAAGTGAGAAACACACGATTATATTAACTCATAATGTTAAAATTAATTACAGGTGGGGAATGACAGGAATACAAACAAGAAGAAAGGTCTCTCACAAACTCTGCATAGAGGACATGACAGTGACACTGCTAATGGGGCAATCTGGAAATGAACCATAAAAGGGTGGTATGGATGTGTTCATAGGAGCCCCAGTTGTAATACCAAAAGAGGAGATGGTCCAAATCTCCATTACAGTTATGTGTATCAACAGAGATACAGGTCAGGACTACAACACTGAGTGAAAAGGGCAAGTATAGAACATCCACATGTGTAAAAGGCTTTTATTTATAAAAAATTCTAGAACACATAAAAATAACACTGTGTGAGAATAGAAATATCTGTGATTAAAATGTAAAGAGAAAAAATAAAACAATAACACAAGTCTTAGAATAATGGTTAACTCTAGGAGAGAGGAAAAAGTCCAGCCTCAGCAACTTAGCAAGACCCTGTCTCAAAATAAATAAAAAAAAGGGGCTGGGGTTATCCATTTTATTACTTTTATACTTTAATCATGTCTTATTTTTAATATTAAATATTTAATAAAATATTTAAGAACCCCAGTTCTTTTCCTCTGAATTCAGTTGGTTCCCTACCTTCTTTGCTCTACTTTAAACCTGACATTCAGGAATAGTGTGTATAGCTACTTATGCAATATCTCCATAGATTTTATTCATGATGTACTTATGTTTTGGAATATACGACCTGCTTCCAGTTTATCTGCAAGAGAATGAATGTAGTATGTTCTAATGAGATTCTAGTCAATTTATGCAAACAAAAATTACAGATAAATCCTATGAGGTGACTGAAAAAGAATTAAGACATAGTCTTCAAATTCAAGCAGTTTACAGCATAGTTGGGGGGGCCAGGTCCAGGTGGGTAACCAGAAAGGAAGGGAGGGCAGTTCCCAGGCTTAACCATCTCAGTCTACTACCCACTGAGCAAATTCCTTAGCATTTTTATGCCTATTGTTTCCATTTATTAAATAAGATACCACCTACTCCAAAGTCAAGGGTAGAAAGGCAAGTGAAGAAGAATGGCTTGCATCACCAATAGATCATAGCTGTCTAAGTAAAAATGGCAAAGCTGATCATGAGCAAATAGGAAGCTCGAGTAGCTGAACAGGCAGCCACTATCCAGTGATAAGAACACAGAGAGAAAAAGCCAGGATTCACCAGCTCTCTGGGCCTAGAAGGAGTCGGGACAGGAGGAGGGAGAGCCTGTGACACAGGATGAAATGGTCTGAGAAGAATGAGGAGAACTGGCCCAGGGCTTCCAGTAGGTGGGGAAATAGTGAGTTCAGGGAACAGTGTGGAGAGAAGGCACAGAAGACAGCAAGCAAGCAACAGAGGAGTGAAGTAGAGAAAGTCACTATAGATGGCAAGTAGTGGCTCCTTTTATAAGAAGTCTGGGTGAGTAAACGAAAAAGAAAAGCTGATGAATACAGAAAAAAAAAGAAAAAAAAAAATGATCAAAAAACCAGTACAGGGCTGAGGCTGGGGCTGAGCAGCACAGCAGATGCCTAGCATGCGTGACGCACTGGGTTCGATCCTGAGCACCACATAAAAATAAAATAAAGGTATTCTGTCCATCTACAACTACAAAAAAAAAATTAAATCAGTACAAATGATACAAAGCAATCACAATATAATAGGGGATATGAATAAAATAGGTAAATCAATTAAATATTTCTAAGGAAAAGAAAATGCAATGTAACTACTTATTACCTCTTACCACCACCAATTTTCTATTTTTTGTTTTGTTTTTAACTCTTTCTCTGCTCTCTCCTGTCTACACTAATGACAAAAAGTAAGAAGCAACCTAGAAGATGAAAAAAATCTAAAGATGATTTTGACATCTTCTTCCCTACTGCCACAAATAATTATCTATAGATGCATGTACTTGGTAAGATAACTTTTGATTCTCTGGCACTCACCTTCCCACTCACCTTGCCAATAAAGTGGAAGTTAGGCAACTCATTTCCACTTTTGATAGTTTTCTATAACAATAGTGTTTTAAACTGAGCCCAGATTTCTTCTGAAATGCCCCAAGTCCCAGATTCTATGGATCTTGCAAAATAAGACTTCTTATTCCTTTTCAGATATTTGGAAATAGTAATCTCTTCCCTAACTCTTACGTTTTTTCCCAGCTACGTTTTTCCTTGGAAGGGAAAAGAAAAAGGAAAGAGAATACTGCTTACCGATAAGATGATGTAGAACTCCTTGATCGACTTCTAGAGTGACTATAGGAGACAGACCTTGTTCTGTGTCGTGATTTGGTTTCAGATTTACTTCGAGATCTACTTGGACTCCTGGACTGACTATCACCATCCCGACTAGGCGTCTGTTCATCACTTGAACTCTCCTGATTTCTTGGCCTCCGGTTTAGGCGAGCTGTCTTTCTTACTTCATCAAACAGAGACCCAGGCCGAACTTTATTTTTGCTTTTAATTTCTATTCTCAAGCCCTGAGGTTTCAATTCAGGTACAGCAGTCAACGCCTTTACTTCTATGGCACTAGATGTGGTGGCTGTAGGTGCTGCCAGGTTCCCCACACCTTGCAGGGGCTTCCATTTATTATCTGTGAGGTGGTGGATCTGGCTCTTCTCAGCTACCTCCTTCTTCCCAGTACTTTCTACAGCACTGGGCAAGCTGACAGAGTTGCCGTCCTGTTTCCCCACTTCCCCTAAGGTTTTGTTTTCAGACACACTGCCTTCTTGTTTTGTCTCCTCTGTTTCAGGATGTTCTATATGTATGTCCTGCTTTAGAACCACACTTATCTCTGGGGTCTCAAGCCTTGAATTTGCTAGAGGGGAAGACCCTTCTACCTTGGCTGGGGAATTCCTATCAGGAGTGCAAATCTCCATGTTATCATCTGTTTGAAGCACATCCTCTGCTGTTCCACTTGGAACACCTTCTTCAATCTGCTGGGTGTTTGGGGGTGGACTGGCAGCATTTTCCTCAGCATTTAAAGCAGTGGGACAAGTGCTGGGCTTACTATCACCTTTAGTGAGCTGGTCAAGACCTGATGACGTAGTCATTGTATTATGTTTATCTGAAAGGCTGCCCTCGTCACAGGATTTATCAGTTTTTGGAATATGATCTTTTATGGTTTCACAGTTTTCAGAAATTTGGGCTTTTTCTTTTGATTCCTGAGTAACTTGCTTTTCATTAATCTCCTCCTCCTCCTCTTCACCAAATTCTAGTGGAGGCTGCCAGTGAAATGCCTGTTTTCGTTTTGGAGCCTTGTTTTTTTTTTCCTTTTTCCCTTTCTGTTTTTCTTTTGCTTTTTTAGTGTGTTCCCTTCTAAGATTTTCCTTTGACCCATGTTTGTGCTTCTGTAGCTTTCCTTTATTGTTTTCTGAGTTGGAACAGGACCCCTCAGAATCAGAAGTTGATGGCCGCCGTTTACTCGATTTCCAAGCACTGGTATCATTAGGCAGTGAAGTATTTGCTGAAGATTTTGTCTTGGGTTTTGCTCTGATGTGACTTTCACTAACCTCTGATTCAGAATCTGATGTGGCCTCACCTTCCTCCTTATCAGATGATCGGCGGGAATCGTTTTTACTGTTTTTAGTTCTCTCTCGCTCTGAATTTGACTCAGAGTCCCATTTACTCCCAGCATAATTCTTCCTTTTGGACTTACTGCCATTTCTAAAGTGATCAGAAAGATTCTCTTTCAAAGTTCTTTTTTTGGTACGAGGGCATTCCCGTTCAGGCTTGGGTTTCTCTTCATCTCTGCTTTTTTCCTGCTTGTCGTTCATTATTTCCATTTTGCCCTGCTTCTCTCTTTCTTGGACTGACTGTGTAACCTGAACACTTGACTGTTCACTGTCTGAAGAATAATCTAAAGATGACCTGCTTTCACTATACTTTCTCTGACATGAAGACTTCTCTCTGCCTTTGACATATTTACTGCGAAGTGTCTTTTCAGAGCTGCTGCTGTGCCTTTTATTTGAAGTATTATTTTTTTTCCCATTGGATCTGAATTTCCTCTTGGCTCGTCTTTCATCATTACTGCTAACAGAAGTGTATGAAGATGATCTACTGAACGGTGAACGATCACTGTACTTACTTCGTGAATGAGATCTAGAAGATGGAGACCTAGACCTTGAATGTGAACTAGCTAGACTACGTGACCTTGTATATGATCTAGAATAAGATCTACTCCTAGAAGATCTGCTACCTGACCTTGCTGAACTTTCAGAACTTCTATCACTATATTTTGAATAAGCACTCCGATCACTTTCTGAATTTTTCTCTCTTTTACGGTAGGATGATGAACCACCAGTCTCTTTAATGTTTGCTGAACTATAAGTGCTTTGAATGGGCAACAAATGGGTTGCTTTTGCTTTCATTTCCTGAATTCGCTCATAAGAGGGCTTCCAGGGTTTCTGTCCAGGTTTCCACCTTGAAGGGGGGGGACTGTCACTCAACGGTATTACAGGAATATTTTCTGCTACCACTGTCTGTACTACTACATTTTCACTTTGTGGTACTGTTGCCCTTAAAGGTTCTGTTTTAACTGGTTTATTTTCACTTAACTGAGAAGCTGTTCTTCTTGGTGATTTTGATGCTGTCCTTTGGCGCCCTGACTTAGAACTTGACCTGGACTTTGATCTACTTTGAGAATGTGATGAAGACTTTGATGCAGTCCTTGATCTTGAGCTTCCTCTAGAATAAGACCGTGAATGAGACTTGGATCTGTAGGAATCTCTACTGGAATGGGTTGAAGTGCTCTGGTCATCCTTGTCAGATTTAGACCAGTCCCTCTTAGATGAGTGATGAGATGAAAAGGAGGAAGATCGAGATCTCCTTTCTCTATCACAAGAGGACTTCATTTGTCGAGTGGAAGATTTTGAGGATTCAATGTCAGAAGGTACAACAATTCTTCTCTTCTTAGTCTGTTTGTGTCTTCTGCAATGTTTTTGCTTTTTTGCTTTCTTTTTATGCTTAACCTTTTTTTCCTTTCTTCGTTTCTTATGGTGACCATCAGAGTGTCTTGCTGTACTAACATCTGAATAATATCCATTATAAGACCATGATCTAGATCTCTGGGACAAGCTTCTTTCATCCCATCGACTTGAACAGGGGTCACTTAACCTAGAGACAAGGGCATAATATGCATGTAGTTATTTATAAGCATATTTCTATGTTTTAAAACACATTTCCTGTTGACATCAAAGTACTTGACTCCATCAACACTTTAAACACATGTAAAAGCATGAATCAGAATTACAGGCCTTGTCTTGACCTTATACTTTCAGAGAAAAAAAATGACAACTACTAACAGATTCACTTACAAAAGTTTTTTTTTTTTTTTTTTTAATCTAAGCAAGGAATTTCCTATTTGATAGAAAATGTCTATGAAAATCAAACCATCAACCAACCATAGGAGCAGAGGTGACATACCAAGCTCCTGGCTGCGATCTACTCAACACTACTCTTCCACTGGGAGCAATGTTTTTTTTTGGGGGGGGGGTGGGGTGGGGGGGGACTAGGGAATGAAACCAGGGATACTTTACTACTGAGCTATATTCTTGGCTCTTTTTGAGACAGGGTCTTGCTAATTGCTACGGCTGACCTTGAACTTGCAATCTTTCTGTCTCTGTCTCCCGAATCACTGGAATAATAGGGATGCACCACCAACATGGGCACTAAGAGCAATTTTTGAGGGAGAGTCAAACTACCTTCCCCAACAATTTTGTTGAGTCTCTGCAGATACCAGAAAGATATCTAATTTTTTTGGTGTGGTACTGGGGATGGACCCCTGGATCTCACAGTTCAGCAAGACCTCTACCACTCAGTGAGTCACACACCCAGCCCTTATAGTTTGTTTTTTTTTTTTTTTAAGAGAAAACTCTTTTTCTTAAGCAGCTAGCATGACTTGCTTTTTCTCTACCTCACAAAGGTAATCAAGACTATCCCCTAAGACTGTAATTAAGCTATGCAAGACAAAAATTAAGAAAAAATTATAAGAAAACTGACAGAGGCTTTACGATTTTAGTGGTAATGTTAGGGCTTAAAATTGAGAGCTCTGAGCTCTAGTGGGTTGCTCCAACATAGCAGGTGTTTGCCTTTTTCTACTTCTCCCAATGCAAGCCACTCTGTCAGATGCTTGCAAATAAAAACAGAATTTCTCACAAAGAACTACACAGGCCCACTTGGGTGTGGGGGTGTGTGTGTGTGTGTGTGTGTGTGTGTGTATATATATATTTTTTCCCCCTAAATATTTATTATTTAGTTGTAGTGGACACAATACCTTTATTTTTATGTGGTGCTGAGGGTCAAACCTAGCACCTCACGCATGCTAGGTGAGCGCTCCACCTCTGAGTCACAAACCCAGCCCAGTATATTTTTTCATTAGCTACTACAGGACCAGCCTCATTTCTAACACAGATATTCCACTGTGATGTATCTCTGAGATGAAGAGATAAGTATACTCCTAAAGATGCAACCATCTCTGGGGACAGAAATTAATGCACACACTGGGTATAGGTTTTCCCATCAACCAATTAATTCATCAGTGACTAAAACACATAGCTAGGAAAGAACATGTTTTTTGTTTTTTTGCTGTGGGCTTCACTTAAGTTGATGAGGCTAGCTTTGAACTTGCGATCCTCCTGCCTCAGCCACCTGAGCAGCTGGAATTACAGGCATGTGCCACCACACCCAGGTAATATAATTTTGAAGTCCTGATTACTTCTAAAATTGAGTAAGGGTTCTTTAAACATTCAATAGAGAGAAGTCAGAATTTTGATTTAAAAGCTCCCAAAGCCATTCATCTCACCTAGTTAACAGCACTACTTTCACCCTCTGGTCACAGTATAATTCTGACTACAAATCTTACTGAAAAGTCCAGGATTAGACCTATAATTGCCTTAACATTTAAATAAAGCAGACACTGGATTGTGCTTATTCTCAAAGCTCTTACTTATCTCCTTTACTCCATTTTTCTCCACTAGGTGGTCTGTAGGCTCTCAATCTCTGCATTTCCTCTTTCCAGTGAGGAGGAGTTTCACTGCTGTCATCATTATCTGACTCAGAACAGGATCTTGATCTTGGAGGTGTGTGATAGCGCTTTAAACAAAAGAAGAGAAACTATTTTTAAAATGCCTCTCAATTACAATCTGCTATAGGACAGAGACATGTAAAAGATCCAATCTCCGATTCCTTCAAAGGCAATCATGTAAGTACTAAAACAATGATCTGAAGTTATTTCAGACATAAGTCCTTGAGATGGGAAAGGCAGATGTTTGCCTGTAAACCCATATGAAATCTTCCTCTTCAAAGTCTTAACAGTTATATTCATTAGCTGAGACTACTCAATATACTAAGATTTCTCAACATTCTCAACAATTATTTCACATGTTCATTTCATCCTTAATTAATTGTTTCATCCAAACACAGCCATAAAATTTGACCCAACAGCAGTACTTTCTCATAACTATGGAAATTACAACTAAGTCCTTGAACGGTTTTTGTATTATAATCAAAAATCAAAACTAGGATTTTACTTATAGGTTAAAAAAAAGTTACTGTTTGGGTAAGTAATTTGAAAAAAGAAAAGTCGTAACACACATACAATTGTACCCCTTCCTTTAATCTTCCGTCCAGACTTTGATACAGATGGTTTTTGATCACTTATAATGGGTGCAACATCTGGAATCTTCCTAGAAAAGAAGTTATGAAAATTAAAAATTAGCAAATGCTAGGCATTCCCCCCTCCATGTTTCAATGCAGAATTTATGCTTTTGTGCAGTTTTCTATTACTTTGTAACATGAAAAATCACCTGAAATTCTGATTTTAATATCCATAAAAAAAAATTTATTGAAACACAGCCACTTCCATCTCTTCACCTATTTTTTCAGGCTGTTTCTAATGTGGTGCTCTCACTGTTTTACACTGCTACAAGGAGTATGTCAGGCTAGGTGCAATGGTGCACACCTGTAACCCCAACTACTAGGGAGGCTGACATGACAAGATAACAACTTTGAGGCCAGGTTGGGCAACTTACAAGACCCTGTCTCAAAAAAAAAAAAAAAAGGGCTGAGGTATATCACAGTGATAGAGTAGTTGTCTAGCATGTACAGGCCTTAGGTTCAATCCCCAGCAAAACACACACACACACACACACACACACAAACACACAAACACACAGGATTTCAAGTACTATGCCTGTCACTCATATGTATGAAAAATGTTTTCAAAGTTGAAATGTATAAAATCTCACTTCAAATCAGCATCACCAGATGAATGCTATTATCTATTTTAATAGGAAATTTTGGACCCTAATTAAGTGAAGTCACTCCCCCACAAAAGAATTCTATTCTTCTCATAAAAAAGACCTGCCTTAAAAAAAAAAAAAAATGATACTCAGGCCATCCATGGTGGTGCACTCCTGTGATCCCAGGTACTTAGCAGGCTGAGGCAGGAGGATCACATGTTTAAGAGCAGCCTGAGCAATTTAGAGAGACCCTATCTTAAAATAAAATTAAAAGGAATGGGGACATAGCTCAGTGGTAAAATGCTTACCTAACATGTGCTAGGCCCTTGGTTCAATCCCCAGTAATCGGTGCGGGGGAGATGTTAAGTTTTTTTATATTATATTTTGCATTTTGTTGATACAACATTTGCAGTGAGCAGGAGGTATAGATCAGTGGTAGAGCACTTGCATAACATGTGAGGCCCCTGAGTTCAATCCCCAGCATCCCTTCCTGCCCCATTTTTTTTTTAAGTTTTTGATAGACCTTATTTTATTTATTTATATATGGTGCTGAGTATCAAACCCAGTACCTCTCACATACCAGGCAAGTGGGCTACCACTGAGCCTACAGTCTTAGCCTCAGCCCTTGCTGCAATTTTTTAAAGGAATGGAACAATAACCTTATGTGAAGACCTAACTACAAACAGGGTCGCTTACATACATTCTTGGCTTTCAAAATAACTATTCATATAGAACTTACCAATTACACCAGCTATTATGTATTTCTGTATACAATGAATTCTTTAAATAATTGTTAATTCAAGCCTAATATATAAATATATTAGTATTTTTAGACCAAATCTAAAGCTTTTAGATTAGTTTTTATAATGCAGACAAGTTATCAATGAGCCAATTTAACAACTGTAACAAAATATTAAATTTTTTAATAATTTTTTTGGTTTGTTTTTAGTTGTAGATGGACACAATACCTTCATTTTTATTTGTTTTTATTTTTATGAGGTGCCAGGGATCAAACACAGTGCCTCACGCATGCTAGGCAAGTGCTCTGCCACTGAGCCACAACCCTGGCCCCTGATATTAAATTTATCTCCAATCACCATGTTATTACTTTTGCAGTATTAAAGTTAAAATACATTTCATCCCTCAGTTGGACTCAGAGTCCAACTAACCCTCTATTCTGATAACCAAAACCTCATCCCTTTAAATGAAAGGTCAAGGTAAAAGATCAATAATAAAATCTTTTCTAGACCTCCAATAAAACCTCTCCACTCTACCACTGAGCCACTACTCCAGCACCATCAAATGTGAATTCTAAAAGGTGAGGTACATGTCATTTATTAATCTGGCATCTCCTATAGTATCTTCCAAAGTGTTCTGAGTATGGATTATATTCAGTCAATGAGTGTGAAACTGTAATATGCCTATGAAATTTGTCTATCAGAGTGGGAAGAGAAGGAAGGGAGCATGGGGTTAGAAATAATGGAATGTGATGAACATTATTATCCAAAGTACATGTATAAAGACACGAATTGGTGTGAATATACTTTGTATACAACCAGAGATATGAAAAACTATGCTCTATGTGTGTAATAAGAATTGTAATGCATTCTGCTGTCACATATAAATAAAATTTTAAAAATAAAAAAAATTTGAAAAGAATAAAGAGTTAAAAGCTAGGAAAAAAAAAAAGAAAGAATTGTCTGTCAGAGAAATAAAAGTACAAAAGTCAGTCATCCTACTTACGGTTCAGGCTCCACAGTGACCACAGGCATATCTCTTCTCAGTAAAAATCTGTTCTCAGGCACTGGAGGAATCTCTTCTGGGCGGACTACAGGCTTTTCCCGTTTAGCGTTTGAATCAACTGATCTTTTCTCATTTGTATCACTCCTCTCAGAGTGACTGTCAAGGATCAAACAAGTCACCAAATAAGATGAGTCATACTTGAATTTCAAAATAATAAAAGCACAGAAAACTAGACATTAATGGCAAAACTACTGACAGCTTACAAGTCTCAAAGGTTAGTATAATTTAACATATAAAACATCAACCCAGAGAAATACAATTTTGACAATAAAATTATTGAATGATCTTAACTTATTTTTCTTTTTACAAGTTTCGGCAATTATTTTCACCTGGAAAAACACAAATCTTGAATATAAACGCATATGCTCCTCCAAGATGTCAGATTTCAATTTAGTTACAATTAAAAAAAAATGCTATCCTTGTCATCCATTAGAAATAAACTGGATTTACATAGTCGCATGTACTTTGCCCATTCCAGGGTGGACGTATGTTTTAGTTAAGACTGAATTGGTGTTTCATACTTACCCTTTTGGGCTCATTATATGTTTGCTCCTTGGTTCTTCTGAGCTGCTTGCTTCCTTTCTTCTCCTTTTAGAATGTTTAACTTTTGGCCTCCTCTTATGTTTCCTTCTTCTGCTTCTCCCATGTTCAATTTCACTTTCTGAAGATGATTCGGAAGATGAAGAGGAACTGGAAGAGGAATCCGAGTCTTCTGAATGTGTTGGTTTCTTCCTTTTTTTCTCAAAAACTTTTAATAAATATTAACAAAAATATTAGTAATGAATTCCTGTGTCTACCTTTAAGAGTAAAAAATGTGATTACGTAAAATTATATGATAGTTTATAATAAATCAGATACGATTCTAGTTGTTTTATGTATAGTAAACTAAAAAAGAGATTTAAATAAACTTTTTGTTGATAATACAATTGGTTGCAAGACTCTAAAGTAATGAAGTTCCTCATTCTCATGAAGTCTACATTAGAATGGGAGATATAAGAAAATAAATAATTGTGTATTATAACAAGTGATAATACTAAGGAAAAAAAAAAGCAGTGTAAAAGGAATACAGAGAGTAGGGGGAATTTAAGATGACATCTGAACAGACCTAAAGGAAGGGAGGGGGACGTGCATATCTTAACCAAGAGTGTTCTAGACAGAGAGAACGGCCAGCACAAAATCCTTGAGTGATTAGCATGTCTGAGTAAAGGTCAATGTGGCTAAAAGGCAATGAATGAGGAGGTCAAAAAGACAGCAGAGGCAGATTGTCCATAGCCTTACAGACCGCTGCAAAAACTTCAGTTTTGTTAACTGAGAAGGCAACCTTTGGAGGGTTCTGAGTGGAAGTGGCGTGGATGAGAAATGTGATTAAAAGGATCACTCTAGTTGCTGTTATAAACAAACCACAGAAGGATATAATCAAGGAGACTAGTTAGGGTATGCTGCTGAGAAAAGATTACAGGAGAACATGGAGACAGAGGCAAGGTGAAAGATTAAGAAGCCATTTCTATAAATCCGGCATGAGACAGTGGTGGTCTGGATCCAGCTGGCAACAAAGGAAAGTAATAAGAGGAGGTAAGACTTGATAGGATTTGCTAATGGACTGGAATAGGGTATAATATAGAGGCCTCAAGTGTTACTGTTATACCACTCATATGTTTGTCCACTCCTTCAATCAAGGAGGTATCTTTAAATAAATTAGTCTTTATAGTTCTTCACTGCATCCTAGTCTCTTCTAGTCCCCAAAGCTCTTACCATCTTTTGTTGATTTTGTGGCGAGCACCCCACAGTCAATAACTCGCACATCTGCATAAGGTCTGCTTGCAGCATCAGTTTTCAGATTTTCAATTTGTTCTATGACTTCAAATCCAGAAATAACCAGTCCAAAGACAACATGTACCCTGTCACAATATAAATTCAAGAAATTATTGGTTTGATGACAGCTAACCTATGAATAGTAATCAAGATAACTTGTTAATAAATGACACAGCCAAAGACCTGAAAATAAAATGAAAGTATTTGATGCATGAAGCCACCAGAAGGGGAAGAAAACTTGAAATCTGTTTCATAAAAGGAAACAACAAAAAAATTTGGCCTCAATTAAACTGAGTCTGGATTTTTCTCCTTTTCTAATAATGGCTCTTAACCATTTTAGGGTAAAAAGTCTGCACTCAATACTGAGAAACTGTCTTTCCAAGGATATTCAATACTGCATGGCTAAGAAGCCCATCCACAGGCACAGGTTAAAATTCCTTCAGTGACATAAGAGGAATAGTGCCTCAAAACCACTGCACCTTGTGATGCTTGAAGAGTAAGGTTATAAGAGATGACCCAGGCATCAAGAGTATCCACAGAGGACACACCTAGAGTCTAATGTGTCCTTATGACTGGCTACCCTAACCACCACCAAGATCATAAGAATGTAACTCTTACCCATCGAGGTGTGGAGCAGGTTTTGTAGTACTGTGTAATAAACATCAACACAAAGATGATGTCAAAAACGACGTGTTCGGGTGAAGAGAGCAGAAGGGTTTAAACACAGCATGTAGAGAACAAAGAAGTAAAGATAAAAAGATGGAGAAAAAGTTAAACATAATAAATAAATATCTAACCTTAAAGACCCTAAACCAGCAATAATAGCCACTTTACTAAGAAAAAAAAAAAATCAAAGCAAGATTATAATGAATTATAAAATCATACCTATTAGATAATATGCATATGTAGAACATATGAAATAAGTTTCATCTGAGTTATATCCACAGATATTAACATAAATACATATTAAAATTAAAAATACTTTCAAATCCAAAGCAACAAAAAACAAACATTAAAAAAACCTCAAAACTTATAATTAAAAAAGGAAAAGCACCTATCGTGTCCCCTATGGATTGCAAAGTGGGATCAACACTTAACCCCCACATTTAGATGAGTTCTTCTATTTATTATTTCTCATACTGAGTCAGTCTGCAGCTTTTAGGCAGGCAGATGGAGGAAGGCCTCAGGAGTCCTGTTTTCAGAACTTCCTGCCCCTTTCCTCACACAAGGTGAGATTCTGCCACTTACAGTAACTCTGAAAATGCAATGGGGAGAAAAATCTTCATCTAACAATTTTGATAGCAAAGTCATGATGGACACTATAGACCTTAAATTTCTATTGCTCAGAAAATACTCAATCAGCTTCTTCTACAGTCACAAACTTCTTGGATAGTCTACGGGGTATATTTGGTTAAGGAACTTTAAACCCAAGCTGATTTCCCATAGCATTTTCACAAATCTTCAAACTGCTTGAATTGCAGTGCAAAATCCAAAAGCAGATAATCAGAATTATATACCACAAGTATCTTAGTTTATAAGAATGAAAAGTAGATATCTGAGACAGAGGTCACTGGATATCAGGCTGCACTAAAGCAATGAATTGTACTAGAAGCATCCATATAAACTTTTATGTTCATTTTGAGTAAGTTTGAGACATCTAAGTACATTAAAACACAAATTTAGCCTTTGCAACAATGCCAAACTTTACTGTAAAAGAAATTTTAATGCTTATACTTACATTAAGCATATTCAGTTCTGTAAGATGACTACAGTTATTTTTAAAAAATTAAAATGTCGAAATTAAGTTTCAAACTTTTAAAGAAAATCTTGAGTTTTAAAACTAAAAGTCTCAAATATTCCTTAGAAGAACGAGAATTTAAAAATTCAAGCCCATGTAATTAAAAAATGAAAACAGGCAGCAAAAAAAAAAAAAAAAGAAAATCTAGTGAATTGTGAGCCACTAATGCCTAAATTATTAATCATTAAACTAGCATTAAAAATGGATAATCATTTTATAATAGAAATGTACTTCCCATAATAATAAAACTCTACCAAGCACACTAAAAATAAGAGACTACTACATAAGCTAGACAGATTCCAATATATAAAAGATATAAAGAGTGCTTCTAAAAATGTAAAAATTTCTCAAGAGATCAGACTCAAATACATAAAAATGAAAGCAATGAATGGATTGTTGGTTAGATACATTCCTCTTCCTGACTTGATCCTTTCTCATAGTTCAGATATTCAAGTATTGGGGAAAGTCTACAGATTTTTCTAGAACACACAAAGTCCTATTCCATTTGCCATCTTGGCTAATAAAAAACCACCTTATGGCAAACCTTTGGTGAGATAAGACAACCTAGCAAACTACTGTGATGCAGTTACATACTACTTGAGAATAGAATACGTATCGTTAAGACATTTAAATTTTTTGGTGTGAGGGACTGCACCCAGGTCCCCCACACACTATTCCACTGAGCCATACTCCCAGTCTCAAGTTTTGTTTTCAATTCAAATGAAAACTGAAGGATAAATAAACTTGGTACTTTATTTGTAGTAGTGAAGAAAAGACAGACAGAATTGCCTCTTTCTTTTGAAGACAACTTTCAGCCTGCCCATGGTGCCTAAAGTGATGTAAATAATTTAATTTACTCACATCTGCACCTGGGATCCAGAATTGGAATCCAGAAATGTAAATGTGTACTTTAACTGGGCTGGACTACATATTAAGAATTACCAAAAAGAAGCCTTCTAGGGTTCTAAAGCCTACATCCCAGGAGTAGAAATCCCAAGGTAAAGCAGGCTGACTGGCACTGGGCTGAAGTCTATAAGAATGAACAGAGAACATTAACTAAATTACAAAAAAAGGGGTATAAGACGACAGGGGACATGATTTTGTACAGTGAAGACTACAAAAACAGGCAAAGAGATCTTATCCATTAACTTTTTGTTGTTGTTGTTGTTTGTGGCACTAGGGATTGAACCCAGGGCCATGTACATGCTAGGGAAGTGCACTACCACTGGGTCACATCCTCAGTCTTCATCCCTCTAACTCTTAACTGTATTCATCTTTCAAAACTATAAAGCTCTTTAAAGAACCAAGTAGTATTGACACACTCAGTAAGTGAAAACCTTAAGAAGGCCAGAGACTATAATAAATGTGTAAGTTTATACAAGCTTATTAAAAGATACCTAAGGGAGAAACAAGCACAAATAACATTTCAGTTATAAAACCTTTCTCAACATATATACATTTCCATTTTCTCCTGTCACTTAGAATTTACTTAAAAATGTACTTGGCAAGAGTTCATTTAAACCTTGTAAATCCTAGAAATCAAAAAATATCACTGTTACTCCAAAGAACAATCTACATTTTTACACTATTAGAGAATCCTTTGACCTTATGTAGAAATTACTAGTTCTGTACTGAAAGGAGACTAAAAACCATAATATAAACTATAATCCCTCTACTCTCCCACCAGAAGATGTTGTAGAAACAGAGTAGACAAGCCACCAATATTAAAATACACTTCCCAGGATTAACCATGAGCTATAAAACATACTTGTTGTACATGTAATGCTGCTTTACAGAACAAGCAGAAAGCTTTTTTATTTTTTATTTTCTTAAAATGTTTCAAAGCACATAACAACAGGCTTAAAGAGATAAAGGCAAAGAAAGAAAGAGAGAGCCTTAGAGTAATGAGACATTACCTTTGGAGCGCACGGTGTAACACTCTTTCTGTAAATTTTACACAAAAATGGCAAGAAATAAATTGTAATACACTTTTAAGACAAGACTGAATCTATGTTTTAATATCAATATAACTTTGAAATTAAATATTTTAGAGTTTAGTGCAAAGCAAGAAAGCTTTTTAAAATGGAGGGCTCTAAATTTTCTTTCACAAAGGATATTTATGTAGAGATGATTTATGCTTAAAAAAAAAAGCACTGTGGTTAAAGTAGGAATCTGCTCAGATCATTAATAGTCTAACATAAAAGTGCTGATAGATAAATACTGATTAACTAACAAAACATTACATTTCCTTTCACAAGCCCCCAAACTAAATAAGGCAACTAACATCTTCTTCAAATGAGAATAAAATTACTGAGTATAAGCATAAATATGCCCAGGAACAATTAACACTAGTCAAAAGTTAAAAAAAAAATTAATTCACTGGAAAAAACTGAGTTAAGATAATTCAAAATAAAGTTTCAAGGAACTTTTTACTAATTCACTTCTAATAATTAAAGAATCAACAATGTTTGTACAATTTGACCTTTTTGTCAGTTATACATACATCACAACAGACCACTTTCAGGAGGTGTTGAGTAAATGTAACATACACTTTTAAGTCAAGTCATTGAACATACTAAAAAAAATAATAAAGCAGCATAACTAGAATTTTAGGGATTTTCTCAGAGGATAAAAATGCAAGAGAGATGAAAGTAAAAGAGTGTACTGAAAGGAGACTGAACACCATAATATAAACTATAATCTTGGCTATAGTAAATAGTTTTCCTATCTAGTCTCTGATTTTCCATAATTATAAAGACTTTTTCAAAAAACACACACTGCTCAATTTTAACTGTAAATGTATCTACTACTACTATTTAGATTTAAAAAAAAAAAAACCTTTTCTGCCATGGACAAAAAGCTTGATGGGTGCTTTAGACACATTAACTCCTGAAATATTTAAAAATAAGTTTTAATTTCTTATAAATGATACATGGATTAGTGTCAAAAGAACATGTTTGAAAGAATGTGGGGTTTCATGAATACTGTAAAAAACAAGTACTCCACATATAAAACAGTACAAAAAAGAAAATAAAGATAACCTACTTCTAATTTAGCTTTTAACATGCAATTCTCTTATTTCAATTCCTGAAACTATGACACTGAACAGAAGAGGCACCAAACTATATCTAATGATGAAGCTTTTATTAGGGCAAAAGAAACATAGTCACCTCACAGTGCTCTACCTATGTATCCCAAAGTCACCAAAATATAAGAGCTTTCTAAAATTCGGCACTAGTATTAAGGTAATCAAAACCATAAAAACTACTAGATACAAAATTTCTTCCATGTTACTGATACATGTGCCACATAAACCCTAAGTAATATTATGCCTGAATTTTAGGGATGATATTTGATAATCAGAGAAGCTGGCTTATAGGTTAAGACTCATGCACATCTGACAAATAAAAAAGGAAAAAAAGATTTACACACATCTTAGCTCATGGAAAACTCCAAAATTAACATACAAAGGTTTAATCCCCAACCCCCAAAAAGGAAGATTTAAAAAGCTAGAATTTCTCAGATTATTAACACTTACTAGCATTTTTTTCCTCACATAAATTAATGATAAGTGGGTAAAAACAACATTTCTATACTCAATCTACCCCAAATGTTAACATAGCTTTAAAAAAATGCCTTAAAACCAACTGCCCTTACCTCCCCCTTTGCTCTGGTATCCTGAAATGATGAACACTCACCTCTCATTCAGGTGGGTAGCCTCTTGCAAGTCTGTTTTTTAAATGATGTCAAACAATTCTAGAGCGTCAAATTCCACTGCCCCAGCACACACACACACACATACACACACACACACTCTCTCTCTCTCTCTCTCACTCGTTTTGTCACGGATAAAATGTAACAGGACTGAGGTGTAGTTCAGGACTAGAACACATGCCTAGCATGCACAAGACTCTGGCTTCAATCCCCAATATTGCCTGTCTCCCAAACTGTTTAAGGGTCAAAGCTTGGCTTTTCTATATTATCTTGTTCACTTATATTTTTATAATTATCATGACTACTAACAGTAGCCAGCAACAGGAACTGTTCTCTAAAGTTCTGCAGGTTTCTTTACTCGATGGCTGTAACATAAAGCCTGCACAGATTAATATTCTTAAAGCAACTCATGGACTGCTGCTCCTGATTTAGATAAGATGGGCCTTAAGCTTCTTTGAGACACCTTTCAGACTGATGAAACTTAGGCAAATATAAACATTTCCTTCAGGCAAGACAATGTTTGCATGTAAACATTCCACATATTCAGAAACTTGGGAGCATTTTGCAAAGCATTTATTCCTTTTATGACAACTTCCACCCTACTTTTAAAAAGTAGGGACAGATACTTAACAAAAAAGAAAAGATAAAAAAGAACTCAAGGTATATAGGAAACAAAACATAACCAAGGCTTTTGATAGCTAGTGTCCTATCTTAAAAAGGTCATTTAATGACAAAATATAAGCTATTTTACCTAATCTTAATTCTGTCTTATTCCACATCTTTACCTTTTCAAATAATACATATAAAACAGTAAAAATTAGATCCATAATTATTACTAACCAGCAAAAAGGAAAAAGGTTTCCCCAAATATCACTTTCTGAGCAAAATGCTTGCTGTCTCTAATACTTAACTAAATTCAGAACAGAGACATAAATAAAATTATGTAGCTTAAAGTTTGCAGCATTCTTTCCCTAACAATTTCTTTCATAATATGAATAAAGTTTCTATAATCTGGATTTTCCATGGTTCTTCTTCCTTATTTAGCATTATCTGTAGAATGAAAAGGTTGTTTTAGAGATTTCTAATTCTATTTCTACTCTAAGACTATGATTCTATGGCTTTTATTTATTTATTTTTACAGAGCTGGGGATTGAACCCAGGGCCCTACACGTGCTAATTAAGCACTCTATCGCTGAGCTAAGTGCCCAACCCTTTCTATTTTGTTTTGAGACAAGATTTCACTAAGATACCCAGGCTGGCCTCTAACTCGCAATCCTTTTGCTTCAGCTTCCCAAGCAGCTGGGTATAGGTATGTGTCATACACCTAGCTTGAGGTCTTTGAATTCCTTAAAAAAATGCTTCAAATGAACAAATCATTGTTTCCTTAATGATTTGTAGAGACAGTGGCATATACCACTTATTTCATGTTTGAGAACTATTCCAAAAAGAATTAGTTTTCTTCTATATAAGCCCCCAAAAGCAAAAGTCATTAAGACTAACCAGCAGCAGATATAAGCAGTTATTATAAAATATACAAATAGCTTTATAGAAGAAAATCTGACTTTTATCACATGTACAATTATCCCAGTCAAAGAAAGCAATATATGCAAAATTATGTTGAATAAAAATGACTTATGCCTTAGAAGGGGAGTTGTTAACTGTGTAAAACAAGAATTCACAAAGCACATGAATCCTTGTGCAACATTGTGCCAAGAATCACACTAACAGCACCAAATTTAGACCATAGGAAATTCAGAACAACAGATTTATAACATAAGCTACACTTAATAAAAAATATATGAAAAGTTCTCATTAAGCCTATTAAAACATGAACTATAAAGGCAGTCCTTTTTAACATCGATTCTTTAGCTATCCTTTCTTTTTCCGATTTCAGAACTGCTGCTAAAGGTGTCCCTAGGAAGGGGTGTGGTAATAGGATAAAAGCCAGTGGGAAACCATCACTTAGCTTTATGACCATCGCAGCTATTATCTGTGATAACATAACTTAAACACTGTACCATACACTTTTTTACTACTTTCAACTCCAAAAGGATTTGGGCTTGTGAACCATGAAGTTTCAAAGATTTGTTTTTTTATGGGTCACCATATCCACTTTACCTACTCTTTCCACAAATGCAAAGATGTGTTTTATTCAGAAATATGAATGTTAGTTTGATTTTATCCTGCAACTCATGATATTGGTATTTTCAGCCACCATAAGGAAAGAGCCCAAGCATAAGTTTCTTAAAAAAAAATAAGGTGGATGAGGATTTTGTGTACCCATGTACAAAATTACTCTTAACTGTTAAACTTTTTTCCAGAAATAAACTTTAGACTGAATTTTCATGAGATAATAATAATGAGAAAATTTCTTCTTGTTTTTTCGTTTTTAATTTTTTTAAGGGCAGTGGAGGAACCCAGGTGCACTTTAACCACTGAGCTCTATCCCCAGCATTTTTTTTTAAAATTTTTGCAACAGGGCTAAGTTGCCCGGTTGGTCTCCCGGGTTGCTGGGATTACAGGCTTGTACCACTGTACCCAGTGAAAATTTTCTTTTGATCACAAGTTCATAGTGCCACATGAAAATGAGTTTACAATTTTTAATCCTAACTTATTGATGTTAAATATTTGACAGTCCTCTTCAAAAATAGCAATCCAATATAAAAGTAGGCCATGCTGAAAATAGTAATGGTTTTTACTAAACATTCCTAGAAAAGAG
The DNA here is from genome assembly GCF_052094955.1 of Ictidomys tridecemlineatus. Classification (NCBI taxonomy): domain Eukaryota; kingdom Metazoa; phylum Chordata; class Mammalia; order Rodentia; family Sciuridae; genus Ictidomys; species Ictidomys tridecemlineatus. The sequence continues at coordinate 20,136,012 of NC_135478.1, forward strand.
TTATTAACTAAATAACACAAAAATAAGATACTTCTGTGTTTTTTGAAGAGAATCTCGCAGACTATGTCTTAATTATTACGTGAAGTGCAGCATCTTTAATTCACTTTGTAGACAAACTCATCTACATGTTGTGATAATGGCAAGAAGCTGCTGCTACCTGATAAATCAAATTCTAAATGTAAAAAATATAAAAAAAGGAAATCTAAAAGAAACTTTAGAGCCCTCAGATGGTAGCTTCTTGACCAATGAATAGTTTTTCATGTTGAGAGTTCAGATAAGCTTAAAAATGGAAATGGGAAACCTCAGAGTAAACAGTTTATACATTAAGTCATTACAAAAAAGTTTTAAAAATATTTCTATTTTTTATTGGCCCTTAAGAATGTTAAGAATAAAAAACTACTCTAATAAACACATAACTAACAAGCTATGGGATCAAAACAAGATACAGGAACAACTGTCTTAGGATTTTTTCCTGTATAACTTCAAGTATAATCGTCTTTTATCAGCTTTCCATTTTTAGGACATTCTTAGGAATAGAATGTCCCTTATCTGAACATTATCAGATCATGTTGGAAATCTATTTTTTTTAGACAAATTTAAAATATGAGTTTATATGAATAATTTGGTCCTTTAAAGACAGGGAAGCGCCCTTCATACTCATCCATTCAGAAAGATGTCAGAGAAAATGTTTTCTGATAAACCATGAATAAAATATTTCTCCAAAGTATACAGGATAAGTGAGATTTACTTTTAATCCAAAGCATTAAATCTCATGCTGCACACAACTATTTTTATTCCATATGATGGGACTGTAATTAAAAATAGGTTTTAGAGTACATTTAGACAAAAATTTAAATTTTTTAAAATGCTGGTTCAACAGCAAATCACCTATTTCCTTCCATATGACATCAGGAAATAATGGTACCTCTCTGAAAATTAGCTCAAAGAGCAACAGTAAGAGAGAAAAACAGGTATACAATGGTTTACTAAAACCAACTGCTTTCCATGCTGAGGGTACATCTATCTGGTCCTATACTATGAAGAATTTTTAAATGTGCACCAATAGTTTATATTCCAATCCAGTTTTCATAAACCATGTTCTCAAATTTGGTAAGGGCCAAAGCCAATTTATTTTCTCACATCAACAGCATAAATAATATATATCTTTAAGTTACATTTTTTAAGTTCCATTCTTCAAATCCAGGATATATGCTGAATGCTGAGGTGGTTGTTAGAGATTACCAGTTACTATATAACATTAGAAATTAATAATAAAACCCAAGCTGACAGAATTTTAGCATTAAAGTTGCTTTAACTATACCATCTTTCTCATGAACAGCGCTTCTCTGTTTAGGAAAAGCTCATCTCTGAATTATGCCTACTCACATGAAAAACTGGGAACCATTGGTATGTTTCCCTCGATTTGCCATTGACAAAAGGAACGCTCTGTCATGTTTGAGAATAAAGTTTTCATCTGTTTGAAGAAAACACAAATACGTCAGTCTCCCAATTATAAGACACTTTTAAAGTAATGCTCAAGTAATAAATAGAAAGCAAAGGATGAAATTCCTCTTCTGGTCAGTACAGATACTTGACAATATTTAGGAAAAAATTTTTCAACTAATCAAAAAAGAGCATAAAAATGCCAAAAGATACTAATGAAAGCCTTAAAGAAAAGAACATATATTTAATATTTTATACAAACAGCCTTAGAATAGTCACTTTTTGTAGTAACATACTTGGCTAAGCAGTACATAAGCTGTTAACTTGCAGGAAAAACTAATAAGAAAATTTTTAGATAAATCTCTACAGTAAAATTCATTTCTTCCAAAATTTCCAATTAGCCTGCCAAATGTACTATATATGGGTGTTTAATAATCCTTTTATTTGTTTAATTTTCATATGGTAAATTATTATTCAACTGAGTTGAAGTTAAAATATCTAATTCTTTTTGCTTTTATAATATAAGTTTTAAGGACATGTCTAAATTAAGTATGTGCATTATCAATCAGATCACAAAATTATCTAAGGAATTAACTTTTGTAAAAATAAAAATTGAAATGGCAAAATACAATTTTAAGATATAAAAGTATCTGCCACAGGAACAACCACATTAAAGTGGCCTACAGCATTAAATTTAAATTGCTAAATGCAGATAGAACCAGCTAAAGAGCTGTTTCTTACTAATTCAGAGGAAAAAAATTCACCATAAAGATCACTTAGAGATCATATTAATTCCAGCAGAAATACCCTTATTAACTTAAAATTCCTTTTGACATTCATACAAACAAATCTTTCTTTAGAACAAACAGAAACATAGAAAACTTTAAAACATGATTACCTTGGGAACAGGCTTCTGAAAAAGAGTAGTAATCCATTTTCTCCCAAAGGAAATATAAAAGACTATTATAACACTGAAGCTTTTATAGCATTAAAACCTAGTAAAATTGGATCCCATTATAAATTTCTGCAACTGACTTTTCTAAGGCTTTTTGGGGCAAGTGCAATAGTTAGATTTATGCAAATGCTACTACTGTAGGAATAAAATACCATCATATATTTCTAGTATACAAAAGAAAACATACAAACCTTTGAGAAAGAAGAAAATACCAATTTTTATTCAAAGAAATTGCTTGGCTTAGGGGGAAAAAAACAGCTAGATTCTTTCCCCTGATATAGAACAAATAACTCATTGGGAAAGGAAAAAAAAGATACACATACACTTATGAAATAACATAAAATTATTTTCCAAGTCTTCAAGCAATATAGAAATCCAGCCACAACCTGACCCAGACTGTCCATAAATTTATTAGGAAGGGTGCAAGGGAACAGAATTGGAGTTTGTGTTACTGAGCTTTGTTCTCTTACCTTTTCATTTTGCAAAAGACCACATTCTCTATAAACAAAAGAATATGTTGACAGTTTTAGGCAGGAAGATAGGAGTTTTCATGAATATAGTTGCCTAACCTCCATGCTGAAAGTCATGTTTAACCATAAAGTTAGCCTTAATTAATCTTGTCAATTAAAAGTTATATTACAATATAATTTATCCCCAAATTCATGCAAATAAAGTATTTTCATGCAGCATTAGTTTCATGCAAAAAGTGAACTATAAGTAAACCTCTTTTCATTAAAAGTATATGACCAAACTTGCTTTAATATCAGAACTGAAACAAAAGACCATAAAATATTAGGCCTTACCTTTAAAATATCCACCATAAATTGATTCTCCACCTTTTCCATTACCTGTAAATAATGAGCTATATTAAGCCATACTGAAAATTAAAAATGTATTAATACATATAGATTATTCTGAATGGTTTTAATTTGCTGAAGGAAACCGTGAACTTTATAAGTGGTACATATAACCATAACTTAAAGAGTCCTCAATTAACTTCATCTTTAAAATATTATAATATCATTTTAAAAAAATGACTCTAGGACCCACTATTTCAAGCATTAATCACACCAACAAAATTCTAGAGTAAATTCAATTGGACAGTACTTTGGCATTCATTTTAAGGGTATTTATCACATAATTGTAATATTACTAAAATAAACTACATAAAAAGAAGTTAAATGTCATAGTATCTTATGTTTTCATACATTTTGGATCCATAGCATTTGTTCATCCCACAACTATGCACCAACCATATAACATTTCAATTATTCTGTGATATGATATTTCAATTAAAAAGTAATAATGAGATGCTTTAAAAACTGACAGATGGAATTGAGAACATAACTTTTAGCTCTACCTTCACTGAAATCCCCACCCTGAATCATGAAGTTTTTAACCACTCGGTGGAATGTAGAACCTTTATAACATAACTTCTTCCCAGTTGTTTTCCCAAGGCCTTTCTCCCCTGGGGGGAAAACAGAAAAAAATCGAAGTTTAGCTACAAACCCATCCTTCCAAGGAAAAGAACCAACCAATTATTCCACTGCCAAATCCCTCCTGTGTAGTTGGTATTTTAAGAGATAAAAAAAAAAATAATAAATGATGTGACAATTTAAAAACATACGTATACACAAATCAAAGTAAACAATACAAAGCAGTTGTTAGCTCACACTCTACATGCTACAAGAGAGAAAACTGGGGATGTTTATTTCTCTATAAAAGAATGGGATCAAGGAAGTTGATGCAAAGATTGTGTGTGTGTGTGTGTGTGTGTGTGTGAGAAGAAGTATGAATTTTACATTTTTAGTTTGCTATTTCTCATTTTAAATTAATATTATCTCCATTTTTCTACTTATTTAGGACATAAATCCAGTTAAACACAATAAAAAACAATGTTCTACCTCTCCATCTTCTAGCCTTAAATTTGTTTTTTTTTCTTTTCTTTCTCTGTGTGTATGTTTCTAGGGATTGAATCCAGAGAGCTCATTCTACTATTAAGCAAGATCTCCAACTCTTTTTACTCTTTATTTAAAGCAGGTTTCACTAAGTTTCCAGGGCTGGCCTCAAATTTGCAATCCTTCTGCCTCAGTCTCCTAAGTAGTTGGGAGTACAGGTGTATGCCATTACAAACTTGACTAGCCCTATACTGCTTCCGAAATCTGAAGTGCTAAATTTGTAAAATACTAAAATTTGTAAAGTTCTACCAAAACAAATCAATTTTAAAGTGTCTATTATTTTATAAACTACAATGTATAGTCACATGAAGTAGATTCTTACTTTCTTTTTCATTTTTAAGACCATTTCTTTCTTTTCCCTCTTATGAAATGCTTTCTTAATCTCACATAGGGTAGTACGATTATGTTTTTGGTTGCAAAAGCCATTTCCAAAGACCTTTATTTTTTCAGGAAAATATCTATTCTGTTAAAGGTAATACTATGCCAGGAGAGGGAGGGGGAGAGGGAGGGGAGGGGGAGGGGGAGAAAGAGAAAGAGAAAGAGAGAGAGAGAGAAAGGGAGAGAGAGAAAGAAAGAGAGAGAGAAAGAAAGAAAGAAAGAAAGAAAGATAAGGTAAGACTACATGCCATGACTTCTCATCAGAATAATTTAAAAATTCACTTACCTGAGCATAGGCAAAGGAAGTTTTTGCATGTTTTTGGACATATGTCTGAGAAGAGCTGAAACATAATGCGGCCAACTGAAATAAAACACATGGGGAAGAAAAACCAATAAGCAAATTGATTATATACACCAAATTATATATAGGAGAAAGAAAATAAATAATTTGAAAGTCCATTTTTCTAATTCTTTTTAATTTCTAAAGAGTTAGTGGGGAAGAATTTAACTGAGAGATACCAAGTAAAAAGAGTTCCACTGTTTTTGTTTGTGGTGTTGGAGATCAAATCCATTTGCTCTTTTTATTAATATGAAGCCAAAATCGCTCCAGTCCTAAAACTATAGGATGTTAAGTGTCTTTTACAGGGGCCCTGAATATCATATCCCTTTTAGTACCTTACCTGAACTATGAACCATATTTAAGGCTTTTTTGTGGTGGTTGTGCCAGGGACTGAAACCAGGACCACATGCATGCTGGGCAGGCATTCTACTAGTGACCCATACCCCACAGCCATCTTTTTTTTTTTTTTTTTTTTTTGTATCAGAGATTGAACCCAGAGGAGCTTAACCACTCAGCCAAAACCCCAGCCCTTCTTTTATTTCAAGACAGGGTCTCACTAAGTTGCTGAGGCTGGTCTTGAACTTATGATCCTCTTGCCTTTAGTCTCCCTAGTTACTGGGATTAGAGGCATGTGCCACTGCAACCAGTAGAATATCCCTTTTTTTTAAATATTTTTAGCTGTAGATGGGCACAATTCCTTTATTTTATTTATTTATTTAGTGGTGCTGAGGATTGAACTCAGTGCCTCGCACATGCTAGGCAAGCACTCTACCACTAAGCTACAACTCCAGCTCCCAGAATATTCTTAATTAACAGTTGCACAGCCTATAATTCCAGCAGCTCAGGAGAACTTGAAGTTCAAAGCCAGCCTCAGCAACTTGCCAAGGCCCTGTCTCAAAATAAAAAGTGAATAAAGGGCTAGGGGTGTGCCTCAGTGGTTAAATGGCCTTGGATTCAATCCCCAGAGCCAGCTTCCTGAACTGTACCACCCACACTTAATATTCATATCCTATTCCCCAAAAAAGCAGAAAGAGAACAGATCATGTTTCCCCAGAAGAACTAATACTTTCTACAATAACTAAGAAATGAGAAGCCTGCAACTTTGATTTAACCGTGCCACAGAGAAATAAGTCACAAATTTGATCTCAGGGACTCCCTTACATTTGGATCTTAGCCCAAAGGCTGAGAAGTAATAAGTACTCCTTTAAACTCTTCAAAGCAGTTGAGACTGTATATGTAGACTATGTCTAATGCTATTTATCATATTATACATCAAAACAAGACAATTTTAGAACACAATACACAAGCACACATTCCATTCACTGTGAGAGCAGTGATGCCACAAGTTACAAGTGGTGTGATTGCTAGAAAATGGGAGAGAATGAGAGCTAATACTATCTTAACATAAAAAGTTTTACTTTAAAAAACTTACTTGAAAGGGTCTTAATAAAATTGGAAAAGGTGTTTTAATTTATAATTAGTCTTCGGAGTCCCTTTCCCCCTTATTTAACAAAATCTTTTTCAGTATGAATATTTTTATTTATTCAGATTTAATAGAGTCAGAATGAACTGTGGGTCAATTATAAGTCATATTTGGTACAGACACGCAATCACTTGATTTACTCTATGAATCATTATGGTTTTAATTTACTCCTGACCATCTCATTCAGTTACTTTAAGAACAAAACAAACATACTGCATTACAAATATCTCTAAAACGGGCTGGGGATGTGGCTCAAGCGGTAGCGCGCTCGCCTGGCATGCGTGCGGCCCGGGTTCGATCCTCAGCACCACATACAAACAAAGATGTTGTGTCTGCCGAGAACTAAAAAAAATAAATATTAAAGAAATTTCTCTCTTTCTCTCTTAAAAAAAAAAAAACAAATATCTCTAATGGATAAGTGGTATCATAAATGACTTCATATGACAAGATTTTCCTCTGTCAACATTCTGAGCCTATAGTTTTAATGAAGCCAAAGTCTAAAGCAATTTCAAAAATTTGAAGCTGATCTTGAATAATGGAGGAAAAGGGGAAAGTTTTTAAGTTAGGAATAATGTATATAAAGTCATGTCAGAATCTTGAAAAATCTATGTATCTATATTAAATATCACTTTTATGTATATTTTATACCAGTATAACAAAAAGTATTTTTTTAATTGTTAATGAACCTTTATTCTATTTATATGTGGTGCTGAGAATTGAACCCAGTGCCTCACCCATGCTAGGCAAGTGCTCTACCACTGAGCCACAACCCCACCCCAACAAAAGTATTTTCATCAATCTTTATAATCTCTGGCAAAATTTCATCATACACGTTCTTTGTGCAAACATGTTGGGAGGAGCACAAGAAGCAGCACCCAGATGCTGCAGTCAACTTCTCAGAGTTTTCTAAGTGCTCAGAGAGGTGGAAGACCACATCTGCTAAGACGAAACAAAAATATGAAGACGTGGTAAAGGCAGACAAGGCCCATTATGAAAGAGAAATGAAAACCTTTTTCCCTCCTATAGGGGAGACAAAAAAGTTCAAGGATCCTAATGCATCCAAGAGATCTCCATCAGCTTTCTTGTTCTAAGTATGACCTAAAAATCGAAGAAGAACATCCTGGCCTATCTATCCATTGATGTCACAAAGAAATTGGAAGAGGTGTAGCATAACATTGTTGCAGATGACAAGCAGCCCTATGAAAAGAGAGCTGCTAAACTGAGGGGAAAATATGAAAAGGATATTTCTGCCTACCAAGCTAAAGGAAAACCTGACAGGGCAAAAAAGGGAGTGTTTCAGGTTGAAAAAAGCAAGAGAAAGAAGGAAGAACAGTAGACAAAGAAGATAAAAGAGTACAAAGAGGAATATGACTAAGTTGGTTCTAGTACAGGTTTTTTTTTTCTTGTCTACCAAGTATTTAACCCCCCTTTATATAAGTCACTCCTTTTTTTTTTTTAATTTTAGTTGTACACAATACATTTATTTTGTTTGTTTATTTTTATGTGGTGTTTAGGTTTGAACCCAGGGCCTCGCGCATGCTAGGCAAGTGCTCTACTGCTGAGCCACAACCCTAGCCTCTAAGTCACTCTTTTTAAAGAAAAAAATTAAAAGTGTAGGGCTGTATAAGGTTTGTGTTAAAACTATACAGGGTCCTTTTTTGTATACATACTGCCAAACGTGTCTTTATATAGTCCTGTCCTTGTGGTATTTTTTTCTTTTGGTTCTGGGGATTGAACTCAGGGATGCTTTACCAATGAGGTACATCCCCAGCTGTTTTTATTTTTTATTTTGAAACAGGGTCTTGCTAAGATGCTGAGGCTGGTCTTGAACTTGTGATCCTCCTGCATCAGCCTCCCCAGTCACTGGGATTATAGGCACATGCCACCCTATCCAGCTTCCTGGTGGTATTTTCAATAGACACCAACTTTGTCTGGCACAGTATGCATGTTAAAAACTAGCATAGAAATTTAAAGCACGTTCTTGTTGGTGCACAGAACAAATTATGTATGGGAAGCTTTTTCATCTTCAGGTATCTTTGATACAGCTTATAGTGTTGTTTTTATTAAATGAATACCATTCTGTAATTAAAAAAAAAGTTGTCACAGTTTTGTTGAAATTCTGAATGTTTTGAAGTAAACACCATTTTTAAATTCAAAAACAAACAAACAACAATGACAAACTACCAAAATGCAGATCCTCAAAACAAGAAAGGAAAAACCAAGATCCATCTACGTCAGGTTGTCAATCCTGATTCAACCACTAGGTGTCAGGAATAAAATCAGCAAGTACATAGACCAAGTAAAACTGAACATCACCTTGCAATATTTTTTTCTAGTCAAGCAACTCTAGAACAACAAGGATTGTTTAGAAAACATAGTAGTCACATCACATGGCTTAGTGATAGAGCTAAGGCTCATATGCTTTACTAGTTGAGCCTATACTGTTCTTACTAGACATTAATAGACATTGTTTGCTTTTCTACAATCTGAGATGTATCTCTCATTTTTATTAGAGTAAAAGTATGTAAAAAATAAATATTTTGAATGACTGAAGATATACAAGACTATTTCAAATTATTAAATAAATTGTATATCCAAAAGAAAAGAAAATATTGTAGGACATGACATATTATATAAGGCAAGAAAAGCACACTGCCCAACTAACTACAAACAAGGGTTGAGGATAAGAGCAAAGGTAGGAAAAGATCATACTGGCTAGGCAAAGAGCAAAACAAAAAAGGAAGAAATTAAGAAACAGGAGTAACATTTCAATAAAATCAGGCCAGTTGATCAAATAATTCTGTGTTATCTCAAAAACTCCAACAGTATACAAGACACAGTACCCAAATTCCAAGGAGTTCACATTTTAGCTAAGAATGACAAATAGAAATACAGTTGCTACACAACATAGCAAGCCATCAGTGGGATAAACAAAGTTTCCTTCTGCATTCATAGATTCAACCAACCATGGATGGAAAATACACTTTTTTTAAATTTTTTTGGGGGGGTGTTGAGTTAGCACTCAATACTTGAATAACACTCGAAACAAAATTATTCAAGGGCAGAGATTTATTTATTTTTAATATTTATTTATTTTTTATTTTTTAGTTCTCGGCAGACACAACATCTTTGTATGTGGTGCTGAGGATCACACCCGGGCCACACACATGCCAGGCGAGCGCGCTACCGCTTGAGCCACATCCCCAGCCCAAGGGCAGAGATTTATAAAATAAAACTTTCACAAATGAATGAATACTTAAATATACAGCTCAAAAAGATCACTACCAGGAAAATTATTACAAGTGGAGCAACACCAAACAAGGCTTAATAAAGCTATTTAGTTTCAGAGATATAAAAGATAGAATCTTTTTAACACCCAGACAGTAGAATCAAATTGCTTGCAAAGAAAAAAAATGTAAGGCCAGTTTCAAACACTTTATATTAGACGCTGGAGACAACAGAGCACTATCTGCCATCTTCAAAGGAAGAATATGCTATGAACCAATAATTTTATAACTAGCAAAGGAAATATGATAATCAGATTTTATCTCAAAGAATATATTTGAATATGTAACTTTGAGATGAGTCAAAGAACTAATGAATAAGAAAGAACTAATAGGACAGGAATACCATTGGGAACCGAGTCTACTGTAAATACCAAATTAAACCTAAATAACTGAAAATTATTCCAAAAATATAGGGCTGGGGTTGTGGCTCAGAGTTAGAGCACTCACCTAGCATGTGGGAGGCACTGGGTTCGATCCTCAGCACCACACAAAAAATAAAGGTATTATTACAACTAAAAAAAAATTTAAAAAAAAATCAAAAACAGTTCAGCTGGGCACAGTGGCACATACCTGAAATCCCAGAGGATTGGGAGGCTGAGGTAGGAGGATCCCAAGTTCAAAGTCAGTCTCATCAACTTAGCGAAGCAACTTAGTGAAACCCCATCTCAATTTTTTTTAAAAAATGGGCCAAGGATGTGACTCTGTGGGTTTAATCCCTGGTGCCATAAATAAATAAATAATAAAAATAAAACAATCCAAAAGGATATAGAATGAGAAGTCTTGTTGCTATTCCCATAAACAGGTATTTGCTTTCACTAATCTCATGTGTGTTTCCTCTAGTTTATTTTCATACACAAGAAAGTATTATTTATTTTTGTATTTCTTCCTTTTAAAAAAAAGCTTGTTTAGTAGTGCATATATAATAAATTTTATTTAATAATAAATTTAATTTAAATAAATTTATTTACTTAATAATAAATCATGAAAACTTATTTTTATCTGCAATGTAAAAAATAAGTTAAATTGAAAGGAGGCAATAAGGACTCACAGTGTCAAAAAACAAGAGGGGGTTGAGTTTTTGAAAAAAGACTACCTGTTGAACTCCATCTCACACTTCTGGAGTTCAACAGGTAGTCTTTGCTGAAGATGACAGAGTACGTAAAGATTACACTTACTTAGACAAGTAACTACTTTTAGAACTAAAAATATATTACATATTTTTCCAGCTTCTATGACAGAAGGGGAACCAACCTATAATAAAATATATAAAATGAAGGAAATAAGAAAACAAACAAGAAATAAGAGAAGACCAAAATAGCTCTGTGATTATTCAGCCAACTAAACTTTTTTCATGACTTGTCAATCAATACTGACTTTAAAAGTATTTTTAGATGATATAAACAAAAACTCAGAAATTATTGGCTCACATAATTAGATAACAAGGATATTTGTGCAGATTAGAGAATTAAAGATCCAGGATGTGAGGGATTAAGAGCAGATGTTAGAGCTGCCAGGTTTCAGGAGATAGTAAATATCATTGCTTTGTCCCAGTCAGTGCAAGAAGCCCAGAATATTTTCATTGGCAAATAAGACTAAAGATAAATTTAATCACTCAGGAAGATAAAAAGAAATAACAAAATTTGGGGAAAGAATTATACGAAAGCACAGATTACAACTCCATGCTAACACAGACTATAAAAGAAACCCAAGAAAGAAATTAAAATTGTTATTCAAAAGAGTGCTGTTAAATAACTTCAGATAATCATTGAACTATTTTTAATCTCCAAGTAACACTAAAGTGTAACTGTTTCAGAGCATAGAAAAAGATGAAAAGCTTACCAAATTTTATTAAACAAAATAAGAACTAAAACCAAAGACGATATATAAAACAAATTAAGACTTGAGTGGCTAAGGCAAGAGGATCACAAGTTCAGTGCCAGCCTCAACAATTTAGTGAGGCCCTATGTAGCAAGACTGTCTCAAAATTTAGAAAATAAATAAATAAAAAGGGCCAGGAATGAAGCTCAGTGGTAACAGTCCCTGGGATCAATCCCCAGTACCAAAATAAAATAAAACCCCCTAAATATTAATCTCATTTAAAAAGATATACCATTTATATTAAGAAATCTATTAATAAAATTGAAATGAAGGAAAAACTTTATAAAATCTTATGATATAAACCAAAACAGAATTTAATGAAATTCAACAATCATTCCTGGGCATAACACACATTCTCAGATACTCTTCAAATCATCAGCCAGCATCATATTTATTGGTAAAACACTAGTTTAGCATTAATTCTATTAAAGTTAAGAACAAGTGCTTGTTAGCATACTATTATTTAATGTTCTAGAAGTTCTAGCCAACATAAATAGAAAAAAGAACAATGTGACTGACATACAAATTAAAAAGCATTTGTGTCATTATTTTAAGAACATTAACCGTATACCTGGAAAACTCAAAAGAACCAACTGAAATAGTAAAAGAGATAATGAAGTTGTTATTTAACCTAAGACCAACAAGAACTAATCAAAAAACTAACAGAATAAAAAAAAAGTCACATCCTCTATAACCACAAAAAACATTCTAGTTACATAAAAGTACAAGACAAAATTACAACAACTGAGAGGCTTTAAAGGCAATTTGAATAAAAAAGAAATACCTTCTTCTTGGATAAGACTCAAAATTGCAAGTATGGCAAAACCCCCCTAAAGTAACCCATTTTAATTTAATCACGACCTACAAAAATACTAATGAGATTTCTGGAGGAACTTAACAAAATTATTCTGAAAGCTTTGGGGGAAAAAATGAACATGCAATTTCCTTCTTTTTGAACTTTTTTAAAAATATTTTTTAATTGTTTATGGACTTTTATTTTATTTATTTGTATGTGGTGCTGAGAATCGAACCCAGTGCCTCATGCATACTAGGCAAGTGTGCCACCACTGAGCCACAACCCAGCCCAGCCCCCTTCTTTTTGAACTTTTTATTTTGAAAATTTTAAATCTACAAAAATGTTTCACCATATTTACTTTATTTCTCCCTTTCTACACATACTTTTTTTTTTCTGAAATAAACCAAAGGTTAAAGACACAACATTCATCCTTAATTACTTTAGCATATAGTCCTAAAAATATAGGTATTCTCTTGGGCTGGGGTTGTGGCTCAGTGGTAGAGTGCTTGCCTAGCATGCATGGGGTACTGGGTTCGATCCTCAGCATCACATAAAAATGAAATAAAGATATTGTGTGAAAAAGAAAGAAAGAAAGGTAGAAAGGTATTCTCCTACTTAACCTCAATGCTATAATCACATCCAAGAAATGGTAATCATAATATAGTCTAACACATGTTGTAGCATTATTAGGAATAAAGTATTGGGGTTTTCCCTGGTTCCTGACCAAGTGCTCCTAAAACCCTCATAATTTGGATTTTCTCTCCAGTTTCTGATAAAGAGCTTCAAAATCCCTTGGAATTTTCTGGGTGATAGGAGCATCTTTTGGTCTATAGAGGCAACTCTTGGCACACCTTCAGGAGCATTAGGAGGGTGACTGGTTACCATAAAGATTATGCCACAGACCCATAACTTTTAGCCCCACTCCCAATCATCAAGAAAGGACAGGGGTTCAAGATTAAATAATAATTTATTGATCTATTTGATGAAACCTCCATTAAAACACCTAAATAAGAGTTTGCAGTTTCCAGGTTGGTGAGCTCAGTGGTCTTCAAAGAGAAGGCATAAAAGGTCCACATACTCCCTACCCCCATACTTCGCCGTGTGTATCTCTCCTATTTGGAAATTGCTTCTGAGATGTACAAGTAACAACCTATTTGGTTGTTGGAGTAGGCTGAGTTGTGACCTGCTGTAGCAGATTATCAAATCCAAGCAGAGGGTTGTTAAGATTCCTTGATTTACAGCTAGTTGGCCATAAGCTATGTGCGGCCCAGAACTTGGCATTGGCATCTGAAGTCTTGTGGGAATGAGTCTTTCAACTCTAGGTAGAGAACGTCAGAATTAAATTGAACTGTTGGTGTTAGAGGACTAAAGAATTCATTGCTATAGGGAAAAACTCACTGTAGTCCACATTCAAATTTACCCAACTCCCTCCACAATGGCCTTTATATCTTTTTTCTTTTTGTTTTAACCTTCTCATTTTTTTTAAATGGTTGAATGAAATTTATTGTTTGGCTAAACTGAATTTTCAACCAACCCTCACTTGATTAACACTTGAGTTTCTTCTAGGTTTTTTTACTTTTTATTTATTTATAGTTTTTTTGGTGGGGGGACGCTACGGATCAAACCAAGGCCATTATGCATGCAGGCAAGCAAAGCACTCTACCACCAGTACCCCCACTCCCTTCAATGACAAATATACAACTACTTTTAAAATCCAGCAATCTGATCAACCATTACATTTTAATTTAATTTACATGCTTTGGACTCTTAATCTAAAATAGTCCCCCATCTCCATCTATTTTTTTGCACCCCATCAGGAAAGCCCATATCAGTCTGATCCATTATGTAATGTTAAATATTAGCCAAGTCCTAGTTGTAAAGGTATTCACACCATTTTTAAACTACTCTGTGTGATAATGCTTTCAACCTATGAGCACGTTATATTCCAAATAGCTATTCACCAAATAGTGTTACATTCCAAAAAAGCTTTTCACTGATGATCCTTTTCTGAACTAATGATTACACTTGGGGTTGCAAAATAATGATTCTTCTGATTCCATCATTTCTTCTATATTTATCCATCTTGAAATCTATTAAGAACACCACCTAATAGCTGGGCAGGTGGCCCACACCTGTAATCCCATCGGTCCAGGAGGTGATTTCAAAAAGGCAACCTTAGCAACTTAGCAAGGCACTATGTAATTCAATGAGACCCTGTCTCTAAATAAAATATAAAAAAGAAAAAGGGCTGGGGATGTGGTCAAGAGCCCCTGGGTTTAATCCCTGGTACCAAAAAACAACAACAACTAACAACAACAACAAAAAAACTCACCAGCCATCTGCTTCATGTCAAGATTAACCAAGAAGCAAAGAGTCTGAGTCCATCGACAACCCTGATATGCTGAGTGAGTGCTATTTCAGAGAAAAGTTAACACTTGCATCTAGTTTGAGTCACTGACATTTCGTCTTCATATTAGCAACCAACCCTATCCTCCAGGTACCTTCTTATGCTACAAAGCTAATAAAAGTGGTTATATGATACCTAATTTATGTTTGATTATAAACATCACTTAATTATGAATCAGGCCTCAATTGTGCAAATATACATAGTTAAGGTGGAAAAACGGAATTTAAGGTTTTATTCTGTAGCAATTAGTCTCTTGAACTTCAAGATATTATCTTAAAAATATAATCTTAAAGTTGGGATCTATATGTAACAAGGCTTACACAGGAGGCATTCACAATTAGGGGTTTTGAATGCAAGTTTTGACATAATTTTTAAAGTATTCCTCAGATCTAGACAACTTTGTCAGTAATAAATTTTTCCCCCTCTAGCCTGATCTCTTTCTGCATATTTAAAGAAAACTTTTTAGTTTCAATCTGCTTTTATTCCCAGTAGATTAAGTATTTGCTAAACACCTGACCATCTGTGTAAGTACTGTGGTCTACCAAGAATTCAGGCTGAACTGTACACTCTGGAATGCTTTAAGACTCTCCAGAACAAGACAAACCTTGGTTTTCATTCTCCTCAAACTCTTACAAAATGATGTACAATTCCTATAAGGAACCACATTAGAAAGTTTGCATCACTAAAGCCATAATTCCCTTTGCAACAACCCCGACAGATGAATACCAATCTTAGTCAAAAAATAAAAGCACAGGGAGTCAAGTAAAGAAAAGCAGGTATTTTATATTAAAGGTAGAAATGGAGAGAAATCTTTGACTATACATTTCTTGGAGTCTTGAAAAAGAAAGGGGAAAGAAAAAGGAAGGTATTAAGAATAAACTTTACCCTTTCAAAATTCCAGTAAAAAACTACTGTGTTTGCCTACAACACCCATCTTTCCAAGCCAGATTCTTTTTTTTTCCTTTTTTTTTTTAAAGAGAGTGATAGAGGAGAGAGAGAGAGAGAGAGAGAATTTTTTTTAATATTTATTTTTCAGTTCTCGGCGGACACAACATCTTTGTTGGTATGTGGTGCTGAGGATCGAACCCAGGGGCCACACGCATGCCAGGCGAGCGCGCTACCGCTTGAGCCACATCCCCAGCCCCAGCAAGCCAGATTCTTTAAAAAAATAAAATTTTTTAAAACTCTCTCTTATAGAAACCTAAAACAAGCCTCTGCTTAACGTGAAGAAACAGCCTAATCAACAAGGGTCTAACTGCATAGAAAAGCCCTTCACTGACTCAGTGAATATGCAATAATTGAAGCAACTATTGAAAAAAAAGTCAAAAAACTTTAAAAAAAATCAGATATTGTGCTTAGGTACTTTATACAAACAGTATCTTTGCAAGAATATGAAATCAGAATTTTAAGAAATGCTGCATTATCAAAAGTCATATATACAATTGAGTATATCCATGGGAAAATGGAATTTGGGGAAGACAAGGGAATTTCAAGTTACAGTAAGAATTATTTCTCATTAGGAATATCAGTAATAAAGGCATGTTTTTAGCTATAGGTGTATGTTATAAAATCTGAACACTACTAGGAAAGTCCTACAATTGACTGCATCTCACTTGTGTGTGCCTCCTTTCCTCTCATGGTCATTAGCAAGCATAGTGGCCTTCAAATTACCATCTGGGTAAGAATGACAGTGCTGTCCAACTGCCATTCTCTTCTCATGCCATTAGTATCCCATATGGGTATCTGATTGTGTTATAACATATAATAATTTACTTAATTAAAATTGTGCTCCTTAGTTAATAAATCCCATTTAAAAAAACCTCAATCTATAAGACAGGTGGCTATTATTTAATAATGTTTCTCAACAACTTAATTATATAGACACTATTATTACATAGAAATTCTATTTAACTCATGAGCATATAGAACCGTGGGAGGTCATTTAAATATAATAATACAAGTCCATCACATCCACTATTCATAAACTTAGAACCCAAGGTAAGTTTGGACAGGGAAATGCATTTCTCTTGTTCCTTTGGTACAAATCAGATCCTATAAGCCTCCTACGAAATCTTAACTATTTTCAATGTGAGTCTAAAGGTTAAAGGGTAATTGTAAACTGCCCTACTGCTATCTTTAGAATCAATGAAGACAAAAGTATATAGTACTTCCATTTTACAAGGAGGTTAACTGGCTCAACCAAGGTCAAATACAAGTGGTACTAAAACATTCCTGACTACTACATTATCTTTTAAAACCAATTTCTTGGAATCATTTCCAAATACTTTACAATGTTTACTAAGTGCACATTTTGAGTCTGTGATTCTTTAGTAAAGTAAAAACTATATTCAACTGTCTTCCCATTTTCATCTACTTTGATAAACTTTGAGGAAATTATGATATTACTCTCAGACCTATATAAAGAAAAGAAATTCCAAAGTCAAAGTTCTTTAAAGAAACGACCCTTTCATTTTGGTAGATATGCCTGTAATCCCAGTGACCTGGCAGGCTGAGGCATCACAAGTTTGAGTCTGGCTTGAGCAACTTAGCAAGACCCTGTTTCTAAATAAAAAACAAGCTGGGGATGTAGCTGGGTGGTAGAGCACCCTTGGGTTCAATCCCTAGTAGCAAAAAGAAAAGAAATTAAAACACTTATTTATAATTCGTTAGTCAAAGACTAAGTATCAAAGAGAATTTAGAACATTTCAAAATTTGTGGGTTGCATCTAAATTTTCTTCTATAATTGTATAATTAAATGTTTATATTAGAATGCAAAGTATCAATGATCTAAGTTTTCACTTAAACTAGAAAAAAAACAAAATAAAGTAAGCATTAGAAAGGAAATGATAAAAAACAGAAGTTGATGAAATTGAAATACACAAAAAATTTTAAAATCAAAATCTGAATATAAAAACTGGTAAGTTCTAGGCAAATTAACAAGGATAAAAGACAAAACAGGTACAAATTATCAATATTAAGAATGAAAAAGGAAATATCAGTACAGCTGTGCAGAACCACTCTATGGACACTATGGACATAAATTCAACAACTTAGATAAAATGCACCAATTTCTTAAAAGCCACAAACTACTAAAACTCACTCAAGAAGAAATATTTATTTATTTATATGTGGTTTATTTATATGTGGTGCCTCACACATGCCAAGCAAGAGCTCTACCACTGAGCCACAACTCCAGCCCCAGAGTTCTGCTATTTTTAATTCTTAAAAAAGAACACTGTTACCTGGAGCATGGATTCACTATAAACAAGGATTAAGATCCCCCCTTCCAAAAAAAGATCCTACAAGGCTCAAAATATTTGAAAAGAAAAAGAGAAGTAGGGCTGGGGGTGTAGGTCAGTAGTAGAGCTCTTGCCTAGTATGCATAGGATGGCCCTGGGTTACATCCCTAGCAACAACAGGGTATAACAAAATTTCTGAGATTATTCCTTTGCTCCAAACTTTTAATCTTCCCATCTCACAGGGTTAAAGTCCTACAGGTCTTTTCCTACTAACTCTTCCCTATATTCCAGTCACGCTGAGCTCCTTGCTATTCCTTTAAAAGGCCAAGTACACTCCTCCTCAGGACCTGTTAACTGTTTCCCTCTACCAGGAATGCTCTTCTTAAAGATATCCAGATGGTTCACTTCCTCATCTGTTTAAATGTTATCTTCCCAAAATGGCCTTATCTCACATCTCAGTACACCTTTTACTAGTCATGTATATTCCCCCTAGTTTTTTGTCTCTGACCTCAACAGAAAACAAACTACAAAAGAAAATGCCTTTGTTTTATTCACTGCTATCTCTCAATAGTCTAGAACAGGAACAGGGTCTCATAAGAATGTGCAGAACAAGATGTTGCACAACGATGGCATACATGCCTCCAATCAAAACCTGGCAGACACCAAAAAGAGCGAAGAAAACGGTTTAGAACCCTGCACGCTCTGCTACTTAGAATGAAACTGACTACCTTTTAAAAGAAAATACTTTAAAAAAGAAAAACCTAATGAATGGGTGTATTCCTAAAGACAAAAAATATTAATGCTAAGCGCCTCCATGCTGCAATTTCGCTGGCTTATCACACAAAACGATCCCTGAGCCATCTTTCCACAAACTAAGAAACTCTAGGTATAAAGATTCTTAAAGGGAAATAGAAGGGGAGTTAAAGAATTAATGATATATAGTCGCTAGGTAATACAGAATAAAAAGAGTCCAAACTTGGGAGTACAGAGCAAACTACCCCAAATCGGAATCTGCAAGGCTTGCCCCCTGGAGTCACTTGGAAGCAGAAATTTTCTATTTTGGGCGGCAGGCTGGGTATGAGGACTAGATCCGGAGGAGCAGGGGGCGTGGGGTTTAGGAGAAAGAGGCCCGAACTCCGAGCTGGAGGCTGGTGCTGAGCGGGGCTAGACTCCTCTCCTTTCATTTTCTTGCAAGAGAAAAGGGAAAGTTGATTGCGTCTCCCCGCTCCCCAAAAGGCCTGGGCGAGGGCTGGTGAAGCTGACCCTCCCCTTGCGCTAGCCAGCAAGGCCACGGCGGCCGGCTCACCCGGCTCACGGTTGATCTCGATGTCGAAGTGGCACTGCGGCCGGTCCTGAGCCCCCATCACGACGGCGGCGGCGAGAGCTGGAGAGAGGGGAGGAGAGCAGTCAGGGCGGGCGCCGAGGCGGGGCGGGGCGGAGCCGCGCCACGGTCGCCTCGCGCGGGCCGGTCGCGACCGCGCGGGAGGCCAGATCGGCCCTCCAGCCCCAGCCTCCCAGTTCCCAGGAGCGCGCACATAGGCTCGTCACCTGGCTGGCTCCAGGCTGAACCACTCCGCGTCAGCAAAGGAGAAAATACTGCCGCCGCCGCCAGACCCAAACGCCACTAACGGAACGCCGCCTCCTACCCCGGGCCGGCCTCCCAGTGCCACGCCAAACCCCGCGAGAAACGGAAAAAATACCGCGAGAAGTGGGTGGATAACCGTACGGGGCAACCGGAGGCGGTTCCGTACTGGGCGTGGCGGGAGCGCTTCGGAAGGCTTTAGTGGGCTCTCCAGTATCTGCGCGGATCCTTTCTGCCCCACCCTTTGGAACCAGTCGGCCAATCTGGGAGGCTTGGACGCTCCGGCGCTCTTTACTGCTCCTTACTCTGGGGAAGCGGCTTCGCTTTCCCTAATATCGCGAGACTTCCTGGTGGTAGAGTTCTGTGAATGTGCGGAGAAAATCGATGAAGTTTAAAGAAGCAGGTGGCATTGTGGCCTGTTTTCTTTTTTCGCGAGTAGTGGTTATGACTATATGGTACTGTTAGGTCGACCGGCCCACTTTAAAGGCCTTTCAACTGAGGAGTGCGTTCATTTCTGGCCTGTCGGGGGTAGTTCCTGGCCGTACGCTCACTGAGAATTCTGCAGCTTTTGTGAATGGTCAATTCCAGTCTTTTGCCCATTTTTTTTTTTTAAATCTATCTCTTCGTCTTCCTATTGAATGTAAAAATTCTGAACACAAATGTTTTATCAGGTGGATATATGTATGTTAGACACATGATTGCTAATACTTTCTCCCAGTGTGGGTCTTGATCTTTCATTATTTTGACTTTAAGCTTTTAGTTTGGTTGCTTTTCTTTTGTTGTTTCTGCTCTTTCTGTGCTCAGAATTCTGCCTGTCCCAAGTTTACGAAGATTATTTTCTCCTGTTTTCATGTGGAAATTTCAGTTTTACTTTTTGTCTAAGTCTGCTGCCTCCCCACCCCACCCCTACCCGACCCCGGTACTGAGATTTAAACCCAGGGATGATTTATCCCCACCCCGTTTCAATTTTTAATTTTAAAACAGGGTCTCACTAAGTTGCCAAGGCTAGTCTGGAACTTGGCGATCCTGTTCCTGCCTCATCCTCCCCAGTGGTTGGAATTACAGGCATGTGCCTCTGTGCCCGGCTGAAATTTTTTGTTTGGGTGCTGAGGATCAATCCCAGTACCACACGCATGCTGTGCAAGCACTCTTCCACTGAGTCCCATACCCACTCCTTAGAATTAATCTTTCTTATGGTGTCAGGTAGGATTTGGAGTTCACATTTTCCTGGAGGGATATACATTTATTGAAAAGGCTATATTTTTTAATCCCTACCACTCCGGAGGTTGAGGCAGGAGGATTGCAAGTTTGAAGCCATCTTAGAAATTTAGTGAGATCCTGTCTCAAGAAAAGGTTGGAATGTAACTTAATGGCAAAGCCTCCCTGGGTTCAATCCCCAGTACCAAAAGAAAAGAAAAAGCTTTCTTTTATTTATACATTGAATTTTATTTATACATTGAACACCTTGACTTGTGGTGTATCTATTTCTTGACTCTTCCATAGATTCATGTGTCTATGTCAGTGTCACATTATTTTTGTAAAATTGCTTTTTAAAATTGTAAAGTATGCATTACAGAAATTTTAGCATTTTAACCATTTTTAAGTGTATAATTCAGTGGTGTTATGTACGTTCAGGTGTGCAACCATTACCACCACCACATTGCAGAATTGAAGCTCTGTACCATTAAACACCTCCCCCTCCCCAGCTCCTTGCAAACACCCTTCTATTTTCTGTCTGTAAAATTTGACTACTATAATTACCTCAAATGAGTAGAATCATACAGAACTTTTCTTTTGTGACTGGCTGATTTCATTTAGCAAAACGTCTTCAAATTTCATATATGTTGCTACATGTAAAAATTCCAGTTTTTGAGGTTATTGTGTTTATATACCAAATTTATTTATCTACATTGATGGATACTTGGGTTACTTCTATTTTTGGGGGTGTTGTGATTAGTGCTACTATGAATGTGAGTGTACAAATACCTCTTTCAGCCTCTGCTTTCAAATATTTTGGGTTTATGCCAGAATTGAAATAGCTGGATCATATGCTCATTCTATTTAAAAAAAAAAAAATTTTTTTTTGGTACCAGGTATTGAACACAGGAGCACTTAACCACTGAGCCACATCCTAACCCTTTTTATATATTTTATTTAGAGTCAGGGTCTCTTAATTTGCTTTAGGGCCTCACTAAGTTGCTAACACTGGCTTTGAACTTGTGACCCTCCCACCTCAAACATACATCTGCTCTTTTAAAAAAAAAAATTTTTTTTAGTTGTAGGTGGACACAATATCTTTATTTATTTATTTTATATGGTGCTGAGGATCAAACCCAGGGCCTCACACATAGGAGGCAAGCCCTCTACCCCTGAGATACAACCCCAGCCCATGCACCTACTCTATTTTTAATATTTTTGAGGAACTGACATAGTTTTCCATAGGAGCTACACTGTTTCATATTTCCATCAACATTTCACAGGGTTCCAGTTTCTCCACATTCTCACCCAATACATATTTTGGGGGGTTTTGATAATCACCATCCTAATAAAGTGGCACACTGTTTTGATTACTGACGTTTTATAGTAAATGTTAAAATAAATTCACTTAAATACTTTTTAAGATATCTCTGCCCTCGTTCTATATGTCAGATCACTGGCCCTTCTATACGTCTCAGAAGTACTATCCTTAGAGCTTGCTAGTTTTAAGTCCAAAATATCTACCAGATAAACAGTCTCTTGGACTCAACATTTGTAATCCAAGCTTAAGAAGTTGGTGGTTGTTATGATTTGGACCTTAAATGTCCCTCAAAGGTCATGTGTTGAAGGATTAATTGTTCATCTGTGGTGCTATTGCAAAGTGGGGCTTAATGGAAGGGAGTTAGGTCTTTTGGAACATATCCTTGAAGGGGATATTGGAACCCTGACCTTTTCTCTCTCTCTCCTTCCCCTGCCCCTTTATTTAAGCCCGGGTCTTGCTAAATTGCTGAAAGTCTTGCTAAATTGTAGAGCCTGGCCTTGAACTTGTGATCCTCCTGCCCCAGCCTCCTGAGTTACTGGGATTACAGACAGGCATGGGCCACCACACCCAGCTTCCTGGAATTCATTCTTTTCTTAATATTTATAAAGTCTCCTTCCTACTATTGATACTATTGATACTATTGATTATTTGACCTGGGACAAATGACTTTGATCTCTTTGGAGTTCAGTTTCTTTACCTGTAAAATAAGTGAAATCTCATCTAAAGTTCTGCCGTACTCAGATTTTTTTATTTTATTCTGCCCTGTGAGAAGAAATAACATTTTAGATGATTTGAAGATAAAATATGTTATTTGGTGTGATGTTAAGATGAAGAAACTTCTGGAACAAGACAGGCCTGGACTGGAATCCACAAAAGGACCAACACCTCCTCCCTCATCCCTAAAGTGGTAGAAATTGGTATCTAAGGAGTTTACAAACTCAGACTTAATTTGCCCACAATTACCATGAAAGAGAACTCTTGGTAGTGAGAATTTTCAGGTACTGATTCTGGGTATCTAGCACTTGAGAGAGAAATCACATCAACAGTTGGAATTATAAATTCATTATTCATAATTAATTGTGAATTCATAATTCAGGCAAATTAATCAAGAATGCTATTGGTGAAATAGATGAAATAAATAATTTTCTAAAGATGGAATGACTAAAACTGACTCAGAAAAGGTCTGATTAAATCAATAATCATTGAAGAAATTGATCTAATAATCTCAAATTTTTCTCCAAACAAATGTGGGAAACATTTTGAGACAATCAAATGGGAAATCTAATTGTCTTCTAGAAATAAGACCAAGGAAATATATTTAATATGTTAAATGTCATAATGAAATTTTGTTTGTATAAGAAAATATCCTTTTTTTTGGAGATGCATAATGAAGTGTGTAGGGACGAAAACATGATGTCTGATATTTGCTTTAAAATTCTTTATAAAAGAAAAATAAAATAGACAGCCATGGTGGTGCAAGCCTAAAATCCTAGCGACCTGGGAGTATGAGGCAGGAGATTTGCAAGTTTGAAGCGAGCCTCAGCAAATTATCAAAGCCCTAAGCAACTTAGCAAGACCTTGTCTGAAGATGAAAAATAAGAAGAGCTGGGAATGTAATTCAGTGGTTAGGCACCCCTGGATTCAATGCCAGTACCAAAAAATAGAAAAAAAAATAAAATAAATTTTAAAATAGACATCAAATGAAATAAATGTGTCAAAAATCTTAATTGTTGCCTCTAGGTGATTAAAAAAGGGGGATTTATTTAGCTATGTTCTCTATTTTTATATATCTTTGAAATTATTCATAATAAAACAGTAAGAACATATATAGCCTCCTCTACAAAAGACAGGCCCAGATTATTTTGTAGGTAAATTTTATCAGATCTTCAATAAATAATAAGGCTTTTCTCAAAGTATTTCAGAAAATAGGAAGAGAGCTATGACATTTATTTTTGTGATATCAAGACCAAAGTCAGTGCAAGAAGGTTGTAGACCAATCTCATTATAAACATGAATTTAAAATTCAAGTAAAATATTAGGAAGGCAAGTTGGCCATATTTTAATCCCAAAATATTCATGACCTAATTGGTTTTAGCTCAGGGATATGACTCAAAATACATCAAATAAA
The DNA here is from genome assembly GCF_052094955.1 of Ictidomys tridecemlineatus. Taxonomy (NCBI): domain Eukaryota; kingdom Metazoa; phylum Chordata; class Mammalia; order Rodentia; family Sciuridae; genus Ictidomys; species Ictidomys tridecemlineatus. Next base: position 20,160,404 of record NC_135478.1, read on the forward strand.
TATATTTCTATAATTCCAGATTAGCATTTAAAAAGTTAGACAATTATCCCAATATTTGGTGTATTGGTTATCAATTTTTTGGCCTCTAAACTCTGAATGCACCCTTCATTATATATCCTTTGTAATATACTATTCAGCCTCAAGCAGGGATCCCTGATCCAACCCCTCTCCCCTAAAAGTAACTTTCACATGCTTATAACCTGAGAGAAGGAGAAAGGAGAGAATAAGAATAAAATGAGAATATACCTGAACAATGTCTATTTTCTTACAGCATTTTGGAAATTAAAAAAACTATCCTAGGTCTTAAGTAAACCAGTCCCCAAAAAACAAAGGCTGAATGTTTTCTCTACTGATCCATAATAGGGGTGGGGGCATGGGAGGAATGGAGAAATTTTGGAAAGGGCAAAGCAGAGGGAGGGCAAGGGAGGGGGCATGGGGGTAGGAAAGATAGTGGAATGAAACAGACATCAATACCCTAGGTACATGTATGATGACACATGTAGAAGAGAAATGAAAAATTGTGCTCCATTTGTGTAATATGAGTTGAAATGCATTCTGCTGTCATGTATAACTAATTAGAACAAATAAATAAATTTTAAAAAAGAACTCATCAAAATGCAAAAAAAAAAAAAACACAAAACTATCCTAGGTCTTAAATAGGATCATGCAGAAGATCTCTATTAATGTATATAATTGGTCTGAGACGAGAATCTTCTGAAAGGTCTGATCCCAAAGTTAACCTTTGGCTGAAGTCCGAGAACTTGAATGGTAAATACTCCATTCATAAAACTCTCCCTTTGCCTAAATTATTTGTGCAAACAATATGGCTTAGACTGAACACCTGCTTTCCTTCTGGGAGTCTGGAATTTGGGTATGTGCTAAGCCGAGGACACATATACATCCTGCCCCCAACAAAAACATGGGCACTGTGTTTTAATGAATTTCATGGTAGACAATAATTCACATGTGTTATCACAATTCATCACTGCAGGAATTTCACATCCTGTGTGCCTCCACTGGGAGAGGACTCTTAGAAGCTTGCACCTGGTTTCCTCTGGGCCTTGCCCCATGCCTTTTCCCCTTGTTTTGTGTCCTCTTTTTATAATCTATCATAGCTAAGACTATATACTGAGTTCTGTGACTCCCTCTACTGAACCGTCAATCCTGGAGGTAACCTTAGGGACTTATGACATAAAAATAGGGCCAGAATTTAGTTAAAAAAAATATATACAGCCAGGCATGGTTGCCCACACTTGTAATTCCAGTGGCTCAGAAGGCTAAGGCAGAGAGATCATGAGTTCAAAGTTAGCCTCAGCAATTTAGTGAGGCCCTAAGCAATTCTATATGAACCTATCTCTAGATGAAATACAAAAAGGGCTGGGGATGTTGCTCAGCAGTTAAGTGCCCCTGGGTTAAATCCCTGACACCAAAAACAACAATAACAACAACAAGCCCCCCCATATATATATATATGAAAAATTGTGCTCCATTTGTGTACTATGAGTTGAAATGTATTCTGCTATCATGTATAACTAATTAGAACAAACAAATAATTTTTAAAAAAGAACTCATCAAAATGCAAAAAATAAAAACCCACAAAAGTATCCTAGGTCTTAAATAGGATCATGCAGAAGAAACCCCCCTTCTCTCTCTCTCTCTCTCTCTCTCTCTCTCTCTCTCTCTATATATATATATATATATATATATATATATACACACACACACACACACACACACACACATAACTTTTGAAAATATACCTTAAATACTTGATTTTCCCCCCTCTGTTTTTTTTTTTTTTTTTTTTTTTTTTTTTAAATTTTAATATTTATTTTTAGTTTTTGGCGGACACAACATCTTTGTTTGTATGTGGTGCTGAGGATCGAACCTGGGCCGCACACATGCCAGGTGAGCGCGCTACCGCTTGAGCCACATCCCCAGCCCCCCCCCCTCTGTTGACTACAAGAATATTTGATGGGGTACAGGAAAGTATGTATTTTGATAGAAAAATATCCTTGTGTTGTTGGTCAAAGTCAGATGTTCTTTCTGCGTGGACAGCAGGGAACACTGATATGGCAGCTTCAGGCATACATCTTTATAACCTAGCAATCTCAGGGGAAAGCATTTTTCCTGCCAGATTCAGTGAGGAAAAAATCCTAGGGAAAGCTTCTGATTGGCTTGATCAGGTCCATATGCCCATCTCTGTATCAATCTGGGTGACCAAGGGAATGGGTAGATACTGTGATTGATCAGCTTAGGGTGGAGCCAGTAATCAGGAGAAGGTATGGAGGTATGGCATGGAGGTATGAGATGGTCACTGAGGCAATGGCTATGAACTAAAAAGCTACTTCAATTAAGAATACTACACCTAGCTCTGGAGGCGGACGCAGGAGGATATGGAGTTCAAAGCTAGCCTCAGCAAAATCTAGGCACTAGGCCACTCAGTGAGACCCTGTCTCTAATAAAATGCAAAATAGGGCTTGGGATGTGGCTCAGTAGTCCTTGAGTTCAATCCCTGGTACCCCCCACCCCCTAAACAAAAGAATATTGGCCTTTTAGGTTAGTGACCTTTTTGCCACTAACTTGTTTTAAAGCATAGTTGTATTTTTACAAAAATGTGCCGCTTCATCCTTTTTAGGAGGGAGCATGGATCCCATAAAAAGCCGACTGCAACATATACCTCTTGTCAAATGGGACCCTTACTCATTTTATTTTAACCCTACTTGTTTACTGGTTTCATTTCCCCTCAGTTCTTCTTCGAAATCTTGGCTCTGACACTTTTCCTGGACACAAGCCTTTGAAAGCAGGTTGGGTTTGGGTAAAAAATTGTTCAAGCACTCCCAGTGATATTGGAAGCCATGTTGGCTGAGCCAGTCCATCTTTGTCTACCCACCAGGAATGAGGCATTAGACAACTAGTATCTTGGTTTTGTTTTACTCTAGAAGTGGGCTCTGAGACAGTGAGTTTAGTGCAGCTTGTTTATTTAGGAAGTGCTGAATGTTTGTGTCCTCCAGAATTCATACATATGTTGAAATTCTAACCTCCAAGATGATGGTTTTAGGAAGGCAGGGTCTTTAGGAGGTGATTAGAGTAGAGACCTCATCAATGGGATTAGAGTCCTTATAAAAGATTCCTGAAAGAGACTCCTTGCCCATGTGAGGATACAATGAAAAGAGGGCTGTCTGTGACCCAGGAAATGGGCTCTCAACAAATTTTCTGGGACCTTGATCTTGAGCTTCCTAGCCTCCAGATCTGTGAGAAATAGACTTTGGTTATTTATAAACTATCCGGTCTATGGTATCTTGTAATAGAAGTTCAAAGGGACTAAGACAGGAAGTAATCCTGCAAAAGTACATTCAGGGAGCAGGGAAGTAAAACAAAAAAGATAACCAATAGTGTATGATATTAAGCCAGCTATCACAAGAGGGAGACTGGAGCGTCATCCTGCTGAGGAACTCAGGCAACCAGTACAAATGAAACACCTTAGAATCATCCCACCAGAGGGGTGAGGGCGCTGGATATTCGTGAAGCAGACAGCTGGGAGTCATCTGGAGCCCATGTGTAGGAAAGTTCAGTGAAGTTGGAAAAAAGTTCAAGGAATGAGAGTGGGTGCTGACTGCTTCAGCTACATCTGACAACATCTACATCTACAGCTTTTTGTTTAGGAATTGAAAAATCATAAGACTTTTCTATGATATACAAGAAGCACTTGATAATTTGCACATGTAATTCTTTGCAGCTTCAACATCTGGGCAATTGCTCAGGCATCTCTGAACCTGCAGGATGCCCTGGTCTCTGCCAGAGTGTGGGTCTTTTCTATATTGCCAGGTCTAGAGGTTCACCAAAGGCAGGGCCCAGTGTCCCTCCACCTGTTTTCCTCACTGGAGAGCCCTGTACAAGGCCTTGTCAAATGAGGACTCCTGTTATAATTGAATCCATGAACACATAGGTATTGCTGTATAAATAGAATAGACACAGAGAGAGAAAAAAACATAATGGAGGATCTTTGTTAAGCTCTTGCCTCTGCTGTTCCCTTTGATGGTCATGTGTCACTTTCCTTGTTTATATCTCAGCTGCAGTTTCAACCTCTTCAGGTCATCTTGTGTTCCATAATCTAAAGTAACCAGCAAATACTTTTGAGCACATTATCCTGTTGTAATTCTCTGCATAATAAAGCTGTTCTTATTTATGCTTATTGTCATTTTACTTCCCACAGGAAGCACAAAGAAAGGTTCCATGAGATCAGGGACACCATCTGGCTTCCTCACTGCGGTATCCTCAGCATAATTCTAGTTGATCAATAAATATTTTTTGAATTAAACAGCACAGAGATGGGAAAAAAAACTTCCTTTGGGTTTAGAAAGGAAGAAGATCCAATAACTCAAGAGAACATTTAGATTTTGGAGGAATATTTGGGACTTTGAAAACAGGTGACAAATTAACTCCTGAAAATTGTTTTTATTAAACTGGAATAGATTTTCCAGGCACAGTGGCACGTATCTATAATCCTACTGACTCAGGAGGATTGCAAGTTCAAAGCCAGCCTCAACAACTTAGTGAGGCCCTAAGCAACTTAGAGAGACTCTGTCTTAAAATAAAATATAAAAAAAGGCTGGGGATATGGGTCAGTGGTTAAGTGCCCCTGGGTTCAATCTCCAGTACAAAAAAAAAAAAGGAATAGATTTTAAAACAATATCAGGTGGCACATGCCTGTAATTCCAGTGATTTGAGAGGCTGAGGCAGAAGGATCACAAGTTCAAGGACAGCCTGGGCACTTAGTGAGACTCTGTCTCAAAAAATTAAAAGGGCTGGGGATGGAGTCAGTGGTAGAGCACCCCTGGATTCAATCCCCAGTTTAAAAAAAAAAAGTGGTGGAGTAACAATAAAATAAAGATACTATGTATTCAGCTTAATTAATACACTCTGATCATCTCCACTAATGGAGGTTTATTGCAAAGGTTCAAGGACACATAAGATAGTACTTAACATCATTTCCTTGCTAGTCATCATGACTAAGAGTCTCCAGAGGTAAAATTGGGACGTCAAGAGACCTCATGAAGTGGAAAAATAGCCTAACATTCTGTGGAACACAATCCAACCTCAAATTATCTGCTTTCTTTGTTTTAGCTGATAACTTCATCCGAGGAGTGTGATAATGACAAGTCACCACTGTTGCAAATCTTAAGAGGCAAGTTTGGGATGGTATCCCTAGAGAACAGACACACTCCTGGGCTATTGAGAGATCAATCAGCTTAAAAATGTGAGTTGGAGAAGGGCTCAGATAGGTTGCGTGGCGGGTCAAGTCTTGAAGCAGGTCCTCTGAGAAGGGAGAGTGATTAATATAGTCTGATTAATATAGATCATTGCTGGGTCTTTTTTCCCCTAATCATTTTTCACAGCCATATTGGTTCCTAGGTCCTTTGAATGGGATGGTGGCTGCTGTGTTTTGGATGGGCAGGAGTGCAGATAGCTATCTAGTCTGCACCAGCTTTTCCAGGGTATTTCCTGGAAATAGGTCATAGGTTAGGCTGTGGCCATGTAACCCCAGCCATTCTCAGAGGCTTGGGATTTGCCTAGTCTACAAATTAAGCATCCTTCCAAAAGACAAAGGGAGAGAAACACAGCCATCACAAATCTACTTCCCTTTGAGGGATAGCTGAGTTTTGTCTTCAAGACTATTTCCCTTCCCATCTCAGAAGCTGCACTTAATTACTATAGGCCACACTCTTTTGCTGAGCCTGTATTCCCCTGCAGAGGAGCCTCTGGTGTTTTGTCATAGACCCTGTCCCATCCAATGGGCTGCAGCCAGTATCAGATAATTCCTACAAAGTAAGACTCACTTTTTGCTGGCAGAGCCCAACTTAGAGGCCTGCCATGCAGCTCCTTTATTCTGTCTCCTTTGACATTCAGGGAGCCAATTAAAGCCTGCTTGTTATAACAAGGGGTTACTACAGGTTGCCTCATCTCTCTCTGGTTGTCAGTTCTGGGACATCTTGCATGCTTCTCAGAAGTTCCCACAATTGAACTTCTATTACCAATCACAACAATGCAATGGCTTTTCTTCTTTCCTTTCATACTCTCCTTATGGCCTTACTCCTACTCCCTGAGATCATCTTTTAAGTAATCATATTGCTCCCAAGGTTTTGTTTTGGGTTTTGTTTTAGAGAAGGCTCAAGGTGAACAGTCAGCCTATGCCCACATCCCAGATGGAACTAGTCTGGTGGCTCCCTGGGTGCCGGGTCCTATGTAAACAAATCAAGCTGCCTAGCAAAGAGGGGCAGCTGCCATCCCACTCCAGCTGATGGTTACCACATATTTCTGCAAGCCCAGAACTGCTAGAAACCTAGGCTTTAATGGGAAATATTTTAAATATTAGCAACAAATTCAAAACTAAAAAACAATGCACAGTCCCAACACATCTGTTGACCAGATCAGGCCCATGAGCAGCCCACTGTGCCAACTGGTATAAAGTATGGGCAACAACTTCATGAACAGTGAAGAAGACTATAAATGAGCTAAAACCATTAGGATAGCCAATTGAGAGGGAAAGCTAAGGATCAGGCTCTCTCCCAGATTTGAGAAGGCCTAGGGAGGGCCAGAGCCCTCAGATAATACATCTGAGCTAACACACCTTGAGTATTTACTATGGCCCAACACATACTGCTTTATTTCAATCTCAGTCTCAGGAGGAAGGTAGTTTTTTATTTTGTTTTGGGTTTTTTTTTTTTTTGGTACTAGGATATTTGAAGGATATTCAAACTCAAGGATACTCCACCACTGAGCCACATCCCCAGCCTTATTTTGTATTTTATTTAGAGACAGGGTCTCACTGAGTTGCTCAGTACTTTGCTTTTGCCAAAGCTGGCTTTGAACTCTCGATCCTCCTGCCTCAGCCTCCCCAGCCACTGAGATTACAAGTGTGTCACTGTGCCTGGCTCAGTTACTGTTTTCATTATCATTATTTTATAGGTTGAGGAAACAGAGATCTCAGAGGTTAAGGGATAAAGCTGGGATTCAAAATTAGTTCTCTTCACCATTTATGTTTTATAGCCACTCTGGGTTGCGATCCCAACACTGTTTCTTCTTCATGTTCCCAGCAAAAGGAATAGGGACCTGAGCTTCTAATTTGGGTTCACTTACAAGAATCTCTTTGCCTCATTTAAAATTTAAATAGGGAAAAAGTTTTTTTTTTTTTTTAGAGAAAGAATTTTTTTTTTTAAGAGAGAGGAGAGAGGAGAGATAGATAATTTTTTTAATATTTATTTCTTAGTTCTCGGCGGACACAACATCTTTGTTGGTATGTGGTGCTGAGGATCGAACCCGGGCCGCACACATACCAGGCGAGTGCGCTACCGCTTGAGCCACATCTCCAACCCCATAGGGAAAAAGTTTTTTAAAAACAGAATTCAGTTAATAAAGGCAGAAGAAATGACAAAATTATAAAATCACCACTATGCAATCTTTAATGAATTACAAGATCCAAGCTGGGAAGATCATAATTTAAGCCAAAGGCTGTTGGGAACTTGAAAATAAATCAGATCAAGTACTTATTATTTCCTATGATTTTTTTCTTGCCCCAAATATCAGAACCTGAGTCTGAATAAGCCTCTAGACCAACTTACAGGAAAAGTGTGTGACAGTGGCATATATTTAATGACACTACCAGGATACAACCGGATGAATCTAAAACATGAGAAATTCTAGGCAAATCACCTACATTTTCAAGAAGTGGCAAAGAAAAAAAGAGGAAGAACTATTAAGTATTTTTAAAAAATATTTATTTAGTTGTAGATGAGCATACAGTATCTTTATTTATTTATTTTTATGTGGTGCTGAGGATTGAACCCAGTGCCTCACACATTCGAGGCAAGCACTTTACCACTGAGCTACAGTCCCAGCCCCACTATTAAGTATTTTTAAAGTGACATCAACAAAGTGCAAAGTGTGAATCTTACTGGATCCCAATTCAGACAAATGAATGTGTAGACATTTTGAGATAAAGAAAATTACACATCTTTTATTATCAGATGATACTAGATAATACTAAAGAATCTATTAATTTTGTTGGCAACACATAACAGTAGTAATATAACAGTAGTATTGTTACATACCTTATGGTTATTAAATCCTTACAATTTTTGAGGGAACCAAATACAACACTCTACACGGAAATATCTATACCTTCATATCGTTCTTTTGTGGAAAAGCAAGCTTTATTTCAAAGTAACCCAAGAAGAGAAGAGGGGTCAGGGGGCACATTTACAAACTGGATGGGAGCACACAGATACTGTATCCATTTGGCAAAGGCTCAGTCAGAAGTCTCAGCAATTCCTGCTGATCCTCCAACACCTACTCAGTTTCCTCTTCAGGCTGAAACTAAAGAGTAGTCTTGAAGATGCCCATGATGTCTTTGTTATCCAAACACACTCCCATTTCAGGAAAGAGGACACCTGGGGTCTACCTTCTGGGGGATCTGATTAATTATTAAAAACAAATATTTACATTGAGAATATAGTTAAACTAGTAGCTTCCTTCACATTTTAAAAAGAATCAGAGGTTTCATGTTTTAAGCAGTTGAGTTGGTAAAGATCCTGTCTCCATTTTATAGGAGATGGATTACATTCAATTACTCCTTACAACTGAAAGATCATTCCATTGCTTTTGAAGTACTTGATGGGCTGGCATCTGCGATGGTAGCTAAATAAATGAGATTTCTATGTAACACATGCTGGTACCTAAGAGGGAAAAATAAGCAAAAATTAGAGGCTTATTTTTACTGACCATGAGCAAAAAACTGGAAGAGAATCTACCTACTCTAGTAGAATGGCTTATCCACTGATTGGATGATTCAGTAGTATCAACCTTCTTGCATAACATATTCAAGGAAAACATTACCACTTCTATACCTCTTCTACCTCTGTAGACCTAACCACCATAATTTCTTGCTTAGACTCTAGGAATACTCTCCTAGATCTACCTTTGTGGCCCCATTTTATTCTTCAGCAGTCTGAGTGATCATTGTACAATTTAAGTCAAGATCATGTCATAAGGATTTAAAATCCCTCCCTTCTCATTCAGAGTAAAGATGAATCCTTCTTATGCTCTACAAGGCCCTATGTGATAAGGGCCTTCAGTTACTTCTCTGATCCCATCTATGGCTTTTCCTTTGTGGCCTTCTTGTGACATGAAGGTATTCAGAGAACTCATACCAAGGAACTTTTCTACTTGGTGCTCTCTCTGCCTTATTTATACACACAGGTATGTGAGGGAACACATAAAAGAGTACAGCCCTCCCCACATTCCCTATTTTATTCATTTATTTTGCAAGCTGGGGATCAAACCCAGAGCCTCATTCATGCTAGGCAAGTGTACTACCACCGAGTTACATCTCTAGTCTTCTGCATTATTACCATTCAAAGCACTTAATATTATGTGCCTAATTATTTGTTGTCTCCCTATAGATTCTAGAGTCTACAATGTCACCTCCATGAGAGCAGATTGGTATCTTTTTTTGCTAATAATTACCCACTACCTCAAGCACTGCCCTCTATAGTACTGTTGAGCAAATTTCAAGAATGGAAAAGATACCACCAAAATTAATGTGTTTACTACAACAATTTTTTTAATAAAAAAAATTTTAGTTTTTTTTAATATTTATTTTTCGATTGTAGTTGGACACAATACCTTTATTTTATTTATTTATTTTTATTTGGAGTTGAGGATTGAACCCAGGGCCTCGCACATGCTAGGCAAGCACTCTACCACTGAGCCACAATCCCAGCCCTTTTTTAGTTGATAGATTTTTATTTTGTTTATTTATATGCAGTGCTGAGAACTGAACCCAGTGCCTCATGCATGCCAGGCAAGTGCACCACTGCTGAGCCACAGCCCTAGCACAACAATTTCCAAATCAGTGAGTCAAACTCCCCATTCAGGAAGACAAATCAGATCAGGGGTCAGGAAGCATGATCTTGTGAGAAAAAGCTCACTAGAAGATTTTGATAAGTTTCCTACCCCTGCATTAATAATTCACAATATCAAAAAAAAGTGTTGCAACCACTTTTCATATAGAAAAATGAGAGGGTTTACTATAACCTGCCAAAAAGAAAAGTGCCAAATGTCAGTCAAACATAAAGATTTACCCTTAATAGATTTCTCTACTATTCTATTGAGGTATTCAGTGAGGAATGTAGGTGACTTTTTTGTTGTTGTTATTGTTATCAGGAATTGAACCCAGTTGTGCTTAACCACTGGGTCACATCCCTAGCCCTTTTTATTTTTTTATATTGAGACAGAGTCTTACAAGTTGCTTTGGGTCTTGCTAAGTTGCTGATGCTGGCCTTGAACTTGAGATTGTCCTCCCGTTGCTGGGATTATAGGTGTGTGACACCACACACAGCTTGTAGGCAATTTTTTTATTGGGTAAGGAAAGCATAGCATTTCTTAAACATTTCTTCATAACAATAAAATATCTTCTATAAGAAATGGGGCATAATTCCTGGACTAGATTTGGAAAAGCAACTCAGACTCTACTTTGTCTCATTTTGGTATTTGGCTAGAGATCGCATTAAATTACTACGTAGAAGTTACCTTTGGTTTGGAAATCCTTTCTTGGTCTTTGACTATGTCACTCACAGATTAACTACAAGTCAGAAATGGGAGGGAGTGGGCTGAAGATGTGGCTCAGTGGCGGAGTGCCTGCCTAGAATGCATAGCATGCACAGGACCCTGGGTTCTGAGTTTGATACCTAGCACCATAAAGAGAGAAAGAGAGAGGGAAAGAAATGAAAGGGAGTTTTAGCAGCCAAATTGTCTGACTTTCTTACTTCACGAGGAGATGAAGCAATATGACCTATGATGATAAAGGGGCCATCCTCATCCAGGGAAGATGGCTTTGCAATGAGAATAATCAAGTTTTGAAGAGAGAGACACATTTAACTCCAGGTTCTACAATGTACTCGCTGTATACTCTTGGGCAAAGAAGTAACCTCTGTACCTACATTTCCTCAACCGTAAAATTTGGTTTTTCTGCGATCCATCACCCAAAACTCCTAGTTGAGGACAGCTGCTGCATCATCATACTGGCTTTCCCTCCACTCAAAGTTCAGGGGCGGGAAGGAGATACTTACTGGACACACTCATTCGCTCGACCCTTGTTCTGATACTCCACGATACAGCGGATTAGCTGGTCATTCTCCTCCAGGAGCTGAAAGATCAGGGGAAAAGTCAGAGCAGTGTGACGTCAGGACGGCGGCGAAGCCTGCGCTGCCCCCGACCCTCCAAGCCAGGATGTCTTGCTGCGGTGCCTTAAACGATTTAGTTCCCATCCTACTCCACACCCCCAGCAGGTCAGCTCGCTAGGTGGACTACAGGTCTCAACCAGGGTCGGTTGACTCCAGAAAGTTCTCCTCACCACCCAGTCCCTCTGGATCTCCACTCCTCTCAGCCCATGTAGACATTCACCTGCTGGATAGTCTCTTGATTGACTTCCGCCTTGCCCCTCATCCAGTCAGGTACAAAGGCCACCGACATCGCTGGGGGCCCGAGTCGGCACCCCACCTCGGAAAAAGACCCGCACCCTGCGGCCAGATAGACGCTATCTCCGCGCGGAAGTGCCCAGGGCGGGCGGAGCTACCCTTTCTCCCTTGACTGGGTCCTCCAGCCTGTGAGGCGGGACCACGAGGGACGCCACTTGTGATTGGACGCAGGGCCTACGACGGGCGGGGCTATGATATTGACGTTGATTGGGCCCTCCTGCCTAGGGCGGAAGAGACGTCACTTGTGATTGGACACGCAAGACCTCCTCTACGGTCCCCACCCCTAGGGCCCTGGAGCGGTTTGCGCTTGCTGGGTCGGTGGTGACCTTCTTTATCTTCAGCTACTTGAGTTTTGAGCTGTGTGTGTAATCTGCATGGGTCAGTTTCTCTGGTTCACCCAAGATTCGTGGCTTAAACCCATATAAAAGGCTCCAAGTAGCCAATATGGCCCTTTCGATATTGCCTTGATGCCTCTGGAGCATGAACCATGGGTATAGCAGAGCCAGGAAGATACTGGTGTTGCTTTTACTTTTTGCTGAGGAGAAACTCTCGCATATAACTATATTTCCCCTGGTCACTAGTAATGCTTATTATATTTACAACCCTAAAAAGCACCAGTATTTTCTCCATTTTACAGATTAGAAAACAGGTTAAGTAACTTGCTCAAAGTTCTTAGCTACTAATGGCCAAGTCTGTGTCTGAACACAGGCAATCTGGCTTTAGAACTCCCGTTTTTAACTACTACCCCGTACTGCCCATGCAGCATACTGTGAGGGTGTTTTGCTGCAAGATTCAACGAGGAACCTGGGCCTACCCTCCTGGGCCATGTAGCTGCTTTAAGTGACCACTAAAACTTTGAACTGATTGTATCTAGCCCATCCTTGGTGGACATGCTAACAAAGTTGGTTTTCCCTGAAGCACACAGAGGGCCATGGGCACTGCATTTAGGAGGGAGATCTTAGGAGCTTATACTCCTCCAAGGGGGAACTTTCTAGAGCTCCATTTCTATGAGTGGCTTTGCTGGGCTCTCCCTGCAGAATCCTTGCATTCGACCTGTTTTAAGAGTCAGCTTTCATCTCATTTCGCAGTGAGGTAAATTCACTGCGAAACTAGGATAATATACTTGAGCTGGGGCAAAGTTAAGGGCTTCCTGGTTCCCAAGCCTGCACTATTATCCCTTCATCAGGATTTCACCTAAGGAAATCTCCCCAAAGATTGTACAGAACAGAGGGGGAAGGGAAAGGCCTATTAGAGCAGGATGCACACCTTGCATAGTCCTGCTCAGCCTGATTCCTATTTAGACAAGTGAGGAATGATAATAACATGAGGTGGTGTTAATATGGGACAGGTGCAGGGAACCAACCTGATCCAACATACAGGGAATACTCTCCAGGAGAACTCATGTTTTACATTGTGGAAATTATGCAGGTGGCAGGTGTCTAGCATCTGGACTCTTTTAGGAGTAATTGGAGCCTGAAGAGTGATGAAGTCAGAGATGTATCTTGGAATTTTCCTGGCTATAATAGGGTAAAAGATCAGGAAGCAGATGAGAAACAAAAGGGGCAGTGAGAAGTGATGTGCAGGCCAGTGATTGAATGGGAAGGGAAATTAAGGATAGCTCCATGAGTTTTGGCTTTGGCAAAAAAAGACTAGTGATACCATTAGTGGAGGAGAAGGTGGACTGGAAGTGAGGGTGATACATTCAGTACAGTAGAAATATATTGTTTGGAGTGATATCATACAGAGATGTGAAGTTCATAGTTAGCTATTTGGGTCTGGAACTCAGGGACAAGGGCTGCGATGGAGATATAGCTTTGAGAAACATCAACTGTGGGGATTGATTGGAACCATGTAGTGGATGGATAAGACTGACCAAAGAGAGTGTGTTGGTTTCCCTCATGGCAAAGGAAAAGAAACTGCAATAGAAACTGAGTGGAGAAAGAGATTAAAACCAGAGGAGTGTAGGGTCATAGAATTTAAGGATAAAAGAGCAACTCAGAAGGAGAGAGAGATTATCAATGATAAATGTTGAAAAGTCAAGCAAGATTAAGACTAGATCCTTGATGTCCTTGATGAGGGCAATGTAAGTAAAGAGGTAAGGCAGAAATCAAAACTGAAGGAGACTGAGAAATGATAGGAAAGATAAAGCAATGGAATGTTCAAACAGACCACTTTTTCTAAGAAATTTGGCTATTAAGGGATCAAGGAAAGAAGATGGTAGCTGGAGGGAAGCAGAGTCCTTGGGAGCTGGCAGATATCACGTTGATGTTTGCTCTTTCTTCAGTGTAGGAGGCACCTAGGAGAACAAAGAGGGGGTGAGGAATGGGAGATCTGGGGGCATACAAGAGATTTGGAATTTGGTGTTGGGGAGAACTAAGAAAGAGCAGACCTGTCAAGCCTAGAACTGCTGGATGGCTCTGAGGATCTAGTTAAGGTTGGCAGTCTATTTAACACTGTGATTTCTGTGGTTGTAAGATTTTGTCCAACAGCACTGACAGCAAGGAGAAGGCTCAGAGAAGACAGAAGGTTATCTGGAAAGGTGGAGCATCACCAGGCAGGTGGAGCACTGCCAGGAAGGTGTGACTGTGTAAGGGATGTAAGTATATTGAGAAGAATATTATGGAATGATGGACCCTGGACTCTTAGCTGATGGGGAAGGAAGTGAAAACTAAAAGGAGTTGATAAATAGAACAAAGTATAGAGACAACTGGACTGGAAGTTTCCACAGACCAGAGAACAGTAGGAGGAATTCAGAGATTAGCTAAAGGACAGGTTAGAGATCAGTGTCTGAAGTTATACATAATTAGAGATGGAGGTTTTTTTTTTATAGTACTGGAGAGTGAACCCAGGGATTTGCACATGCTAGGCAAACTCTCTACCAGTGAGCTGTGTCCCAACCCTTTTTTTTTAAATTTATTTTTTAGGTGTAGATGGACACAACACAATACCTTTATTTTTAATGTGGTGCTGAGGATTGAACCCGGCCCTGTCCGTGCTAGACATGCACTCTACTGCTGAGCCACAATCCCAGCCCTTCCCTTTTTATTTTGAGACAGGGTCTTGTTAAGTTGCTTCAAACTTGTGATCCTCCTGTCTCAGCTTCCCTTAGCCAGGATTACAGGTGTGCACCACTTGCCCCACAAGATGGAGTACCTCTGTGGTGATACAGAGGTCCTCGGAATAGAGGGCTGAAGAGGCTTTGGAAGGTAAAGCCTATGGAGATGACAATGGCCTGAAGCCAAAGTGACCAATTACTAGAGATAAGGACTAGAACCAGAGCTACTACATTTTACTGCTCTTGTCCAAATTGCTGGTGTCTGGGCCACACCAGCTGCACCAGTCAAAAGTATAAGGCCCTATTCTAGATGTGGGCCTACTCACATCAAGGTTCTAAGAGCCCAAAGCTCCACATTTGAAAGCTTCAGAATTTTGTAGGTCTAGCACCTGTTTTCTCTCCTTATCTAGCCCTGGCATGAACAATTTAGTCTCCTCCCCAACTCTGAATCACCTTTTTTTTTTTTTATTCCCTCCTTTGTGCCTGTTATAACTTAGTCCCATTATCACATGGTCCAGTTCTGACTCATTATGGGAGGGGACTACACAGGAGGCAGTGATATCTGGAGCCCATCTTGGACTCTTAACACAAGTCTCTTCTGTTTCTATTTTGTAATTTGTCTCTCTGTAAGCTCTGTTTCCATTTCCACCCATGTGATAATGACTTTCAGAAGTCTATGTTCAGCTCAGACCTCTACACTGAACCTGTCTGTCCAACTGCTATGTTGACACTTCTACTGGGGGTTCTCCAGAGGAACAGACTTAGTGGGCTATATATAGCTATAGGACAGGGATTTATTAGGCAAATTGTCACACATAATTATGGAGGTGGAGAAATCTCATAGAAATCCCATATAGAAATTCTATCTATAAGATGTAGAACCAAGGAAGCCAGTAGTGTGGTTCAGTCAAGTCCATTTTGACTTGGACTTGGCCTTGAGTCAGGGAGACTGTTATTGTGTAATTCCTGGTCTGAGGCTGAAGTCCTGAGAAACTGAGGAGTCACTAGTGAAACTACCAGAGTTAAAAGGCTGGAAAACGTGGAATTTTGATGCCAAAGGCAGGAGAAAAAATGATGTCTCAGTTCTGGAGGAGAGAGAGTGAATTTCTCTTTCCTTTGTTTTTTTGTTTTATCCAGCCTCTCAGCTGATTAGATGGTGCCCATCCACATTGAGTGAGGGCAGATCTTCCTCACTCTTTCCAGTAATTAAAATGTCAGTCTCTTCTGGAAACACTTTATAGACATATACATAAATAAAGTTTTACCACCTTTATTTGGGTATGTCTTAATTCAGTCAAGGGGACATTCAAAACTAGCATCACAATAATTCTACAAAGACGTCTCAAAGGTACCTGAAATTCAGCTTGTCTAAGACAGAGATTGTAATCAGTGTTCTTTTCCAAATCAGACTTCCTTCCAGCATTCTCCATATCTTTGAATGTCTCCACTATTCATCCCTCCCTCCAAGGCTAAACAGTGGCATCATTCTTGAATCCACCTTATCCATCCTTCACATCCAGTTGGTCACCAAGGCATGATGATTATGTTCTTCATTTCTCTGCAGTCTGCTCTGTTCTCTTCTCATCTCATTTCACACTCCAACTCCATCCTTTCTTGCCCAGATGACTGAGGTTAGTTCCACCACAGCTTCATTGTGCCGTCTCTATTTTAATCTTAACTTTAGCAACCAAAAGTGATTTTTTACGAAATGCAAATGTGGTTTTCTGCTAATCTAAACTTTCCACTGTGGCCTGTGAAAAGGGCCCCATGGTTCAGCTCCTTCTATTCTCTCTAATGGCTCTCATTCCTCTACTTTACTCTCTACACTTTGGATGTCTTTTCTTTTTTTTTGGGGGGGGGAGGGAAAAGGGATGTTAAATATACATAACATACATTTTGCTATTCAGTAAAGTTCTATGGCATTTAACATTTTCCTTGTTGTGCAACCATCACCACTATCCATTTTCAGAGCTTTTTCATCTTTCCCAAATAAAATTCTGTACCATTAAACACTAAATCCCCATTCTCCCCTCTCCAGGTTTTTTTCTATCTCTCTAATTTGAAGAGCTCTCTTGCCTTCTACACAGATTTCTTTATACATGCTGATCTCTCATTCTGAAACACACTTTCTCTCTGCCTATTGACTACTACTATTTCCGCTCTCCTTTGCCTACTTATTGCTTGCTACTCGGGGAATCCTCTGAGTCAAGGTTAGAAGTGCTTGCAAATCCCCCACCCCACCCCACCCCAAATCCTGCTCCTGTCAGCTGAGTAGTTTGTATTTATGCAGGTTTTAATTGTTTTGTGCTCTCACGTATCTAGTCATCCATGGGTGTCTCCGCCCCCATCTGGGGTGTGCCGCTCAGGGGTCGGACTTTGGCACCTCCTCCAGGCTGGCAGTGGGCCGTGTTCTTCGGTTTGCCTATCTCCGGCCTCCCGCCCAGCCGCGCAGACCGCAAAACCCACGCCCGAGAGAGTCGCTCAGTCAGGCAGAGCCTTCCAGCCTCCAGATGTCGGTCTTGTCTGCTACCCGGCAGAATTCGAGCTTAGACCACGAAGCCTCCTCGCACCTCCAGAAGCGAGATTTGGACTTCAAACCCGCGAGGGTGAGAGTCAGGAGATGGGAAGAGAGTTGGGAAACGCGCGCTCCAGTCACGCCCCCTCAGCATTTGGGTCTCAGCCCTTTAAGAACGCTTCAATTCCGGACTCTGTAGGGACTGGGCTGTGAAGGCGCGCCAGGATTGGTCTGTTTGGGTGCGGGTGTCGCCTAGCAGTAGCGAATGGGAACTCGTGGATGGCGCGTGCGCACCATTGCCTACCTGCACCCGGGCCACCGGTGTCCTGCGCCGGGTCCTCCCGATGGGCTAAGGTTGCCGAGGAGGCGGCGGGCGGCGCGGCCAAACTGTGGTGGGCGCCGACTTCTGAAGGCCGCCGTCGGGGCGAGGTGAGGGCCGCCGGCGGAGGCGGGCGCGAGGTCCGTTAGCCGAAAACAGGCGGGGTCGGGTGTGGCGCAGGGCGGGCCTGGAGGTGGAGGCGGCCCGGGCTCGCCCCGCCCTCTCCCTGGCTAGACCCGTAGGGCTTCGTGGGGCCCTTGGGGTTTCCCGAGTCCTTGGTCCCCTTTCTCCCGCCAGCGGATCTCTGGACCCCTGGACAAATCCTGGCGCTCGCCTGAGAGTGTCTTCGACTGACAGATGCGCGCCCAGCCCTGCCCTCAGTGGGAGGAGTATCCTAGGAGAGGGAGGAGACGATTGTTTCCTTAAGTATCCACAAAGCTTATGTCCAGACTATTGGCTACTCGAATAGCAGACTTTCCCTTAGCGTGTCTTTAGAGTTGCACTACCAAATGCTGAATACCCTGGACCAGCTTTTCGGAACATCAGGTGTAGGATGTTTCATTTCAGGTTTTGTGTCCATTACTTAGACCTCCAGAGCCAGAAAATTAGAGCGTTCCAGAGAAGCATTAGGTTTGGAGAAATCAAAGCCACGAAAGAATGTTCCCGATGGTGAAACTAATGGGTGAAATTTGTGACATTATCGGGGGGGGGGAAAAATCACAATTCAGAACCAATGGATAGGGTAAATCTTAAATTTTTTTATTGGTGCGTTATAGTTGTGCATACTGATGGGATCTGTTACATATTCTTACATGCACACAATAGAATCTTAAGTTTTGCAAAGAATTGATTCTGTTAAAGAAAATTTTAGTAAAATAAAATGGAAATAATTGGAAGTGATTTAACATCGCTAAATAAAATTAAACTGGCAGTAGTTTCCTCAGGAAAATATTTGTAAACAATGTTGTTAAACATCTAATTTAATTGTATTTAGGACTTAGAGGACGACTTGAGGTCCCATTGTTTTTTAGTCCTAGAAGGAATTTAGAGATCAGCTGTATCCCAAAGATGACTAATGGTCAGAAGAATATTGATTAAGGGAATCTGGTGGGTAAGGGCAGTTCTTAACAAGTGTAACCTTAGTCTCCTTTTCTACCAACAAGTATCGCTGATTGTTGTTGTTGAGGTGTGTGTGTGTGTGTGTGTGTGTGTGTGTGTTTTGATGCTCTAGGAGAAAGAATTATTTAGAGAAATGGAGTAGCTGAAATGGAGTAGCTAAATTGGATTTAGAGAGGCAGGATGTGGTGGAAAGATCATATGAGGCAAGTTTGAGTTTGAATCCTAGTTCTACCTCTTAAGCCTGAGAGCTGAGTTTTCCCACATGTCTAGTGTAGTTTATGCCTGTATCATAGATAGTTATGAGCAGTTAATAATATTATCAATATAAAAAAGTTCCTAGCACAGTGCCTGGCATATGCAGTTGTACCTCAGTATCCTCAGAGGATTGTGCTCAATACCCTTATATAAAATGGCATATACAGTGTGTATAATTTATACACATTGTCCTGTATACTTCAAAATCATTTCTCGATTTCTTATATAAAATAGTAAAACACTATGTTATATAGTACCATTTAGGGAATAATGACAGGAAGAAAAGTCTGTAAATGTTTAGTATACATGCAGTTTTTCATAATATTTTGCATCTGAGGTTGGTTGATCTGCTGAATTGGTACCCATGGATACAGAAGGATGACTATAATATTAATTCCTATCAAGTTCAGTTTCATACTCTTCTAAATTCTTAATGAGTATCATAATTGACTTCTATTTTCCTCTCCATCCCATCTCCAAGTTACCCAGAGGATCTACAAATTAGGTGACCAGTATCCCAGTCCTGTGACTATAGGAGAATCCATTTGGGGGTGACACAATTCAAGTTTTGTCATCTATATGATATATTTGAAGAGTGGGAGATACACCTTATGGTAAATAATTTTAACAAATTTGTGTGCCAAATTAAACTTATTTTTCTAGTTTAAATTTCTATTTTGCAGTGCCCAGTCATCTCTCACAGGCCCTCTCCCTGTATGTGGTAGGGATTTAGCGGTAGGATTTTTGGGCAAAAAAAAAAGTGGGAATAACAGGAACAAGAGTGGCATAAAGTTCTTACTGGTAAAATAGGGATAATCTATGAATAGATGATTGGAAGTGGTAGAGAAAATGCTAGAGGCAGATTAAAATACAAAACTTAGTAATATAGAAAAACACATATGGATGCTGTGTATTTGATTACTACTTCACATTTTTACCTAAACAGAATTCCATCTGTATAAACCTTTCTTGTTTTCTAAGATTTATTGTGGGAAAGTGTTCAAAATATAGTTCAGAATTATGGCAAGGGATGTGCACACCTACATTTCTTGTATCAGTGAACAAAAACTAGACAGCTTTCTCATTCACTCATTTGCTTAGTTGTTTTGTCCTTACAGAGTTTATACTATTCTTTCTATAATTGTGACCTGATTTTCCAGATTCATACCATTGCTTTCCTGTTTTAAATTTAGTACTAATTATCTTCAAGCAGCTTTATTTTATAATATCAAGTACTGATATTATATTATCTTCCAGTTTGAAAATGTCCTATAGTCTTAGAGCTGTTCATTATAAAGCACACCCTTCAATATCCATTCACAATCAGAACTACAGTGAATTAGTGGTTAAGACAATTGTGATATTGGTGGAAATATTTAAAAATGATATATAAACAAAAATGAAGTATGAGCATTATTTGAGTGGCACACGAAGGACCTTAAGTTAATTCTGTTTTTCAACTTTTATTTATTTATTAGCTTATTTATTTTTTGTGTTGCTGGGGATCAAATGCAGGGCCTCATGCATGTCAGGCAAGAGCTCTACCACTGAGCCACATCCCCAGTCCTCAACTTTTATTTTAAAATAATTATAATCATAGGACGTTACAAAGATAGTGCAGAGAGGTCCCCCAGACCCTTCACCTAGTTTCCCACATTGGGTACATTTTACATAACTATAGTACACCATCAACTCCAAGAAATTGACTTTAGTATAAAGTATATATATCATACTATGCCATCTTATTATGTATTAATGTCTGTAATCACCACCACAATCCAGATACCAAATTATTCTGTCACCACAAAGATTATCCTTTTGCCATCCCATCATAGTCACGCTCATTCCCATCCTCCTCACCATCCTGTTCTCCATATATGATTCTGTCATTTTTAGAATGTTACATAAAAGGATTCATGTACTATGTCACCTTTGATGTTGACCTTTTTCAATCAGCACAATGCTCTTGAGATCCATCCTAGTTGTATCAATAATTAATTCTCTTTTATTGCTGCATAGCATTTTTCATGGTGTGAATGTAATATGATTTAACCATTCACAATTTCTAGGGCATTTTGTTCACTTCCAGTTTTTGATTGCTACAAATAAAGCTGTAATGAGCAGTTATGCTCAGGTTTTTGTGTAGGGGACATAAGTTTTTATTTCTCTGGGATAAATGCCAGAAGTGGAATTGTAGTGACATCCCTTATTTTATTCCTGACATTGGTAATTTGGTTTTTCTTATTTTCTTGTTGTCAGTTTTGGTAGAGGTTTGTTAATTTTATTGATCTTTCCAAAGGGTCAGCTTTTTGTATCATGGATTTTCTCTGTTTTTTTTTGTTTTCATTTCCATCTCTATTGTTTCCTTCCTTCTTCCTGCTTTGGATTTGTTTTCTAATTTCTTGACATGTGAGCCTAACGTATTGTTTTGAGACTTTTTTTTTCTGTTATAAGCATTTAGTACTGTAGATTCTTCTCTCAGTACTCCTTTAGCTGTGAACCACAAAATTTGATGTATTTCCATTATTATCCAGCTTTATAAAAGTGGGGAGTACTGGGAATTGAACCCAGGGACACTGTTATGGTTTGGATATTAGGTGTCCCCTTATCTCATGTGTGAGACAAGGCAAGAACATCAGAGGTGAAATAATTGAATTATGAGAGTCTTGACCCAACAGTGAACTAATCCCCTGATTGAGATTAACTGAGTAGTATTTATAGGTTGGTAGGATATGACTGGAGGAGATGTGCTTTGGCAGCATGCATTTGGGGTATATAATTTGTATCTGGTGAGTGGAGTCTCTCTCTGCTTCTTGGCCATGTCCTGGGTCATTTCCCTTCACCACACTCTTCCGCCATGATGTTCTGCCTCACCTTGAGCCCCGAGGAATGGGGCTGGCTGGCTGTGGACTAAGACCTCTGAAACTGTGAGCCCCCAAATAAACTTTTCCTTCTTAAATTGTTCTTTTCAGGTCTTTTAGTCATAGCAGTGAAAAAGCTGACTAAAATAGACACTCAACCACTGAGTTATATCTGTAGACCTTTTTATTTTTTATTTTGAAACATGGTGTCACTAAATCAAAGCTGGTCTGGAGTTCACAATGCTCCTGCCTAGGCTCTTGAGTAGTGGTTACTACAAGAGTGTGCCACCATACCTAGCATCATTGTATTTTTACAAATTTCCTTGAGACTTTCTTTTTGATCCCTATATTATATGTGTGTTTAGTTTTCAGGCATTTGAAGATTTTCATTCCCTTTCCATTGTTAATTTCTTGGAAAACACTGTGGTCATAGAACACACTCCATATGAATTCTTTGAAATTTATTAAGGTTTATTTTAAATCCCAGGATAAGGTTTCTATGAGTGCTTACAGGTAATTCTGCTGTTGTTGGAGGGAATATTTTATCAATGTTAATTATATGCTTTGGTTGATAATGTTGTTGAGTTCTGTATCTTTGCTGATTTTTGGTTTAGTTTTATTTTTGGGGAAAAGGTGTTGAAGTCTCTAACTATAACTCTGGATTTGTCTAATTTTCATTTTACTTTATCAGTTTTTACTTCACCTATATGCATCTCTGTTGTTTGGTGCATACGTGGTTGGTTAGGACTATTGTGTCTTTTTCATGGGTTTATCCTTTTATTATTATGTAATATTACTGTCTTTCCCTGGAAATTATCTTTGCTCGTAAGTCAGCTTTATCTGATAGTAATATAACTCTTGCATTATTATTGATATTACTGTTGTTATTATTATGATTTATTATTATTATACTGGGGAGTGAACTCAGGGGTATTTTATCACTGAGCTACATCCTAGCCCTTTTTTATTTTGAGATAGTTTTGCCAAGTTGCCCAGGCAGGCCTTGAACTTGTGATTCTCCTAACTTAGGCTTCCAAGTCACTGGGATTACAGGTGGGCACCATTGCATCAGGATCTCACTTTATTCTTAAAAACGTATTTATTTGTGGTGCTAGGGATTAGCCCAGAGCCTTGGGAATGCCAGGCATGCTCTCTACTACTGAGCTATAGCCACACCCCTTGCTTTATTTTGATTAATGTTGCATGCTATATTTTTCTATCTATTTACTTTCAATCTGCCTATATATTAATATTTGAAGTTAATTTCATACAGATTTTATAAAATTGGGTCATATATTTTATCTACTCTGCAGTCTCTCTTTAAATGTGTATTTAGATAATGTATATTCAGTGTAATCAGAAATGTATCAGAGTCTGCCCTTTATTTTTGTTTTCTGATCTGGTTTTTGTTGTTTATTGTTTCTCTATCTAGCCTTCCTGTGGATAATTCAAATATATTATAGACTATAAGTTTTAAATATTTATAGTGTTTTATTTGTTTATCTGTCTATGTATTTATTTTGGTACCAGAGATTAAACCCAGGGATGCTTAACCACTGAGCCACATCACTAGCCCTAGTTTGTATTTTATTTATAGACAGCATCTCGCTGTGTTACTTAGTGCCTCACTTTTGCTGAACTTGCGATCCTTCTGCCTCAGCCTCCTGGTCTGCTAGGATTACAGGCATGCACTGACCGGTGGTTTTTTGTTGGAATTTGGACAGTTCAGATATTATTTTATCAGATCTGGATAATATGAAATGTAAAAAAAATGTGAAAAGACCTACATGTTCATGGATTGGGAGAATTAATATTATTAAAATGCCCATACTAAAAGTGATCTACAGATTTAGTGTAACTCCCATCAAAATACCAATGACATTCTTTACAGAACTATAATAAACAACCCTAAAATTTGTATGGAAGCATAAAAAGACCCAACAGCAATCCTAAGCAAAAAGAACAATGCTGGCAGCATTGATATCAAGACATACTACGGAGCCACAGTAACAAAAAGAGCATGGCATTGGCATAAAGACATACAGAGACCAGTGCAACAGAATAGAGGATCCAGAAAAATTCATGTATTTTCAGCCAACTGGTTTTTGACAAAGGTGTCAAAAATATACATTGGAGAAAGGACAGCCTCTTTAATAAATGGTGCTTGGGAAAATTGGATATTCACATTTAGAAGATTGAAATTAGGCCCCAATCTAACCCTGCTCAAAAATGAACTCAAATTGGATCAAAGACCTTATTGTAAGATCTGAAGCCACTAAAAGGAAACAGAGGAAACACTTCAAGATATTGGCACAGGCAACAATTTCCTGGACAGGAATCCAAAAGCAAGGAAGCAAATGCATAAAACAAATGGGCTTATATCAAACTAAAAAGCTTCTGCACACAAAGGTACAGAGTGAAGCAATAACTTAGAGATTGGGAGAAAATCTTTGCCAGCTATTTATCTGACAGAATTAATATCCAGAATGTAAATAACTCAAAAAACTTAACATCAAAAGAGGTAATCCAATAAAAAATGGGGAAAAGATTTCAACAGACATGTCTCAAAAGAAGAAATGCAGATGCCTGAAAAATATAAAAATGTTTGATATCTTAATACATTTGGGCAATGCAAATCAAAACTACAATTAGATTCCATCTCACCCTAATTAGAGTGACTATTATTAAAAAAACCAAAAAGCAAATGCTAGTCAGGTTGAGGTTATAAAGATAGAGGAACTGGTATGTACTGTTGATTTGAATGCAAATTTGTATAGTTACTATGGAAAACAGTGTGGAGATTCCTCAAGAAACTAAAAACTACCATATGATCCAGTTTTTCCATTCCTGAGTTAATGTCTGAAGAAAATGAAGTCAGTTTACAAAAGAGTTACCTGCATACCTATGTTTATTATAGCACTGTTCACAAGAGCTAAGTTATAGAGTCAGCCCAGGTGCCCATCAACAGAAGAATGGATAAATAAAAAAGATATATGTAAAATGGATTATTATTCAGCCACAAAGAATAATGAAATTCTGTCATTTGTAGGAAATTGGATGGAGTGGAGGATATTGTGTTAAGCAAAATAAAGCAGATTCAGAAAAACAAATATCGGACTTTCACATGTAGAAGTTTAAAAAAGAAAAAAAAAAAGAGAGACCTGAAAGTAGAAGAGGGACTGGGGGCGGGGTGGTGCTGAAAGAGAGGAGGGGGAGAGAGCTGAGGGGAGAGAGTATGCAGAAGGCTGGATGGACATGACCAAGGCATAATATACACATGTGTGAAAACATCACAATGAATCCCTTTAATGTATAATTAATATGTGTTTAAATTAACCTTTGTTGACACCACTCTGGCAACAGTGAAATCCAGGTTCCCCACATGGCCTCTGTTGATACCTAGGGGAAAGGGGTTGCTTATTGCTAGGTAGAGATGGGCAGTTTATTGCCTTAATAATTCAGGGGGAGGGGATGGCGCATTACTGCCCTGTAGCTCCCCACTGGGCCTCCTATCTCACTACTCCACAGGGTGGGAGGGCAAGCCATTCCCTGCAAGGCGAGAGTGGGTAAATAGGTTCTTCACTGGGCCTTTGTTGGTGGGTCTGTGGTGAGTGTAGTTTTTTGTTTTTGTAGGTTTTCTTTTTTTAGTACCGGGTACTGAATCATGGAGCCACATCCCTAGCCCTTTTTTGTATTTTATTTTTAGTCAGGCCCTCACTAAGTTGCTGAGGTTGGCTTTGAACTTGTGATCCTCCTGCCTCAGTTTCTTGAGCTCCCGCTGGGATTACGGGGTATGTACCACCACACCTGGCAGAGTGCAGTCCACTCCTCCTCCTCCACCCCGTGGTGTTGGACCAGAAGAGAGGGTTGTTTATCTTAAAATTTTCTGATTTGCTAAACTGTACCTTTTCGAGGTTTGTTGTTGTGATGACTTTTTTTGGGGATAGTGGTGGATATCTCTGCCCATTGTTGTTTCTGGTTGCTAGTTTCTCCCACACAAAGTCTAGGATGTGTGATGCAAAAAGAAAACCCAACAAACTCACATTCCTCAAGGCCCAACGTCCAAACCAGGCTGTCATCTCCTCTCCACCTTTCAGAATCTGCATATTTATTACATATATAATAAATGTAAATTGTATCTCATGGGAAGAGTTGGAAAATTCTTCTACTTCTCTTTCCAGAAGCAGAACTTCACTTTTTTTTTCATAATCATCATCTCTTACTTGATTATAGCCTGTCTCATGATAACTCATAAATGGCTCGGATCGTTTAGAGAGGAATAGAAGTGATTCTTGGGATTAATAGCACTCAGAAATGCAACCTTTTTCTTCTTACTGGTTTAACACAACATTTGGCATGTGGTAGATACTCCATAAAAGACAGCACTACAGAACTTGTTTGGGGGTTAACAGTTGGAATAAAAGCACACTTGCTTTCCTTTACAAGAGTATACAGTTTACTCTGTCTCCCAAAAGGACCTTTCTTATTTTGCTGTAGGGTGTTTCTGTCCTGTTCTGACTTTTGGTATATCATTAATTATCTTTTTTTCTTCTTCTTCTGAGTGTCTTTATATCATGGTTTAAGGGTCTTACTGGAGTTATAAACTCTTGGTTTAAATTGATCTTGTAGTCTCTGCCCAACTCTCTTAGGACTTCATAAAATATCATTCTTTTAAAATTGTTAAATTAATATTTCAAACATTTGTGAAAGTATAGCAGATAGCACAGTTAATTTTCATACTCCTGTGCCTTCCTTTTCTCTCTGATACTAGAGGTCTCAGCATTGGTCAAGCAAGGGTTAAAGCCCATTGAACCTTCTGGCAGTTGGCCTGGGCCTGCTGGAAACTCAGTAGCTTTTGCACAGGGATGTATTTTTTCCTGGGGCTTTTCACAGTTTTCCTCCTCAAGGGGAGGTATGCAGAAAGAGGACAAATGGACAGTGTTATCACTGCAGCTTCTCATGTGTACAATGGAATAATCATTCATTCATTCCTCCATTGCAGATGTGATCTTTGTTCTTAGAACTCACTCTTAGGTGGTGGAAATGCTAAATTAGTGCCACAGAGAACAGAGAAGTAGTCTCTTTAGATTCTTACAAGAGGGAGAGAGGGCTTCCAGTTGGACACGTCTGGGGAGGTTTTATGTAGTGGGTGAATCGAGACAGCCCTTGGATTTGGATATGAGGAAATGAAAAAAGTGACATCATAGACCCAGGTGTAGACTGTGAAGAGGAGCAGGGGTGAGGGGTGGTGTACATGCTGGGGGCTCCTGTATTTGAGAAGAGGAAGAATTGAGATGCCAAGTCAGGTTGCATCACTTGAGTTCTTTGGAAGACAAGTTCACCAGTATACCTATTAACATCCTATCAAGTAGAAGACCTGATAAACAGGATCTGTGAAACAGGATATGTGCACACTTGGACAGACACATTAAAGTTATACTGGCCGCCACACTAAACCCTGCTGCAGGGCTGCCACACAAAGATGTGTAGGTTATGCCCTGTAAGAGCATCCAGTGGAGTTGACAGGTGGGGCTTCAACCCAGCCAGACTCTGCCAGCTGACCTGGTGTGGGCCTGTTTCCACCCTGAGAGGCACCTTTTTCTAATTTGCCAAAGGCACCAAGAGGGCTTAGATCCATTTTATTTTATTTCTTAATGTGTTCCATATCATAGCTAAATATTTAGTGTTTTACTATAATATAATTTGTTAAATGACTTCCTTTAGCCATCTGTAGGGACTCAGTCATCATTTTGAAGACTGGCTCTGTATCAGACATTTGCCGAAATTCAGGAGGACATGCTTGCTCAGTCCCATTTTTGCCTTCTGCTCTCTTTGTCACCAGCATTAGGTTAAATGCTCAGAATCTCTCCACTTTCCTCCATCTCCTTTAGGTGAGGATGTGGCAACTACACTGCTTAGCCCCTACCACCCTGGGTGACCTGAGTTGTGCAGATCATTAGGCTTCTATCTCCACCTCTTCAGTGTTAGGTACTTCCTGTCTCTGTAGGTCTGTCTGGCACTGTGTCCTACTGTTAACTGCTGTCACTCCTGGGGCTTTTCACATGTTTATTCACCAAGGGGAGGTGTGTGGAAATGAGACAAATGGACAGTGTATCACTGCCCCCTTGCTTCTCTATCCCATTACCCCTCATGCCAGTTGGTTTAATGCTGGAAAGGGAGATATTCATTAATTGGAAGGAAAAGAAGGATTAGAAATGAAAAAGAGACAGGAAAATTGGGATCCACATAGCTCTAGAGGGCAGAGTAATAATAATAAAAGCAACATTTGGTTATAGTGGGGTTGAGGGTGAAACAACATGGAGTGCATGTTTGGAGGGTGGGTGCATCTCTGGCACTAACAGGATGACCTTGCTTCCCTCAGGTGTCCTCATGACTTCTCTTGTGGACCATGTCCATGATCTTTTTTGCCAGTGTGGTACGGGTGAGGGATGGACTGCCCCTCTCAGCCTCTACTGACTTTTACCACACCCAAGATTTTCTGGAATGCAGGAGACGTCTCAAGACTTTAGCCTTGCGACTGGCCCAGTATCCAGGTCGAGGCTCTGCAGAAAGCTGTGACTTTTGTATACAGTAAGTGAACATATTCGCTTTTTCAGAACAGCAGCAGAATTTAGATTACTTTTTTCCACACATTGAAGTCACATTATGCTGATCACCATGTGTGTTAAGAGTAGATATGGTGTCAGATAGTGGTCTTAGGTTGTATGTTTACAACAGTGGAACTAAGAATGGTTTGGGTGTCCTCAGGGCCTCAAGCATTGCTGTTCCAACTGCTGGCTTCTGTCAGTGGAGTGCTCACAAGCATTGGAAGACCTGAGTTCAGCCAGTTTTTCTGGCTTTAGGTTATTAGTTGTTTTTTGTTCCCCCTGTACTTAGATTCAGGGTAGGAAAAGGATAAGGAGGAAGAGGAGATGATAGATGAAAAATGTTAGAGAAAGCCAAGGAAATTAAAATACTTAATAGCTATTATCTTCAAGAGCTATTTTTTTTAATTTTAATTTTTTAATATTTATTTTTTAGTTACAGGTGGACATAATATCTTCATTTTATTTTTATATGGTGCTGAGGATCGAACCCAGTGTCTCACACATGGTAGGCGAGCACTTTTATCTCTGAGCCCCAGCCCCAGCCCCTCGTTTTAATTTTTTTACTTTAAAATTCTTGTATTTTGGGCTGGGATTGTGGCTCAGTGGTAGAGTGCTTGCTTAGCAAGTATGAGGCACTGTGTTTGATCCTCAGCACCAAATAAAATACATAAATGAACTAAAGATATTGTGCTCATCTACAACTAAAAAAATATATTAAATAAATTTTTTTTCACATTTTAATTTTTATTATGTGACGGGATTCATGGAGTGAAAAATTAGTGAGTAGGTCTCTTGTTTTCAAACAACTTACAGTCTAATGAAGGAAGAAGAGAAATATATAACTGAACAGAAAACAGTGGAAAAAATGCCAGTGGAAGTAGGACTCAGGTGGTCATAATAATCCTATAACAGGTAATTGTGTGGAGTGCTTTTCATATGCCAGGCACTGTTCCTGTGCTTCCTGTGGCTTGTGAGGCAAGCAGCAGTATTGCACAGAGGAGGAAATTGGGGTTAAGCCACTTAACCAAAGCTGTACTGTTAGCAAGCGGTGGAGCTAAGATTTGAATGCAGGCTGTTCAGGCACTGAGGTCAGCTTCTCACATTTTATTCTAGGACTCAGAGCAAGAAGCCAATTATTTTGTGGAGGAATCAGGGGCAAGACAGGTTTTAAAATATCAAAATTTTATAGATAGTTATAGACACTACATCTATGTTTTGTAGTATTTAGTCTTCTTTTACCAAGTCCATTTTGCTTTTCTTGAATCATAGATTTTTAGTTGATCTGATAATATGGAGTCCTTTTAGGGTAATTCAGGTTTAGAATCATAAAAACAAAAGGGACCGTCCAGGCTAAGTGATGGTATCAGGTAAGAAGGTCTGTGTCCTATTGGCAGTGTCAGATGGCCAGCACCTACAGCTGTCACTTTGTGGTGTGGACTCTGAGTGCTCAGGCACAAAAAGCTGAGCTGCATCTGTCCACATTTGCAGCTCCTTTCTCTGCTTGCCTGAAAGCACCTGCCTTCCTTGACTGGCCCTTCTTCATGAGGCTGTGATGAGCTAATGTGTGCTGTGCCTCAGATAGGACACCTTTTCTCTATTGAAGGTTATATTTCTCAGTAAAAAGAAGCCTACAGTTTCAGAATGAAATCTTGGGTACCTCAGTAGTTTTTTGGAAAAGGAATATAAAACATTCTATTCATTTGTATTTTGAATTGAATATTCACCATTATTTTCCCAGAGCTAAGACTTTCTTATCTTACAGGTGATCAGTATCATAGCTTTTTTTTTTAAATATATTTTTAGTTATAGATGGACACAATGTCTTTTTTTAAAATATTTTTAGTTGTTTATTTATTTATTTATTTACATGTGGTGCTGAGAATTGAACCCAGTGCCTCACATGTGTTAGGCAAGCACTTTACCACTGAGCCACAACCTCAGCCCTGGACACAATATCTTTATTTTTATTTATTTATTTATTTATTTATTTATTTATTCATTTATTTTATGTGGTGTTGAGGATCCAACCTAGGGCCTCATGCGTGTGAGGCAAATGTTCTACCACGGAGCTACCAATCCCAGCCCAGTATCGTAGTTTTTTTACAGTTGAAGGGTCATATTAATTTCTTAGGGCTGCCACAACAAATTAACACACACTGGGTTCAAAAAACAAAAAACAGGGGGCTGGGGATGTGGCTCAAGCAATAGCGCGCTTGCCTGGCATGCGTGCGGCCCGGGTTCGATCCTCAGCACCACATACCAACAAAGATGTTGTGTCCGCCGAGATCTGAAAATAAATATTAAAAATTCTTAAAAAAAAAAAACGAATAGCAAAAAACAGAATCTCTTATAGTTCTGAAGGCCAAAAATCTGAAATCCAGGTATCTCAGGGCCTGCTCCCTCTGTAGGGCTTTAAGACCCCTTCCCATACCTCTGCTATCTTTTGATGGTTGCTGGCAATCCCTGGTTTCCTTGGCTTACAGATACATTATTATTTCATTGTCTGTCTGCATGGTCACATGGCCTCCTCTTTCCTTCTGTAAAGAGGCCCCCATTGGATGGGGGCCTACCCTAATCTAGTAAAACCTCATTTTATCCTGATTACATCTGCAAAGATGCTGTTTCCAGATAAATTCACATTCATTGGAAGTTAGGACTTCAGGGTATCTTTTTGGGGGACACATTCAACCCACAACAGGGGTCCTTTTTCATGTACAAACACCTCTGTCCTAAAGAGGTTAGGCCCCTTCTGGAGAATTCCTTCTGACAAAAGGAGAGTCATCCTTTTCTTTAAGTTGAGGTCTTATGTAGAGACTTATAGTTACAAAAGACAGAAAATGACAAGCCCCACAGTGGAGAACTTTGAGCAAAAATGATAATCCCCGAGGAGATATTCCATCATGAGAGGCAGCTAGTAGACATCCCAAATAGGTGAACTAGACCCCTTCAACCCCAAAAGTGAAATGATAGCATGGCAGTCTAAAAAGGAGTATAAAAAGAAGAAATGGAATTTTTTTTTTGAGTCCAGAATAACTCTAATACCACAACCAGATGAAGTCAGCATAGGAAGGAAAATTGTAGAACAGTCTAATTTTACATAGACACAAAAATCCTAAATAAAACATTATCAGACTAAACCTAGCATGTGATTAATAATGAATATGTAGAAATGCACAACAAGGATTTATTTCTGGGTGCCAAAGTGATTTAACATTAGAAGATGTGTTGAGGTAGATTAAAGTAGGAAAACATTATTCTCAGTGTAGAGAAGTTGGAGGCTAATTCTCCCTAATAGAAAATGCATCCCTCATGCATGCATAAGTGAGTAATCACACAGTGTTGGTGACTAATACTGTTAGACATTTTAAAGGAAGTCTTAAGAAAAATAATCTTAGAAACTGGTCTGGCTGAAAAGATAATATGTATGCCACAGGCAGCTATAAGACTGTTGGAGGCCAAGCAAGGGTAGAGGTGAGAGGAGGTTGTATCTGGGTATGGGGTGGGAACACATGAATCTGTTTCCTGGTTATGCAGATGTTGCCCTTTTATTTCAGTTTTTCTTCTTCTGGGGACCTGGCCTGCATGGCTATCTGCTCCCGCCAGTATCCAGCAGCCATGGCCTTCTGCTTCCTGGAGACCCTGTGGTGGGAATTCACAGCTTCCTATGACACCACCTGCATTGGCCTCGCCTCCAGGCCGTATGCTTTTCTCGAGTTTGGTTTGTAACCCTCTTTCATGTTTACTGTTCTCTCCTGTGGCATTTGATGTGTAGAACTTACAGTTGAGGTTTAGCTTTGATCATATAGAAAAGCCCTGAGAGGCACAAGCACCTGGCTCTGAAAAAGAGCCTCACATCATGAGATTTCACAGCCATTAAAATGGACTAGAAGGCCTTCAGGTTTAATACTCTGGCTTTTCATGTCTTGGGAGCTGGGGGAGGTCGAGAAAGGGTGAAACCTCTGAAGCTGGGATCATCAAACTGTGGCCCAGAAGCCAGCTGCCTATTTTTGCAAGTAAAGTGGGACACAGTCATGTTCATTCTTTTATGAGTTGTCTTTGGCAGCTTTTGCCCCACACAGCACCATTGAGTTGTCCTGACAGAGACCACAGAGCCCCCCAGCCTAAAATACTGTTGGGTGCTTGAAGAAAGTTTCACCAACCCCTACACTAGAGCACTACTACTCAGAGTGTTCTTCTTTTATGATGGAAGCACAGAAAATGAGAAAAAGTATTCAGAAACTTACTGTAATTTGACATTCCTGTGATTTAAAAAATAGTATTTTATCAAAAAGAATCAGTCTGTAACATTTGGAAGTAAGAAAAATATGGTCCTCCTCTCTTAACTTTGAGAAGCCCTGCTCTGGAAAGGATACTTCTTTTCTAGGCTCTTCTAGAAAGGTCCTGTGGAGGCTCAGGGGCTTTGGACTACAACATGATAATCATAGAGAGTGCTTGGTTTTTGTTAGTGTGGCTCATTTTGAGCTCTTGGGGTTGGGGAATATTTTGGGTCGCTGTGATGCTCTTGAACAAGAAGCTGGCAGCATCTGATACGCGTGGTCAGGCAGGGGACGGCACCTGGAAATGTTGCCAGTTGGGCTTTCCGGCTGCTACTGTGATTGATAGCCTCACATTCCCTCTTGTTGCCTGCTGGCTTTTTAGAAATGGAACCAGCGCCCTCTTTTGGTGTCACTTGAAGGAACTGGGGAGCTTCCTACTATGCCAGACCCACTCTGGTAGACCAGTGATAGATGGAGAGCTCTGGCTCTTGCTCTCTCTTGAGGCTTTCAGCCCCACTTTTCCTTTTGAAGAGAACACACTATTCCCAATGCAGACCACAGCTGCAGCAAGCCTTTGGCTCTCTGTTGATTTGGAGTGGAGTGGAGTTGGGTTCTTCTTTTCCCTCATCTCTGCATGTGCCCTTCTTCCAAAGCAGTGTGCTTGATCTGATAGGAGCCCCTTCTTTGGCACCACATGTGCTCACTATTGAATGGGAGTGGAAAGAGTCAAAGCTCATTGATATTAGAATTGTACATTATTTTGTTTTGCATAGCAAGTTTCACTTCAAAAGCTTGTTAAGACTTGGTGATAGAGTAGCGTAAAAGAATTAAAATCAATCACTTTCAAATATGTAATCCTAGTTTGCACAACATATTTATTTTTACTTGTACTTTCAAACAAGCTTTTTTTGAGATAATCAAGTTAGGAAAAACTGGCCCCATTTTCAAGGGTAGAGATGTTGTTTTGAATCACCTAAGATTGTACTGTCTAAGACTCCAGCCCCTTTCCACCTGACACCCTTGTCACTTTTGTCTTATGATGCATTATTGCCTTCTCTGTAATTACTTTTTAATCATTTTACTTTGAAGAGATTGATCAGACTTATGTTGATATTTAATAATTATTTGACCTTGATGCATATATAACTTAACTCTTCAGAATCTGCCTGATTTACTAGCTTGCTTAGAAATGTGAACTTTGTACAAATGTTACTAAACATCCATTCTTATGAGAATGCTCAACTTGGGTTGCTCTCTTTTTCCAGACAGCATCATTCAGAAAATGAAGTGGCATTTTAACTATGTAAGTTCCTCTCAGATAAAGAGCAGCTTGGAGAAAATTCAGGAGGAGCTAGAGTTCCAGCCTCCAATGGTTCTTACTTTGGAGGACACAGATGTGGCAAATGGGATGATGAACGGTCACATACCAAAGCACTCGGAGCCTGGTAAATGGCCTGATTTTCTCTGATATTGATGAATATGAAGTGATTCTATGTATTTCAAATAGATTTTTTAAATATTAGAAATGTATACTTGAGATGGGAGGGTATATTTTGGGAAGAATTCAGACTGATTCTGTTTCCAGGTGTTCATTATATAGACCTTGACAGTTCTGATAGTGGGTAGCTTTGAGAGGATACTTTCTTTTGATGAAATTCAAGAGTTGAGAAGAGTGACTTGGGAGGTTGTTTTCTTAATTAGGGTAAACTCTGTAAGTTTAAATTTTGCAAATGATATACCTTCTCTTTCACTAGAAGCTACTCATTGAATCATATGGATTTATATATATATATATATATTTTTTTTAATATTTATTTTTTAGGTGTAGATGGACACAACACAATACTTTTATTTTTATGTGGTGCTAAGGATCGAACCCGGGCCCCGCCCATGCTAGGCGAGTGCTCAACTGCTGAGCCACAATCCCAGCATGGATTTATACATATTTTTACCTCATCACTTAATGAAATGTTGCAAATCTCCACTGAGAATCCCTGTGTACCTTCTTGGAGAGAGGGCTGTGGGAATGAATGTTTTGATAGGGGCCAAGGCCCCTAGTGCTATTGCTGTCTGGCTCTCCATGAGACCTGGAGAGCTCCCTCTGTCCCAGTGGATTTCACAGTCTTCATCTGAAGAATGTGATGTTAATGACATGATCACAGTGGCCCAGTGCTTTGTAACTTTGGAATTAACACCATTAGCCACTTAGCACATAATGAAGCATGATTTTTTGCATTCCTAGTTTTGTAATCACATGAAGTTAAACTAATATTTAAAGTAGATATTTACTAAGGTATTCTAAGAATTCCATAATGGTGTAAGAGCTGAATCCCCTGAGAGATAGAGCTGTCTATACTGTAACAGTCTAATTATTTCGTTTTTAACTATTTTGTACTAAACTCATTGCTTGAATTTAAAAAGTGGTGTATTAAAAATGTTCATGTTTTTGGCTTAACATTGTGTTTTGGTTTAATATGTTTCAACCAGTAAGTTCTTAGATTGGCTCTCATGCCAATCAGTAAGTTGTTCTAATTTGTATTGGGAGAACATTTAACTTTTGTAGAAAGAAGACTGGGTAATTGAATCCCAAGTTTCTCCCTAAACACAGGGATAACTTTATAATATATGTTTTGTTTTTTAAACACTTAGATAAGAGGAGCAAATCCAGAAAGTGTCAGCTTGCCTTCTTTCTAGGACATTTTTACTGTGGTTTGACTCATCTTATTGTCCTGAGGCTAGATCTTTACAGGTAGCATGTTCTGTTCTAATAGGAACTTTGAATTACTCAGTGAAAACTCTAACACACTAACAATAGGCATAAGTTGTGTTGTGGCCAGGGGTATGAGAGTGTGTGTGAGTGTGGTTGTGTGTGTACATGCTCATGAGCACACACATGCACACAAGTGTGAGAAATGTAAGGACAAGAAAGGATGATTTTAGAAGAGCATAGCAAGAGAATGGGTGGGACACCATTTAATTGTGTGAACAGAATCCACTTCAACAGTTATCTTTCAGGAGAGAATGGAATATTTGTTCTAATTACAATTCCAGA
Source organism: Ictidomys tridecemlineatus (assembly GCF_052094955.1). Taxonomy (NCBI): domain Eukaryota; kingdom Metazoa; phylum Chordata; class Mammalia; order Rodentia; family Sciuridae; genus Ictidomys; species Ictidomys tridecemlineatus. The sequence continues at coordinate 20,196,002 of NC_135478.1, forward strand.
AACAGCTTATAGCCTAAATAATCAATGTTTCCCTCCTCTCCCCTATTATTTTAGAATTAAAAACACATTTATTTGTCATCAGTCTCTTTAGATGCACACATTACCCTGAATATTGTCTTTATAAAAAGAGTGGAATATTTTACAAGCTGGGGGTTGAGGCATCTAATAAAAAGCCAGCCTTAGCAACAGCGAGGTGCTAAGCAACTCAGTGAGACCCTGTCTCTAAATAAAATACAAAATAGGACTGGGGATGTAGCTTAGTGGTTGAATGCCCCTGAGTTCAATCCCCGGTACACACCCCTGCCCCCCCCCCAAAAAAAATCTATCAGAATTTGACACCCAATACAAATAAAGCCATGGTCCTCTCTTATAGCAGAAGTTGTTTAAAATCATAGTTTCTCCATCTATGCTCGATTGACATGTTTGTACCAGTCCATTCTTTACTGTTGGGGGCTAACCTGTGCATTTTAGGTTGTTTAGAAGCATTCCTGGCCTCTGCCCGCTGGATGCCAATAGAAAATGTCTCCAGACATTATCAAATATCCTCTGGGCAGCAAATCACTCTGTTTGAGAACCACTGCTCTAAATGGAAAGGAAATAGGCACTTGAAAACCTGCACTTGCCTATAAAAGGGCTTATTTCTGGAAGATACTCACCTCAGATTCCCAGGTCCATTCTGTCCTTCATTTCTTGCCTTTTTTCTTCTAACTTCTGCTGCTTTTAAAATTAGCATGTTTGTATTTTGTGTTTAACATCATAAACCTATCGTTAGTGGAGGTCTAGTTAATGGCTTTGCTTGTCTTTCTTTCATATAGATGTTATTTTCTCTATAGACACTTATTTTTTCTTTTCATTGTGAAGCTCCTAATTTCCGAATGGAGCCAGTGACGGCCCTGGGGATTCTCTCCCTCGTCCTCAACATCATGTGCGCTGCTCTGAACCTCATTCGTGGTGTTCATCTCGCAGAACATTCTTTACAGGTAACCTCTTTTTTTTAACACTTTAAATTGAAGGACACATCTAAGAAGAAACTAGGATATATTTTATTTATAAAGTTATTATGCACTGAGGTTTAAAATTTTTAAAATTCAAATGAAAATTAAAAAATTTTGTACTTTGTAGTAAGTTGAGCATACATGGAAATTGCCTGCTGGGATATTAGTATAAAATGGACAACTCAATTCAAGGATATTGGACTACCTTGTTTTCCTTGGGAATACAGGTGTCTTTCCAGGGCATAGATTATTCACCTATGGCAAACATCTGATTCAGACTTTAAGGTTAAGTCTCTTTTTGCCCTGGGAAAAGGTTGTCCTACAGTCTGATTTGTAAAGACCTGTATCACTAGGATAGGATAGAGTTCTTTGTTCACCTGCTCATCTCAGAGCAACTTTCTGTTTCATTGTTCTTTGTTTTGTTACTGGGAATTGAACCCAGGGCCTGGTGCATGCTAGGCAAGTGCCCAGCCACTGAGCTACATCTCCAGCCATTTTTATTTTATTTTGAAATAGAGTCTAACTGAGTTGCCCAGCCTCACTTCAGACTTTTGATCCTCCTGCCTCAGCCTCCCAAGTAGCTGGAATTACAGGTGTGCACCATCATATCCAGCTCAATGCTTTTTAAAATATGTTTTTGGATTTTGAAGAATTTCAAATACTTTTTAAAGGAACAGAATCACTATTAGTATAAGCAAATAGATATTGTTTTAAAAGATAGAGCTATAATGCTGGTACCTTCATATGTGGAGGCCGTAGTCTAAAGTGCAGTGGATGTTGGACCTCAGAGACTGAGGAGAGTGTGGAGAGTGGCAGCAGGCCTATTACCAGAGTGTATTTGCTTGATAACACATCTCATCTTTGACCAGGGTTTGGTGTGGTTTCCACTCTTAATTGTTTGATTATTAATAATCAGATATTTGCCAACTATTTGTAAAACTAGAAGAGATGCCAATAAGATGGTTAAGACCTTGTCCCTGAGGACTCTTCTGGTACAAAGCGTAGTGTAGTGACAGCACTGAGGATGTGGCAATGGCTGGGGCTGGGAGGAATTAGAGAAATTGTGGTATTGACAAAAAGTAGGATTTTGAGAGGTGGAGTGATTGTGGGCTCAATATAGGTTGAGGACTTAGATCTGTGGGGACAGGAGGGCACATGGTTTATCTAGTTCATTGAAAATAGTTGCATGCCGGACCCTGATCTGGTATATAAGAGGGACTTAGGTCTCATTGTGCTGTCAGCCATACCACACTGAATGAGGGTTAAAATGCTCCGGGTTATAGTGTTTCATCTAAATATTCTTTCCTTATGTTTCTTGTACTTATTTTAGGTTGCCCGTGAGGAAATTGGAAACATTCTGGCTTTTCTTATTCCTTTCGTAGCCTGTATTTTCCAGGTGGGTGAAGTGTTGATGGCCTTATTTGGTTGTTCTGTAATTATCGGCAAGTTTTAGATCCTGCTTTTGTTCTACCAAGGCCTTGGTTCAAATCCTGGACCGTACTAAGTGGAAGGATCTGTGGCCCATCCTGCCTAATTCTCTCATTTTAGAGGAGGAACTTTAGGCTCAGAAAGGGAAAGCCACTTGTCCAAGGCCACAGGGACACTGAAAACAGCGGAATAGGAACTAGGAATTTGGGTTTGATTCTCTAGAAGGGAGGGATGAGGTTGCAGGGTAAGGCAGGATATTACCCTGTGTTTATTCTTGGGACAATTCAAGTGCAGAAATATCCTTCCTTATAAGGAGCAGAAAGATGTGTTTTGTTTTGATTTTTTAAGTTGTTGATGGACCTTTTATTAATTTATTTATTTATATGTAGTGCTGAGAATTGAGCCCAGTGCCTCACACATGCTAGGCAATTGCTCCACCATTGAGCTACAACCCTGGCCCTGAAGATGTGGTTTTTAAACTTATGACTGGGTAAAAAACAAAAAAATTACAGGTTCTTTAATAGTAATACCTTCTGACTCAAATCTATCCCTAGGAAAATTAGTACAATAACTAGAGGGCTGGATTATTATTTAGTTATTTTCATACCAGCTGAGTACTTAAAAGGGGTAGCATGATAAGGAGTTTTTGCATTCCTTGTAGGTAGAGTTAATTCTAGCAAAAACCCAACTCAAATTCTCCATCCTTGATAAAATTTTAATACTTTCTTTACATTCTTAAGCTTTTTTTTTGCTTTTGTTTTGTTTTTTAATTAAAATTTCTGGCCAGGCACAGTGGTGTATGCCTGTAATCCCAGCGGCTTTGGAGGCTGAGGCAGGAGGGTCCCAAGTTCAAAGCCAGCCTCAGCAAAGGCGAGGCACTAAGCAACTCAGTGAGATCCTGTCTCCAAATAAAAGACAAAAAATGGCTGGGGATGTGGCTCAGTGGTTTAGTGCCCCTGAGTTCAATCCTTGGTACCCTTCCACACCCGTAGGGGGAAAAAGTGTCTGTTCTCAGGACACATCTTAGAATTTTTTTTTTTTCAAGAATTACTTGATTGTGCCAAAAGAAGCTTTCAACCGTAGATTAAAAATGCACTCACTTTTTAGGAATCTGGTCTCTAAAACCTTGGGTATAGCCAGCAACAGTTTTCTAGAGCTGGCATTTCAGGGCTGTAGGGACCTTACAGTTCCATTTTCATTCCTTCAGCTGTGCTCCTATCCTGGATCTCTCTTTCTCTCTCCTCTGCTGTAGCTTAAGCCCTTGTTGATTGCTTCATGATCTGAGAATATGCTTTATTTTTCTTAAAAAAAGAACAAAAAAACTCTTTCCAGCTTTTGCAGAATAAGAATAGCCCCTTTTTTGTGAGGTCACCCTAAATGAAATACGTTACTCTCTCTTTTGGGAGAACTTTCTCTGACTCAGAGATGCTTTTGAAGATGTGATTAAAAAAACGTGCCCAAGGGAACTGAGGTTGTGACTCAGGAGAAACCAAAATAGTAAAATCATGACTTTCACCGACTTGCTTGCCTGTCATCGCTCCCTGAAGAAAAACTTCCCTCGGAGGCTAGTCAGACCCTGGCTATCTGGGAGACCCTGGCTATCTGCCCACTCCCCACAACCCTCTCCCTCTCCTCCGCAGCCCACAGCCTGGATACCATCTTTTATGTCTTTAGCTTCTTTCCAGCATTCCTCCTGTCAACATCTGTTTCACTTTCCTCTTTTTCAAATCCTGTCTTTCATCCAAAGATCAGCAGCAGCCTAACCAGGAAGTTCAAGCTTCACTGTAGTGAATATAATTTAATTAGTGAATGCATGTGAAATGATGCTGTTGGTGGCACCTGCAGGAGGTGACTCTTGCACCTAATCTTGTGGCTGTTTGATTATCTCTGATTGGTTGTGTTGTGTGGTCTCGTTTCAGTGTTATTTGTACCTGTTCTACAGTCCAGCCAGGACTATGAAGGTAGTGCTGATGCTGCTCTTTATTTGCCTGGGTAATGTGTACCTGCATGGGCTGAGGAACCTCTGGCAGATCCTTTTCCACATAGGAGTGGCTTTTCTGTCTTCATACCAGATACTGACAAGACAGCTTCAGGAAAAGCAGTCTGACTGTGGAGTGTGAGGACACCATGGATCCTTTGATTTTCTTTGGAGAGTCAATCTGTGTTTCCCTTCTTGCTTCTCCAAGTTCACCTCAAGTTTCCATGCTTAACGTTCCTTTCAACTAAACTGGATTGAAAAACCGAGATTGAGGATTTCTAACAGGTGCTGTGGAAATCATGAGGTCACTCAATACCCACCTGGTCTTGGTTGTGTGCTGAGCATCATTGCAGAACCTCTAGTTGAGCATGTTTACTTAGGACAGCAGAATCCTAGGGCTTACTCAGAAGGAGAATTATTGGAAGATCAGAATGGAAACATTTTGGTCTTTTAAATTAAATGATACAATAAACTACCAAATTCAGTAATACTAGTTTTAGTAATTGGCAGTTGTCTCCAAGCAACTACTTTAAAACGTAAATAGTGTAAATGTGACTTGGTTAGTTTTTTACAGAGGGTCAGTACAGGGTGAATTAAAAACTTAAACATATAGTTCATGGATATAAGCTAGGTAAATTTTGTTTACATTTTTGATAACTTAGGTTTGATATATCATTGAAATATTTAAATATATTTTGGATATAAACTGAACTTCATTTAGGGTGAAGACAAAAGTAAGCCAAGAAAATGGTTAAGAAATCTGAGGTCACTTAATTTATAGATAACCTTTTATGGTGGTGGGACTGTGGGTACAGAAATGTTGTATATTTATTTGCAGGGTATATCAGAATATTTTTATCAGAAAATTAATTGATTAATCAATACTGTTGGATCATAAGCTTATAAGCATGAGCAGACCTGAGAATTTCTGGATGCCTGACAATTGACCACAAAGTGGAGTAGGCAGATGGTGTGGATTCACATACTTCCCAGCCCCAGTTGGCAGAAACTCCTGGCATCAGCCTTTGAAATAGCAGCTGAATGCCTGTCATTTTAATGGTGATGACTATGTGATCCAGTGTGCCTCTTCCCAAAGGCCCCCAAGTTAATTACTTCTCTACATCTTTCCTGATAATCTTACTTAGATCAAGAACCTCATTTTTTTTATTAATAGTAATGTTAACTTTTTAAAACTTTATTAAGCTATAACTGATACATGGTCTGGAAAGTTTATTTCATTGTCAAAAAATTGATTGGTCATCATTTTCCTACGTATAGCTCAGAATGAGATCCATCCTTCAAGTCTCCAGAAATTTCAGCCTGGGTTGTCAGGCTCAAATGGCCCAGGAGGTTATTTGGGAGTTTGCTCTTTGGTTGTTTTGGTAGAAGTCTGGAATCTGAATAACTCAACCACAATTGCATGGAATACTTTGGGTTGAATTATGTAACTTGATAAGCTAAAATTCTATTTTGATAGTTTTTAAAGTAGAAAACCATTGTGAGAGTGATTGAGTTGGTGGGGAAACAAGAATGTAGTTTTAGAGAATTAAGATTTGGTTATTATTGGTATTGTTATTGAGCTACCTTGGTATCATTTTAAGAAACACAAGTTTATATGACGCTGAACTGGATTGGGAAAATGTTGCCATAGAAACTTTATTTTCTTATAATAGAATTTTCTATTTTTAACCAACTACAAAATATCTGGATATGAAAAGTATATGGGCAGCATCCTCAGACATAAACTTCAAGGTTATATCTCCATTGACTTTGCATCTTCAAAATTTCTACATACCTGACAGATAAGTTTTCAGTTTTCCTGGGAGATAATTTTAAAGAGGCAGTTAAGATAGAATGGCAAGTCCAGAGGAGAGAAGAATCCTTTTAAATTAAAGCACACGCACAAAAAAAGCTTTAAAATTTGATGAGAAACAGCTTTAAAATATATTGTTTTTGAGCCAGTTTTATGTTGGTGTTGCTGTGTAGCCTGCACCCCATGTGTTTTGGGTCTGAGACTGTGATGCCCATTTATTAAGCAATAAAGAAGCAGTCCCTGAAGATGAACCCTTGTTGGTGAAGCTCTGCGCCCACCCACCTGTACATCAGTTGAGATATTATCTATACTTGATTGAATGTGGTTTTAATCAGGTAACATCTAGACGGGGTTTGAGATTTATTTTTTCAGACATAAGGAAAAAGGTGTACTAGAAGAACAGTGTAAATAATGACCACAAGAACATTGTTTAACTGAAATCCCGCTAAAAGATACCTCAACCTGCTGGAGGGAGAGACTAGTGACAGGAAAGAAGTCTGGTGATTTCCTCCAAGGGAAATCCCAGGATTGGGGTTGACTTAGCTCAGACTTGGAGATTTGTAGCCCTTTGTGTGATGCTGATGACAGAAAGCTGGTACCATGTCCCAGGAGTTTTCTTTAGTCCACCACGGACCCACTGCTGTTCTGGCACCTTCACTGTCCCTGTATTTGATGCTACTCGCCTAACCATCTCATGGGGCCAGATCTAGGGACAAAGGAAGCAGTACTGAAAACAAAACCTTAATGGTGTCTTCTGAGATCAGATGCTGTGAGAGCTTGAGCTTCAGAGAGTGTTATATCTCTCTATAGCACCAGGGCAAGAGTGTGGCTCAGTGCTCTTAGGCAGGATACAGAAGATTCTGTTTTACTCTTCCTGCGGTTGGCCTTATTGTGCTGGTGGAGACAACTGGGGCCCATTTGGGGTGGCATTCCCTCTCAGTGCTAGCAGTGTGACCATAGACACCTGATTTTGCCTCTTAGGAGTGCACCCATTATCTGTGAATTCTGTTGACATGCCCTGGGGAACATAGCCCAACATTTTCAAGTTCCTTAAGGGATGGGGGAAAGGGTTTCTGGAGGAGTGCCCAAATAAAAGCAGTTAGTCATTTCAGTAGGCCTTACCCCTTAGCTTCTCTATTCTTTCTTAGGTGCTCTGATTCTCCAACTCCGCTGCCTTTTTCCATCTCTGTCTACTACACTCCAGACCTAGGGATAGAGGTAGAACCAGAGTCTCTAAATAAATAGGAAAGCCACTGAATTGTGATTGAGAGGGTAGGCAGAGGGACTTCATAATGGGAACAGACTGCATTGAAGCTAGCCCTCTTAGCCTGTCTGAGAGTCAGGCCTCAGGGAGGATTAGTACTTTGGTGGTCAGCCCTGCTCAGAGTCAAAGATGATGGCTAACAGGCCACAAATGGCTGGCTGTTTGGGACAGGGGAATTAGGGAAGCTGAATTGAGGGCTCTATTGTCTGCTGGAAGATAACAGCCACCCCTTGGCATGCAGTGGGTGCATGTTGCACCTTATCAAGGGATGCCATTTGCTGCTCCTTAACTAGGAGTTGACTGCTAGTAACATGCAGGATAGTGGCTCTCAGATAATCTGCTATATGCACAGTCTAGCACAAGTGAGGATAGGGATGGGAGTGATTACTGCAATCAGATGTGCCCAGCAAACCCTGCTCATCCATTGCTTATATTCCAGAATCCCAGGCAGAATTCTGCACAGGTATGGGGAGCTCTGCCTGTGTACTCTGACTGCTAATAATAATGGTAGAGGAAGAGTATGTGGACATGCCCTCAAGGGATGAGGCATTGGAAGGTGTACATTGATCCACTTACCAGATGGCCTTGAGATTGGCTTGGCTCTTCCACTCAGTCCTACATCACAGTGGAAGTCCCTGCCTGTCTGGCCTCAGTTTTCTCTTCTGGGAAATGATGAAAACATCAATCTGCAATCCTGTATGCTGCTGTGAGAATCAGCAGTGGTAGTGGAGGGTAATACTGGGTGATACATTGTTCATGTGCAGGAGGAGGAGGTCTTTGAGTCAACCTGGTCCTGTAGGCTCTGGGTGCATTAGGCAGCTTGGCACAGCCGTGTCTTCTGACCTTTGCAAAAAGGCCTTTTATGAGACTGCCGTGGAAATGACCTCATTCTTTCATTCCAGAAAGATCGTGACCTCTCTTCCCTTGGACCTCCTGCTTCCTAGGCACAGAGCTCCTGGTAGCATTGGCATTGGGTTTACTCCAGGATCTAAGGAGGCCCATTCTGTTGGTTGGACCAAACCTCAGTGTCTGTCACCAACTCAAATTAGCAGACCTTTAATTCTCCTATCTGGGAACAGTGATATCAAACTTCTGTTGCTGGGGAAACCTCATCAGCAGGGAACGTGTGGAAAGGGGCTTGTTGTTAAAATCTGGGAATGGTTGGATATGGAAACATCTGCCCATGTGTACTGATGTCAGAGCTTTGTCTCACAAGCGCCTTTTATTTTAGGGTAAAATTATCAAACCCATTCTGTTCCTTTAACTTGTGTGTGGTACATATGACCTTTAGCCCTTACATTTGTATAATTCTGGGATTGCTTCAGAAGTATTAGCTAATGAATTATTAATATGACTTAACCCCCAGGATTCAATTTTATTTAATGGAATTTTATACTAAGAGCATAAAAAATTGAGGCTGATCTAGCCAGGGGAAAACCATTTATCTTACATACTCATTTCCAGTATTTGCTGTCCTTGTCACACAAGCTTCTTACTGTTTTCATGTAACAGCAAAGATCTATTTTGAGTACATCATGGGTACATTTTAACAAACTTTCACATAGTGATAAAACCTAAACTCTTGTCAGTGTACATACAGAATGTTGTATAGTCATTTATATACTGTGTATATATAAATTAAATGAGGTGGCTTCAGAAGTGGGAGAATAAATCTAAGGTGTTTATTAATGTGTGTATTTGTGTTTGTACTGTATGAACCATTTGGAGATGTAGGTCCTTTTTCCTATGTGGTATGAGTAGGGCCTGATGAATAGGAAGGGAGTATTGAGAGAAGTGACATTTTGGTTTTCTTGTCCAGTGACGTCTGGACAGGTACAGTTCTTCGCAGGAGTCCCCAGCCAAGACAGCAGTCACAGTGCTGCCTTGGGGGCTGGGCTGCCTGCCTTCTCTGCAGACTCTGTCCCCACTTGCTGTGTGTCCATAGGCAGGCATATCCCCTGCTCTGGGTTCTGGGCTTCTGTCTGTACTGAGGGTGATGGAAGTTTTCATCTTCTGGGACCAACCTGGTCACAAAATGACCACCAGGAGGCGCAGCTGCTGGCCTCATCATGGGGTTCCCAGCCCAGAGATGGTGTCCTTTTACAGACGCTTTCCTGCAGCAGCTGACAGAATTCCCAGAAGGAAGCAAGTACGCCATCCTCTCCTGACCATCTTCCGTTTAAACATCGGAGCTGGAAGTTCCAAGTATCCCTACTGTATCTATCTTGAGCCCAGTTTTTTTGGAGAAAGGCAAAGCTTCCAAAATAAGTATCAAATTATTAGATTTGGGATTTGAAGGTTAGCAAAGCCTTGTTGCTCAGGTGGGGAAGAAGAGACTTGTCCCCTGGGCTGGAACAAGGGACTGCACATAGCTGGCAGCATTCTCAAAGAACAAAAGGGAATCTTAGCCCATGAAGATGCCCTTTCTGTGCTAGGAGGGCTGGGTGAGAAGTTCAGGCTGCTGGGTTGCCTTTTTTATTTATAGGCCCCACCCCTTGAAGGTCAAGAAGTGCCAAGCATCTTTGGGCAGTGCTGGTGGAAGAGAAGTTCAGAGAGGAAGGGGCCCACCTGCATGCACCCAGCAGGGAGGCCCTGTCTGGCACTGCTGAGTCAGCTGTAAGACATTGGATCAAATATGCAAGGCCAGATCTGTACAGTTCATTGAAGAACAGGAAAAATATCCTTTTGGCTTGGGGTAGAAATGTACTTCTTCTTCTTCTTCTTTTTTTTTTTTTTTAGAGAGAGAGAATTTTAATATTTATTTTTTATTTTTCGGCGGACACAACATCTTTGTTTGTATGTGGTGCTGAGGATTGAACCCGGGCCATACGCATATCAGGCGAGCACACTGCTGCTTGAGCCACATCCCCAGCCCAGAAATGTACTTCTTAAACAAAAACATCACAGGCACAACCCTTAAAGCAAAATAGTTCATAAATTTGTAAATCTTATTTGTAAGATTTCATGGACAAACTTAATGGGAGATGATATTTATAATGCTTAAAACCAATAAGGGTTAATTTAGAAGCAGTTTTTGTAAATCATCGAGAAAGACAGAAATCCTGATTTTTTTCTTAACTATCTTTCTCTCTCTCTTTTTTAAAAATATCTTTATTATGTTTATTTATTTTTATGTGGTGCTAAGGATCGAACCCAGTGCCTCATAGGTGCGAGGCAAGCGCTCTTCCACTGAGCCACAACCCCAGCCCAGAAGTCCTGATTTTTTAAAAAAATTATCAATTTACAGAAGAGAAAACCGAAAAAGCTAATAAGTATATGAAGCTATTCAAGATAATTAGATACAGATTAGATTTAAGATAATTTTCAATACACTTTAAAATCATAGTAAGATACCATCTTAGGCTCGTGAGTTTGCACCAAATGTTGGAGGGAATGTGGGAAAAAGAAGGACTTTGTTGGGTGATGGCAGTGAGAAGACAGGCACAGATCACCTGCAAAGCCATGGTGTTTTGTGTCTCCCCAAAACTCATGTTTAAATCCTACCCCAGACCTCAGAATCTTCCTTTCAAAGATGTAATTAAGGTAAAATAAGGTCATATGGGTGGATCCAAATCCAATAGGACTGGTGTCCTCATAAGAAAAGATTAGGAGGACACAGATACTGGGAAAAAACTTGTGAAGGACAAGGAAACAGCCATCAGACATTTTCATCTCAGACTTCCAGCCTCCAGAATTATGTGGAAATAAATTTCTGTCATTTAAGCCACACTGAGTGATGTTTTATTATGGCAGCTCAGGCAGACTGATACGGCCTACCTACCGAAATAAGTGTGCACATGCCTTATGATGTGGAAACTTCATTCCTGGTTTTATGTCTCAGGAAAACTCTTACACAGATCCTTCAGGAAGTAGGTATGGAGATAAATGTTCATGGAAGTTTTATTTTTGATGGTGGAATATAACCTGTACAGCATCATGGACAGATAAGCACAGGCTGCCCATGGAACACCACGAAGCAGTCAGAAGCCCTGGGTTTACATAGAACGTCAATGTGGACGTTCACTCAGAGCTGAGTGAATAATAACTTTTATATGGCTAGTAATATATGCACAAAATGATAAAATATTTTGTAGGAATATAGGCAAAAAGACCAAATACATTCAAATGGTTATGTATAAGGCCAGCATCATGGGAATTAGATATTGGGATAATAAAGAATTAAAAAAAAATCGCTAGAGTCAGCAGTCAGGTTTGAGAGTCCTGGGAGGAAGAAGTGGGCCTGTATTTTTCCTGGAGTTGACATGACAAGACAGAGAAGACCAGCCTCCGAGGCTTCCAAAGCCCTGCATGCTACTGGATTATTTTAGCTTTCCGTGAGCAAGGGGAGGAACTGAACCAGAGGCCAGGGACTGTACTCATCAAGAGTGGTTTTCAGAGGCCATGAGGGATGCAGAAAGGGGAGAGAAGAGAGGAGGGGACCCCAGAGAGAAGAGCTGGTGAGTGGGAGCCAATCTGGCCGCCAGGGACTCTTTCCTCCCTGGACTGAGGCCGCCTGACCAGTAGTTTCCTGGCCAAGATTCTTTCCCACAGGAGGCACTCAGCTGAAGGGCTCTCATGAGGACAAGGAACACAGCTGCTGGGGGACAGAGGTGCCTCCAAGGCTATTTCTTCCTCCCACCCCAGAAATAGCCTGTGCTAGCCATGGAGCTCAGATTATGAGCCTGGGGTAGTGAAGCCTGAGATGGCTAGGGGTGGAAAGGGAGAAGGTGACCAAGACCACCATAGTCCTGATAGAGAGGTTGTTTCAGGCACATTTTCTGAGGCCCCAGGGATAAGAGCAAGGGCCAGATGCATGGAACGCAGGGCAAACATTAGAATGAACTTTCTCACAGAGCGGTCCAACAGGGCTGGGGAGCAGTGAGGTCTCTACCATAGAGGTGTCCTAGCGGAGACGAGATGGGACCTTGGAACATGTTGTTCTCATCTAGCGGACGTTGTCTTGTCCTAAATGCTGATATCTGAGGGGACATTTGCCTATCTCCCGGAGTGCCTCCTGTTGTGTCCATCCCACGGGTGAGCCAGACGCCGGCTACAGGAAACAGCTCGTGCCAGCTCCCATTTGAAGAGTAAATATTAGTCTTTTCAAGAGCTGCCTGTTCTCTGTCACTTGGCATGGAGGACACTGAGCTGAGGGGTGGGGGGGGTAGTGGAACCTCTTGGGTCCCCATGCCTAGATGGAGTCTGTGGTCTCTTGTCACTGCTGCCATAGAGAGCTCAAGAAACACACCTCATCCCTGTTCCCAATTGCTTGCCAAGGAGTGAGCAGCTGAACTCCTGCCTAGGGGAGGTTCAGACCATGCTGTGGCCCCCAGCCCTAGCCTTGGCTTCTCCTTGGACACTGTCCAGCTGTTGCTGCAGAGGCAGGGGACTGGATGGTTTGAACAGGACCTCAAGATCTCTGGACTTCAGTTCTGGCATATGTGGTTTAAAATCTTCTGATTACCAAGAAGAGAAATGACCTGATCTACTTGAGCCCCTTCGGGAGGCCTCCTCTGACCACCCGAACCAACAATGTAGCCCCTGATTCTAGCCTCTTACCTGCTTCTTTCCTATCTGATCTTCCTCATTTACTACCTGTCTCCACAATTATAGCACCATGAGGGCAGGGGCTCAGCCTTTCTCCCCACTTTACCCTTAGTGTCTAGAATTCTGCACATGGTAAGCACCCAGTAATCATTTGTTGGATGACTATCATGGTGGTGATACATTGAAAACATTTAATAGACATAAATTTCACTCCTTCACTCCCGAAAGTATATTCCTCTGAAGCTACTCCACTATTATGAGCTGGGGAGGGGGGTGCCATCTCTGGAAAGGAAGAAAGGAGATGGGGGAGGGAGGGAGGAAAGCTGGTGAAGAATGGGAAGGAGAAGAATCTGACATCAGTATCCTGGTCTCATTATCTGGGACAACATCTTGAAGGAAGAAAATGAAAGCTGAAAATAAAAAGTGTGTATGTCCCATTCTGTATTTGGAAGACAGACCCCCCAGGCAGCTTGTGCTCTGCTTTCTGGGTAAAAATGGTGGAGTATAGATTTAACTGCAAGACAGTGTGAGTGAGCGACACTAAGCCACCTTTAGCTCCCAGAGGCCTGGAAGGGATCCAGATACTCCTGCATGCCACAGGACATGAGGAAGTTGGAATTAGTGGGCCTATCAGAGTACTGCCATGGTGAATGGTGGGGTGAATCTGCCATGGAGGTCCTGGTGAGGGCAGGTCACACCTAGGATGGGGCAGGGCACAGCTGAGACCAGAGGGGCCTGAGGGGCCAGAGAGAGCCACAGTGGTGCTGAGTCAGCTAGGGTAAAGTGAGACCAAGCTATGAGTACCAGCAACTAACTTCAGCAGCAGGGCCAGTGTGTGTCCATGAAGACCCTCATGTGCAAGGAACGTTGGGGTCACCTATATGGGACCCTCCATCTCATAACCTTCTGGCCTACCTTTGCTGATTTTCTACTGGGGTAATCTGACAGCCCCCCCCCCCACCTCAACCATGCCTCATAGCCAGCACTTTCTGCCCAGAGTTCCTCTGACGCCAAGGTGTGGGATACCTACAGGAACCTGGACACTCATACATGCCTCCCTTGAAAGTGTATGGGGGTGGGTATGGGCACACCTTGAGCAATAGGTGATGGGATTCAGTGGCTCATGCTTTCCTTTTATGCCCCTCAGGAGGACAATTATGATGCATGTTCTGCCAGGTCCTCAAAGGGTCCCAGTGGCAATGAGTCTCCATTGTCCCAGCAGCGACCAGTTCAATAATTTACCTTTAGATTGGTTTTCTTCACTTCCCTTTTTCATTTTTCTCTGTTTCCTAGTTATAGACCCTGCTTTCAGGGAACTGGAGTACAATACCATTTGAATCCCTGTGCTAGACATTATCTATTGTCATTAACTTCTTCTTTAGTCCCTTCCATGTTCCTCTGTGTTGCATGGGCTGGAAGCCTTAAGACTATGTTTCCTGAATTATGCAGTTTAGGCTCTGCCAGAGGAAGAAATACAGCCAAGAGAGCAGGCACAGGGAGGTGGAGGCAGCTCTTTCTGTAGGATGGTGGCTACTGGGTAGAACTGGCAGACATGAGTTTTTGTTGTTGTGGTGATGATTTTTTTTTTTTTTTTTGCAGTAGGACACTACATTCTGTACTTTTTTGGTCATTAGTTTAATGGATGTACAATTAGGACATTGGCAATGATTTTTCTGCAAGGTGGCAGTTATGGAGTGTGACAATGAGCATAGAAATGTGCCCTAACTCCATTCCTGCAAGCCTTCCTATATCAAATTTCCTGCATTGCGTATCTCTGCACCAAACCCCTAGACTTTTCTGTCTCCTCACACTGAATCGTGACCATTTTGGCTCCCTCACCTCTATCACATATTTCTGAGTAGGATTAGGTAGAGTAAATCCAAAGATCACACACTTACCCAGAGATATCCAAAAACAAGCTGAGAGCCAGACTCTGTTTCCTACTCAACAGTGATTGCCCTAACTTCCCTTATAGAACCCTGCTGTCTCTTACAGCTGGGGTTAGTTATGTTCCTAATCTGGGTGTAGGATAATATGCAGAAGGTGGGCCCTAGATAGGTTATCTTCCCTATTTTTTCTTCCTGCTGGTGGACCAGGTTCTAAGAGAACATAAAGCTTGGGACAGTGACAGCCATCTTGCATTCACAAGGGAATAGTCTTGAGGAGGGAAGCCAACACACTGAGAATGGTAGAGTGGAGAGATAGAAAATATTAGGTCTATGACAACATTATTGAGCTGCTGAATTAGCCTGGGAACTGCCTCCTTCTCATTGGCATCACGCTGACAGAATCCTTTCTTTCTGAGGCACTAGAGGCAGACCTAGAGGTCACCAATGTTTCTTCTATGTCGACATCCTGCAACTCAGGGATGCTGGGACCCCTGGGAACAGAACTGGGACTAAGGTGAGACAAGTGAGCAACTTGCCTCAGGTGCAGAATTAAAGAAGGTGGAAAAAACAACAATAATTCGGTAATCAAGGTATATAATGTTTTAATGCAATATTTAAAAAAATCAAAATTAATGAAAAAATACATGATGAACAAAATATCAAGATTTTAAATACAGACAGAATCAGTATTGCTAACTAGATCTGCTCTTCTTGTGTTTTCATACAGGGCACGCCCAAGGATCTCCTCCTTCCCAATCCATACAATAGAAGAGTTAGGGTTCTGGGATGTGGAGAACAGGGTTCAAGGTCAGGATCTACCAATGCCTTTACTGGTGATCCCAAGCATATCTCTTCCCTTCTCTGGACTTCATCTGTCATGCACGGAGGCTGGGGCTTTGCCAAGATGGCCTCCTGACCTGTCCTCCTTGTCCCCATGGCCTGTTGAAGTTACTGTCCCTCTTCCTGGGAGGCTATGTCTCCAGGGCCATTGACTCCTGGCTATTAATATCTCAACCATCCCTGGCCCAAGCAGGGTGTTTAATGACTGCCAGCTGTGGCTCCGGCCCCCTCCCCCAGGAGAGATAAGGGCAGTTCCTGTTCCCACATGGGGGGAGAAGGGGGACGCTGGGTCATTGCTCATTAAAACAGGCCCTGGGCAAGCAGTGGAAATGTCAGAGCTGATTCTGACTCCTCACCCCACCCCTGCCCAGCACACTGTGTGGGATGTTCCTGCACATGCTCCCCCATCATGGCCATCCACATTTCTGCCTCCTCAGGTCCTGATATCAAAAGTTTTGGGGCTTTTCCCCAGATGTGCCACAGACATTATATTCAGCATGTCCCAAACCAGGTCATCCTCTCCCCAGCTCTCTTTTTCCTCCCTTGCCTGGTTGATGAACTGGAAATCTTCCCCAGATGTGCCCCTTGGGCCCTTTTCAGCAGCCAGAGTGGCCTACCCCAAATCCCCTGTCTTCCCCTCAACCTCATTTGTGAACCCTCCCCTTTGTCTTGCTAGACAGAGCTCCCAGCGTCTGCTCACCTGGATTTAGGTGTCCCTGGCGCCCAACAAACCTATGGATTCGGAGATCCCTACCTAGTCCTTAGAGACCACCTCAGTGTCACCTCAACTGAGAAGCTGTCCTCCATCAATTCTGCTAGCAACCAGACACCTTCGTTGGATAGCCTGTGCCCTGGAGTGGCAAGAATTATCCACATGATGGCCTCTCCGGCAGTGGGGATTGCAGCTCTCTGGGCTGGGATGGTGGGGGCGCCTTGACTAACCTGAACTAACTGACCTTTGACTTCACAGTCTGGGGTCAGGGCTCAGTAGGGAACCAGAGTCTAGCCTGTGGCCAACCCAGGGGCTGGGGCTCTTACTTAGGGTTACAGCTGGGTCAGAGGCATGGTTCGTGTATGGTAGAGGTTAGAGGCTTGGTCTGAGAGCCAGGCCCTGTGTCTCCTTAATCCCAGCTAAACCTGAGGACCAGTCCTGTGGCTATACAACTTCCTCTTTTTTTTTTTTTTTTTTTTTTTTACATCTCACTCTGAATAGAGC
This sequence comes from Ictidomys tridecemlineatus, assembly GCF_052094955.1. Classification (NCBI taxonomy): domain Eukaryota; kingdom Metazoa; phylum Chordata; class Mammalia; order Rodentia; family Sciuridae; genus Ictidomys; species Ictidomys tridecemlineatus. Next base: position 20,212,972 of record NC_135478.1, read on the forward strand.
TCAGGACAGAGTCCTACTTTCTGGGTCACTTGGCCCAGATCTGCATGGGGATATTGAGGACAGCCTTGGTGAAGTCCTTGAAGCACCCACCAGGTGGCAATAGAGATGAGTTAGCCTGACCTAACAGTTGCCTGACCAGGCAGGAGAGGGACTTGGGAACTAGGGTAACCCGAGAGGTGAAGGAGAAGTTCCGGCTCTACTTCACGGCTGTTCTCAGCCTGGGGTGTCTTTCTGTGTTTTCTAGGGCCTTTCACCTGAGACTGTTTCAGCTTCTCCCCAGCCGGAATGCCCAGCACTCTGCTTCTCACCTCCTGTCACTCTCTGAGCAGGACCCCAACTCACTTCTCACTTTTGTTGTCCACATCTTGGGTCTCTCTTCTTAGTTCACTCCCTACCTTCTTGGATAATAACTGCTTTCCCCTCCAGGCTTCCCTGCCTTACCCTGAAGCCATGAGATGATTTCAGGCACTGTGGTGAACGGCCCAGGTCCAGCTCTGCATGGAGCTCTTCCTGACCTTCACACAACTCAAGCACTCCATAGGGTTCTCTCATTTGGTGGGATACATCTTGGGATGTTACTGAACAGGACGGGCTTTATAGAAAGCTTGTAGGCAGATCTGAGCCTTTGCCAGTCCTTTCTGACCTCTTTTTACCAGTTTGGCATCTGTCACTGGCTCTTCCAGCAAGACAAGCTCTTTGCAAATTTGCAGAGGTGGAACCCAAAGAGGTCAGCTTGGGCAACAGCTTTGGAGGTATCTCTTGCTGACAGATGTCATACTGTCTCTGGGTCTAAGCCTTTCTGTTAGTCATACTGTCTCTGTTCCCTGTCTCATGTTGGTGACATTTATTCTGTCCTCTATCTGCTCTTGGCTGAACCCTAGGTAATGGTTATATATATGGATTGCCTGTGCCCTGGAGTGGCAAGAATTATCCATATATTTCATCTTTCCTCCTTGTTTTCAGGAATGACTGTGGCCTGTGAAATTTTGCCATTTCTAGGACCATGGGCAGCTCTGTCAGCGATATTGTATTGGTCCAAGATTAAAATCGTCTCCCCTTGGCTAGATTTAGGGGGTGAGAGTCACAATGTGGATGTGTAATAACTTTATTGCACTCAGAAGAAGAGAAAGAATACAACTCAAAAAGTGATTTGAAATCCCTCAAAATTTGTGCTTCTCACATAGAAACATGGGATTCCTGTCAAAAGCCAGAGGGATGGAGGCATCTGGCTTCACCTCTCTTTGGAGTAGGGGGAGACACTGTAAATAAGAAGCCAGGCCACATAGGAACAACAACTACCAGGGGGAACCAAGCCAATTAAAGTCAACATTTATTGTTGCATGAGCCTGTTGCGGTCGGAAGGGATCTTCCAGCACAGGCTTGGATGAGAAGCTGCGTGGCCACATGGGTGAATGACAGACATAGTATACTCTGACCACCAGACTGTTGTGTCGAGACACATGGGCTGGAGGACTCAGCCACAGTCCATGAAGGTTGGGGTAGTGATGGGGATTCAGGAATAATGGCAATAACAATATCAGTGGTAATACAAAAAGCCAAGAAGATTTAGCTGGTTACAATACATAAAAAGGTAGTAAAGTAAGAGTCTTATGTTTTCACTTCCCCATCAGCCAGATCTGAGTTCAATTCCTGTCTATAAGACAGGGTGAGATACCTGCTCTCTCTGAGAGAGAGTCTCCCATCTGTGAAATTGGGAGATTAATTCCTGCCTGGCTGGGTTGATGTGAGGATTAAGGGGCCCATGAGTGCACATCTCTGAGCCTAGTTCAATAGTTGGCACATAGGTGAGCAGCCAAGGAGAAAAGATCTTGAATGCTTTGGTTGTGCGTAAGGCTGGTGTGACTGATCCTACTTTATAGATGAAGCCACGGAAGCTTGGCGACCAGGTGGGCTTAGTGTTAGGTCTCAGCATTTGCTGATGCAGTCTCCTTCCTTCCCAAGGCCCCAGAGTTCCTCAGTCCTTGGGTTGCATTGTCCAACCTGATAGATGCTGGAACCCACTCCACTTCAGAGGGTCTCACAAATATAGATGTGCTCCCCAAACACAAACTCCAAACCACAATCTTATCTGCCCGAGGTAGAGAAACTCACTCACCTGGAGAGATGGCAGGTAAGAGGTCACGGGAGGGGGGGGGGAAGAAGATGCCTGAATAGCAATGCTTAACTTAAAGGAATTTGACTGCAGTGGTGGAATTTCAGGCATCATAAGGGTGGTGGTGGCGGGTGATCTGTAGGGGCAAAACCTCTTTGCCCTCGGATGTCAAAAACTTTGAGGATGGGTAGTTTCTTTGCTCCGACTGGATTCGTCAGAAAAGACCACGGGAGCAATCAGGAGGGGAGTATGCAGATTTCTTGCCTTTGATCGGCAGGGGACCCTTTGGAGGAGGAAGGAGTCTGATGATATTTCCATCGCATCCTCCAGGGGAGGAGCTCCCAGCTCTCCAGCCCACGTAGAGGTGCTTGCAGAGGTGCAAAAGTTCTCCAGGAGTGTTTGAACAGGGCTCCAGGGCAGCCTTCCAGCCTCAGCCTGTGGCTGCCCACGTTCGGGCAGGCCTCTGTCCAGGTGCGGGCCAGGGTGGGTATGAAGAGGCTGAAGGGGCCGCCTTGGTTCCCCGGGCCTGGAGTGATCAGACCAGGGAGACTTCGGCCTGGAAGCTGGAGGAGCGGCGCGCGCTGGGGCTGACGCGGGTCAGCATAGAGACTTGCGTGCTGCACGTGGCGCCGCTGCTGCCTCCCCACGGGTTCTGGTGTTTGGGGTTCCATCCTAGAACGCCCTGCAGGTGCCAGCGTCGCCACTTCCGCCGCAGCTCAGCCTGCACCTAGGAGAGGGGAGGGTGGTCAGGCCCGCCACTTTGGAGCTTTCTCCACTCCACGGGCCAATTCTGCTGTTGTCTATTTAGGGTGCTGAGCCAACCAGTCATATCCTCTTTGGAAGTCTAAATTGAGACACCCAGATGCTGTTTCTCGGGCTGTGCAGAGTTGGGAACGTTTTGGGGCCAGGATCAAATCAGGACCTTGGAGTGGGGGGAGGTGGGAGGCAAAGAGGATAACAGAATGCAGCCTAGACTGCAATGGTGGAATTTCAGGCACCATAAGGGTGCTGACTGGGGGTGGCTGTACCCCGGTTCTTCCCATCGCCACACTCCAACTCACTGGAGCTCATCCATGAGGATGTCCGTGCTCTGTAGCCAGGACTCCACAGCAACTCCACCTTCCCTTGCTGCCCTACCCCCACTCAACACTGTATACAGCCAACTAGATGCCTCTCCAGCTCTGCTGAGCACAGCAATCAGCCCTGAACCCAGAGGAAAGGGTTAAAATGCAGATTCTAGGTCAGCAGGTCTGGGGTGGTCTCAGAGATCTGCATTTTTAACAGGTTTTAGGTTGACAGAGTTGCTAATAGTCTAATAGTGAGGTTTAACCTGTCCTTGCTCTGCATATAGCCCATCACTGATAATGGACCCTGGCTCTCAAGGTCTAGGAAGGACTTACCTCTCCATTGAGAAAGCAGTAGAGGATGGCCACCACAAAACCCTGGGGAGGAAGGGGACAGCATAAGTGAGGTGGACAGATAGCAGGAACTCCTAGCCCCACCCCGCCTTTGGCCTGACACAATCCCTGTGTTCCTTTGGTTAAGGAAAGAACTAAGCAACAAAGTAGATGCTCAACCAACACTTATCACAATAAGATTGGAGTTCAGTGGCAAAGGCCCAGAGTCCAGGTTGAAATCCCTTAAAGCCCTAAGAAGAATGCATCCTGAAGTCAATGGTTCCTACCTGGAAAGATCCCACGACGAGCTCAAAGACCATTTTCACTTCAGCCTTAAAGTTGTCTGGGAAGAAGGCGAACATGATGTAGTGCACTCCAAACAGGGGGATCAGCAGGAGCGTGGACTTGGCCAGCCTCCTGGGGACAGGGAGGGCCAGCTGTGGGCAGGTGTGTCTACTCATGTGGATACCATAGGGCCTGGTGTGGGGTTGCTGAGGCATGACATATGCAAACAAGGTGAGGAGGGACTGCTGGCTCCCCTACATGTCATACCCACATCTGTTCCTGTCCTAAATCTGCATTGCCACTGCCCTCATGCCCTTGGCCTCCAAGCCCGGAGGAAAGCATGAGAGAGAAAGTCCCTCTATTCTCATCCTTACAGAGAAGAGAATATAAAGGAGAGGCCAGTGTGGATGATATGTAAGTGTGGGATTTCAGCTACTAGGGAGATGTTCTCAGGAACAAGAGATCCTGGTTCTCCCTATACAATCTATACAACTAGGTAAATGTATGCACACAACACAGTCAAGTAACAGAGTTAGGGGCCTACTGTAAACTCAGAAGTACTTTGGGTGCTATAAAACAGTGCATTTTCCTTATTGGGAATGAGGACTTCTGGGAGGAAAATCTTTCCAGCTGCAGTGCTATAGGTTCAAGGCCCCTTGGGAGTATGGCGAGTGCCCAAGTTTATGCCTGGTCACTAGGGTTACTCAGTACAGCTCTCTGTCTTCAGCTTTTCTGCTGTGTCCACCTCTCCAGGAGTTGCCATCTTCCCTGGGATTGCACCCCTTTCCCGCACTCCCCGACCTCTGCACACCAATGCACACGTTCCCAGTATGCTTCTCTCATGTTGCTAAGGACCAACTCCTTCTTCACCAGAGCTCAGCAGGGTCAGCATTCACTCTAAATTCTCTCCTCTCTTCCATGGCACAGGGCTCATTCTGTACCAGTTGACCTCACAGCTGGTCCAGGCAGTGTGAGCCCATGGTTTCCTAGATGGGGGAAGTCTGGGAAGAGGTTGGTAGGGGTTGTCTCTGCCCCTATCTTTCCTCTCCCGGAAGTCAGTACAGGGGGGAGGGGCTATCCTGGGTCTGAGGTCCCCCAGTAACCTGGGAGCAGAGGAGCTGGCCTTACCCCCTCCCACTCCTTCCTGGGCTTGGCTCCCACCCATGCAAGGATCCAGAGCACTGCCCACCCTTCCTTGGCCACAAACCTATCCTTCACTGAGGCTGACAGATGGAGGCTTTCTTTAAATTGAAGGCTTATGGGGAGGTGGAGAGTGGGAGCTGACAGCCCCTCCTCGGGGAGCGCCATCTCCAGCTCTTGCCACCCCTTCTGCCTGATGACAGCTGTTCCCTTCCCATCTATCTCACCCACACGGACCTGGCCAGGCCCAGCTCAGATTCTTTCCCTCAGATTCAAGCCCATTTGCATGTTGGGGGAAATGAGGCTCCACGGGCAGAGGAGAGGGTGAGCGTGCACAACCGGATGTGCTGCTCCTCACAGATTGCAGACCCTCACTGGGCCTTCCCTTCTTCAACAGGAGGGGACGCTCCACCTACATGCCTGGCAGGCAGGAGAGGACGCGGTCACACCAGGGACGTGAGTCTTAAGTCTCATCAGAGAGAATCACACGATTCCAGAATAGAATCCTAAATCCAGCAGCTCGTGACATTATAGCTGGAATCTGGAGCCACAGCACACAATGTCGAAAGAAAAGCCGGGCCAAGAACATTCTAAGATCCCAGGACCAGAAATCCCATGTGGCACTGCCAGCTTTGTCTTGTCTGCACAGCACGGATGCTCAATCTCCTGTTCCCTTCTCTGGGCATGCAGACCCTACTCACCTTCCCAAAGCCCTTTTCATATTTTCACATTTCTTTATTTCTGCTTTTCAATCCTGTTGCTCCAATAAAAACCTGCCTCTGTCTCTAGTCCTCGCAAGCACAGGGGACAGCCCTCATGCCTTTCCAAGCAAGGAACATATTTACTGTCCCATGGACATCATTCCCCTTTCTCCTTGCCTATGATCATGTGATCCTGAGCCCTGGAGAGCAGTTTTACAGGGGACTGAGTGGATACGATGAGACGATGCATGGAGATCCCTTAGCACATGTAAATTGCAGATGTCCTTATTATAATACTGAGTCTGAACATGGCTGTCACACTGGTAGACTGGGGACTCCCCTAGGGCTTTCATCTGCCATGCATTTATTGCACCCCTTTTCTGTACCATGCACATGCCAGGGACTGGGTACACAGTACGAACAAGACACAGGTTATCTCTGTCCTCTTGAGCTCTGTGGCTTGACAGCGATGTGTACCTGGGAACGACGCCAGGTGAGCTAGTGGAGAAGAAGCAGACAAGGGATTCTGAGGGCAGCCTGGTGAGGTGGGCAGGGCCAAGGGACACTGGTAGGCTGAGCCAGGCCATGGAATGGCAGTGGGCAAGAGCAATGTGGCTTTTTTGGTGACTCTAGAGGTTCGGGACAGGGTTCTTCAAGGGGATGCAAGGTTATTTGAGGGCTGGGGTTAGAGGAGGTAGGGGACAAGAGCACTGGGCCCACACTCACGAGTATGGACTGCTGTCATTCTTCCCGATATCCGGGGGTCGCAGTTTCTGAACCAGGATTCGGATGATGCAAATAAACAGGACGAAGTTCACCTGGTGGAGTGGGGACCTGGCGGTTGGTCACTCAGAGAGGGGATGTTTAGTCTTCCAGGCTGATGGCCTGTCTTTCTGGGTTTATGCCGCCCCTCACTAGCTCTTCGCTCTTTGGGGTGGTCATCTAGGACCTCTACTTCACATCTCTAATGACTGTGCCTCTCAACCCATTTACTCTAGAGGAAGAGCTGGGGGCATGGAGATCGGATGACCCCATATCAGGCAGTGGGAAGCCTATAGTTCAGCTCTGACCTGACACTAATTTCCTATGTGACTTGAGGGAAGTTGCCTCTCCAATCTGGGTCTGAGTTTCTCCAACTCAACGGGGTGAGAGGAAGCCTTACCAAGATGGAGGTGAGGATGGGGGCCTTTATGATCCACCACAATGAGGAGTTGATGGTGTCCCAGCACCTGATCAGAGTATGAGCAGGGGAACAAGAGATTGTCCTCAGTCCCAGAGAGTCAGCAGTCACTCCCACTGTCCCTGGCTCTGCCCCAAGCCCTAGAGACAATGGGCCCAGAGTCTGTTCTTCCCTCTAACCTCCCCTCTGGGGGACACTGTCCACCTGCCATTCCACCCAGGGGATCTCACCCAAGTGATGGAAGCCGAGGGGTGGGGGCAGGGTGACCGCTCACCCATAATCCTCAAACTGGATCCTGATGATGGTCCACACCATGGTGAATGTGCTGGGCACCCCTGTCAGGGACAAAGGAGAGAGAAAGAGAGGAGAGGGCACAGGAAGCAAGGGTAGAAGAACCGAGGGAGAGATTTAGGGCAAAGAACCAGAGAGAAGGGGGTGAGAGAAAAGGGTGTGGTTCAGGGCTGCTGTCTGTGGTTGCAAGGGGTTTTCCTTGTGCAAAGATGCTCAAGGTGGCAAAGCTGTGTGCCCCTAGGGCTGTGTCCCACCGTGAGGGACAGTCTTTTTCTAATTTTGATAGGCATCTTACAGATGAGCAGTGGCTCTGCATGTGACAGTGACTAAAGGGAAAATGGAAAGCTGATCTGTCCCTCAGAGTGATCCTAGTTGCATCTGCAGCCTAAGGGCTCCTGTCCCAGGGTCAGATATTCCAGTAACTTCTATTATCCTTGGTCAAGATCCTTGTAGGCAGCAACTAAGACTGTGGGTTGGGCTGGCACCCTCCCCCAGTGAACTTCCCAGGCCTTGCCCCCTTTGTTCCCAGCCTGACAGCCCTCCCTGGTACCATACCCCAGCCGATGAGTATGTACCCCCAGAAGTACTTCCGCTCGGAGAAGAAGGAGACGGCAAGCAGGGTATGCAGGTAGAGGCCCTCCACCAGCAGCCAGAAGAAGTTGGCCATGACACAGTACTGGAAAAAGACCACGGCTGCCTTACAGCCCACCTGCAGGGAGGAGAAAAAGGGAGTTCATTAGGGCTAGCAGGGATCTCTTATTACCCATAATGCTGCTTAGGGGCAGGGACAAACAAGTTGTGGCCCAGCCAACCTAATCTCTTTGAGTTTTAGAATGTACTTGGTGGTTTTCCAACCATTCCTGATTTTAGATCATCTGATACTTTGGGATAAATTAGCAATTCTTTTTTTGGGGGGTGGGTCCCAGGATTGAACTCAGGGGCACTGGACCACTGAGCCATATCCTTAGCCCTATTTTGTATTTTATTTAGAGACAGGATCTCACTGAGGCACTTTTGCTGAGGCTGGCTTTGAACTCAAGATCCTCCTGCCTCAGTCTTCTGAGCTGCTGAGATTACAGGTGTACGCCACTGCACCCAGCAAGTCAGCAATTTTAATGGTCCATTCATTTACGCACCCATTAGACATTTGTCACCAACTCATCTGTTCATTTGCTGTCCATGTCTATCATCTATTCATCTTCCCCACCATCAGTCCATTCACTCACTTGCCTATATATGACCCCATTCATCTACCAACCTTACCCACTTACCCAGGTAGCCATCCTTTCACCTATCCATCCACCCATCAACCCACTCATGCATTCATTCCTCCACCTGCCTACCCTCCTACCCCTCACTCATCATCTCTTCAATCTTCCTTACTTAATCCATCTCTCTTTCTGCCTACTGAGCCACCCATGGACCCATTTACCATTTACCCATTCACCAACTATCCCATCCCCTTCCCATCCTCTGTCCCCACGCATTCATCTTATTCCAATTAGGACTGAAAGTAGCTGGGAGAAATATGAGGGCAAAAGTCTTGCTTGAGTTTTCAAGAGTCTACTGACTGCTTGGGGGTACAGGCTGTGGACTGTGGAGTGGGGCCAAGGAAGTGTGGAGACTGGGACTGAGAAGAAGGTAGAGGAGAAAGAAGTAGAAATGAGGAAAAGAAGAAGAGGGAAGGGGTGGTCATTTCTCTGGGGGCCAATGGAGCTACTGGACGAATGGGTTCCCCAGGGAGGTAAGGACAATGAAGGAGTCAGGGAGACCCTTGAGTAGAGCAATCAGTGGGTTCTGGGTGGCCCATCTGGCATGACTGGAAAGTCTTCTGGGCCTTTTGTCCCCTCCCAGAAACAGTCTCTATTTCAGATGAAATCAAGTTGCCTGTGAGCCAGGGCTTAAAGCTACCCTGCTCTTCTACTTCCTTGTACCCAGAATATAGGTTCCCAACCTTCGTTCTCATTCCCTTGGTTTTGAGATATTCTCAGAGAGAAGATTCAGATTACCTCCCTAGGGATGGGAAGTCCTTCCTTAGGCCACATTTCTGTCCCTCCAGCTGCAAGGTGTGCTTGCTTCCCTACCTTTCCCCCTCATTGGCTTTACAACAAGCATACTCAGTTCTTTAACAGGACAATTTTCTGTGCTTTTCCTTTGCCATAGAAAAGCTTCACAGGGCTGCTAATAAAATGAATTGGGAAGACAGTTTTCACAATTATCCTCAGCAAGTGTGCTGGAGGCCGCAGGTCACTCCCCAGGCTCTGTGGTCCCTATTGCACTTGGTCCCCACCTTGTGGAATGAACACTGGGTTTTCTTCCCTTCTTCTTGAGATGCCTGAGATTCCACCATCAAAGGTTCATTCCCTAGGGGAAGGTATTGCTGACCCTTGATATTAGGTACTTTCTCTCTTGGATTATTCATGAAACAATGAGTCCTTGACCACAAGGGATGGGACAGAGCCAGGGCCACTTTCAATCTCTCTGTCCTAGGACAGGGACACCCAGAGAGGGCTCTTTGGCTCAGAATCACTTGGAGATGAATCTCTTAGTGATTAACAATTAATTCCCTAGAGGCTCCCTTGACCTCCCCTCCATAGGAAGGTCCAGAACTAGACCGAGGGCAGGGGAAGAACAGAAGAGGAAGGCTTCAGAACAGTGTTTGGATGGAGTCCAGATGGCAAGAGGAGGGGGTGGGGAGTAGGAAAGGTGGCATGGTGAGCAGAGCCCTGGTTGCAGATGGCAGAGAACAGAGTTGGAGGAATCTTGGAAGTCCTTGTGCAGATGGGGAAACTAAGGCAGAGAATTTTCAAGGCCAACAGAATGTTAGCAGTGGAGGTAGGGTGTAGGCCCTAGGCTGTGGCTGTGAGATATCCCACTTTCCACCTGTGTTGCTCATTGGCAGGAAAGGTCTATAAGAGGAAAGGCTGTAAAATCAGGTGCTGGGAGAGCAGTGAGATTTGAGGAGCTATCACGGAGTTGGGTAGAGGCGTTGGCCATTCCTGGAGAGAAAGACAGAGAAAGAAGAAGGAAGGAGGGCAGGGTAGGAGGAGGGAGGGAGCGAGAAGGGAGAGGAGAGAAGTAGGGAGGAAGAGGAGATTCACATGATTAAAGACGAAGGCAAGAATGAGGGAGGGATCCAGGGCAGAGTCCTCACCGAGCCCTCAGAACAGTGGTCTGAGTCCCCGCTGTCGAAGAGGGCCAAGTCTTTGATGAAGACGGCAGCAGCCCTCAGGATGAAGGATACGAAGAGATGCGTGTGGATGTAGTTCCGCGTGCAGTGGAGCTTCCTGCATGGGGCAGGCAGATAAGGGAGGCTGGAAAGACCTCAGACACTTATCCCAGCCAACATGGACCTGTGCTCTGATTAAGGGGTGGGGCTGAGAAGCATGTGGGCTCCAGAGTACAGGTCCGGCCTCCAAGGGGGTCCAATCCCAAACTGTGGGCCCAACTTCAGGAACCCCACTTTCTTGTGCATCCCGGGAACCTCAGCAGGGTGCACCCAACCTCTGGTGCCATATCCACAGCTACAGGCCATCCTGTGGGTGACTAAGCTGTAGCAGATGGCACATCTTGACCACCTGCCATCCAGAGGAGGCTGTCCTCTCAGGAGGGCTGGGGCAGGGACTGTGAACTAGCTTGGGATTTGACAGTGCAGAGGCTGGGCTCAACCATGGGAATGATACTCGTTGGGACTGCTTTGAAGTCTAATGCCCAGGCGCGGTCTTACCTGAACAGGCTCAAGATTGCGGTGGCAATCAGAAGCGTGGCAAGGGACAGGCTGTAGCCGATAGTGTAGCCAGTCTTCACGGAGTGGTAGAACATTGTCTGCTGCTGCTGGAGGGAGGCAGGCAAGGATCTTGGGTGGGGGGCAAGGTGGGCTCATCTAGGGGCTCTACACTCTGCCTGCTGGACCCTGGCAGATGAGGAGGCTGTGGCCCAGGGCTCCCAAGAAGAGCTAGCAGTGCCCTTTGTGCCACCAACCCCCTAACACTTCAGTTTCCAGGACACAACCATGTCCCAGGGTGTGGTGAGGGTTGAAGTCACTCCCTCTCTTCAAGAAGGATGTATCAGTGAGGGACAGAATGGAGACCTCACACATTCCACTTGTTGATTCATTCATTCTTCAGTCATGTGTCTGGCCCTGCTGTGCCAACTCTGAGCTCAGGGCCCCAGGAGACCAAGGCTGCTGTCCTTTCAGACCTGCACATGAAGCCCTCTTTCTATGTAGCCTGGGGAGGCACACAGGGAGTGCAGAATGTTAAAGAAGACACGGGGCTTAATTTCCCATTTGGGGTTCCCAGTGGCTGGGGGGCAGCAGGATGAGAAAAATCTAGCCTTTCTGTAGGAGACAGGACAACACTGGATCCCAAGCCTTCTCACTTGGCCCCCTCCCTCAGTGCCCTCCCTATGGACACACATGCAGAGTGACAGTCTCTTGGTGAGCCCCACTTTCTCCTCCATGACCCACATTGTGCCTAAGGAGAGGTAAGGGGTTAACAGGGATTCTGGGGAGTTAGGGCCGAAGGCTCTGGTAGGCTTCAGAAGCCTTTCAGGAAATTGCTTCTCTTTTCAGAGACACAAAAGCTGTCTGATGGGGTGTCTTGGGGTGGGGCAGATGTCATCACAGACCCACAGGGGTGTTTACACCTCAAAGCAGTGAGGGGCTTCTAGCTAAGGACTACTGTTATCATCCAGCCTTCGCATTCATATTACTAAGTGGCTCCTCAAATCTCTACAGAGACCACCTGTGCTCTACTTGCTTCAGGGACAGATCCCTGTCCTCAGACTGAGGACAATGTGCCCTTTTCCTATCTTGTCCCTGATGTGATGTTGGGTATCTGAGGCTGGTTCTTTTTGCACCTCAATTTCCATCTGGACACAATAGGGTGATGGTATCTGCTTGCCGGGCCACCTCCAGGCTGGAACCAGGCTCCCTCAAGACAGTGGGGTGGCCCAGCCTATGGTTACTGCTTCAGCTTCTGCTATGGGGACAACTTCCTGTGTGCTGTCCTCATGAACCACCCTCCACCTGCAATGCACCCTGTCAGGGGGATTGAGGGGATGAGTCTCCAGAAACCCATGCTTGGAGAGGGAGTCTTGGAGGGCAGGTCCCAGGAGTCCAGCTCGTGCACACATGGCGACCTCAAGGGAGGCTGAAAGGAGCATGGGTGGGCTGAGGTGAGCTGAGGGTGGGGGGAGGGTGCACTGAGGCCCACCTCATCCAAACTTGATGCCTTGTCATCCAAGCCACAGGCAATAGGGTAGGGGCCAGGCTCCAGCTGCGTCCAGCCCTCATCTGTGCAGCTGCGGCTCACGTTTCTGCCTAGATGGGAGAGAAGAGCAGGGAGGAGAGAGGCTGAGACCAGGAGGAGGGCTAGTCCCTGGAGCAGGCCACAGGGGCCTGGCTGCCTCTGTGCTGGGCACAAGGCAGATAAGAGTCCTATTCCCACTGACTCCTGGTGCTGCCAGGCTCCAGCTGTTCTCTTTCAGACCCTCAGGGCACCTGAGGCAGGGAGGAGCCCCTTCAGAGTGCCAGGGGACCTTCTGAACAGACAGCAGAATCGGATCATACAGTCCTGGGCTTAGTCCTACCCCTTGTCATGACCAACCCTCATTCCAGGGGAAATGTAAATTCTATTATTGTCACAGACTCAACTGGATCATCATCACAGAAGGACCCCTGACCCTTGCCATGAGCTGAACACTGACCCTTGTCACCGGGCCAGAGCTCAGGCAGGAGGCCATATCAGCCTAGTCTTCCTTGGTCATCCTGGGTGGGGCTGTGAGGCCATGTCCTCCCACATGTTCAGATGTGCTTCTGGAGAGGGACCAAAGGTAGAGGTGGACAGGGTTAGGGGTGGAGGACACCTGATAAGGGTACAGATCTGAAATTCTCATAAATGGAGAAGTAAGGGGTTCCTGGCAGGGGAAACTGCAAGGCAATGCATGTGAGAGGGCACTCAAGCAGGGCCGCACTGCAGGATCTTGAAGCTGAAACAAGTTGCGGCTGGGGCTCCAGGGCATGCTCCATCAAGTCTCTGTGCAGCAAAGGGCAGGATTGCTAAGGGGGCATGTGAGGTGAGGGGTACACCAAGGCTCCCCACTCTTCAGGCCTAGGGAGGTGTCTTCTCCCCTCAGAGAGAGGGGAGGGGCTGAATAGACAATGGGGGGGACAGTAGAGTGCCCCTCCCCCATAGGACCACCATCACCGTCACCATCATCAACAGCAGCAGCAGTAGCCTCATCAGAATGGCCAGTTTTGACCTTTCCATGTGTCAGAGTTGAACAGAACACTTTAATCCTGCTCCCACCCAATGAGGAAGGTAACTCCATTTCACACTTGAGAAGGGGAGGCTCCATGAAGTTGGTACCTTGCTCAAGGTCACTCATAGGGCAGGGTGGAGCTGAGCTGCTCTGTTCTCCCAAGTCCTGTCAGGTAAGCTTGTCCCTCGCCTGCACTGAGGGGACCTGAGAACTTGTTTCCATGTCCAGGTGCAGAGCCACAGGAGGTGTCAAGCTGTCCTGTGAACTCAGGGAGGGTCTCTATGCAAGAGTGTTTTAATATTTCCAAATTTTGCCCTGTGCCTGGAATACACCAGGTGGCTCCATAGTCACTTTTTCTGGAGCAGGCCACAGGAGCCTCCAGACATTGCTTTGAAAGAGGTTCTTATCTTCCTACTTTATGTGTGGGGCCTTGGGCAGCTGGGGCTTGAGGAGGAGAGCCAGTGAAGAGCAGCCCTGGATAAATGGCCTGGGGACTAGGTGGCTGGGGGAAGGGCATTGGGCTGGGTTTCCTGCCTTGGCAGCCTCTGCTGCCCAGGATTCCCAACCACACTGCCATGGAGGCTTACAGGACTGAGCAGTCTCTAGAAGCCCCCTCTCAGCCCTCTCCACTTCCTGTCATTGTGGCTGAAGGTGGGCCCGGCCTGCAGCCTTCAGCAAGTCCCTTTCAAACTGCAGCTCTGCCTCACCCCAGTTCTAAGGATTATACCCAAGGCCCCGAGGCCATGCCTCCCACTCAGGATCAGTTCTTCTGGGGACTCCACCCACTAGGGATTGGGTAAGTAGAAAAGAAGGACAGGCCAAATCAATCAGCCTTGAAGCAGGGACATTAAAATATTGGGTTCCCTTTTCACCAGATGGATCAGGGCTCAAAAGATCAAGCTCAAGGACAGAGCGGGCACCTGATATTATCATACTTATGCTTACCAAGACTGGGTGACTCATGAGTGTCTACACAGTAGCTTCACATGCTCTGTGTGTGTGTGTGTGTGTGTGTGTGTTTGTCTATGTGTGTTGGACAAACATTAACGTGTTAAGGCCAAGGATTGGGAGTTATCACTAGTCCTGCAAAAAGATGGGGAACCAAAGACTAAGAGAGGAAGTAACTTGCTCAGTCACAGCAAGAAAGCTACAGTCTCAAGCCAGCCTGACTCCAGATCTATCTGGGCTCCTGGCAGTGGCCAAAGGGAGCCACCTTGTCCTCTGGAGCCATGGCCGCTCTAGGTAATAGGGGAAGGGAGAGCAGGCGACCTCTTTGAGGAGCCTGGGAGAGTGGCCTAGGCCACAAAGAGAGCTGCTCTTGAGGGGATTTCAAAGGCAGTCACCATGGGACCCAAGGAGCAGCCAAGTCTCGGCCATTTAGCTCTGTTTCTGCAGGGGGGATACAGGGGGTGGGAGGGAATGGCCAAGGGACTTGAATCCTGAGCTAACAGGGATGCCCCACATTCTGTTTCCTCCCACTCACCAATGGCTCACAAAGCAGTCACGCCCCTCTCCTCTCCGGGATTCTCTGTTTTCTAAAATTTGCTGCTCAGTGACTTGAGCCAGAAATTAGGAAATTTTTGTTTCTCCTCTCCTCCTCCAGGATCCACAAGTCCTGTCCCAGATTCTTTTTTCTTCAATTCTACTGTATCTTGTCTTCCCTGGCTTAGGTAGGAGCCTCCTGATGGGTCTGTCTGCTTTCCTGAGCCTTCCAACCAGATCACTACCCTGAGATAGCTAGAGGGATAGTTCTGGCATCCATACCTGACCCTAGGGCTCTCCTGTCGAGACCTGTCTAGGGTTCCCCATCCAGTTAGCAAGTGTAAACTTCTTAGGTTGGAATCAAGAACTGGGTAGGGGAAAGAGGGTGCCCACAGACTCTGCAGATGTAGCTGACATAGACTGTGTATTTGTTTTTCAAACCAAAATAACCATCTTATTTTTTATTCTAAAAAAAATCCTTCAAATATTTAAAGGTAAAAAGCCCCACAGATGAAACAGGTGCAGCAGTGCATGCCTGTAATCCCAGCTACTCTGGAGGCTGATGCAGGAGCATTGTGAGTTTGAGACCAGACTGGGAAACCTAGCAAGACCCTATCTCAAAAGGTGTGGAGATGTAGCTCAGTGGTAGGATAATTGCCTAGCCTGCTTGAGGACCTGGGTTTCATCTCCAAAAACCAAACACACAGATATATGTATGCATATTACAAACTAAAGAAATAAACCACCATAAACATTTTGGTACCTTAATGAGCAATCACTTGCCTAGCCAGCCCCTCTCCCCCAGGTATTATATCCAGCCTAAATAGATGACTTCTAACCCACCAAGGTCTTTTTTTTATCTTCTATAAACTTTCTTTGACTTTTCCTGTAGAACCAGGTCACTTCCTAGGGGAGTTATCCAAAGGGGCAGGAGAACTTCATCCCTATCCCACTCTTGCAAACATCCCTCTTTGGAATTTAAGGCCAGTTCCTCATTCCTTCTTTGCCTCAATGCCCAGATATGTTTTCAGCCCCAGCCACAGTCTCCGTCATTTTTAGAGTGAGGTCCTCTGAGTTAGCTGTGCAGGTTGTTCACTGCACGTGACATCTGGCTGATGAATGACAGACTAAAATTGACTTCACATTCAGGTTGCCCCCTCAGTGAGCTCTGGTGAGAGGTTGATTCCACCTGAAGAAGATCTGCTTCTTTCTCATTTGCACAAAGGCACTGAATGGGTCCTGTTGAGGCCAGCACCCTCAAGGTCAGCCAGATGGTGAACTGAGTTCTTAAGCAAAGGAGCTGCCTAGATACATTCCGGCAGGGACAGAAGGAAGTACCACATGGACAGGAAGCATTTAGTTGATGCTTGGGGAAGGCTGATTGCCAGACTCTGCTCTTGGGACTCAATATGGGTTCTGCCAGAGGAGCTCATCTCCTACCAGCCCAGGTCCTAGGTCCTCACTGGAGAAGGGCTGGATAAGGGGGATGCTGACCTGGAATAAGGCATACCTTACTGCTTCCAGATTCTTAGAGGGTGCTTCAAGGTCTGTCCTTCACAGTGAAGGTCATAACCCTTAGCATGGAGGGAAAACCTGGCACGGACCAAAGAGACCATTTGTTCTACCTTCTATCTCCACTTTACAAACAGGAGAACTAAAGTCCAAGGACTAAAGTCACATGAAGTGAGGGACATCTGCTGAAACCTTATCAAGGCCCTGATCTTCCCTCCCTCCCTCTGCCTCCTCAACCCTGCTCCACCTTTAGTCTTCCCCATCCAATCTGCTCTTCTCTCAGCCCTCCATCACTCATACACCCTGATTCTCCCTCAGTCCTCTCAGTTCACCCTGCTGGACCCTCACTCCTCCTCATCCACCCCCCTTCTCCCTGTGACTCCCACATCCACGCTGCTCCTCTCCTCCATCAGTCCTCCTCATTGACCCTGATCCTCCCTTAGTGCTCCTCATCCACAACCATCTGGCTCCAAACACCGTCCTCCCCATCCACCCTGCTCATCCCTTAGGTCCTCTTCATACACCCTGTTCCTCCCCCAGTGCCCTCCATCCTTCCTCACACCTCTACATTAACCATGCTCCTGCTTCAGTCCTCTCCATGACCCCTGAACCTCTCTCACTCCTCTTCATCCACAGTAAACCTAATCTTCCCTCAGTACTCACCATCCAGCCTGCTCTTCCCTCACTCCTCCTCCCTCACTCTTCTCTGTCCATCCTGCTCCTCCCTAATTCCTCCTCATTCACCCCATTCCCCACAGAGTACTATCTTACACACCAATTCTTCCTGACTCCTCCTACTCATTGACAAACATCCTACTCCTCCCTCAGCCCTCTCCATCTACCCTGATCCTCCCCAAGTCCATCTTGTCCTTCCCTCAATACTCGCCATCCAGGCTGTGCCTCCCTCAGTCCCCAATATCCACTCTGTGCCTGCCTCTACCCTCTTTCCTGCTCTCCCCTCCTTCCTACCATCCATCTGCCGCCTCCCTCATTCTGCCTTGTCACCCTGACAACTCCTTAGGTCTTCCCCATCCATCTGACTCCTCCCTCAATCCTCTGCATCTGTACTGCTCCTGCCCCAGGACTACATTGATTACCCAGCACCTCCCTCAGTCCTCTAAATCCATCCTCATCCCTCCATCCTCTCCATTGTTCTGAACTTCCCTGGCTCCTATTCATCCATGCCCCTCCTGCCTCAGTCCTCTCCATCCACCATCCTTCACCCTACATTCCTCATCAGCACTCCACATCCAACCTGCTCCTCTTTCCGTATTGTCCATCTGGTCCTCGCCTCCCCCTCCTAATCCATGCTGTTCCTCCCTTGGTCCTCTTCCTTTACCGTGTTCCTACCTCGGACCTCTCCAGATAGCCTGAAACTCTCTAAGGCCTCACAGGCTCTCATTGAGAAGGAATGTCTATGTGTCCTCACCCCCCACACTACTCCTTGCTCTATCCTTTGCATCTACCCTGCTATCTGCACATTCCTCTCTGTTCAGCTGATTCCTCCTTCAGCTCTCTGCATTCGACTGCTCCATGCTCACTACTCTTGACACCTTCCCCAGTCCTCTTTGTAGACTCTGATACTCCGCTGGCCTCTCCATCAACCCTTCCCTTCCCTCACTCATGCCCATCCACTTGGCTCATCCCTCATTCCTCTCCATTCACCCTGCTCTACTCTCACTCCTCTCCAATCTTCCTCCTTCTTCCTTCCTCCTCATACATCTTCATTCACCCTCATCCTCCCTCTTCCTTCTTCATCCGCACACATCTTGCCCCTCCATCAGCCATAACTTGCTGCTCACTCCCTTCATATCCAACCTGCTCCTGTTGTGCTCCTCTCCACCCAGCCCCATTTCCCCCCTCCCTCTTGCTTTCCTTCCTGGCTCCTCCTTCCCATTTATCCTCCTTCACCTTCACACTACTCATCTAAAAGCAATCCTGTTCCTCCCTCAGTCCTCTCTATTCAGACTGTTCTCCTTCACCCTTACCCATAAAACCTGCTCCTCCTTTAGTCCACTATATCCACCTCCTGCTCCTCCATAATTCCTCAACCACAAAAATTCTCACTGTATTCCATTCACAGTGATCCTCCCTCAGTCCTTCCTATCAACACTTCCCTTCCATCTTGCCAACTCATAAAAAGAGCACTTGTTGTCCTCATCATTCGTCCTTCTCTAGGACCTTTCCATCCCTGTTGCCCCCCACCCCACATTGTCCTCTGTATCCATCTGATGCATTCCTCTAATTCAACCCTATGTTCCTTGCAGTTGTCTCCAGGCATCTGGCTTCTTTGGTCCTCCCCATTGACTCTGCTCCTCTCTCAGTTCTTTCCCTTAAACCTACTCAACCTTCAGTTCTTTTTTTTTTTAACAGTTTATTATAATTTATTTTATTTAACAATCTAGGAAGTTCGCAGCCATCAGTAGTTCCAATGCGATTTCAGGTGCAATTGGGAATTCGGGAATCTCGGTAGAGCTGTTAGTGTAGCGAACCTTGTAGGTAAAATACATGCATACTTTTGATAGCACATGAGATGGAATTTCTCTAAAATTGACCTCATTAGTTTCATTTTCGGCAAACTGACCTGGGCCACTCAACATGGCTTTTATTGTTCCTGATGTTAGTGTATGTTCTCTTTTTACAATAAATTCATGACCATCAGAAGATATCAATTTGACATACATGGCATCAGGGCCTTCATAGCCACCATAGGTTTTCTCTTCTCCATCCATTATGTTCTTATAAATTCTAGTTTGGTTCCACAGGAACGTGAGTAGTTTCTCGTCAGCCTCGCAGCCACCGCAGCTGAGTCCCCTCTTACCGCCACAGCCCCTACTCCAGGGCCACCCCCCCACCCCCACTCAACCTTCAGTTCTTGATCCCGAATGTGGAAGGGTCAGGAGGCAGCATGGTGGATAGAGAGGACCAAGGTGGGAATAGTATGGTTGGAGATGTCTACCTGGAAAGAAGATTGTTGTGGATGAAGGGAAGTGAAAAAGGAGCAGTGTGTAAAGGAAAAAGAGATGAAAGAGAAATGCGAATGAGGAAGAGGGGCATGGTGGATGAAGAGCACAGAGAGAAGCAGGATGGATGGAGAGGACAGAAGGAGAAGGAGAGCTAAGATGATGAGGAGGGTTGAGGGATCAGGATGGACAGAGAGGACTGAGGTGGGAGAAGGATGGATGGAGAGGAGTGAGAGAGGATCAGAATGTATGAATAGAACTTAGGTAAGAGCAAGTCCAGATAGAGAGGCCTGTGAGAGAAGAAGGGCTGTGGCAAGTAGGAGTGTTGGAGAAACAGGATGGATGGTGACTTGTCCATCCATCAGTCCTCTCTATCCCTCCAGCTCTCCCTCAGATCTCTTCAACCTCCATCTCCTCCATCAGACCTCTCCTAACATCCCACTCCTATAATCAATCCATCAATACCTTTGTTCCAAACTGTTCCTCTCCCAGTCATTTCCATCCATCTATATCCTCCCTCATTCCTCTCCTTCCATTCAGTTCCTCCCTTAGTCCTCTCCTCCCAATGTGTTCCTTTACTCAGTCTCCTCCATCCATCCTGATCTTACCTCAGTCCTCTCAATAAATCCTGCTCCTCCCACAGTCCTTTCCATCCATCCTTCTCTCCCTTAACCCTCTCCTCCCATCCTGCTCCTACGTTAGTGTGCTTCTCCCAGTCTGTTTCTCATCCAGTCCTTTCCACCCAGTTTGGTCTGCTCCCAGTCCTCTTCATCCATCTTGGGTCCTCCCTCACTCCTCTCTATCAACCCTGCTCCTCCCCTAGTCATCTCCTAACCAATCCTCCCCTACTCTTCTCCATCCATCCTGATCCTCCCTCATTCTTCTCTATTCATCCTACTCCTCCCTGAATTCTCTCCTCCCTCAATCCTTCTCATCCCAAATTTCTATTTCTCCCTCACTCCTCTACATCCATCCAATGCTTCCCTCACATATCTCCCAATCTGTACTTTTTCCAAGTCCTTTCCACTCACTCTGTTCCTCCCATTGGTCTTCTCCTCCCAATCTTCTCCGACCTCCAGTCCTCTACATCCACCGGGCTTCTCCTTCATCCTCTCCATTCTCCCTCTCATCACTCAGCCCCCTCAACCGAATCTACTCCTCACCCAGTCCTCTCCATCCATCCTGCTCTTCCTTCAGTCCTCTCCTCTCAATCTCTTCCTCACCTCACCCCTCTCTATCAGTCCTGATCCTCTCATTCCTTTCCATCTATCCTCCTTCTCAGTTTTCTCCTTCCATTCTCTTCCTCCCTCAGTTCTCTCCATACATCCTGCTTCCCCATCCGTGATATTTTTCCATCCTGCTCTTCCCTTGGTTCTCTGCACCAATCCTAGTACTTCCTTAGTCCTCTTCATTCATTATTCTCCTCCCCCAGTAATCTTCTCTCAATCTCTTTCTCATCCAGTCCTCTCCACTCCCTCATTCGCCCTCATCCCTCTTCATCCTTTTCCTCCCTCAGTCCTCTCCATCCATGCTGCTCAATGCTCATGCCCACTCCTCTATGTTTCTTTTCATATGATCCTCTCCAATCACCCTGAAACAGAATGTGGAAGATCTAGGAAGAAACATGGTGGGTGAAAAGACCGAGGTGTGAGTAGGATGGTTAGGAAGGACTGAATGAAAAGAGGGTTGTTTTATTGGAGGAGCAGTGATGGAGGAGCAGTATGGAAAGGAAAAGGGATGGAGGAGCCATGTGATGAGGAGGCGTGATGGAGGGTCATGGTCAATGTAGAGGGGAGGGTAAGGAGTGAGGATGGAGCATTAGGGTGGAGAGGACTGAGGGAGAAGCAGGACTGAACTGAGGAATGAAAAAGGAGAGGGAGGGATATGATGAAGACGAATGATGGAGAAACAGGATGGATAGAGGGAACAGAGAGGAACAGGGCTGGATGGAGAGGACTGAAGAAGGAGGGCTATGATGATGAGGAATGATGGAGGAGCCAGGTGGATGGAGAGAACTGATAAAAGGTTATGGTGAGGGAGGACTAACAGAGGAGAAGAATGGGTGGAGAGGACTGGGGTAAGAGCAGGAATAGATGGAGAGATCTATAAGATAAGAAGGAGGGCTGTGGGGGTGAGGGGTGTTGGGGGAGCAAAACGAATAGTGAGGACAGAGGTGACCTGTCTATCCATCTAGCTCCTGGCCCAGTCCTCTTCATCCATCCTACTCCTCCTTACAAAAAGATTTTCATTTCTCCTGTACTTATACACCCCTCCTGGTCTTCCTTCAGCTTTTTCTTCCCAATCTGTTCTCCCCCCAGTCCTCTTCATTTATCCTGCTCCTCCCTCAGTACATCCCATCCTGCTTGCTCCTCCCTCAGTCCTCAGTTCTCCTAGTTCTCTCCTTTCACCCAGCTTCTCCCTCAGTTCTCTCTTCCAATCTTTTCCTCCCTCTAGTACTGACATCCATTCTATTTCTTCCTCACTACTCTCCATCCATCCTGCTCCTCCTTCATACCTCTCCACCCATTCTGCTCCTTCCTCAGTCCTCTTCTTCCAATTTGTTCCTCACCCCAGTCTTTTGCATCCTTACTGATCCTCTCATATTCCTCTTTATCTATCCTACTCCTTTTCCAGATCTTTCCATTCATTCTGTTCCTCATGGAATCCTTTCATTTTAATGTGTTCCTCTCTTAGTCCTTTCCTCCCATCCTGCTCCTCCTTCACACTCCTCCATCCATCCTGCTCTTCTCTTAGACCTCTCTTTCTAGTCTGCTCCTTCCCAGACTAGAAAGAGAGGTCTAAGAGAAGTCCTCTCCATCCACCCTGCTCCTCATCTTGTCCTCCCAATCTGTTCCTCCTCCAGTCCTCTCTATCAAGCCTGATTTTCCTTCATTCATCTTTATCACTTCTGCTCCTCCCTTAGTTATCTGTTCCTCTCCTAGTTCTCTCATTCTGTCCTGCGCCTCTCTCAATATTCTTCTCCCAATATATTTCTCACATCAGTCTTCACCACCCATCCTGATCCTCCCTCTCTATTGTTCATCCATCCTGCTTTTCCCTCAGTCCTCTCCTCCCAATATGTCCCCCCATCCCTAGTCCTCTACACATATCCAAAACTTTCTCATTCCTCACCATACATCCGGGTCCTTCCACACTTCTGTTCTTCCATCTCGCTCCTCCCTCAGTTTTCTCCACCCAACTTGCTCCTCCCTAACTCCTCCTCAGCCTATAATTTCTGTTTATTCCTCACTCCTGGCTATCTGTCTTGTGTTTCCCTCATTCTTTTCCTCCAAATCTGTTCCTTACCCGGAGTCCTCTCCATCCATACTGATTCTTATCCACTCCTCTCCTTCTACCATGTTCCTACCTCCCTTAGTACTTTCAATCCATCCTGCAGCTCCATAACTCCTCTCTATCTCACCTGCTCCTCCCTCAGTCCTTTCTATCCATCCAACTCTTCATTCAGTCCTCTCTGTATATCCTGCTACTCCAAGAGATGTCTACTTTCAATATGTACTTCCCCTGGTCCCCTTAATCCATCCTGACCCTCCCTCATTCTTCTCTATCCACCCTTCTCCTCCTTCAATCCTCTCCATCCATGGTGCTCCATGCTCACACTCACTCTTCTACACTTCTCCTTACATCCTTCTCCCCACTCACCTTGAATAAGGACGTGGAAGAGTTAGAAAGAAGCATGGTGGATGGAGAGTACTGCGGGGGGGCATAGGATGGTAGGAGAGAAGTGAGTGGATAAAGGGTTGCTGTGGATGAAGAGTAGTGAGGGAGGAGCAGTGTGGAAGTGAAATGTGGATAATGAGAAGGAATGAAGGATCATGGTCAACATAGAGGAGAGAAGAAGGAGTAAGAATGAATCAGTACAAATGGACAAGACTGAGGTAGATGCAGGATGGATGGGGAGGACTGAGAGCAGAACAAGGCTGTATAGAGAGGACTGAAGAAGGGAAAGGGCTATTTTGAGGAATGATGGAGAGAACTGATGTAAGGAGCAGAATAGATGGAGAAGACTGAGAGAGGAGCAGGGCTGGATGCGGAGGACTGAAGAAGGAGGGCTATGAAGAGAAGGAGTGATGGAGGAGCAGGATGGATAGAGAAGACTGAGGAAAAACATTGAATGGAGAGGGATAGAAGAAAAGAAAGGGCTGTGGTGATGAGGGATGTTGGAGGAGCAAGATGGATGCAGTGGCCTGAGCTGGCCTGTCTATCCATCTGGCTCTAGGCTCAGTCCTTTATATCCATTCTGCTCCTCTCTCTATACATCCTGCTCTTCCTTCAGTCATATCAGCCATTCTGCTTATTCTTTAGTCCTCTTATCCCAGTCTCTTCCTCCATCCACCCTCTCTAGCCATCCTGACTCCCTCATTCCTTCCTATGCGTCCTGATTCTCAGTCCTCTCAACCCAACCTGACCCTCCCTCACACACCCTCACCCAAAAGTTCTGTTTCTCCCATATTCCTCTCCATCTTCCTCCTCCTCCTCCTTCAGTCCTCTCTTCCCAATCTGTTCCTCATCCTTTCCATCTTTACTGATCCTCCCCATTCCTCTTCATCCATCCTGCTCTTCACAAATCTTCTCCTAATCTCTCTCACCCCAGTTTGCTCCATACACTCTGTTTCTCTCTCAGTTCTCTACATCTAATTCTTCTCCTCTAGCTATCTCAAATAATCTGTTCCTTCTCAGTCCTCTCCTCCCAATATGTTCCTCACCCCATTCCTGTACATACATCCTGATCCTCCCTCATTCCTTTACATCCATCCTGATCCTCTTTCACTTCTCTCCATCCATCCTTCTCCCTCCATCCAACTTGCTCCTCCCTAACTCCTCCTCACTCCAAATTTTTTTCTCCCTCCCCTTCAGTCTTTTCCTCCCAATCTTTTCCATAACCTACTCCTCTCTATCCCTCCTGATTCTTCCCCTTCCTCTCCTACCATCCTGTTTGTCACTGTGTCCTGTCAAATCCATCCTGCTCCTCTCCTCCATCCCTCAACTCATCTCTTAGTCCTCTCCATTCATCCTGTTCTTCAATCCGTCCTCCCCATCCATCCTACCTTTCCTTCAGTCCTCTAAATCTACCCTGCTGTTCCTTTCGCCCTCTCTATCCCTCCAGATACTTCCTCAGATGTCTACTCCCAATACTCGTCACCCTCATTCTTTCCATCCCTCCTCTTCCCTCCCTCTTCTCCCTCTATCCTGCTCCTCTCTCATTCCTCTCAATCATTCCTGCTTCTCCCTCAATTTCCTCTATAAATCCTCTCCAGTCATCTTCCCTATATCTTACCCTACTCCTCTCCAGTCCTTTTCATCCTTGTGATCCTCCCTCATCCCTTTCCATTTATCCTGCTTCTCCTTCAGACCTCTTTACTCATCAGATCCTCCCTCAGTCCTCTTATCCCAATGTGTCCCTCCCAGAGCCCTCTCCTTCCATCTTGCTCTTTCCTCAGTCATCGCTTCCCAATCTACGCCTTCCCCTAGTTAACCTCCATACAACCTGCTCCTCCCATGGTTACCTTCTCCCCGTATTCTCCTACCTCTAGTCCTCTTCATCCATCCTGATGCTCCCTCAATCCTTCTGTCCATCATTATCCCTAGGTTCTCTCCATCTATGATGCTGCATTCTCATGCCCAGCGCTCTACACTTCTCCTCATATGATCCCCTCCAACCACCCTGAATAAGGATGTGGAAGAGTTAGAAAAAAGCATGGTGGATGAAGAGGACTGAGGAGGGAGTATAATGGTTAGAGAGGTCCTAGAGGAAGGAGAGTTGCTGTTGAGGAGCAATTAGGGAGGAGCGGTATGGAAAGGAAAAGGGATGGAGGAGCAATTGGATGAGGAGGGGCAATGGAGTGTCATGGTGGATGCAGAGGACAGAGGAAGGAGTGAGGACAGGGAAGTAGGAGGAGAGGATTGAGGACAGAGCAGTAGGAGGAGAGGATTGAGGAAGGAGCAGGGGGGATGGAGAGGACTGAGAGGGGAGCAGGATGGATGGAGAGGACTGGGAGGAATAGGACTAGACAGAGAGGACTGAAGAAGGAGGGCTTTGAGGAAGAGGAGTATGGAGAAGCAGGATAGAAGATGAGGCCTGAAGAAGGAGCAGGATGGATAGAGAGGACTGAGATGGCAATAGCAGCAGGTTGAAGAGGACTGAGGTAAGAGCATGGCTGGACAGAGAGGGCTGTAAGACAAGGAGGTCTGAGGTTAGGAGGGGTGTTGGGGGAGCAGGATGATGGAGTGTAATGAGGCATCCTGTCCATCCATCCAGCTCCTGGATCAGCCCTCTTCATCCATCCTGCTCCTCCCTCAGTCCTCTCCAGTAAACCTGCTCCTCCCTCACTCCTCCTCTGCCACAAATACCCTACTTCTTTTGTCCTCTCCATCCATCTCGCTTCCCGCATCAGTATTTTCCTTTCATGCTGATCCGCCCTCACTACCTGTCAACCTTGATCATCTCAGTTCTCTCCCTCCAGCCCTGCCACTCCACCATTCTTCCATATCTGTCCTGAATCTCCCTCAGTCCTCTCCATGCAGCCCCCTCCTTCCAAACTCCCATCATTAATCCACTTCATCATTATCCTCACCCATCCTTCTCTTCCATCACATCTTCTGCTCCAAATCCATTATGTTCCTTCCTTTGTCCTGTACATCCAGAGAACATCTTCCTCAGTCCTCTCCTTAGACCCTGCCCTCCCCTCCACTTCCTCATGATCAGTCATCCTCTCTCAGTCTTCCGCACTCCTCCTCCTTCTCCCTCCTCCCTGATCCTCCCTCACACCTTCTCCTCAGCCTTGCTCACCCCTCCAACTGTCACTCACCTGCTTCATTCCTCTGTCCTCCTCACTCTCCTCATCATCTCCTCACCCCTCTCTGTCACTTCTTCTCCCTCAGGAATCTTCTTCCATCCCACTCTGTCATCAGTCCTCATCAACTGTCCTTTCTTTGGACCTCTCCATCAACCTTCCCTTTCCTTTCTTCTGCTCATCTAAATGGCTCATCTCGCAGTCTTCTCCATCCACCCCGCTCTACCCTCAGTCCTCTCCATCTTTCTCCTTCCTCATCCATCTTGATAATCCCCCACAATTCTGTTCACTACCCATATTCCCCCTCTTTCCTCATCTGCATACTTCTTGTTCCTCTACCAGGCATCACCATCCAGCCCTGCTGCCCTCTCATTCCTTCATATCCAACCTGCTCAGTCCTCGCCGTCCAACCCTGTTTCCCCCTCACTCCTGCTTTCCCGCCCAGTTCTTCCTTCACTCCTCCCCGTCTATCTTCCTTCACCTTTACTCTTCTCATTAAAGCCATCCTGTTCCTACCTCAGTCCTGTCAGTTCAGGGTGACTGTCCCCCTTACTACCCACACAACCTGCCTTTCTCCTACAGTGCACCTTCCCCACTGCTTGTCATTCACAGTGAAGCTCCCTCAGTCCTCTCCCTAAACCGTGCTCTCCCCTTGCACCACCTCATAAGTGGTGTTCCTTCCTCGGTCCTCTCCATCCATTTCCCTCTGCACTTAGTTTCCACATTAACATCATTTTCTGTCATTCATCCTCACCAATCATGCTCTTCCCTAGGACCTTTTCATTCCCCTTTTCTCCCTCAGTCTTCTTCATCTGCCTGGTTTAGCTCTCTGTCCTCCTACAATCCCTTTGGTATTCTGCATGTATCCAACTCCTCCCTCGGTATCTCATTCCAACCTGCTCCTACTTCAGCCCTCTGGGTTCAGCCTGTTCCCTGGTGGCTCCTCCTCATCCTCCCTTCTCCTCCATCAGTTCTTTATTCACACAGTCCTCCCCCTGTCCTCTCCTTTTAGTGCCGCAACTCTCATTCCTTCTTACCCTTCGTGTTCCCCTTTCTTTCTTGTCCATCTGTACTTGTTTTCCTTAAGTCCTCTCCATTTTCATCCATGTCCTCTCTTGTCTTCTAGGTCAAGCTGGTTACTCCCTCAGTCCTCTCCCTTCACCCTGCTCCTCCCCTAATCCTCTTCATTTATGCTGCTCCTCGCTCAGTCCTCTCCATGCATGCTGTCCCCATCCTCTCTCACCTTCCACACTGCTCCTCATGTGGTCGTCTCCAACCATCCTGATCCAGGATGTGTAGGAGAGAGGAAGAAGCATGGTGGATTGAGAGGACTGAGGGAGGAACAGGATGGCTGGAAAAGACGGCAGGAGGAGAGAATTGTCATGGATATGGAGCAGTGAGGCAGGATCAGTATGGTAGGAAAATCAAGATGGAGGAACTATGTGGACCAGGCAGACCTGGGGAGGCACATGGCAGATGGAGAGGACACAGTGAGGAGGAGGAAGGAGTAACAAGGATGGAGAGGACAGAGGAAGGAGCAGGATGGGTGGAAAGGATTGAGAAAAGAACAGGGTGGATGTATGGGTCCAAGGCGGGACCAGGGGTGGATGAAGAGGCCCGCGGAAAGAGGAACAGAGCTGTGATCAGTAGGAGTTATGGAGAAGGATGGATGGAGAGAGCTGAGGAGACCTGTTTATCCATCCTGCACCTCCTCAGTCATCTCCATGTAACTATGCTCCTCCCATACTACTCCTCTATCCTGCCCCTCTCTCAGTCTTATCATTACACCCCTTTCTTCCTTCAGATCTCTACACCCACCACAATCCTTCCTAACTCCTTATCCCACAACCATCCCCTCTTGACTCAGTCCTCTCTGTCCATCATGCTCCCCTGTCTCTCTTCTCTCCATGCATCCCAATCCTTTACCAGTTCACTTCACCACATTGCTCTTCTATCCATTCTTTCCATATTCTCTCCTCCTCCCTCAGTTCTCTCCATCCATCCTGCTATTCTCTGGATACTTCCTGCCCCCTTATAGCTCCTCCTGCACTTTCCTGCAACTTGGACTTGTGTGGGGTGTATGTAGACTCTCTCTCTGTTCCCTCTCTCACCTCCATACTGTCATTACACAAACCTCTCACATTTTTCTCCTCCACCACAGTTTCTAACTGAATTCAAGCCACCATCAAATATTGCATGCCTTGTCATTGAGTCTTCCCATTTCCTTCTCAGAGAAACCAGAGTTTCCAACAAGAACCTAAATTGGACCGTGCCTGTCCGCTGCTCAAAATCCCCTATGGCTTCTCACCAGACTTGGGACAAAACTCACATAGGTCATCAATGCCCTGCAGAATCTGTATCTACCCTCACCTCCTTCCTCTGAGCTCCAGCCATGCCATCCTTCAGAAGTTTCCTTAAATGTTTATTGTACAGTTAGTGATTCTCTCTCACACACTTATCCCCTGGCTCAGGATCTCTGCCTAGTGACCCTTTCTCATCTCCAGGTCTTCACACTGTAGCTGAAGCATCACCTCCTCAGAAATGCTGTTTGAAACACCTGCCTTACAGTGCCCTCACTCTCTTCTTTCTCCTTCCCAGAACTTCTGACCCCTTATGACGTATTTGTTTATTGCCACACTAAATGCCTCTCCAGCTAGATCCTTGTTCCCAGAGGGCAGGCAGAGAGGGTGGTTGTTTCCAGTGTCCCCTTCCTACTGTTTTCTAACCCTGTTCTTTGTGTACTAGCAGGTACTTCATCCACTGAAAGGAAGAATGAATGACTGTGTGTTAGAGGCTTCTAATGACTCAGGAGCAAGAAAACCCACTTCCTAAAGAGTTCCCCCGCCACTTTAAAAAAAATTTCTGTCTCACATGTGAACATTCATTTAAGCAGAACAAGACAATGTGTGTAAGCAAAGCTATATGGCAGTTTCATGGAGCCCAAAAGATCATCGGCTCCAGGCAGCAAAAGACTGAATCACAATCAACCCAAGACAACAGGAACATGGGAGCCATAATTTAATTAAGCACCTGTCAGTCAATCAGTTATCAATTGTTAAGCAAATATTTAGTGAGCCCTTCCCACATTTTTATCTCTCTGTGAAGAGCTAATCAAATCCCCTGAGTCCTTCAAAGATCCAGTGTTGTTGCTTCCCAGTTAAGGATCCCCCCCACCCCCATCACTCCAACCCCTTTGTCTACATCCCTTTGCCTTTCCCCTTCCTTGAGAAAGGGAGTCCCTACTCCAGCAGGCTCACATTTACCCACCAAAGCTCCTGCCCTTCAAACCAGGATTCTTACCTTGAATGGGGGAGAAGAGCTTGAAGATGAGGGGGCAGGCCAAGACGACCACCTGGCCCCGAGGGGTAGCCGGCCAGCAGGTAAGGTTGTCCCACATCTTGCTGCAGCCTGTGTGGTGAAGGCAGAGGACACATGGGTCACCAGAGAAGCCCTGGGACCTGAGCTCACAGGTACCACTCTATTCCTCCTCCGGATAGTCTCTTACCTTTGAGCAGCTCCAGTCTGAGAGGGGAGGCACAGACTTGCCAAGGCTGTTCAGGACATGTCCTGACAGGGAGAGGGGAGAGAAGGCATGACTACCACTCCATGGTCCTCAGTGAGGGATGGAGTGCCCCTTTGGGGTGGGACTCCCTTTCTCACTGTTTATTGCAGTGATGGAAGGCTTCATCTGGTATTTGATGGGCAGTAACCAGGGATGCCAGGCAGGTGACCTGCATGGTCCTACACAATGATAAATCCTCTTACATTCTGCATGACTTTCAGATGTGCCACTGGGCCTCTGTGTAGATGTGGGCTTTTGCAATGACCAGAGCTTGGACTCTTGCTCTATTTTACGTAAAAACGTAAGGTGCTTTTTGCACAGGCTTAACATACATGAAGTTTTCCAGGAATGTAACCATTGAGAAAAGGGGGAGAGGAATATATACCTTGTTTTGTTCTGAACTTTAGAGTCATTTGATGATTTGGGAAATCATGTTACCCACAGCAACACTGTTTGTGATATTTGAGTCACTGATATAACCACCTGCATATATCAATCTGCATTTATAGCCCTCACATTCCCAGAATTTATATTTATAGGTACAACCTTCAGACCATATCTTCTTATCTTTTAGTGCAATCATGCCTGAATGTGTACACAGCATTGCATTACAAGTTACTTTCCTTTTTGTTTGTCTTTCATATTATAGCTAGAACATCTTTTTTTGGTAGCACAATGACCTTTCTTTTTACGATTTTTGAGAAAACTGACATTTAGATTTCAAAAATGTATCACAAAATTCTCATCAGCAGCAGTTTAAGGAATTTCAACAATGGTGATAGATCCTACTTTACTGACACAAACAAGACTTTTACGACACACTCAGAAAGCAAAACATGTCCCAGAAGGGCCGATTATAAACCCTATTTTTTTTTAAAGAATGAATATGAGTGGATTGTGAATCTCATTTTATAATAGTAAAAAGTGACCTTAGGAAAAATGTTGTTATAAAAAGGAGGTGTTGGGTACAATGGGGTGACAAGTATATTAGGGTTCATCAAAGTTTTGACACTCTGCATAAAGCTCACACATCAGAACAAATGTCTCCAGCTCAGTTGGGTTAGGAATGGTGATGGGGGCATCAGAGAAAAGTCTGCAGCACACGCTGTGGGCTTCACTGTGTAGCTATGAGTTTTGCAGGACCTGGCTAGTCAGGGGCGTCTCCAGAGATCTGATTTACTAGGCAGATGCAAATGCCATAGGATCAGGGTGCCCTTGAGTGACTACAACTACTCTGGACCCCCTCCCCTGGGGGAGGCTTAATTGTCTCTTTGCAATCCTGCCAGTCCCATAGATTTGCTCAGGAAACCCAACCCCTGAGCCAAAGTCAACGCCAGCTGGGCCAAGCCCAGCCCAGCCCAGGTCCGAAGGTTCCCAAGTTCCCAAGAAGGGGGCCTGGGAAGAGGAGGTGGAGGGATGTCCCCACTTAGGGGAAGAGACTCTGAGTGCTGGATTGGGGCAGCAGTGGGAGTGGAGACTGGAGGCAGGGACCTCTGGGTTTGCAGTAGTCAGGTGGCACCTGCAGCTAAAGGCTGAAGAAGACACTTGAACCCTGGGGTCTGGTAGGACTAGTCACCCCAACCGCTTCCACCCCAACCTACCCCAAGAGCACCTGCAGCCTTGGTCTGGCTGCTGGTTCTCTTCCTTTCCTGTGCCAGCCTCTCTGGAGGCCACGTAGAGGCCTGGCGGGCCAGTCAAATTCTGCTTATGGTTTAAGACCCTGTTAATATCAAACACATGTAGGCTTGGTATGTGCCTGGCACTGTTCTGCCCTCTTTTTTTAAAAAAATAATTTATTTATTTATTTTTAAAGAGAGAGGAGAGAGAGAATTTTAATATTTATTTTTTAGTTTTTGGCGGACACAACATCTTTGTTTGTATGTGGTGCTGAGGATCGAACCCGGGCCGCGCGCATGCCAGGCGAGCACGCTACCGCTTGAGCCACATCCCCAGCCCCTGTTCTGCCCTCTTTGAAGGAATAGCTTATTTAACCCCTCCATTTCACATCTGAGGAAACTAAGGCATCATGATTAGGCGCAGCTGAAGGTCACCTTGCTGGTGGGAGGTGCAGCCTATTCGCCTGTTCCCACTGCTGGTTTGAAGGGCTCCGAGACATTTCTCTGTGGATTTGGTTGCTGCTGGCCTTTGTTTACCCTCCTCTGACAGTGCCTGCCACACCCTGTTTTGTAGGCCAGCTATTGTTGCTTGGGTCCTCTCCAGACTTCAGACTCTGAAGCTCCAGCTGCCAGCACAGTCTGGGGAGCCAATTCAGAACCCGGCTTCTGGCCCAGAACTTGGCTTCACCAGAGGTGGATCAGAAGAGAGGGAGACTAGGCCCTGACCTCGGGTAGGTCACATTGGGCCTCAAGGAATCACAACCAAACAACTGGTCCTGGGGTGCAGGCCATCAAGTAAGGCAGGAAGCCAGGGAAGAGGACAATATGGGGGATGTGTTCGGGGAAGCCTCTTGTAAAAGGCAGGGTAGGACTGGTTGCTGAGGCAGCAGGGTCAGGGAAGAAGTGGAGGGGTCATAGCCATGAAAATACTTGGTATGTGGAATGGCCTGTTGGCCTGGGAATATTTTTTGTGTGCCCACTGGGTGGGGTTGTTATCCCAATAGGAAAGCCCAACCTGAGGCATGAAATAAGGAATGGCAAGGCAGGGTGGCATTGGGCCTCTGCTGTGTCATTTTCTAGAAGTGCATGCACAAAGAGACACATATTCACACAGAACCCCAGGTGCGCGCACACTAGCACACACACACACACACACACACACATACACACACACACACACACAGAGATACTTATGTGGACATGAGAAGACTAGACACAAGCAAACAGGTACAGAGGGCCACACAATTCACAGAGACGGACATGCACAAGGACAGACCCATCTGAGCATACCATGGACATTTACTCTAATAGAAATGCTCCCAAATTGACACACAGGGGCACAGCATACCAGGTAGATGCATCTAGGCATTTACAGGCACATATCCACGACTCCTGGGGATACTCAGAGTCAGAGCAACAGACTCCGGAGAGACAGACAGAACCCCAGATAGGTATGCACCAGAAGTGTGAACTCACATGTACAGGAACACACACCCAGTCCCACACAAGGTCACGGGCAGACACACAGCCCATAGACCCCTGCCTGCCCTCCCCTGGATCTCAGGCTGGCTGCCGAATGACAGGGTGTTGGCACTCAGCAGGCATCCGGTGCCAGCAGTGATCTCATTAATATCACGAGGTGGCCTGCCCCAGGGCTGGGAAGGCACTAAAGTGGGGCCTAGAGTCTGGGGTCTGGGCCTCCCAGGCCAGCCCATGATCTGAAGGTCTGGGACCTGTCTGCAGCCTGATCCTCCTCTCTACCCTGGCAGGCAAGTGTGGGGCACATAGGCAGTGGGCAAGTCTAGCTACCCCTTGACCCAGCCTCAGTCCTGGACTCAGGAGACAGGGGCATTTTACCCTGTGAGGGGCAAGGCCCATCTGTGAGGTCACCTACACTCACTTATGTGTGCAGGAGATAGAGCTTGGGCATCAGAGCCAAGGAGCAGGGGCTCAGGAGAGGTTCCATAACTGTTAGCCTCAGGGCCTTGGCTGGGGATCTGGAGAACCCAGCAGGACAGAGAGGTGCTCCTGACTCTTACAGGCTGTCCCATCCCTGTAAGCCCAGCCTTGTGGAGATGACCTGGGACAGAGGCCCAGAGCAGATGCAGTTACTTCACTCTCTCTGCCTGAGGAACCAACTTCTATCCTCAGTGAGCCTTGAACCTGACCCACCTGGCTCTCAACAGGCAGTCTGCCTTGGTATCCCCACTTTCCCAGCCTCTCTGCTTCTCCAAACCTGTTCACCCTCCAAAATCTGGCTCAACCTCCTGTTGCTGAGCTGTCCTGGTGGCCCTGTCCTGGGCAGCTGGGTCCCACTCTTCATACTACCAGGCTGGAGTTCTCCCAGATCCTTGAGGAGGAGCAGCAGGGACTCTCATGTGCTCAGCCTCTAGGGCTGACCTTGACTGGTCTACTAAGCAGGATAATGAACTGATGGTTCATTGGGCCTGCTGAGGGTGGGTTGGGATGGGTAGGCCACTGTGTGTGCCTAAGGACTATTATGTATGGGCAGTGTCACTGTTAGTCCTCTGGGTATTGTGGTGGCAGCATTTAGGGTTGGGAGAAAGAAGCAGGGCTCCAGCTTCTCTTATGATTAAGTATTCCAGATTTGTTCACACTACCCCAGTACTCCTTGCTCTGCATTTCCAAGATGGCTTTGAGCTTCCAGGTAGTCCCTATGGAGGTCACATGGCTGAATGGCCCACTCTTCCTCTGAGATGCTACCAGTACAATGGTCTAATCCTAGAGTATGGTGTACTAGTTCCAGGCCTCCGCATCCTCGCTCTAACCAAGTCAGTGGCTAGCGACTTGATTGAGTAGTGCTCCCATTGGGCAGCTACTCCAGCCTCTCTGTGGGCTGGGCTGAGTGTCCTGGAACTTGCCTGCCTTCTTGTCCATAAGCCTCTATCACCTAGAACCCTGGACCTCCCATCCTGGATGGGCCAGCAGCCATAGGTATCATACCCACTCATTTTGAACCCCCCAAAGTAAAGTTGGATCCACACCATTTTCAGAGCCTCAGATTAGTAGGTTCTTTGTTGATAGCTGGGAGCTCCCCAGACCTGGGGTAGGGTGAGGAGAACAGGAAGACCTGTTCGCCCTTCTTTCTCCCAACTTACCACCTAGTAGCTCTGTGGTGCAATCCCTGTCCCCTGTGATCTCCATCTAACCAATGTGGAGTGTATGTGACTTGGACTTCAGCTCACAACAGGAGGAGACATGCGGCTCCATGGGGTCTGCAGCTCCTCTCTTCCCATGGGGCCTCACCTGCTGTCTCATTCTCCAGCTGGGCCTCCTCCAGGCACTCCTTGTGCTGCACCTCGATCATCTGCAGATAATCACATTCCTGCTGCAATCTGGCTGCCCGGCCGCCCTGCAGGGAAACAGACAGGGGGGTGCTTGTCAGCCTTGTCCACAGCCTGCCTCTCATCCATGATCTCCAGGAGCATGGGACCAGGTAGGACCCAGTCAGGTCTTCCCTGTGGTGATCCAAATACCATACTGAACCCCCATCCCAACCCTAGACTACATATCCATCCTAGGCCCAGACTGGACCCTGACCCTGACCTAGATCTGACCCCACATTATTGTCCATTATTCCCAAAGTTGGTCTACTTTGAGGGCACTGTCATGGCTTCTAGGTGGCTCCCCAGTAATGCTGCTTTGACTGTAAGTGGGTAGCATGACTCTGGCAAGGGATAAGAGAGCCTCTCCTTAGATCCCCAAGGTGGTCCACTGGAGTCTGCCATTCTTCAGCTTGGCCATTCTCACCTTAGTCTCCCTAGATGGCTGGGGCTCAGCTGGGCTACCCTGTTCTGAGGAGCTGGATTCCATCTTCCAATTTGTGTGGCCAGGCCTTGGAGGAATCCAGGAACAGAGGCATTTTCCAGCTTCTGATCCCACTCCAGGAGCCTGTCAGTCCCATGCTCACCAGATTGGGAAGGGGTCTGGCCCCCCTTGATAGACCTTACCTTCCTCCTCCTTAGCTTCTGGATGATTCACGCTATATCAGATCTAATGAAGGTCAGGGAGGTTTAAGGAAGTAAGAGAGGCCACTCTAGAATATCTTGAGTTCCCACTAGGCCTCCTCTGTCTCTGGAAACTGGAGGGAAGGGTGGAAAATCCTACACTTCTCTCCTACTTTCCACAGTGCCCTGGCCAGGGATCAAGGTGCAGGTAGGACAGATCAGTGTGGCAAGACATTGGCACTTGGGCAGACATGTGAGTAGGGGTGATGGCTGTATAGGAGCAACCAGAAAGAAAAAAGAAAAAACAAAACAGTTTTTCGAAGCTCTTGGGTGGGAAAAGGTGGGTAAAATCTACCATGGAGCAATGACTGTGCTGGTGGTAGCTCCTGTCTGTCTCTTTGACTTTAGAGGAGTAGCAGCCATTCCTGGCAAACCAACAAATTTCTTTTTTATGCCCAGGAAGGATAACATCGCATTAGCACATAGGAGAGGATCCAGCAAGACTTCTGCAGAATCAGAGATTCTTAGTGTCTCTAACAAGTTATTCTTCCCATCCTGGGGACAGGGTCCCTACCTCCCTGGGCCTCAGTTTCTCTTTAGGCAAAATGGACCTCAACCACCTCCCCTGCTGATTTGAAGGTTTCTTGAAGTGAGTCTGTGGGAAGAGCATAGGTGGGGGCTTCCTTTCATTTCCTTCCTTTAAGGGGGTCCCTATCTGGCCTGCAGGCACCAAAGTACACAGCAAGTTGACCACTGATCTAAGTAAGTCAACCCTGTGAAGAATGTGCATCCCAGGTGACAGTGGCTCTCCATTGTCATCAAGGGAGAAGGGTCTCAGCTGAGGCTGGACAATCCAATGCCTATCAGGCTGCAAAGCTGAGTCTCTTTCACACCAATAACTCTCTCATTCTTTGTTGAAGGCTTTATGGAGCTTTGTTGTTTGACAGCTCTCCTACAGTCCAACTTTCCCATATGTAGTTGGCACCATGGCTGACCTAGTTCAAGTCCAAAGAAAGGTCTCCTTGTCCAAGACACCTTTCAGACTCTCCCAGCATCCATAACCCATCTGCCCATGTGCCGCTGGCCTGAAGCTAAACAGTGAACATGGGTCTCATCTTGGATCATTTACTTTGCCAGTCAGTTGGGGTAAACACCTGAGCTGGTAAGTCATTTAAAACTTGGCATATTAAAACACATCTGTCATGGAACAGGATACAGTTATTTGCAAAACAGTTAAAAGACAGGAGACTTAAAGGAAACTGTACCGAGGAATTCTCATTGGGTGGGGGGGGGTCACGAGCTTCCCCTCTTTTCCACGAGGGTTATTCAGGCTGAAATGCTCACAATGCCGTGTCTTAAACATTGTGCCTGGCTCGTACTCAAGTTTGGGAAGAAGGATGGTCAAGAGGATCCCAGAGATGGTCTCTGAAAGAGAAATCCAGGGACTGGCCACCCTAAGCAAGATCATTGGTTTACCTTGCTTGTCTAGGAGCACGCTTCTCCTGCAGGTACCTTGCCAGCCCTGTTGTCTGTCAGCAACAGTGTTCTTTATGCTTTCCGGGCCCCTTTCAACCTCTCCTGATTGTCCTGCCCATCCTCACCTCCCATCACATTGTGACATGAAAGCTGGATGGAGGAAGTGGAGGGGACATCTGTTGTTTCTGCCTTCCACCACCCTTTACTATTCTCTGGTGCCACATCCTCATCTCTATCTGGGAAGCTGTTTCCTTCCCTACCCCTAGTTCATGGGGTTACGATGAACCCTTTTCCAGAGGATGGACATAGGCCCGAGACTTAAGTCAATCAGTGCATTCCCAGCCACATTGCCTGGCACGTGCCCAAGTCAGGCTGCTCAGAGCCAGAAGGCTCACTCCTGGGACTTTGGATTAAGCTACTAGGCAAGTGGATTTACTTTTCCCCACTGGATTGGAAACCTAAAGGAGGCAGGGGCTGGAACTTCCATTACCATCTTGTTGACAAAGGGAACACAGTAATGAAAACCATACAACTGAAGGCAGAATAAAGAGATGGAGAAAAACCAGGTTTTCTTAACATCATCTAAGCCCTTGATTGAAGCTGTGCCTGAAACCAGAACTGTTTCCCACAACATGAGCCAATGCCTTTATTTATGGCTTAAGCCAGTTGAGTTTTCTGTCCCTGGAACTCAAAATGTTTAATGTTATGGTCTGAGGACAGGAAAATGGATGCCCTTACTTTCTAGGTCCTCTTAAGCCAGGGCTATGATCTTTCAGTTGACCAAGAGATACATTCTTCCTGCCCAGTCACTGTGGGGACCTAGGATTCCTAGCAGCTTATGCCTGGAACTCTCTGAGAGTGAAAGAGAGTTAGGCCAACTTTGCTAATCAACTCTGCTTCCCCAGAAGCACAGCCACAGAGCCCTTCCTGAGAAGTAGTTTAGAGAAGCACTTTGGAAGAGAGGTGGGCGTAGGAGTGCCCAGGGTAACCCAGGAGCTTGGGATGTCTCTGAATCAAGTCGGGGTGACCTAGAAGATGAATTCTTCCTTTGACGGAATATAATTGAGTGATAGACCTCATCTGGAAAAGATTAGAGGAAATGGAGAACCAAAGAGGGACCTGAGGTCATCCAGAAAATGTGCATTCCCAGATGGGACCAAGTCTCTGACTATCGGTCTGGACAGTATCAATTCTTTTTCATGGCCCTGCCTTTGGCCTTCTGGTCAACCATTGCCCTTTAAGGGCCAGGGCCAGGACAGTTCCCTGTAGTCCTTATCACTGAGGAATTCAGGCAGACTTTGGACTTCCTCTCCCACTTATTTCCTTTTTCTAAACATCCTCATTATCCCTCCAGACTCCAGGTACACACACAGAGTTGGAAAATTCCCTGGCCCAATGTAACCAAGTCTTTTCCAGGGCTGTACATAGCTGCAGTGTGGACATCATACAGAATGGGTAGTAAAGCTTGGTCCTGGAGGAAGTAGAAGTTAGAAGTAGAGTATGAGCATCCCAGAAAGCAAGAGCAGTGTATGCATCAGCATGGAGGCATGACAATACCTAACATATTCAAGGTTGCAAGAGGCCTGGTGTGGCTGCAGCAAGCAATTCTGAAGGCATCCGGAGATGAATGGAGAGATGCAGGCAGGGGTGGAATTGGAAAGGACCTTGAATAACAGTTCAAAAGTGACAGGCTACAGAGGACCCTCAAAGATTTGAAGCAGGAGAATGAGAATGGGGGGATACACATTTTGCAAAGATCCCTTTGGTTGCAGCTGGAGGGGTACAAGGGAACGTGAGTCCTTGTGAGGAGTAGCTATTCTCTGAGGGGGATATAAAACACAACAGGAGAATTAAGAGTCAGGAGAAAGCATTTTCTGCCTGCAGATTGGCAGCACTGGGAGCCAACCATGGATGATTTGGGCTTCTGAGGTTTGTCAAAGGTGGGGGCTCTTTTTCCTGCCTGGGACCATCAGTGGAGGGAGGGGAGTGGGGAGGAGAGGACAAAATGCTCAGGAGTGCTCATTTATCATCTTTTCTGTGGCTGCAGTCCTGTGAGGAAACCATCATGACCCCGACATCTATTTAAACCTTCTCAACTTGAAATCTAGAGGACACAGACATTGAGGGAAACTGAGAACCCAGAGAGGAAAAAGCAGTGTGATCAAAGGCACTTGGGATTTTGTGTATAGCATTTTGTGTCTGAGACAGAGAACTTGCAGTCAGGGAGGCGGGGTGGGTGGGTGGGGGGTAAGGAGAGGAAGAGAAAAGGGCAGGAAGGGAGGGGGCTGGGAGTGGGAAAGCAAAGTAGATCATGGAACCTGGAAGTCACAGAAGAGAGGAGAAACATGCTCTCAGCTTTGCAGAGGGCACTAAAAAAGTTGACAATAAGATCTTTATCTTATTGTGAAATGGCATGTGGAAGCCAGCTGGGATGACAGAAAAACGTGTTATCCTGGGCGGAATGGTTTGACCTGGGAACTAGTCACACCATTATGTATATATATGACAATTCACTGAGCCGTCACTTCGGATTTATACATTTTACTAATTAAAATCTCAGGGCAGCATGGAGCATGCCATAACCCCTCTGGAAGAAATAGCACCTCTTACTGAAGCAAAGTCCAGTTAAAAACCACAGCTTCTGGAACCAGACTTCTGCCAGCCTTGTCTACAAAATGGGGCAAAAGTACCACCAATTTCTAGGATTGTGTCCAAGGTCATTATTGGAGGATATCAGCCCGGCAATAAGGGACTGCCTATAAGGATTAACAGTTATTGTCACATCCAGTCCCCAAGCCAGGTTGGCCCTGACCCCATCTTAGTGCTTTGCATAAGCGCAAGCAGCCTGATTGGCTCACCCACTGATAAGTGGCAGCTGTAACCACCAGAGTAGAAGTGTCCAGTCTGTCTGTTCTCCTTCCCCCATATCCCTACCTTGCTGATTCTGGATTTTCTTCCCTCTGCCAGTAGCCCAAAGCCAAATTTTGCAAACCATACTTCTTCTTGGGGAAGGCTGGGATCTAGAATGGTAGAAGAGTAGAATGAGAATACGTGTGCGTGTGTGTGTGTGTGTGTGTGTGTGTGTGTGTGTGTGTGTTGGGGTTGAAGAGAGGAAGAAGGGGAAATATAAGGATACAGGTTTGGGCTTGGGAAAACAAAACAAAACAAAAGTTTCCAGAGCTCAGAAAGGAACCAGGACGAGGGCTCTCATAATTAGCAGAATCTAAGCAAAAACATGCATCCAGTTCCCATCTGAGAGTGCTACTTAGAAGATTTCCTTTGGGACATGAAGTTTTTCAGGCTAAATATTCACTTTAGATCCTCTGCCCCTTGAAAGTCAACATAGGCACCCTCTGGGAAGTGGGGTTGACAGGATCTAGTTTACAAACCAGTTGTCTGTGAGCCATGCTGGTGTTGGGGCCATCTGCAGAGGGCTAGGCCCCTAGAACAAGGAGCCACCAGGCTGCATGTCCTCAGTACCAGGCAGTCTCCTCTGTATATTGTGACTCAATATACAGGAAGAACTTGTTTTGGAATTAGATAGGAGGAGGCACTTCCTGAGAGATATGGATCTTCATTTCTTGAGCTACACAAGAGCGGGGATGCATGTAAGACTGATCCAACTGGGTGGAGCCCCGTTAGATGCTCATTGCCAATGCACCCTGTTCTCTTTCCATGCACCTGCTACCTTGTTATCCAATTCCATCAGATACAGATATAAAAGCTCCTGGGATAGGACAGTTCCCTGATGTCACCACTTACTTTGTGGTGCTTCATTAAATGTGGTCGGGGATATTTGAATATTAGATATGAAGGACACTAGCATTCGAATTTTGTTATGTGTGATAATGTAGTTCTATAAGAAAATGTCCTTCGATTTTAGATGTGTATTTCAAAATAATATGGGGTTCAAGGTCAGGATGTCTACAATTGACTAAATATACTTAGGAAGAAAAGCAAATGATGCAAATATTGTTATATGCTAATAAATGTCAAACCTAGCAAGTATTTGCATGCTCATTATACCATTCTTTCTACTTGTTCATACCTTGGAAAATTTCCACAGTAAAAATGGAAAAAAAAAAAAAGCAGCTGGGCGTGGTGGCGTGTGCCTATAATCCCAGAGGCTCAGGAGGCTGAGGCAGGAAGATCTTGAGTTCAAAGCCAGCCTCAGCAACAGAGAGGGGCTTAGCAACTCAGTGAGACCCTGTCTCTACAAAATAGGCTGGGGATATGGCTCAGTGGTCAAGCACCTCTGAGTTTGACCCCCAGTAACCCCCACACACAAAAATCTAGTCTTTGGGGATGGTACCAGAAGATCTCAGAAATGACAATCTCCCAAATTAACAAGTGAATTACAACTCCATACAGAGAATGCATGGAATGTAGCCTTTGAATCACCTCTTTACAAGTCCCCTGTTCCCCCCTGGGCAGAATCACAACCTCTGGGACAGGAGTCCCCTGTGCTTCCCTTTGCTAGCAAAGAAATAAAACTTCTTCTTCTTCTTCTTCTTTTTTTTTTTTTTAAAAAGGCAGCTGGACATGGTAGCACACACCTGTAATCCCAGCTACTTAGGAGGCTGAGGCAGGAGGATCAAGGCCAGCCTGAGTAAGTTAGTGAGAATCCTGTATCAAAATAAAAAATAAAAAGACTGGTGGTGTAGCTTACTGATAAAGCCCAGAATTTGGAAGTCCTTGGTTCAATCCCTAATACTAAAACAACAATAAAAACCAAAACTCATACATGTAGTAGGGAGATTAATTTTTTTTCTCCTTCAGAAAAATTTCTAAAGTACTTCTTAAGTACTTAAGGTACAAGAGGGGGTGTAGACATAGTGCAATTTTGCTGGGCACAATGAATGAATACCTTGTACTGGGAATTCAAACAGGAGGGTAGATTCTGGGAGACTGAGAAAAGAGTAGGGTTTCCTTTAGTCTCTAGGCTTTGTTCATTCTTATCCATGGCCAGAGGGGCCACCGTAGGGGCTCAACAATGGCAGGAGGGTGGCAGGCTAGAGGTCCTATGTTGATGTTATGACCCAGTTTGGATTGCCACTGAGGCTGCCCCACAGTATGCATTACCCACCACCCAGCCCTCTCTGAGAGGACCCATCATCTACCTGGAGCTGGAGCTTCACCCCCAGATTGGCCACCTCATGAGGCCACATCCCCCATTCCCAGAGCTCCTGGCTACCTTGGATAAGGGTCCCTAGGTCTCCCTAGCTGGGGATCAGCACCATCCCTGAGATCCCTGTCACAGATAACACAGCACTTTTGCCACCTTTACCTCCTTTGAAGCTCATAAAGGTCCTAATGGATGCCCAGCCGTGTTTCACAGAGGGTCTGGGGCTCAGGGAAGATGCCCCAGTCAGGAGGGGGAGCTGGCTCTATCCCAGCCCTGTCTTCCCATTTTTCCTGCACATTGAACCAATGGTTCTTGCCTTCTCTTTTGAGATGAGGAAACAGAGGACCACCTGCAGAGATTAAAAATGTTTCCCAGGTCAACTGGCCCTTGCTATGGATGGTTTATGGACTAGGTTTTTAGTCCCTAATAGGGGCTCCCCATGGAATCCCCAGAAACTTCAGGGAAGGCTGAATCACAGGGCACCAGGATGGGAGGATGAAAACTTCCAAGAATAGCTTCTTCTTCTAGCATAGCCCCCTGGAATCTCTGAGCAGGCCTAATCAAGGTGTCACTTCCCTCCAGGGGGCAGGGACCTGATTCAGCTGCAGTCATGTCCCCCACCCCCACCCCCACCCCCACTCTTGTACTAGAGATTGAACCCAGGGGTGCTTAATCACTGAGCCACATCCCCAGCCCCCTATTTTTGTATATTATTTAGAGACAGGGTGTAGCCATGTTTCCTAAAGCCCACAGGGTGGCCTGCTGGGGGCCAAGAGGCCAGGGCAGCTGTGGATAGCCCTGTAGGGTTTGGAAGCAGGTGGCCAGGGCAGAATGCCTAGGACAAAATGATGTCCCCAGAGCAGGTGGCCAGTCCCCTGCCTCAGCAGATAGAGGAGCCATGCTTTCCCTAAACCCCTGGCTATCCCACACTGAAGGGAGCTAGGGGAGTCCTCTTCCTTCTGGGATCAGGCAAGAGAGGATGTTTTCTGGTCTGGGGTGGAAGGTTGATTCATTTAGTTAAACTCTTCAGGACATTGTCCTGCTTCCTCCAGAGAGCCTTCCCTGACTACCCTCTCAGTGTCTCTGCCCCCAGTTCTGAGAGGCAAAACCCCAGGACCCTTCCTCCTGGGTTCCCCACCCAGGAGGGTGAGAACCTTCCAGGTTCTGAGAACCTTCCCAGGGTAGGATCTGGGCCCCTGCCCCAGTCTTGTGCTGGCATTGCCCTGGGCAGCTCTGCTTCTGAGGGAGGAGCCCGGCGTCTGCTGTCCAGGGGGCAGGAGCAGTGGAAGGCTTGACGGGTGGCCTTGGGGCAGACTTCCTCCTCTGAGACACTAGAGGTTTTCTTTCCTTTTTTTGCTTCCCTGTTCAGAGATTTCCCTTCCCCAGGCTGAGGTCAGGGCGCCATAAACAGGAGTGATAAGGCTTTGGGATTTCAAACTGAACTTTGCAGCTGCCATTTTATGACTCTGATAACTTCTCCCCATCCCCCCCCTTCCCTAGTCCGACTGGAGCAGAATTACCTAGTGTCCATTCCATGAGGGAGCAAGTATGGAGGGAGAAGCAGAGAGAGAAATGGGAACCTCTTACTCCAGCCCACCCTCAACCACTTTTGGCTTCTCCTTGCCCTGTGGACCCAGTCCTGGTCTGGGCTGTGAGGAACAGGGGAGAGTGAGACACCCTGTCCCTAATCCTGGGGGATGGGCAGAACAGCCTGGGCTGGGAGGTGAGTAAGCCTGAAGGGTAGCTGGGGGAGGCTGAGTAGGCCAGAGAAATCGGAGAAGGTCCTCTGAGGAGTGCTAGGCTTGGGCACCAAATAAGTAGTGGAAAGAGAAAAGAATGAGAATTGGAGGAGCCTGGTTTGGGTTGTCTCAGGATGCAGAGGGCAGATGTGGTCTGGTGTGAGAGGCAGGCTTCTCTGAAAACATTGTGTCTCAGGGCACAGAAACTTCCAAGGATGAAGGAATGTGTTGCCAATGGTAGCCCAAGATCCCTGGCTCATCCAAAAAGATTTTGAAGTGGCTGGAATGAGAACCAGAGGGTGTGAGAACCAGATGTGAGAACCAGAGGGTTGTTGGAGTAGCCTGTTGGGGTAGCCTCTGTGAGCTTGGTGAAGCTTGGAAAGCTTAGAAGGTGGGTCTCATGTCTATCAGTGTGAGGGGCAGGGGCTTAAGGCCAGCTAATGAGCTTCCCGTCCCCAAGGTATGCAACACACCAACTAGGTAGA
Organism: Ictidomys tridecemlineatus; assembly: GCF_052094955.1. NCBI lineage: Eukaryota > Metazoa > Chordata > Mammalia > Rodentia > Sciuridae > Ictidomys > Ictidomys tridecemlineatus. The sequence continues at coordinate 20,257,083 of NC_135478.1, forward strand.
AAATCAGATTCCTGCCATGGGAGAGGGTGGTTAGAGATCATGGGACAGAAGGGATTCCATAATCAAAATCACCCACCCTCCCACAGCCAAACTGGAGCTGGTTCCAGAACTGGAGTTCTCTTGCATTGTAGGTCCTGCTCCAGCAGCAACTCTAGGTTCCTCAAGGGATCGGGTAGATGTAGGGAAAAACAAAAACAAAAACAAAAAAACAAAACCAAAACATCCTCTGTCCAGTTCTGATTGGTGGGGAAAAGGTGTGGCTCTGACGTCTCTTGAGCTTCACTTTGCCCATTTTACAAATGGGCTTGGGTAGACTCAGTGAGTCTTGAGGATTTTGTTGTTCTTGGGGAGATGATCCAGCATCTGCCCTGTGGCCTTGAAGAGCCATCCACAGCCACGCGTGAGCACACCCGCAAGTGGGGCACAGGGGTATACATGGGTCAGGGGCATACATAAGCTTGTCTGGAGGAAGCAGAAGTAGGAGGAAGAGAGGGAAACCACAGCTTGTTGGCCATTGGCTCCCTGATCAGCTCTCCCCATGCATATGACTGGTCCCTCCTGTTAAAAACCACCCCTACACCCTCACTGCTCACCACCATCCTCCTTGGACTCCAGTATTTTCCTGCTCTCGTCGTCTGCCTGTCACCCACCTGATCCTAAGAGTCCCTTCCCAGGACCTGGGCTCCAACGCTGGGATCTGCTGCTGAGACCTCATCCCAAACGTAGCCACAACGTCCCTGGGACACCTCTACTCCGGCACCACACAGAGAACAACCCTCACGGTCTCCCACCCGCAGTCTATCAGATCTTCCATCTCAACCCACCACAGCACCGACTCTGCCACTCTCTCTCTTTACTCCGCGCACACCATGCACTCAGAAGGCAAGTTCCGGGCCCTCTCTTCTTCCCAGTCTGTCTATCAATCCCGGGATCACCTCACTGTGCGGGTTCTGGGCTGCGCTGGGAAGGACTGGGCACAAACTAGACCCCACCTCTCGGGTCTAGATCCGGTTGGGGGTTGAGGGAGGAGGCGAGAACCTGGAGCTTTGTGCGCCTTATTCCTCACCGGGTGCCCCTCATCGGCCTTACCCAGACGCGCGCACAGATGGCCCGGCTCCCGCCGCCCCCACTGCACCCCCAAGTGCGGGGAATCTGGGCAGCTGGGCAGACACTTACCGCGGGGCCGAGGGCGCAGGCGAGGGCTCCTGCCAACACGCAGAGCCAGCGGGCGGGCGGCGGGCTCGGCGGGCGCATGTTCCGCCCTGAACCCGCGGCGGGCGGCCGGTCGCGGGTAAGAGGTTGGCGGACGGCGTAGCTCGGAAGATGGCCCGCAGCCTGACAGAGTGGCGCTGGCACAGTGGCCCCAGCTCTAAGAGGCGCTGCTCTGGGGCTGGGGGCGGGCCGCGGGGGCTCGTCTGACGGGCGGCGGGTCTAGCCAATGGATCAGTGGAGGCGGGGCCGGCGCGCAGGTATGGGGCGGGGCTGGGGCGCCCCCGAAAGTGGGGAGTCCCCGGAGCTTCCTCTTCCAATCCCACGCGTCACTTTTTCGTCGTGAGGCATTCATAAGCTTTCGCCCCTCCGGGCTCATCTCCGGGGATTCTCAAGACCCCAGCACGCCCCATTCTTCCTTGCTTGGCTCACGACTTCCCCGAGCTCCGGGATGCGGTGTCCCACCTCCGTCCACCCCCTCAGTTCTACTCCAGAGCGCTTCACGTCTGCCTTTGGAGCCACCTTCTCCAGGAGGCCTCCCCGCCAGCCTCCCTATTTCCCACTTTTGCGCATCTTTGGTCTCTGGAACGTGAAACGGATTACAAGACAGGAAGTGCCACTTATTTTCCCAGGCCGAGGGCTGGGGCCCGCATTGGGTTCAGGGCTGGCAGCGACCGGGGGTAGGTGGGACTCGTTGTTTGGTACATTTTCAACTGACCGATGTTCTCTGTCGCGCCCGAGAGGCTGGGCGAGGGCAAGCGAGCGGCAAAAGATGCCCGATGATCTTCGGTGACGTTCCTGTTTTGGGGTCAACTGGCGGGACGTGCTCTGCACTGGCAGAAGGCCCTGGCCTTTTATACCCCGAGGGGCCCTGCTCCAGGGAGATGGGAGCGTCCGCACCCTCGTGCGTCTCGGCTCGGGCACCTCCCAAGGGAGGCTGGGCCGAAGTTCCAGCGCCCTCGCGCGGGGAGGGAAGGTCTGTTCCCAGCTCTCGGGCCCGGGAACTGCGGTTGACCTAAAAGGAACCAAGAAACCTTGTCCTCATCCCGCCTTCTTTATTTTACAGCTGGAGAGACTGAGGTCCAGAGAGGGTCCAGTACTCGGCTGCCTGCCTCTGGCGCTGCGCTTCCAGGCCCGTGGGTCGCTGGGTGATTTCGAGTTGGCCTCTCTCCACAGCCGGTGCTTCGAGCTCTGTTTATTCGCCTCTAGAATGGGGCGCCCTCTGAGCGCGTCTTCTTATGAAACAAACTCAGATGGCTGCCTTGCCTCTTTCCGAGGGCTCGATCTAGCACCATAGAGACTAGAGGTGTGGTGACAGCGGCCAGGATGGGCGGAGGGGAGTGGATCAACATGAATAGAAGGAGTGGCTGTGTCCGGTGGAGAGACGGAGAGGGCTGCGCGTCTACACTCAGGAAGCAGAGCTTGCAGCGGCTTGCACGAAATCTGATTCCAGGCGACTGCTGACCAGCAGGTGCCCTGGAGTTTCTGAGGACCTGCTGGGGTTTCCCTCCTTACAGCGCAGGAAGCTCCAGTTCCTGACTGCTGTTGGGGTGGGCTTGAGGAGAGCCGGTAAAGGATGAGCACTCTGGCCCCTCCTGGGTTCCTCTTACTTGTGGTGTACCCTGGCTGTCTACTTTCCCTCCTTTCTCTCTTCCAGCATTCCGTCACCCCTCACCTCCTCCTCTCCCCTCTTTTGTCGACCTTCTTTCAATGGTCCTCTATGAACCACTGGCTATGCCCTGGATCCTGTGCTATGCACTGGTGGCATAGAGGTGGATACGTCTGAGGCCCTCCCTTAACAGAGGAGGACCTGGGTAGTTATTGCTCTCCCTACAGTTTCCACCTCCTTTTCATTAATCAGGGAGCTTCCCAACATGTGGGGACTGGAAGTGCCTCTGCTCTGGTCTTTCTGGGGTTTGGACCCAACCACTCAGTGAGGGGAGTGTTTGAATGATGGCTGGCCAGTTCCTCAACTGTCAGTACTCCTGGGGGGCAACACTGTTTGCTCAGGACTTAGCTTCTGCTTATGATCCTGTGTACCACCTTTCATGCTTCAGTACCCAGCAGGGCAGTTGAATCATGTCTTTATTCTGAGGAATCACCTCCGCTGGTGCGGCACCCAGGAGCCCTTAATGTGAACAGCGAATCTGTGCATCTTGGCTCTCATAACCACCACCACCCCTTTCACACACACATTGCCTAGCCAGCTGCAGGATGCTGGTATCTCACTGGTGCTGTGATATCCTCCTGGCCTGTTGAAGTTCTCCTGTTCTCTCTGAGATCAGTGTTCTCAGGTACTTGAGAGAGTACTGAGAGGGATGAGGACTGGGGAATAGGAGGGATCCCACTTTGCCATGTGACTGTTACCAGGTGGCTGTTGGACAGGGTAAGAAGGGAGAGAGAGAGAATCTTAAGGTCATCAGTGAGAACGGGATAGCCTGTCTACACGAATCCCCTCTTCAATTGAGGGCTGGATGGCTGGGCTGGAGCAGAGAGGGAGACTAATAGTGCCTCCTTGTGTCCTTGTAGTTCTCCTCCCAGGAAAGGGAAGGTGACTCAGGGAGAATAGTTTTGCAGTAGATTCTTTGCAATGAAAATCATTTCTTTGTTCTTTCAGAATTGTTCCTCTGGGGGATCCACCCTTCCTTACCTGTCTGAGGTCCCAAAACATATTCAGAAGTGAAAAGAGCAGAGAAGAGAAAATAGCAGAAATAAACAAAAACCTAAAAAAATTCAACCAAGGCTAAACTTGACCATGCTTCAACTAATTGCTCCAAAATGTCTTGTCCTGTGTTCTCAGACACTGGGGAAACCAAACATGGACTCACTCTTGGGGAATTCTGATGAGGAAGCCATTTTTTGCTTACTCAGGTGACCCGAGGAGGCTTCTGAGAGGGGAGGAAGTGGAGGTGGGAGAGACAGGCTACAGGGAGTGGAAGTAGTTACGTGGGATGTCTGTTCCCTACCTCCCTACACTGTGCCAAGTCTGAGCTCCTCTAGTGGCCTTACAGTACAGACAGGGGAGGAGGGCCACAGACACCTCCTGCACCCAGTCCCCGTGTCCTTCTGCATTTTCTGAGTGTTTTGTTCAGAGTTCTCCCCACCTGGATTCCTGGCATTTCCCCCCAGACTTTGGTTCAAGCTCCCGCCTCCCTCCTGCTTTTCAGAATCACAGGGGTTCAGAGGATGCAGGAAGTGGGGGAAAAGAGATGGAGACAGAATCACTTGCCATCCCCCGTGACAACAGGCACAGCACAAGGGAATCTGCAGTTACTCATTGGGAGCCTGCCTGGCTTCCTGCCTGCCTCATCCCTGCAGTGTGTGCCACCCTCGCCTCCTCCAGTCCTTCAGCCCCTCTCAGAATCATGCACACACTGTCTTAAAGATCCTGCATAGGAACTCAAAGGTGGCAAGTTCTTCAGTAGAGTGAGAAGGGTGGGGACCTAGAGTGGCCTTGACCTGCATAATGAAGGTCAGAGGAAATGACCTGACCAGGGGGAGTCACCACTCCAGGATTCTCCATCCACATTACTGTTAGGATACAGGCAAGCTTTGCCTTCTCTGGATTTCTGGACCAACACCTTAAAGCCTATATTCATGGAATGGGTCTGGCAGCTCCAGGGTTATGGGGTGCTTACTACCTCCCCAGGCTGTTCCTTCTTTTGGGGGCCATTTCTTTCTGTGTGTAGGTGTATTTTAACTCCAACTTGTGATTTAGTGGAGGGTAGGAGATCCCTTTGGTAATAGCATGGATTTTGTTCATTCATTCACCTCTCACATATCACCTATCCTGGTCTGGCCTTGTGATGGGGCTAGGGATTTGAGAATCACTTAGGCACATCCCCGTCAGGAGATTCTAGCATTGCTTGGGCAGGGGTTAGGGAGGAACTCTTGCTATTGTAAAAGTGCATTTAGGAAGAAAACAAAGTTCATGAAGTACAGGTGATAAAGAAAGAATTGTTCAGACTGCCAGATACAGAAATAAAGCCCAGGGACCAGTTCTGGAAAGGCCAATCATTGATCCTGAAGAATGGGGCTTAGAGATGTGTGGGGGAAAGGGAGTGTCAACTATAGGTGCCTCAGTTTAGCTTGTCCTGGGAGCTTGTCCTGGAAGTTTATTGGATGGCAGGGGGACCCTATGAAAGATAGAGAAGAAAGAAGAATTGGGCAGAGAGATCCTTGGACTGTTGTACAGATCTGAAAGTAAATTTCTGCCAACCCAGTTGTGAGTCCCTGAACAAAGATTGCACATAGAAGCCTTAGTCACTCTACTGTACTTGGTCAATGGTTGGGGTTGTCAAGAAGAACATAGTCATGGTTTAAATGCTGTGGTAGGCCCTGAAGGTAATAGAGCTAAGGCTGTCACATGGCATGCCCTATGGCTAAATGGCACAGGAAATCCTACAGTGGGGAAACTGAGGCTTGGGAAATGAAACAGGGAGGGGAGATTCTGTCCTGCTCTAGGGGATAGAGAAAGAGGAGAACTTGGTCTGCCCTTGGGAGCTCTTAGTCTAGGCACAGAGAAGAATGACCTGAGAATTCCTTTCCTCACAATCCTGGGCTCAGTTTGGTTCAGGGGTCAGCAGTCTATCACCAGGCAGCTTGGCATGAGGGTCATGGTGCCGTGAGTCTGGGAGACTGAAGAGGGAGGGACTGCTCCCTCCCATTTACTCTCCAAAGACATCCACAGACTCTGGCCAAATGCTTACTGCAGCAGGTACGAGTATGTGTATGCATGTGTGTGTGTGCATGCATGAGTGCACGTGTATGCCTGTCCATATGTGTCCGTGTCTGTATGTGTCCTTGTGTATGGGCATGGGTCTGTATGGATTCATCTGTTACCAGGTGGGAGTCAAAGTAGGGCTTGGCTGGTTCCCAGGAGAGTAGAGCTGGGGAAAGCTAGGGTCAGAGAGGGATGAATCTCAGAGATGGTGCCCAGGACCACAGACATCTCCAGACTGTTTCTCAGAGCTCATTTCTGGGCCAGTAGATTCCACGGGGAATGGCATGTTCAACCGTAGGGAAAGCTCAGAATGACTCCACAGGGAAGCTCAAAGTTCTCATATTCACTTCCCTACTCCAAGGCCTGTCTTCCTGAATTGGTATGTCATTGACCTTGGGCAGAGATTTGGAAGAGAGACATAATGTGAGTATGACAAAATAGACATTGACTTTAAATAAACATAATGCCACCAGAGATTCGTGTGAGTTAAAAATTCGTAGATATACATGTGAAAAAAATGGCAATCTCCATGTAACTCCCAAATAACCAAAAGAAAAAAAAATGAAACTTAAGAAAGTACCAACAATCCAATAAAAGGTTGTGTGTATGGGAGGATAACCAAGAATACATGATATATAGAAGCATAAAAGCAGACATCAAGAATAACTGTAAACATTAATTATCATAGTCAAAGTAAATGAGAATTTTAAAAATTTGTTTTAATTAGTTACACATGACAGTATAATGATCTTGAGTAAATGAGAATTTAAGGTGGAAAACAAAGCAAAACAAAACAAAACAAAAAAACCCACAAAGAGGACAATTCATATTATTAGAACATTCAGTCTACCAAGAAGGTAACCCCTAACATCTATGCATTGAATGAAATAGCCTCAAGGCATATAAAACAGGTATTTTAAAAGGGAAGAACTGTCAAGTCTACAATGCTTCTCTCAGGAATTCTATTCAGCCATTAAAATAAATGGACAAGAGCCACACATCTCTCAATAGAGGTGTGCATAACTAAAATAAGCTGTTGAACAACCAAAGCAGGTTGCAGAATGATATGTATGTTACAATGTTACTTAGGTAGATTTAAAATTCTGAGAACAATACTAAATAACTTTTATGGACACATCATAATATAGTGAAGGTATAAATAGTGTTCAGGCATGGTAAACACCCAAGCCACATTAGTGGTTACCTTTGCATAAAGAGGGAAGGGAAAGGAATAAAGTATATTTATTTTTAATTGCTGTGTAACAAATTACCACACATTTAGCAGCTTGAAACAATATTCATTTATCATCTCACATTTTCTGTAGTCAGATGTCCACATGTGGGTTAGCTGGGTCCTCTACCAAGGTTTTGACCAGAGCTATAGTTTTGTATGGAACTCAGGGTCCTCTTTCAAGTTCATTCAGGTTGTTGGCAGAATTCAGTTCCTTGGAGCAGTAGGACTCTTTTTTTTTTTTTTTTTTTTTAAGCTCTTAGAGGCAGACTTCAGGTCCCAGCCCCATGACCCTCTCCATAGGTGTTTGTGTTTACCAGGCCAGTAAGACAGCACCCATTGTATCTTTGAACCTCTCTGATTTCTGTTTCCAGACTTTAGATCTCTTCAAGAAAGGCTCACCTGATCAAGTCAGCACCCCCTATACTCAAGGGGAGGGGATTATACAGCTCCCCCCAACTACAGGAATCTTGGACACTATCTTAGAATTCTATTAACCATAGGAAAGGATACACAGTGGGTCTCCAATAACACTGACTTATTTAAAAAAATATATCTACAGCAAATATGGCATTATATTTCTAATGGGACTAGGTGGTAGATACAGTGGATCTGATTTTCTTATTCTTTTGTATGTTTGGAAATATTTCACACATCAACACAAGAAGTTTAATCCCCCCACCTGCCACTAAGTAACTTTTGTATTAAAGGAATAAAAACTGGGGGCTGTAGCTCAGTGGTAGAGTGCTTGCCTAGCATGGATGAAACACTTGGTTCGATTCTCAGCACCACATAAAAATAAATGTGTTCATTTACAACTAAAAATATTTTTTTAAAAGAAAGGAATACAAATGAAATTATAAATTAATCTATAATTCCTCTAAATACCAATGAATATTAAAAACCAAGTGGTCTGGATATTATATAATTAGAGAAAAGTTTTAGCTTTAATTTCATACATTAAAAAAAACACTTAAAAAGTTTACAACTAAAAATAGTAAAAAAGAGCCAGGCAGGGTTGTGAGTTCAAAGCCAACCTTGGCAATTTATCAAGGCCTTAGGTAACTTAGAGACACCTTGTCTCAAAAAATATAAATAAATAAACAAATAAATAAATAAAGAAAAGAAAAGGATGCGGTTTGGTGATTAAGTGCCCCTGGGTTCAATCTCTGGTAAAAAAACAAACAAAAAAACAAACAAAAAACCCAACCAACCAACCAACCAGCCAAAAACAACACCACAAACTATAAAGAAACAATAAATTAAGTCCAAGGAAAGAAAAAGAAATTACTAAAGATAAAGTACTGAAATAAAAATAAAATATTCAATGAATGACTGAAATAAAATTTTTCCTGGACAGAAGACCTTTGAAGAGACAAAGGGTTAGCAAATATGATCAAGAATAAAAGTGGAAACATAAGAAAAAGGGACATAGTTCCAGGAATCGAGTATTTTAAAACTACAAAAAGATACTCTTTTTATTCCAATATATTATTTGGACACCTAGGTGAAATGGGTGATTTTCTAAAGAAATAGAAATTATTAAAATTATCCCTAAAACTAAACTCAAGATAGTTTTGTAGGAAAAGTCTATTAACCTTGAATGGGTGGATAATTCCTATCAAACTGCTCCAGAATAGTAAAGAAGAGGTCGTGTTTACCAGCATGTTCCATGAGTTGCCATGATAATCATGATAAAACAAAGGATAGCCCAAGAAGAGAAAACTGTGACTCCATTTTACAATTTAAAGCATACTAATAAATTCATGAATTTAACACATAATTTAATTAACATCTACTTCACAGTAAAAATGAAACAACAAGGTCAACAAAACTCACTTCCTGAGCTGAGGCAAGGGAGACAAACCATGGGGACAGCATGTATGAAACACTTGCTGAGGGAGCGTGTTGCTGGCCACTGTCTATTGAGGTGAGGGCACCCTGGCAAGGAGGGGTATAAGGCAAATTTTACCTGCAAGTGGTAAAACCCTGCAGAAGAGGACCCTGACTGATAGCATGAAGGTTGCTCTTGATAAGCCAGATGTTCTCAAAAAGGGAGGGCCTCAGAGTCTGGGCTTCTTCCATCACAGAGAGGGTAGAACCCAGCCCAGCCCTGGGAAATAGCAGTCAGAGTCTTTGCTCTGGTCCTTGCAGGGTAGAGGTGGGAGCTGCCACTTGACTTCCTTTTTACCCATCAGCAGGACCTAGGATTTTACCTGGGGCTTTTTCGGCACTCACAGTGTGATCTTGTTTTCCAGAGTGAAGGATGGGTTCTAGGACCGGGACCAAGCCAATGGCTGGAAGACTGGGAGAAAAAGCAAGAGACCTGGACTAAGTTGGGAGAGCCTGATTCAGGTTCTGCCTTTGTCCTACACCTTCAGAACCATGGTGTCCTGCAAAGAGGCCTTGGAGTTCCTGGGGCCTGACTGTGGCCACAGGCAAATAATGAAATGCTCCTTCTTGTCTCATTTATTACTCTGATTGCTGTCAGAGTCCCAGCCCCATGCTTTTCCCTCTCACATCTTTGGGAACATGCGTCTGCTCACTTCATGGACACAAAGCCATTTTAGGATCGCAAGGTTGTCTCTAGGATAATCCCTGATGGCCACCCACAGGTGGCAAGGTGAGCTAGTGTGCTGCCACTGGACAGGATCTGTGGTCTACAATATGGGGCCCCTGTGAGTCAGAAGCCCCCAGTCTCTCTCCCAGTCTTTTCTTCATTTGGGTAGGAATCTCAGACTGGAGTTCAAGAAATATGTTCATCATTATTTTTTTAGAATTTTAATTAGTTTTGACTATAAAGACATTACGTCAGATGGTAGGAAATAGAAACTCAGCCTTTTTGTCTCCTTGAGTGGTTTGTGCTGGGAAGGCATTAGGAAACCCCTACTTTCCATCCTCCCCTGGATTGTTGGGCTGTGTTGGTTGGTGCCAAGATCCACAGTAGCTCAGCCTGGGTGGTCCTGGCAAGTCCAGGGGCTGAGGCTTTGGAGGCCTGGGAATCTTGGTGGAGCCTCATTCAAGGTTCAGCCTCCTGTATACCCTCCAGTTTCTTCCTGAGGTGGGGAGCAGGTGCAGGAGGCAGTCTGGAGGAATCAAGAAGTCCTCTCTCCTTCCCAATTCCCAGGCTTGGCACTTGAAAACAAATGCCTGGACAGGAAATGTCTTGAGCCCACTTCTGCTTTCCTCCCAGCCTCAACCCCCCTCTGTGGTAAGAGATGATTTGCCCAAGAGAGGAATTATTTCTAGGGAGAAGAATGGCAAGGACCATCCCATATTCTCAGTGCAAATCTGGGCCTTACCAGCTACCCCCACATACCCACCCTCACCTTTCCCCCAGAACCACTTTAGGCTAAGGTGATACCTGCTCTGAGGACGGAGAGGCACTCCAGCAGCACCCTGTTTCCTTTTTTTGAGGGGAAACATGGAGGTGGTAGCCCTCAGCAAAGAGAGCAGCAGGAGCCTGCGGGGAGTGGTGGTAGTGCCTGGGTGTATCAAACTGGAGCTGCCTGGCAACCTAGCTGCCGAGAAAACCCAGATGAGTGTGACCACCTGTACAAGAATGGGAACTAAGCCAGGGTGACACTTGCTGAAGATGAATAGAGCTTTGAGGAAGAGAGATGAGGAAGGAGAGGTGGGGGAAGAAGGGTGGGGAGGAGGCATGGGATAGAGGGGTAGGGGGAGGGAAGGAAATTTGGGAAGGAAGAAAGGAATGGGCAGGGGAGGAGGAGGGAGCCAGAGGAAGCGGAGGGAGGGAGCATCTTGTCTTGCAAACCTATCCCAGTCCCCCTCCCATTCTTTGCTTTCTGTCTCAGGTCATCTTTATCTGAGGCCACCTGCACACTCCAGTAGCTTGCTGAGGACCTCTGGCTTCTCCATGGCACCCACACTCCAAGCTCAACATTTGGATTGACTATTATTATTTTTTAATTCATTAAAAAAAACTCAAAATGTATGAAGTGAATACAACACTATAATGAACTCCTGTCCACCCACCTCTCGGTGTGTTTCTTCTTGTCCCCTCCCCAACCACGATCATTTTGAATCAAATTACAGATCTGTCATTTTTTTCTGTATTTCAGTATGGACCTCTAAAGGTTAAGGATGCTTAAAAAAAGTAACCACAGTGTCATTACACACAAGATCCTTTTCACACCCATTAAGAGCATTTCACACCTTAAGAACATTAAATGATGTCATAATTTAATTTTCCTTCCTTGACTTATGATGTTTTTAGTTTTTTTTAACCAGTTTGTTGGAGTAAGATCCACACAGTAGAATTTCATATAGAGACTACCCTTTATCTCTCTGCTTATGCCTCTCTTTTCCTTCCATTTTCTCTTTTGAAGAAAATGGGGTCATTGGCCCCCTACATTAGCATTCTACAATGGGATTCTGCAGGCTGCATCCCTGCAGTGTTATTTAAGCCATTTCTCTTGGAGCTTAGTTTAAAACATCAGTGAGATCTTGGTGCTCTATAGTGCACAAAGACCCCCAGTGATCCCTCTGTCACTCCCCTTTCTCTCTCTTGTCTTCTGCTCCCCCTCCAGTCACACTGATCTCCTGCTGTCCCATGAACTTATTCCTAGACCAACTCTTGCTTTTGGGTCTGCATGGTCTTCCTTCTCTGCTTGGAGTGCTCTCTCCCATAGGTATCCCGTGGCTCCCTACCTCTTTTCGGAAGCCCTGGCTTCACCTTAATACTGTAAACTGCAAACTGCTCCTTCCCCTGGACTCCTAAACTCTCTCACCTTACTTTTTATTTTATTTTTTAAGCTCTGATCCTCTTCTAAGGCACCATGCCACTTGATTATCTGTGAGTTCACTTTATTACATTCATTATTTATTTCTCTTCCCCACTAGAATATAAGCTCTACAAGGGTAGGGATTCAGGACCACCTTTTATTCCCAGGATGTCTCAGGTTCCTGGAGTGGTACCTGACACACAGTAAGTCCTCTGTATGTTACTGAATGAATGAATCTTCCTAAAACCCAGGACCGACCCTGCCCTCTCACTTAGCTCTGAGGATAACTCCTCCAGGCCCTTCTTTCCTTGGCCTTGGGGGGCTTCTCCCCACCTGGAGCCTGCAGTCCTCTGTGCACCCCAGCCTGGGCTTTACCTTTCAGGCCTCTGAACCTTTGCCTGGCCAGTTCCTTCTCCCAGGAATGCCTTCCTTCCCACAGGTCCCAGGGGACCTTTGTCATGCCTGGGGCTGGAATCCATGTCCACCACCTCTCTGGGAGGACTTTGGGGTCCTTTGCTAGAGATGATAGGCCCTGAGTCAGGGAAGGTTGGAGAAGTAGGAGAAATGACTAGGGTAGGAGACTTTTCTGCTTAAATCTATTTCTGACTCTAGGCCTGGCTGAGCCTTTCCTGTGACCCTAGGCTCATCCAACCTCTGATCCTGGGCCTCCACCCAGAGTTACTCATAACCCTAAGCTGATTCCTGAGCACAGCCTGACCTCTAACCCTGATCACAGATCTCAATCTAGACTAGCCCCTGATCCTGATCATAGGCCTGAGCCCAGCGTGACCTGTGACCCCAGGATGTCCTTGACTCTGATCACAGACCTCAGTCCAGCTGACTTCTGACCCCATGGTGATCCCCTAACCTTGACTCCAGCCCAGTTCGCACTGTCTGATAGGGGAGGACACAGAGTGGGGCTGGGTCATAGCAGGCAGCCATGGAGCCTGGGTCCACAGCACCCAGAGGGGAGCCAGGGCTTCAAGGCTGGGAGTCTGCGGAGCGACTGGGAAGCAGTTCTCACATCTGCCCTTTCTCTACTCATCACTCTTCTTTGGCTCCTGACCCAGTGGGCACTGCCTACCTGGGAAGGGACTTCTAGGCCAGGTGCCAGGGAAGGGAGGAACTGGCCAGACCAGCCCACGCCTCTGTTTGCACAGGTCTGGGTAAAAATAGCCTCAGCTACTTATGTCTCTCTCACTTCCTCCCTGTCCTGGGTCCTGTCCTGCCCAAGTCACTTGCCAGTTTTTTTCTGCCCCTACGCTTTTTTCCTGGGATGAGACAGGACCTAGAAGGATAGGGCAGGGTCCCCTCACAGCCCTCAGAAGATCCACCTCTACTGTCAGTACTTTGATCTCAGATGTCAAGCCTTTAAAATTGTGAGAAAATACATTTCCATTGTTTAATTCACCTAATCTGTGGTTCTGTGTCATGCCATCCTAGCAAATCTACCTGTCTCTTATTGTCCCCTTTTCATAAGGCACATTATCCTGTTTTAACTTAGTTACCTCTATGAAGACCCTATCTCCAAATGGCATCACATTCTGAGATACAGGTTGGGGGCAGGGTTAGAATTCACCAGGTGAATTGGAGGGATCACAATTTAACCCATAACAGTTACCTAAGATAACAAAGTACCCCAAAACTTAATGGTTTAAATAAACCATATTTTTTTTTTTGCCTCTTATAGTTTCTGTGGGTTGTGATTTTTGGAAGCAATTCAGCTGTACAGTTTTGGTTTGAGACCCTCTCTTGAGTTTGCGATCAGATGACCAAGTTAGCAGTCTTCTGAAGGACAGACTGGATTGAGGATCCATTTTCAAGGTGATGTGCTCACATGTATTAATCAGATTTTCTGTTTCTGTAAACAAAATACCTAACAAGAGCAACTTAAAGGAGAACAGATTTATTTTGGCTCATGGTTTAAGAGAGTTCAGTCCGTAGTGGGCTGATTACATTGCTATGAACCTGAGATGAGGCAGAACATCATGGAAAAAGAGTGTGGCAGAAGAAGGCTGCTCAGCTCATGGCTTCCAGGAAGTGTGTGTGTGTGTGTGTGTGTGTGTGTGTGTGTGTGTGTGTGTAGAGAGAGAGAGAGAGAGACAGAGAGACAGAGAGACAGAGAGACAGAGAATGAGAATGGATCTATCTCCTATAGTTTCCCACTTCTCAATAATCCATTCAAATGATTAATCTACTGAAGAGGCCAGAACTCTCATGATCCAATAAACTTTCAAAAGCCTTACTTGTGAACATTGCTGCTGCACTGGGGACAAAGCCAACACATGAAACTTTGTGGACACTTCATATTCAAACCATATCCCACGGCTATTGGCAGGAGGCCACCTAGAGCTCTCCACAGGGATGCTTGAGTGTCCTTCTACCATGGCTGCTGTCTTCCTCTAGAGCAAGGGACCCAAAGGATTAAGATAGCTAGAGTGCCTTTTCTGACTAGCCTTCTGCTATGTCCTATTGGTCAGAGAAACCATTCCCAGGAATGGGAATACCAGGAGGTAAAGATATTTGTCCCCATGGCCACGGTTGGCTCACTCCTACTTCTGCTTTCCAGTTAGTAGGAAGCAGTAGAGGGGAAGAAGAGGGGGTACCCCTTCCTGTTAATTGGGTTATCTGGAAGTTTCACAGTCACTTCTTTTCATATCCCACCTGCCAAAACTTAGTCTCATGACCACATACACAGCTGACAAATGTAGCCTTTATGCCCAGCTTAGAAATTCCAATACTACTTGTCTTAGTTTAGGTTTCCTTGAAAGAAGAAGCTGGGACAAAGGATGTGGGTCTGGGTCATTAATTTATGAGAGGACTTCATAGGGGGTTAGAGGAAGGGAACAGTGAGAGGGCTCTTGAGGTCTCTACTTCAGGGGGTGGGGGCTCAACTCAGCAAGGACCTCAGAAACCTCTCTGAGTGGGCTAGATCTTCATCCACGGGTCCCAGATTGGGAAATTAACACCCCTGCATTTTCTGGCTGTACTCTCTTCCAATACTCCCATGACTCTGCAGCTTAACGATAACCTTGTTGATAATGTTGACAAGGGAGAAAATTATATGCTCTTGAAGTGGAACTTTGAGATCTTGTACAGACCCATCTATCACAGCTGTGGCTATAATTAGAGGAGGTCCACTCCCTGAAAGAAAACACCGGTTATCTGGTAGAAGCAGCAGAGGTCAGATTGGGGAATCACCCTGCATGTCTGACAGAGGGAGTTTGCTAGTTTTGCCTGCCCTTCCTCTTGAACAGGGGTCCAGGCTGTGAACTTTAAAGGCCTCCCGTCAGCCACTAGCTTCCCAGGGAAGGCAGTGAGGGTTCACTGTAGTTTGTGCCCAGGAGCTCAAACCCTGTCTCACTAGTCTTGAAGGACAGATAATATGGTTGCTGTCCAGGAAAATCTTGGGACTTGGGTTCTATCATTCTTGGGCCTCCAATGGGGAAACTGAGGGCTGCTCTGTGGGTCCCTGGCCACCACTTAACACCTCAATTCAGAAGGCCACAGACTAGTGCCCGTCAAACTCTCCTCTTCTATTCTACTCTGCTGGGAACCCTCTTCTGCCAAGTTGCATGCTGGGCACAGTGGAAAAGTTCAGAAGTTGAAGCCAAAAATACAAGTTAAAATAAAGTAGAAAGAAGACAAGATGGAATAAAGTCCCTTTCTGGGAAGTCTGCCCAGCCCCTGCCCCAGAACAATGGTTTCTAAGATTCCCTGGCCCATTTCTGCAAAGATTGAAGAGGACTCTTCTTAACTAGAGGCCACTCCTTCTCTCTTTCCTGGGGGGAGATGTGTCTCTCCATGGCAGGGGTTTTGACGTTTTTTTTTTTATAGCCATGGATGTTCTGAAGCCTGTGGACTTTTGTTAGAATAATATTTTTGTTACTTATTTATTTATTTTTGCAGAGCTGGGGATTGTGCCCTCGATTTCTCAATAGGAAGCCCAGGAATGACGGAGTCCAGGTCCCAGGGCTCAATCTCATGCATGCTAGACAAGTGCTCTATCACTGAGCTATACCCCACGCTGGGATAATATTTTCAAATATGTTAAAAAAAATGTAACGGGTAAAAAAGGAAATGCATTGAAACACATCTGTCAAAATACTAAAAACAAATCTGGTTCACAGTGATACATGGGCTTCTTTATTCACGTATCAAATCTCAGTACGTTTTAGTGTCAGGCCAAGTAGTCACAGTGATGTTAAAATACAGTAGTTTCTTCTCCCTGGTTTTTCTTTGTGGTTTCAGTCACCTGTGGTCAACTGGCAACTAATTCAATGATTGTCCTTCTGACTTATCATTGGTTGATAGTGGCCTAGGTCTACACCACAGTACCTATGTCATTCACTTCAATTCTCAAAACATAGGCACTGTCATCTTATACCATCCCAAGAAGGGTGAGTACTGCACAATGAGTTATTTTGAAGTAGAGCTCATTCCTATCACTTTTTTGTTACAGCATCTTGTTACAATTGTCCCATTTTATAAATTATTGCCATTAATCTCTTATATGTCTAATTTATAAATAATACATTATCATAGGTGTATAAAATAGGAATATAAAAAACATAAGGTATATAGGGTTCAGTACTCTCCAGATGCAAGCATTCACCAGGGGACTTGAAACATATTCCTTGCTCGTACAGGGGGGCCACTATAGTGATGAGAGTAAGTGACATTTTGAGGTATCTTCACCAGTGGTAGTGAGATGAAAATATCTGAGTTTTCCATTGGTGACACAGTCACAGTTCCACTGTGCTTCATTGTCTCATGGCAGAAGAAAACACTAGATTTCAGTTCAAATGGAATAAAGTAGTCATTTTCCCCACCCAAACATATGAACTCCCTAAAATTTCTCTTCATGAATTCCATGGAGGGTAGTGGATTCAGGGCTCTATCCTCTGACCTATGAGGAGCCTTAACTGGACCAGTTGCCTTCTCAGTCCACATGCCTCCACTTGGAGATTCTCTGCCTGCCTGGGCTGGTTGCTGTTGAGCCCTCGAGCTCAGGAGTCCTAGCAGCAAGTGTGGCCTGTTTAGATGTTCTGCATCCAGACTCTGGGGAACCCCAGGAGACTCCAGCCTTAAGACATGACCACCCTGGCTCCAAGGGAGGATAGGATATGGCTGGAAGGGATCACCTGTTTCATGTGGAGGTACTGGGGGATACCTCCAACTCTACATTCAAAAAATTGCTTTTTCCTGATGGATGGAGAGGGTGAGTTCCTGATTGCTTCCCTGCAGTGTCTACTCCTAGAAAGCTTTGACATGTGTTGAGGAAGCTCTGAATCCCAGGAGATCTCAAAGCAAGGTGTGTGTGTGTGTGTGTGTGTGTGTGTGTGTGTGTGTGTGTAGGGTGGGGGGAGGCATGGAAGCTGCCTCTGCATTCCAGAACTCTCACTATGGATTCGGGGTGGGGTTTTTCAGGAAGGAGGTCCTGGCTTCATTTTTAATGCACATCTTTTGCATTCTGAGTGGTCCTAGGTAGGCTGCCTGGTGAGGATCCAGAGGATGGGTTCAGCAGCTACTCCAGGGCCCTTAAACTCCAATGTGTAAGTAGCTACTTCATGTCATAACTGAAATTATTTCTGATTTTACACACTGCTCTGCTGCACTATTAGAAAACAAGATTCCAAATAATTTTGTAGCCTATTACCTTTGGGGGACAGTAAGTTATAACTCAAGGCTCACATAGGTCCAGGCACTAGGGATTGCCATGGTGGCTCAGTTCTGGGGGGTTCCCTGCTGCCTCCAGGCTGTGTCTGTGGACAGAACTTGCCTGGGGCTTCTGGCTGGGCTTGGGAATCGGGATCTGTGTGTGGGAGGGCAGGCAGTTCCTTCAGCAGGGCCAGCATATATCCATTCCCTCCTTGGGCTCCTTCCACCTCTCTTGGGGCTCTGCCTGGGGAGTGGCCCAGGACACTAGGTTCCGGAGTTTCATGGACATTTTCTACTGCCCATGCTTCCTCGTTAATCTTGGTGTGTCTTCCTCGGGGACATCTGGCATCATTTACAAGCCAGGGGGACTCAGACATTTTTCTGCTTTTATTCCATTGCCTCCTGTTTGATCCCTCTAGACACAGACCCTGAGACCAGACTTTGAGCACAGGACATTTACTTGGATGTGGTTTTAGAAAGTACTAGAGGGAGAATGGGGACGCGAGATAGGAGGCAGGTAGCCCGCAGGGGCTGCTTAATGGCCAGGTTAGCACTGTGGGTCCCCAGCCCTCACTCTGCTAGGCCCTCTGGGAAACTGTGTAGGACACAGCTCAGAGTTGTCTCACCTTGTAAATCAAGGAACGTGGGGTTTCCTTCACCGAGTCCCATCTGTCACGAGTCGAAGGCTGATCTCAGGGAGGAAATTCCCCAGCCCATCTCACCTGCCCCACGCATTGTTCATACAGGTGCTGCTGCCAAGAAAAAGCCCTCTGGCAGGGAAATGCAGGTGCTTGCAGTAAATTTGCTGGTGTATTTTGCTTGGATCAGTGAGTGCAGAGGGGATCTGGGAAGATTGCCATCTCTTTCACCCCCCTCTTCCTTGAGTGATAGATACCAGGTCCACAGACTGTTTGAGAGGAAGGAGAGAAAATGTCTGCTTAGATGTTAAACGTGTCCCCCTGGGTGCAGGCCTCCTATAGGCTGCTTCTCCCCACTAGTAGTACTCTCAAGCCCGTACTTGTGTGTCCCTGAATGGAACTCTGTAGGCAGAAATAGATAACCAGACTTAGCTCTGACTGTAGGCATCTCCATCAAGGAAGAAAGGAAACAGAAAGTACTATTATGTGAGGCAAAATACTGTCACCACCACCAGAGAGGGACAGGTGGACTGGGGGCCTTAGAGAAGGGACACATCATCTCTGGCAGGAGGTGTAATGGAGATTCTGGCCTGTGAGAGCTGAGTGGGGTTTACAGGGGTGGTGGAGGAGAGCGAGGACAAACCAACAGGTTGCAGAGAAGGAGAAAGAGTGCCATGCTGGGTTCAGGTTGGACAGGACTGAAAGGGGGTGGGCACGGCCATTCTGGAAGAAAAGAAGCAGAGTAGGCAGGCAGGCTGGACTGCAGCTCCTCTCTGCTGAGCCTCAGGCATTTCCTTCTGCAGAGGCCACTGGGAGAGCCGGTCCAGCTACCAGTCTTGGCTTTGGGGCAGCTTGCAGAAGTGCCAGCTGCCAGTCACTCCAGTTAGAAGCCACGGTCCTCATTAGCTAGCATGGGATCAGCTGCTTTGAAGCTCAATGCCCTAAATGTTTAAGAGGTTTGAAATCACCAGATTAAAAATAATAATAATAATTGCAGCATTGGCCCTAAGTCTGGCTCATTTTTGTTGAGGCCCAGTTTTGTTTAATTTCTGGTAAAGGGCTGTGGAAGCTGCAGAGACGGACTCAGTGGGACCCTGGGCAAACCTAAGCCCAGAGCACAGTGGGTGCTGTACCCTGGGGAGTGCAAGGTTCTGATTCCATAGTGGCTTTGGCTATACCCACCTGGCCTTTGTGTACCAGGCAATCACATTCTCCCTGAGTCTGCTGCCCAGGAATCTTTGGAGGAGGAGAGAAGAGCATTCGAGGGCACTGGTCAATTGCCCATGGATCTACTGGGGTCCTATGAACTGGAAGGCTCAGGCTCTGTTGGCTCCACGGCTCCCTAAGGAGGAAGAACAGGTTACGGACTCACAGAGCAGAAGTATGGAAGTATGAAGGCTCAGAGACCATGGGCTCACTTTAACCCAGTCCTGGCCCCAGAAAAGCTGCTGACCATAGGTGGCTTTTCATCCACATCTCAGTGCTGCCCCTTGGTCCTCCACTACCACTTGTCTATCCCAGGTACCTGGCTCTGAGTCTCCCCTCTGACTCCTCTATCCTCTGCAAGTTCCACAGCCTCCAAGCCTCCCTACAACCTGCTCCCCAATCTCCTTACTGCTTTCCAATGGACAGTGCCACTCTCCTGTCCCCTGCTTGCAAGGCTCCCATTGCCTGAAGATATAGCTCCTGAGACTGACATCCCAGCATCTTCCACTTTTGAAGGGGAATGGCAAAGACCTTTAAATAGGGGCAATGCATTTGGGCTTCTTGGTTTGAGTTTCAGGGCTGCTACTTATCAGCTGTGTGACCTCAAGCAAGGTGCTTAACTTCTCTGCACCTCCTTTTTCTTGATTGTAAAATGGGGATGATAATAGTTCCTAAATCTCTTGCATTTGTGCGAAGGAATGAACTAGCATTTGGGAAGCTTCCCTCCATGCCTTAAGACCCTCCTGGAAGGGCTGAGTGGCAAACCCACCTTTCCAGTAGGTGCTCAGCCAACCGTAGTCATTATCATCTACTTCACACCATGCCCTGCCCCGACTTCTGCCCATTAGTTTGACACTTGACAGCCACCTTCATCTATTTCCAGTGACCTGTATTATTATTATCTACTGTTGTGTTACAGATGACCATGAACTTATTGACTCGAAACAACCATCTATTCTCTTGCAGTTTCTGTGGATCGAGAGTCTGAGCATGGTTCAAGCAGGCCCTCTACTTCAGGGTCTCATGAGGCTGCAACCAAGGTGCCATCAAGACTGGGGTCTCATCTGAGGCTCAGCTGGGGAAGGATCTGCTTCCAAGCTCATGGAGTTGTTGATGGAGTTAAGTTCTGGGTGGCTGCAGGACTAAGGACCTCGTTTTCTTGCTTGTTGCTTGCTGCAGGAGGACCTTGAGCCCCTTGTCTAATGGGCTTCTTCAACATGGCTACTTGCTTCCTCAATGCTAGTAGGAAGGGAAACACAAGCAGGATGGGCACTACAGTTTTATGCAATATATGCATGCAATCATGGTTACATAGTCCCCCGTGCACACCTTGCCCTCTTTACTGTATTCCATTGGTTAGAGGCAAGTCACATGCACTGCCCACATTCAAGGGGAGAGGATGATAAGGTATTAACTCCAGGAAGCGAGGTGAGGCCACCCCAGGCCTCAACTCTATTTCTGCACGTTTCTTCTTTTGTCTCAAAGGCTCTTTCTTAATTTCAAAATAAATCTTTTGCTCCCTCTGCTCCATACTTCCTGAGCATCTAATCCATGTCAGCCCCTATATCAGGTAAGACAGTAAATAAGACAATCCAGCCCATTGAGTTTTCCCTTCCAAAAAGCTTCCTGTCGTTGCTCCTAATTCTCAGTTCATCTGTCTAGTATGACAACTATTTCACCATTTGTGCAACAGCATTATTTTTGTAAACACTCTGTCTCACTGGGTTCAGATTTCTTTTGGAATCCCAGCCTCAACAATGTTATGTCTGAATCTAGATCAAGGTCAGGGCTTATTCTAGTCCAGGTTTGAGAATAGAGCTCTGAGGACATGCTAGAAAAGGTCTGGGATTTTTAAAATTGAACAATGAGAAATGATCAATTTGTTTTCAGACACTGTCTTTTCAGAAGCTGTAGCGAGTCCGCAGTTATCAAGACCCTGGGTTCTCTCCATGAAGCAAAGTGGTTGCATTGGGGGCAGAAGGAAATAGGGAACAGCAGGAGTTTATTTTTCATTCTCAGCAAAATCCCTCTGCTTATCTGGAATTGCTGCTATACAGGTGCTGCTCAATCCCACTCCCACTTTTGGCTCAAAAAAGAGGAGAGCATGATTTCTTCTGGGCCAGATCTTCATAGATGAGGCTGCTTCTGGGCCTGGTCATTGTTCCTTAATGATGGGATTGCAGGACTGCCTGAAAGAAGGGGGAGAATGGTCTGATTTTCTCTGCAGCATGAGACTAAGTACAGTGTGGGCAGAGGAGTTTACTTCCAAGCAGGGAACAAACGGAGCAGATGTTAAGGAGAGTCTGGGCTCTAGGCTCTGTTGTCTATTAAATGGATGGGGAAATTGAGTCTGGAAGAGATGAGGGACTTGGGGTAGGTTATATAGTGCATTAGGGCAGAGTGTTCCCACAGCCCTCATCCCTCTCCCATGCTGCAATGTCACAGTCTTTAGGGCCAATATGTATAATTTGCATTTTTTTTGCATCATCCTTGGGCAGTGAGATACAGCTGAGAGATCTGGGGGATCTTGGGACTCAGGAGGACAATTGCCTTCTGGAATTTCCAGGTGTCTCTGCTTTGAGGAGGACTTGGGACTTCAGACCAATGATGATTAGGAGGAAGGTTGAACCCCCCAGCCTGCATTCTATGGAGGCATAGGATAGAAAGATGATACTTGGGGAACTAACAGATGACATTTCCTATTAAAATAAGTGATTCAGGCTGGGGTTGGAGCTCCGGGGCAGAGCGCTTGACTCACACATGTGAGGCTCTGGGTTCAATCCTTAGCACCACATAAAAATAAGTAAACAGAAATAAGAGGTGATCCCTATGCTGGTATGTGTTAGGGATAAGAAGCAATCCTTATGTTGGTGGGGTAGATTTTTCTGCACACCTTTGAGGAAGCTGAAACCCAAAGATGATCCACAAGCCAGACAGTACACAGAGTGTGACTGGGATGGAATTTGGAGTTCTTTCCCCATTTCTGACAGCCTCTCTAGAGGTGCAGGGACCCAGGACACATCCATAAAACCCAGATTCCCACAGGAAGGTTCTCTGCTGGCTGTTTGAGCCAGGGCAGGGCATGTTCTGGGTCATCTATTGGCCTGGTGCACAGAGAACTGTTGGACTTAGAGCTCCACCAAACCCTGCTGCCCTGTTGGATGGCTGAACTTTCTGTGGAGGTGGCAAGGGCCCCTTTTCACCAGGAATACCAATCTTTGCTCTGATGTGGTGACATTGAAGACTAGCCAGATCCTGGCCTCCTCTCAGGACTGTGGGCTGAGGCCAGCACTGGACAATGGCACCCACACACTCAGACCTGAAGGGCAGGTGTCCTGACCTCCACCTAGTTCACAGGCTCACAAGGCCTGAGGTTGCACAATGGCTTTTCCCTTGGTGCCTGAGGGAACTGGCAGGAAGCAGCAGAAGCGATTTAGGTGTGTCACAGGATGAGGTGTTGTTTCTAGCTGCTAAACACCCATCCGGAAGGAGTGAGTGGCAAACCCACCATCCCAGCAGCCTTGTTCCAAGGTCTGGGCACTCCTCCCTGCCAGGGAAGAGTCAACCACCTCTTTGTATTCCAGAGTGGGTCAGGGGAGGCTGTTAGACACCTGTAACCTGGCTCCTAGAGGAAACAGGACAAAGCTGGATTGTACGGGAACAGAGGAGAGGGTGAAGACTTTGCTTTGAGAGTAGGGTGGGGGGGTTGATTGGTGGACCAGATCCCAGAAAAGTGTTGGTTTCCTGGGGGTCTGAGAAGGGCTGGGGTGCTTCTAAGAGGTGTTGTTCCCTGACCCTAAGGCACTGGCTGGGTCCCAAGAGAGTGAAGCCATTGGGACTATGTGAAGCCCAGAAGTGAATGCCTTCAGGTTTTGATTTTTTCCTGCATTCTTGGGGCTGGGTGATCCCAGGTATTGGATGGTCCAAGAAGCAGAACCTTGAACATCAACTGCAATGGGCCGTGTGTTGCCACACTCAGATCCTGCTTACCAGGTGGACCACCCATTGCAGCTGCTGTAAATGTGGTGCTAACAGCTCTCAGCTTCTGCCTACTCTGGAGAATTGCCCACGACCTGTGGGAGCCACATCACCCTGGGGTGGATGGGTGGTGTCAACCTGCCCCACCACCATCTCCGCATAATTCAGGACTGAAGTCCAATTGACACAGGGATAAAATGTGTGACTCTTTTCCCCAAGCGGGAATGACTCTGTGGGGTCAGTCTGAAGTCGTCTGATTGAGACCATCCTTGTTCATCTCCTTTCTGCATCCCATCTTGCTTGCCCCTAGTCTTCTTCTCCTGAGTCTCTCACTCAATAAAAGCTGTCATAGGCTCTGCTTCTGGAGATCCTGGCTCAAGACATTGACTATTATAAAATTTCTCACC
Source organism: Ictidomys tridecemlineatus (assembly GCF_052094955.1). Taxonomy (NCBI): domain Eukaryota; kingdom Metazoa; phylum Chordata; class Mammalia; order Rodentia; family Sciuridae; genus Ictidomys; species Ictidomys tridecemlineatus. The sequence goes on from NC_135478.1 coordinate 20,280,881, forward strand.
CATTTCAGTGGGTAAGCTTGAGTCAGGATAATAGTGAGTCTGAATTTTTTTTTAAAAAATAAAGAAATCTGAAATTCCACTTGGCATATCATGAAGCAATGTATATCTTTATCAGACCATAGAATGATAGAAAGGACTTCCCAGTGTAGATAGTCTGTTTGTTCATGGAGATGGTGAATTTGTATTTGGGTAAGGGAGTTGAGATCATTAAGAAGGAGGTTTTCACTGTTGGAGAATGCTTCTGCCCTGGGTACAGAGTGGTGATATGCAGGGTGCAGGGGGCAGGGAAGAATATGCCATGGCCCATAGCCCTCCCTGGGGCCAGGTCTGAGGTACATCAACTGGAATCTGATGGCCACAGTGACTTGCTCCAAATGAGAGTGAGCAGCCTATTGAAAGCCAGGGCTGGCGAATCCCAATGTGGTGCTATTACTCCAGCGCAAGGCTCTTCTGAGGGCTGCATTGTGTGCAATCCAGATAGTACTACTGGTTCAGCCTCTGCTCTTTGTGAACCTTAATGTCCTCACTATGAAATGATAGCATTTAAGGGAAGAAGAAAGAGGAGAGGAAGAAGAGAGAAGGGTCTGTTCAGATGAACCCCAGTTATGCTATCTATAGATTGTTTTGGGTCTTTGACCTATTGGCAGTGTAGGGGAGAGGGCATACACTTGCTTGTTAATAGGACATATCTGGTCTGGGAATCAGGACTCTGACTTTGAGCATGTGGAGGAAGGGGTGGTGCTTGCAGGGTGACTGAGGGCTGGGCTGAAGGCTGCCCCGAGCCATTGCTACTAATCAGCTTTCTGTCACTATCGTTATATACCTGAGATAATTAACTTATGAAGAGAAAAGATTTATTTTAGCTCATAGTTTTGGAGGTTCTAGTTCAAGATTGGGCAGAACCATAGCTTTGGGCCTCTAGTGAGTGTGCTAGAAGGCAGTGATGGGGAGGGGAGTGCCTGGTGGAGCAAACTGCTTACTTCAAAGCCAGCAAGGAGAGAGACCTTGTTCTTATATCTGTCCTTTGCCCTGGGACCTGGAACATAGAATTCTGCCCTAGACCTGGATCTTGATTTTGAACATTGGATCAGAAACTCTAATCTCAGACCTGGACCTGCACTTTAGACATGATCTTTGGATCTTATGTCTACACTGTGGACCTGCATCTTGGATTTTATTTTGGCTTGGATACTGGGAAGACCTTAGATATGGAAACCTAGATATAGACTTAGGTCTTTTACTTTTTCTTTGTATCTGGATTTTAATGTTGGAATCAAAATTTGGACTTTTGATTCTGATTCTGAACTTGTTTTCTTTCTTGTTTTACAGGTACAGCTGATTTCATTTAACTTGAAGTAAAACATACTTTTGAGAATAGTGTATGAGGCTGATCTTGTTAATACATTTTGGAGAACGGTCTTTCCAAACACTTATCTGACTCATCTTAATTGGCTCTAACTTGCAATAAGAATATACTTCTGTTAACAATGTGTAAATATGGACTCTTACACAAGCACCTTTTTGATTCACTTTCACTCTGACTTGCAATGGGAACTTTTGAGAACTCTATGTGTCTTAGCTCATTTTCACAAATCCTGCTAGTATTCATCAATGTAATTGAGAAGAATGAGTATTTTTTTTTAGACTTTTGCTTAGATAATGTTTATGTCTATTATGGTTTATTCTACATGGAAATAGGGAGGTTCATATCTGTGGTCTAGGTTGTAGGTTTGAATTCCATTTTTTAAATTTCTAAGCCTAGGTCCAGGTCTATGTCTAGGGCTCTAATCCAAGTTCTAGGCCTGAGGTTCAGATCTAATGTGAGTTCAAAGCAAGATCCAAGATCCAGGTCCAAAATCCATATCCAAGTTTAAGGTTCATGTCCAAGGTCTAGATGCAATGTCTGGTCCAAATCCAGAGCAAAGTTTCATTCCTGAGGCCAGGTCCTACATGCAGTTCAAAGTTCAAAGCCAGGACTAAGTTACAGGTCTAAGATTCATATACAGAGCTGAGACCAAGTTTTAATATTCAGTTTCCAAAGTCTAAGTCCATGGTTAAGTACAATGAGTCAAATTCCAGTTTACTATGAAGATCTAAGGTCTAGAACCAGGTATGAGAGTAAGGTCACAGGCCATGGCCTAGGTTCAAAGTCCAAATCTATCTTCTACGTCTAATACTAAGTTAGACTTTAGCTCCCAAATAAATCCAAAAGAAATTTGATGTTCAAGATTCTACAATGAAGAAAATATTGGTGGTGTCTATTTCTGTAATAGCCATAGTGGTCATTTATGCCTTCATGTTCTCAAGACCAATCCCATGTTCCCATGACCCTAAACAGCCTTGTAGATGAGTTTTAATCTGTGGAGTGGCCTGGGCTTCATCCCTGAGGTATCTGAGCCTTTCTTTCTCTGCTGCATGGTGATGTTGTGGTCTTACGATGAACTTTTACATTGAACATGGCAGAGAAGTCCATGAGGATTACCTGGGTTCTAGTCATAGCCTCTGCCTCCATTATGCAGGATAAACATTATTCACCCCAAAACTTTATTTACTGCATTCTCATCCATTTTGTAAATTAAATGATTTACAATTTATTGTAAACTCTTCAGTATTTAGAGACTTTGAATGATTATCTTTGATCATTTAAATCCATTTAATAGGTATTTCTCTGTGGGATGGTTTCCCAAGCTCCTCACACTTCTATTCTGTTGTAAGATTCTGTTTTATGTGTTAAGTGGCATCATATTACTGGAAGGCATGTTGTGATAAGTTAAAGAAATAATCTAAATCCCAAAACAAATGTAAAAATAATGAAATAAAGAGATAAATATGAAATCATAAAATATACGTAATACGAAAAATGGTGGGAAAAAAGAACAAGGCACAAATTAAGCAAAAAGAAGCCCAACTATACCTAAAATCACATTAAATGTTAATGGTCTAAGTACCACAATTAAAAGGCAGAAATTGTCAAACTTCATAAAAAATAAGCCTACAAGAAAACCTTTGAATGTAAAGATAAATTAAGTTTAATGTTAAGAGGTAGGAAAAGTTGTTAATAATAATCAAAAGAAATATCAAAGTGAATTTCATAGCAAAGACTACTAATGTGAGTTCAAAGCAAGCTCCAGGAATCTGTAGTCATTAGTTTGACTACAGTGTATAGTGCTTTTGATAATATTAATCCTGCCTATCCAAGAGCAAGGTAGATCTTTCCATCTTCTAAGGTCTTCTTTGATTTCTTTCTTTAGGGATCTGTAGTTTTCATTATACAGATCTTTCATCTCTTTTGTTACATTGATTCCCAAGTTTTTTTTTTATTTTATTTTTTGAGGCTATTGTAAATGGGGTAGTTTTCCTTGTTTCCCTTTCTGAGGAATTGTCACTGATATACAGAAAGGCCTTTGATTTATGGGTGTTGATTTTATATCCTGCTATTTTGCTGAATTCATTTACTAGTTCTAGAAGTTTTCTGGTGGAGCTTTTTGGGTCTTCTAGGTATAGAATCATATCATCAGCAAATAGTGCTGATTTAAGTTCTTCTTTTCCTATATGTGTCCCTTTAATATCTTTAATCTGTCTAATTGTTCTGGCCAGTGTTTCAAGAACTATGTTAGATAGAAGTGGTAAAAGGGGGCATCCCTGTCTTGTTCCAGTTTTAGAGGGAATCATGATCCAAGGTTAGGATCCAGTTCAGGCTCAGGATGTAGATATAAGATCTAGATCTAAGGTCAAAATTCAAAATAAATGTCTGGGCTTCAGAGACAAGATACAAAGTTCATTTCTAATATCCAGGTCTAAAGTCCATATTTATTTGAGTTCCAAGTCTAATATCCATGTCCAAGGTTTGAGACTCAGGTCCAAAATTTAGAGTTTGAGGATCAGATCCAAAGTCCACATTCACTACAAAATTTTCCCACATAAATCCCCAATCCAGTTCCAGGTACATGTTCCACATATAAGGTCAGTTCCAAGGACCTTGAAAATTCCATGTCCATGTCCAGACTCAAGGGCCAGAGCCAGGTCTAGGTCTGAAGTTCAGGTTCTGGTTCAATGTCCAAAGCTAAAGTCCAGATCCAATGTTCTGTTTCAATATCTATCCAAATAGAACTTTGAATGTGGAAATGTCACATGAACTTAGACCTTAAAATGAAAGCTTGAAAACTAGCTCTGGCTCTGACCCTGTATAATGACCTGGTCTGGGACTTAGACATTGGAAACAAACCCTGAAGAATACTCCTTAAGGTAATTTGTGGACTTTTCACCTGAATCATAGAACAACCTTGCAATATTTAGCCTATCAGTTCCTTGACCTCCTCTCTTCCAAAAAAAAAAAAAAAACTTGTTCTCAATCCAACCTTTGCCATTCACTACCGTCTTCACACCCCAGATTTTGTCATTACACAAAGCTGCCACTCCCACATGATCTGAAAGTCAACATCCCACTTTCTGACCACACCATCTGCTAACTTTTATGCTCACACCTTTCAACACCCCAAGACCAACATGTTGTTAATCTCATCAGGATATTCAATCCGTGGATCTGGCCATCTCTTTGTCTTTCACTTACCCTTTATGTCTTTGCGTCCAACCATACCCAGCTTTTTTATTTCCATGATCATTCTTTAGAATCATTCCCTGGCAGATACCCTTAACTCCCTTGACCCTCCCTTGCTTCAGTGCCTGCACAAAGCTAAACCACAACCTGGTCAAATCCACCTGACCACGTACCATGTGTCTGTGCCCACATTGCCCACATAGCTGCATGTGGCTGGGAAATATGCACAACCAGGGGCTACTATGTTGCCGAGTTCACCCCTCTCCCGACTGCATGTGTCATCTCTCCTCAAACCTCAAACGTCTTCTTGTCTTCACTCTCAGCTTGTGACCTCACTTCATATTTCACTCAAAGTTTACGTAATCAGAAAACTTCCACAGATTCCAATCCCATTTCCACAAACACATCTGTTTGCATCTAAGCCCATGTATTCTAGCTCTTTCTTGTTACCAGTAATGAACAGTCCATGTTCTTAACATGTGCCAACTCCTCACACAGATCCTAGATTCCATAGTACCTTGCCTTCTAAAAAGCACTGCGTCAGTAGTTCTTTCTTTTCCTTCATGTGTCATCCATTTCCTCTTCCTTATGAATCTTTTTCATCAGTATCCAAAACTTCTGCTATTTTTTTTGGCCTCAAAGTTCATATTTAGCTATAATCCCAGGGCTCAGGAGGCTGAGGCAGGAGGATTGTAAGTTCAAAGGCAGCCTCAGCAAATTAGCAAGGCCCTAAGCAACTCAGTGAGACCATGTCTGTAAATAAAATACAAAAAGGGCTGGAGATGTGGCTCAGGGGTTAAGAGCTTCTGAGTTCAAGCCCTGGTACCAAATAATAATAATAATAATAATAATAATAATAATAATAATAATAATAATATTTAAATTTTTTTTGATTTTTGGTCTCTTTAGATATACATGACTGTAGAACGCATTTTGACATATTATATATACATGGAGTTAAAGATCATTTTTGATATTAGTTTCCTTTATATTTATTATACCATTTCTGATCTCTTTACAGAAATTCCTACAGACTTCTCTCTGCTAATACTTTCCAAATTTTTCTTTTGAATCTCTCTTGCACAATTTCATTCAGGATTTTATCTCCATTACTGCCCTCAAACTTCTGGAGGTCTCTATGACTCCTCGTTAAAATGGTTAGTTCTTGGGCTATGTCCTACTTGATTTGTTTTCAAAATCTGATGTAAGTGGACACTTTCTTCTTTTGAAATTCTTGGGAAGTGGTGCTACATTGGCCAATCCTAAGTGGAGGTACCAACAGAAGGGTACCAGCCTGACTCCATCTCTTGGAGTTCTCACTACAAATTCCCAGGACATACCCCAACGGATCCCAATGAGGTCAAGATATTTGATTGGTAGATGGGCCCATGGGTATTGAAGGGGGCAAACATCAGTGGTATATAGTGTCACCTTTTGAGAGGTGAGTGGGTGCAGATGGGGAGGTGATATTAGATCAACTTACTGCGGTGAACTTACTCATGTAAACACTGGAAATAAAGGAAATCTGAAAAAAAATTCAGGGTACTCTATTGATTGTTCTCCACTTGCTCCTGGTATAAACCTTCATATGAACACCAAAAATACTAGGATAAAAATTTGTGTTCATTTGGATATCTCCTTCACCAGAATTTTAAATCCTAAAATAGTCATGTTATCATTGCAATTCCAGAAAATAGCATAAGCGTCTGGCACATGTAAGCCCTAATGAGCTTTCATTGTCCTGATGAGGAAGGGGGTGTGGGGTGTGGGCAGGGGAGGGAATTTCTCTTGTGTTCTTGAGAGCTAGGTGATGGAAGATCCACACTTTAGAGGGGGGAGAGAAAGGATTTACAACTGTGAGCTTTCTAAAGTTATTGCTGTAAGGGTGCAGTGTTCAGGGCTTGTCTATTACCAGGCTTTGCCTGAACAAAGAGTAAATTCTCCTGGTGGCCTTCAGCTTCCTTGGGTGTGTACTCAGAGGGCTCTAGGGTCATCCTAGAGATGGCCTCGAGCTGTTAGAAACTATGTTAATGTTCAAGTGTTTTGGCGCGGAGGTGGACGAAATCGTTTTGAGGAGTCTAATTTTTAATAGGCCAACGTTGAGGTCTCCTTGAAAAGAGAGTACTTAGGAGCCAGTCTAAAGTTTGGTCCGGTAGGAAGTCATTGTCACTTTCTCCCCATAGACTGGCTCCAGGCGGTAAGCAGTTCCTCTAGAAGAAGGCCCTGAGACTCCCTGGATTGGGGCCATCTGTTGGGGTGGGCACTCAGGAGAAGCCTGACATGGACAGAGGCACGACAGGGAAGAAGTGAGTTTGCATGAGTTAAGTGGCTAGATCCAGCATTGGTAGTGGGGCCTTTGAGCTGTAAATCTACCCCAGAGTTGTTGCGTCTCCAGGACTGGCCTGTGGTCCCTCTCCAGCTGTTGGCAGGGTGTACGTTGGCAGGATGGGGACTAGTGACCTCTGTGAAGATGGAGATGTTCCACAGAAGGAGTGCCGTTGGCATGTTAGCAACAACACAACACATGAGGAGGGATGGATGCACCCACCCTGGTGGAGGGGAGCTAGCCTGGGTCCCCACCACATACAGATCAGGGATGCCACCTGTACCTCCTCTGTTTGAGATCCTGGACAATCTGGCTTGAGATCTCTCAAATCAATTTCATTTTTCAAGGGTAGGAGCTCTCTGGTGAACCCCACTTGATTTGGGAGCCTACGTCAAACCGACCAACTAGGGTCTGGAGGCCTAGGCCCACTCACTGGCTTGTGTGGATGATACTGGGAATGGCAAGAGCTTTGCTGAAGTCCCCAGAAGCATCATTCATGCGACAGTCTATGGGGTTGTGCTCCAAGGATGCCAGTCACATAGGGCACAATGTGTAAAGGGCTCAGAGTAAGTTACCACAGGGCCCGATAGGGAGCGAAGGACATTTTCCATAAACGGGTTTGTAATATGAGCCGAGTGATAACTGTCCATCTAAAGTTTGAAGCTTCCTAGGGTGTGAGGTGGCAGAGGTCACATGAGGCTAGACAGGTCAGAACATTCAGAGCACAAGAGGACTTTATAGTTCTCCTTAAAGATTCCCACCCACATTTTCCCACCTAAGTTTGGGAGTTGATAAAACATCAACAACAACAACAGAAACAAACAAACAAACAAACAAACAAAAAACCCTGGCCCAATGGAGAAAATTATAATGTATAATGGGGCTGTCACTTCAGTGCCCTAACCCAAAGCTGGTCTCCTGGGTGAGGTCCAGTACTTCAAATCTTTCTATTATGTCTTCTTTAAAACCTGCCTGTCTGGGTCCCATTCTCTTGGCCTTTATTTTATTTTATTTTTTTTGGTGCAAGAGCTGTTCATCTTTTTTCCTTAGTTTTTACCCCAGGCTTTGCAAACGTGAGGCAAATGCTTTGCCACTGAGCTACATCTCAGCCCAGGAGCTGGTTTCTTCTGGTAAACAGCTAACACCCTGATGTGTTGGTGACACATGCAAACCTTGGTGAGCATTGATCTCAAAGGTCCTTTCTTCCAAGGAGCAGCTCTAGTTGTAGGAAGCCCAAGCCCTCTGGGGACAAGGTTTCCGGGGAGGCTTTGGGAGCCATGGCGTTCCAGTGGTCAGACCACCCTGTGATGCTCCTCTGTGCTGAGATGTCCCCAATTGTGCGGTTATCATCTGGAAGAGCCTTAATCATAGGCCATGTGCAGTGTCACCACCAGGTGGCAGTGGCACCATGTTCCTGACGCCCAACGAGTGAGTTTTCCTGAGGTGCAGAGAGGAGGTGGTCAGAAATAGAGCCCAGGTTCTGGAACCACTCAGTAGAATGGAACTTACTGTTTTGCCACTTAGAGACTCCAGGCCTTGGGCAAGAGGCTGGATTTATACCTCCCTTACCTCCTCTATAGTGTATTTGAGTCACTGATAGTCTCAGACTAAGAATTGGGTCACTGCAGCAGAGTTCAAGCTAAGCCTCAACCTCCCAGGATCATAATTTATTGAGAGTTTATTATGATTCAAGTTTTCTCTGAGATCTTTATATATATGAATTAATTTACTCCCCAGAAAATCCTGTGAAGCACATCTTATTATCATCCTTATTTTCCAGATGAAGAAACTGATACACAGAGAGGTCCAATGTCACCCCCAGCTAATATGAGGCAGAGCTGGGATTAGATCCCAGGGAGCTGGCTTCAGAGCCCCCCAGCCTAACTCTTTGGTCATCACACCACTTCTAACTCCAGTAGTCATTACACTGTGTTCCCATGTAGCAGTCACTTGTGGCAGACTGTTTTCTGAGGAAGACAGTAAGATCAGAAGAAATGCAGAGGGATGCTTTGTCATCAAGTCACCCCAAAGCCTTGTCAACTTTCCTGAGCTCAGGACCTGAGGTCCTAAGGTGGTTGGAAGAGTCATCTGCAAAACAGTTCTCAGCATCCCTGTGAGTTCCTCTACTCTAGTTGACAGGGTCCCTGCAGCCTGGCTTCTTAGAGGTGGGGGCACTTGCAAGGCAGGGACTGTTAGCTTGCTTCAGGGGCTGTCGCTCTTCTTTGGGGCCCATCTTGAGGGTCTAAAACTCATCGCCTAATCTCCCCTTGTATATTCTAGTGTTCCTGCATTTCTCTCAGGCTAGTGGTAGCTGAGGCTCCTCTTATTTTTTTTGTGGTGATGCTGGGGATTGAACCCAGGGCCTTATGCACATGAGGCAGGCACTCTACCAACTGAGCTATACCCCCAGCCTAGCTGAGGCTCCTCTTGGACCACAAGTCTGATAGTCATCTAGTGATGGCAGAGGGAATTCTGGAAGGAACATTTTAGAGCGGTCACACTGGTCCTGACTTGCCCACCTCTGGAATGTATTTTTAACACAATGGAATAATAATCTCTGTGTTTTAGGCACTGCTAATTAGGGTTTTCTATTACAGTCACACCCGACCCTAAAGGCTATGCATGGCCTGTAGATTGTAGAGGCTAAGAGTACAGATTCTTTAGGTAACCAGACAGCTGGTCTCACACCTGCCACCTGCCAGCAAGGTGAGTCTGGGACACTCACTAACTTCTTTGTCTCTGTTTCCTCATCAGGAAAATAGAAATAAAACCAAACACCTATCTTGCAAGGTTGTGGCAAGGATTGGAGGACAAAGGAAAATATAGTGCATTTAGAAAACATTAAGCATAAGATTCTGGGAACAGTCCCTGGTAGACAGCAAGTGCTCCTTAAGTGCTCTTATTGTTTTTGTGCAGACAGAAGCACGTGTGTGTGTGTGTGTGTGTGTGTGTGTGTGTGTGTGTGTGCGTGCACTCACACACCAGCATGTGCAACACAATCTGCAGGATATTACTGTCCCCATTGGTGCTGTCTGATGAGAAGGTCAACCTCCTGACCCCAAGGGCTTTCTTCCTGCATGTGGCTGCTGTCTCTCCCCATCTGATTTCTTGTCCAGAAATGGAGTTGGACTCTCTCTGAGATGCAGAGCAGTTTTCTTCTCCTGCCATGGCCATGGGGTGGCGATGCTCCCCGAGAATGTCCTAGACTCCGTGCCCTGCAGCCCTCCCTTGTCTTTACTATGCTGAGGGTCGGGAGGTGTTTTAGTTCCCCCAGGGAGTGGGGTAAGTAGGGCTGCCGGATTTACCAAATAAAAATACAGGCTATCCAGTTAAATTTGAGTTTCTTGTCAACAACAAATAATGTTTTAGTAGACCCGTGTCCCCAATATTGCATTTTATCTGCCAACTCTAGGTGTGGAACCCTCTCCCCCATATCTGTTTGTGATCTCTGACATATCCTTCATCCCCTGCAGTTTCCATCTGGTGGGCGGGTTGGGGGTAGGTCTGTTTTTAGGGACTCCCGGTGGCTGTCTCTCATGTGGCCCCTTAGCTTTCTAGTGCCTCTCCTCATCTCTGCTTTGTGAACCCTTTTCACCACTGGAGTGGAGAGAATTAGTACTAACTATCTTGGGTCTTCAAAGTTTCTAGATTTCCTGCCCTGACTCTTTTGGATACTTACAACTCAAGCATGACTTTAAAATTAAAAAAAAAAAAGTGCCAGATGCATTGGTGCACACCTGTAATTCCAGTGGTTGAAGAGGATAAGGAAGGAGGATTGCAAGTTCAAAATAAGCCTTAGCAACTAAGTGAGGGCCCTAAGCAACTTGGAGAAACTCTCTCTCAAAATAAAAAATGAAAAAGGGTGGGGAGGTAGCTCAGTGGTTACGTACCCCTGGGTTCAATCCCTAATACCAAATTTCTTTTTAAATTGACAGATAATAATTGTACATCTTTATAGGGTGCAGTGTGATGCTTCAGTCCAATTATATATTTTGTACTACTCGAGATAGTTAGGGTATCTGTCATCTTGAACATTTATCTTTTCTTTTTGATGAGAACATTCAAAATCTTCTTCTCTTCTAACAATTTCGTAGTGTACAATATAATATGCAAAGCTGACTTTTGAAATTGAAAGTTGAGCCAAATTTTTGACTCCCTCCTTCTCCCATTCCTTAGGTCTCAGCTGCCTGGGGCAGAAGAAGAATCAGGATGCATAAGCAAATGCAGCAAATGTTTCCACGTGTTCCCCAACGACACACAGAGGGGCTCCTTTAAATCTCCAGCAATCTGGCCTTATTCTTGTCCAGACCCTTTGTTTCCATGGCCACTGGGATGCTCCTTGTTGCAGTTGTCAGACTATTAAAGGACAGGTTACCTGGGCTATTCACATCTCCCTCTCCCATGATCTGCCAGAAAATTTAGCAATCAGCAGTTTATGTGGCTTCCCAGAGAGGAACTGTCATTGTGCCTGTGTTGTAAATCTGTGCCAAATACGTGGCATCTGAGAGAATCCCAGCCCATCCATCTGCTATGTGGTCAGGACTGAACTGAGCAGAGACAGGAGACTATGGAGACTTTGGAACCTTAGTGCTTTGAAGTGGCCAAGTACACCTTCCGGCAGATGTAGCTGCAGTGTCCCTGCGTCTTCCTGCCTGAGCAGCTGCTGAATGAGCTTAGGACTCACAGCCTGGCCTCTGCAGATGTGTTCAGGGGACTGAAGAGACCTGGGCATGACGTTACCTACATAGCACGGTGAACCTGTGAGACCAAGGGAAATGGGGGTTGAATTCTGGCCATTGGTTGGTTTTCTTTTCAGCCATCAGGCTAAAAATGTACCCATTTGTGTTAGTCACTGAAGAAAGTGAATGTGTGACGAAGAGAAGCGTCCTACACTTGGCAGACTAGCTATGAATTCACACTTCCTGATTCAAAGCTGCTGACATTTTTGGAAGATCCAAATTTAATCAAGGCATTCTCAAAAGATCCAAACTGAATCAGAGAGACGTGAGGCCCTATTAGCAGCACGAATCTTGACTAGTTGGGACTGTGTTTGCTAGGGAGGATACTTTCCACTAGAAGGGATAGGAAATTTGATTTTCACTTGGGGCTTGGGAGAGGGGCCTGTTTTAAGTCACATTAAACTTGGAAAGAACATATTTGTGCCTGAGATGCCCTGTATACCCCAACGTGGAGCTTGGAATGTCTTGGAAACTTAGTGGGTTTTGAAACATGTTATTTCAGCCTTGAGAATTGTAGGTTCCAAAAAAGTCTTATTTATTTTTCTACCTATTGTAAATATCAAATTTTTTTTTCTGCTCCAGAAACATAATCTTATGTAAATGCTAAATATGCAAAACATGAAAATGGTCTGCCTTGCCCCGCCTGTTCCTCTCTGATGTCTACCAAGTCTGTCTGCTTATTATTTCTTGTCCCACTGGACTATAAGCTCCATGAGGGCAGGGTTTGTCCTGACGCTCACCACTGCAACCCAGCACTTTGACATTGTCAAATATAGAGTGATGAGAAGACCTCTGAGGCTAAGCAAAGCACATCATTTACCACTATTAACATTTCTGTTGGTATAACAATGAGGGTCTCCCTCCATTTCCATGCAATTTCCCTTTTCTCTCCCTTTCCCTCCCATCTCATGTCTCTGTTTAATATCAATCTTTTCTCCCTGCTCTTCCTCCCTGCTCTGTTCTTAGTTGCTCTCATTATATCAAAGAAGACATTTGGTATTTGTTTTTTAGGGATTGGCTAGCTTCACTAAGCATAATCTGCTCTAGTGCCATCCATTTCCCTGCAAATTCAATGATTTTGTCATTTTTTAGTGTTGCGTAATAATAAATAAGGAGGGAAATGAATGACAGTAGATGGGGTAGAGAGAGAAGATGGGAGGGGAGGGGAGGGGGGATAGTAGAGGATAGGAAAGGTAGCAGAATACAACAGTTACTAATATGGCATTATGTAAAAATGTGGATGTGTAACTGATGTGATTCTGCAATCTGTATTTGGGATAAAAATGGGAGTTCATAACCCACTTGAATCTAATGTATGAAATATGATATGTCAAGAGCTTTGTAATGTATTGAACAACCAATAAAAAAAAGAAAAAAATGTATATATTATAAAAAAAACATTTCTGTTGGCATCCTCTTGGGTATCTATCTTGTGCTCTAATACATTTATTAAGTAGTTCCTACTTGGGATCTTATTCAGTCCTTACGTTACAGAGCTGATGCTTTCTGGGTAACTGAGGCAGCACAGATAACCCCTCCCCTTCAAGCCCTAATTTTTGTGATCAAGTCAGAAAGATTCCAGACATGTCACTCAGAGTAACAGGCATGAGTTTGTTTGGGAAACGGGACATTGTCAATGAAAGAGTGGGTCCTCTCATGTCTCATCTGCACTCCAATTGATTGGGGATTCTAGAGAAGTTTCCGGAGAGTCCTTCCCAGGTTCACCTTTTGACTTTTGACTGACAGCAGGATGACATCAAACTTTCAAGTCCCCTCTGTCATGACAATTCTAGGTTACCTTGGCCCAGGCTGACCAGTTCTAGTTGGGCTCTTAACCATAGATTCTTACAGATTTTATGGTTAGGAGGAATTATCCTTATCTTCCTGAGTTCCAGAGTCTGTGGGTCTTCTGGGTTCCTCTTATTGACATTATTTTGGTCCTGCATCTCTCCTGCAGACAACCTGTAGTTTGCGGAGGAATGGGACATATCCTGTTCACTTAGGCCAGGCTGTGTTATAGGCAGACTGTTTCTTGGAAAAGAAAGCATGTGGGGTTCAGCACAGAGGGCCATTTTATAGAATCATTCCTTAACCTCTTGTTCTGTTCCCACCACACACATCTGTCTTTCCAATATCACTTACAACAAGCATATGCAGTAGGCACGTATATCCCCATTGTATAGAGGAAGACACTGAGGCTTTGAGAGGTTAAACAACTGGCCAAAGCCTCATGTTTGGTAGGTAGCAGAGTGAGTGTTCAACCTTGGCTCAAACCCTGTGATGTACCTTGCTTCTCTCTCTCCCTCTCTCAATTATGGCTTAACTGATGTATAACTCATATGCCAAATAATTTGCTTATTTAAAATGTACAGTTTAGTAGTTTTTAATATAGTCGCAGAGTTTTACATCCATCACCACAATTATTTTTAGACTATTTTCTCCATCCCCCAAAGAAACTCACCCATTAGTAATTCCTGCCTATTTCTTTCCCAAGGCCGCAGGGTATACAGGCTTAGGATTGACTAGTCCAAATAATTTCAGCAGGCTCTGAGGTACAGGGGCTGTCCCTAGGTGCCTGGTGATCAGAGTAGGTGGACAATGGCCCAGAGTTTGAGAACTTGATAAAAGTGTCAGTGGGGTCATGGGCTTTGGATTGGTTGGTTTGCATATGAACTGGCATGCTCCAAGTCAAGTTGATTTTCTTTTAAACCACCTCTGGGAGTTGGCTAGTCTTGAGAAAGTGGTCCCTCGAGGATGAGCAAGGCAGCAAGATGTCAAAGCACCAAAAGTAAGGACTAGAAGGGCGTGATGACCACATCACTCAAAGGTGAGATTTCTCTCCCTGCTGAGGCCTGTGATTGCCAGCAGCCTCCCCTAGGGAAGGAGGGGTGGCTTCTGCTCTCCTGCCCCCTCCCACCTTTTTTTTTTTTTCATTCAAGCTACTGCTCGGGACTCCACTAAGCCTAAGTAGATGGAGGCAGGATACAAGTGTTGACTTGCAGTGGCACCATCAGTATGCCCATGGTCCTGGGTTTGCCCAGAGGCCTGCTATTTATGATCCTCACTCACATCAGGTCCACAGGACGGACACACACACACACACACAGAGAGAGAGAGAGAGAGAGAGAGAGAGAGAGAGAGAGAGAGAGAGAGAGAGAATCTTGATTTCCTAAGTGAGAGTGAGACTAGGCCATGGTGCTGCATAACTCATAGAGCCTCATGATGAGCTCTGTCTAGCCCAGGTCAATGCAGGTAGCCCACCTAACTCTTCGAGGGGCCAGTTCAGCCTCCTCCAAGAAATCCCTCCTTAAATCCTCTCTCTTTCCATACTGATCTGGTGGAAAGATCCAGTTGAGGGTGACCACTTTCTTGATAGGTCTGCCTGTGGGGCGTTGTGCCTCAAACTCCCATGCTACTTAACAGGGATGGGGAAGTATCCTCAGGACTGAGGCCGGAGAGCCTCCATTTTAACATCCTACTCCACAGGCACCAAGACCGTGCACCTGCTTGGGGTTTCTTCTATTCCTACTGCCTGATATTGGGCTTCAGGATTCAGAGAATTGAGTTCTGCTCTTTATAGTCGAATAGAATCACAAAGTAGCAAGATCCTGTTCTCCATAGACTTGTGGAAAGATGTTACTCAGGTCCTGTTGACAACTCTGCCCACCCAGAGCTGCCCTGGGGAGGCGCCGGAGCTGCTCAGATGGTAGGTAGCTGCCTCCAGGGACTGCCTGGTCTGGTTTCCCTCATCTTATTTACCAAAGACATTTATACACTAAGGAGAGCCCTGGGGGGCTGGAGGCGGGGCTTACAGGAAGGCAGATGGTTTGGAGAGACCTCTGGGACATGAATTCTGGGTAGAGTTGAGACTTTTACCTGAGATTTTTATCTGTTTATCCCTAAAAATCACAAATGCCCTCCTGGTATCCACCTGGCTTGGAAGGTTGTGTTAAATCCACAAAAGCAGGTCTTACTGGGACTTTCTAACATATCTAGAGGTTGCAGGGAGGAAAAGTGAGTGGGGTTTAAAATAGAGCTTTCATTAAGCCACAGTCCTGAGAAGACATATTTCCTAATTGTCAGTTCTCCACTTTTTTGAAGATTGTATACTTTTGTGTATACACACACACACACACACACACACACACACACACAGAAAGGCATTTCATGTTTCTGAAACCCAGAACCCTTAAAGTGTGTCTCAAATAGTGATCACAGAAGCAATAGGCTCCCTCTGGAGCTGAGCTTCTGTAGGGCACTTCATGATAAATTTATGAAAGCCACAGGAGCCAAATCTTTATAAATAATTCTGGCACCTTCATTACTCATGATTTGCCATCAGCCCACTGGGGGCAATTAGTTTCCATGGAAAGGAGAGGCTTTTCCCATTCACACACTTGTGCCCATCGCACTTTGATTTTTGTGGACTTTTTATTTCCTCAAACTCCAGATTCATTTTGCAATGTTGGAGATTTGACTTTTTTTTTTTTTTAAATAATGAAAACACTATAAAACAGTTGTGCTGCATTTGAATCTAAGGATGTACGTATCCATTTGGGGTCCTCTTCTAACAGGTTTGAGCCCCTACGGCTCACTGGGCACTGTGTTAGGAACGGGGTGCCGAGCCCTTGCAGGCACGTGTGAGCTGGAGATGGTCATGTAGGTCAAGATTGAGGAGCAGAAGTCACTGGAAGCGGGCTGCCACCCAGGCCCTGACCAGCAGATAAGATCGGGAGAAGGTTTTAGTCAGCTTTTGCATCACTGTGACCAAAATACCCAACAAGAACGACTTTGAGGAGGGAAAGTTTATTTGAGGCTTGTGGTTTCAGAGACCTCAGTCCATAGACAGCCCAAGGTTCTGGGCCCAAGGGGAGGCAGCACATGATGGCTGAAGGGGCCAGTGGAGAAAAGCTGCTCAGCTAACGATGGGGCCTGGAAACAGAGAGAAGCCTCAAGAAAGATTAAAGACTTCCAAGGCACATCCCCCAGTGACCCACCTCCTCCAGCCACACCCCACTTGCCTACAGTTACCACCCAGTCAGGCCATTCAAACTTGGATGGATCAGAGCTTATAGCTCTTGTCCTCTAATCATCTCTCCTCGGAATTGTCTTGCATGAACTGGAGCTTTTGGGGGACATCTCCATCCAAACCATATCGGGAGGATAGCGAGAAGGACTGTTGGGTTTTGAAGGAAGAGTCCTCGAGGTGCAGGGAACAGCATGTGTGAAATCTTAGGGGTCTGAACCATGCAGAGGTCTGAGAGCAGAAAGGACATTCCCCCATCCTGCTGGATCCTGGGGAGGTAGCTAGACCTTGGAGGGACAGTACAGTGTTTCTAAGCAGAAAGGGCTTTTGATGACTGGTGCTTCTAAGAGGAGAAATATGATCCTCATTTAGAAAATACCATTTAGAAAATACCAAAAGCTTAAAAATCACTTTTTTGTTTTTGCAAATAATAGGATCATATTAATAAAATCAAAGTGGAATGTAAATAAAGGAGACTGGTTTGAGGAAAATAGCCCAAAGAATTTCAAGTTAGATTTGGAAACTGTAATATATATGCAAGATATTACATATATTTTTATATTGGACATACATAAGCATATATAATGTATACATATGGAGTATGTATATGCATGTGTGGGTATGGTATATATATATATGCATATATTTATTTTTAAAATTGAGGTCTATTATATATGGTAAGATTTTAAAATTTTAAGCTTTAAGAATTCTCACATATGCATATTCCAAGAAACAGAACACTTCCATCATTTAAGAATGTTCTCTCATGCCTCTTTCCAATCAATCCTTCTAGTCCAGTGGTCTTCTGTCCCCAAAGATTACTGCTGTCTGTCCCTGAGCTTCCTGTTAATGGCATTGTGTAGTATGTGCTCTTGTGTGTGTGTGTGTGTGTGTGTGTGTTGGTATATGTTTGCTCAAGTTTAAATGCTTGAGATTAAATGATTTTATTGCAAGCTTGATAGTTGATTCTTTTTCATCACTGAGTAGTATTCCTGGTAATAGTCTGTTTATACATTCTTCTCCTAATGGACATTTGTGTTGTTTCCAGTTTTTGGCAATTGTGAATTAATTAGTCATGAACATTTTTGTACATCTTTTTTTTTTTTTGGCTTGGAGGATACAAACTGATTTCTCTTAGATTAGGCATGAAACCAGTTTATGCTTTCAATAAGAGTGAATTATATTTTTAACCTGGATAATTTAGCATCAAGCTGCAATCCCTGGACACTCACATTTCTGGAAGCCTTGGCAAAGGAGCCTAGGGCTGGAAGTTAGAATCCCCGGGTCTTGTAGGTTGTGCTGATCACCTCATTCTCCGGCACTAAGTTCTTTGTAACATCAGTGTTTTGGATATGGACGGCGAACGTCAGTAAAATACTGTGGGTGGCAGTATGATCACCAAATGTTGTCTCACGTTTCCTTTCACAATCTCCAATCCTACTCCCAGTTGAGCCAGGAAGGCCATATGTCCTTCTTGGCCTCTCGAAAGCCAAACCAGAACATGAGGGGAACTCATGCCTGAGTAATTGGAAGCACTACCTGATGAATAAAAGATCGCAGTTCTCTTCTTCATCCTGCCTTGCCCCCCATCCAGGAAAGGTTCATTGAGTGAGGTATGAGTAGAGGTGGAGAAGAAGAAAGGGGACAGTGATGTTGCTGATAAAGGGCAGCAGCTTAAAAAACAACCACCATTTTATTATACCTCACAATTTTGTGGGCTAAGAATTTAGGTAGGGCTCAGCTGGGTGATTCTTCTGCTCCATGTGGTATGAACTGGGGTTGCTCAGGAGTATTTAGCTGGTGAATGGCTGACCTGGAGGGCCCCCGATGGCTTCACTCACATCAAAGCATGACTAGAATTCTGGGCTTAGCTGGAACCGAGGACTGGTGCTCCTGTGCATGGCTTCACCATGAGGATGGACTTGGGGTGCCTGGTCTTCTCATATGGTGGCTCAGGGAGACTATTTTAAGGAGCAGGAAACTGCTAGATTGCTAGGTCTGGGTCCAGCAATAGATGCAAGTTAACAGTGTTCCTTCTTCATTTTCTGTTGTTCAAAGCAGCCACAAAACCCACCCACATTCAAGAGGAGGGTACATAAATCTTACTTTATGGAGAGAAATGTCAAAGAATTTGTAACCGTGATAATCTGCCACAAGGGACTCTGTCTCCCAAACCCCATGGAGGAGGAAGGACACAGGAGTCCCTAAATAGGTTTCTAGAGTATCAAAGCAGATTGGCACCACTTATGGTGTTGATCTGTTGGAAACAGCAAGACCCTGAGAAGAGATAGCTGTGCAGTGTACATTACACAGAGTCCTCTGAATCCCAGCATGGTGTGTGAGCAGAGGAATTACTGCCTTACATCCAGGCTCATGGAAGACACACATAAGAGACACACACACACACAGAGAAGGCATCAGGGGATACTTAGCAGGGACCAGTGTGGAAAGAGCTCTGAGGACCAGATGGGATGCTGGTCATCTCAGTGATACTAGTGTAGTTCAACAGTATCAAAAAACTACATCATCCTTCCTCCCAGATCCCACCATTATGCCCTAACCTTGATGCCTTGGGTTTATGCTAGCCCCTGACCTTAGGCACAACCCGGGACAATGGAATGGGTCCTTTTGCAGGTTGGGTTCCTGAGCATCAGATTCTGAGATGGAGATTAGCTTGCAGGATGTTCTTTTAGGGTGTGCTCTTGGGACCAACTCCAGAGCTGGGCAGAGAAACAACTTGAGGGACAATGGAGTCCTAATGAAGACATCAGCCAACCCTACAGGCAGCTCTGGAGCTGAGATGGACTTGCAAAGCTGTTCTGACTTGGGGCAAGGGTGGTAAATGCTCCTGTACTGATCAGACCTTGGATGCAGCCCCAGGAAACAGGAACATAACCTTGGGTATGGAGGCTCCCTTCACCTAAGCCAATCACCAAAGGATCAGACAGCTGAGGGCTCTCTGTCAGCAGTACTCCAAGCAGCTGGGACAAAAATTTGTTTACTCCACAGGGGAGATCTGGAAGGCACATCCTAGTACAGGACTTATTGGAAAAAATCATGAGGAATCATAAAATAATGAAGCTAGTTACATTACCTCACTACCTAAATTCATGCACTGTGAGTCATGCCTCCAACACATGCATTCTTTCCATTATTCAAGAACAAAGTCCATATGAGCCATTACTCTGGTACACGACTGAGAATCTTCAATGTGCCTTTTAGAAAGAGGGAAGGCCCCTTATCTTCCCCCCACCACAGACTTGGACATAAAACTGTGACCCACATTGCCATTTGCTAAATGCCTCACGGGAGGGATCGTTTCTCTTTTGTTTTCTCTGGTGAAAGGATAGAGAAACCCATAAAATAAGAAGTCCTTATTTCTTGATTTTCGTAGATTCATGAATCAAATACTATAGGAGCCAGGAGCCTTGAATAATAACTGCTTTTAGCAAGAAATGAGCCTTTTTGCCAGGTTGTCATTGGGATTACGAGATGATCCCCATGTGCTAATATTTACTTAGAGTTAACTAATATGCTGTGGCTGAGACACCTTTCCATCTTCAAAATAGGAATGACTGGTTGTGAGCAAAACCAAAAAATGAACTGGGCACGAGGTAGGACAAAATGAGCCCAGCCAGCAACATATTGTGGTCATGAAAATCCCAGGATTCCTCAGGCAGGAAGTCTGGGGGACTCCATCTAACAAAGAAGAACAAGGATTTCTTCTTGAGGAATTGTCTTAGTTTGGGCTGCTATAACAAAGCACTTAGACCAGATGGCTTAGAAGCAGCAGAAATTTATTTCTCATGGTTCTAGAGATTGGAAGTACAGGATCAGGGTGCCCAGGAGGGTAATTTTGGTGAGCACTTCTTTCAGGTTGCAGACTGACAACTTCTTACTATATCGTCACACGGTGAAAAGAGGGCTGGAGAGCTCTCTGGGTCTGTTTTGTGAAGGTACTAATTCCATTCATGAGAGTGGAACCACCCAACAGCCCCATCTCCTAATACTATTATTTTGGGGGTTAGGATTTAACATATGAATTTCAGGGGGCACAAATATTCAGTCTGTTTCAGGGGGCCATTGATCCTTCCATGCTGCTCAAATGAATGTTTTGTGATGATGAAAATGTTCTATATTGTTTTTTCCAATATGGTGGCCATTGAGTACTAGAAATGTGACTGGTGTGATGGAGAAGCTAAATTTCAAACTATTTAATCTGGCTTGTCTGCCGTATCAGACAGCTAGGTCTAGAGTCTTACTTTCTAAGCATGATCTTAGGAGAAGCAGCATCCACATCACTTGGGCATTTGAGAAACAAAATATAGACTCCCAGTTTCCACTCTGGACCTCTGACTCAGAACCTGCATTTCAGCAGGATTTCCATTGTCTAAACTGAAGGTGACTTTTTTTTTTTTTGTACTGGGGACTGAACTCTGGGATACTCAACCACTGAGCCACATCCCCAGCCCTATTTTGTATCTTATTTAGAGAAAGGGTCTCACCAAGTTGCTCAGCACCTCGCCTTTGCTGAGGTTGGCTTTGAACTCTCAATCCTCCTGCCTTAGCCTCCCAAGACCTAGGATTACAGGCATGTGCCATAGCGCCCAGCTTTGAAGATGACTTTTGAAGACCAGCCCCCATTCCAAATCCTCACATCCTATTATCATATGATTGAAGATGGAGAAGGGTGAACAGAGGATTGGAAAGGCATGGCAGAATCCTAGGGTTCAGAATGAAAGGGCTGTTAGAACCAGGTAGTTTCCTGGCAGGTGGTTGTGGGTGGAGGCAGGTCCTGTGAAGGGACAGTCTCTCCTGGAGAGTTTGCTGCCAGCACTCAGGAGAACAGCTGGGAACCCACGTAGATGTCCCAATTGCTCTGCAGGACAGCAGGTTCAGATCCCAACATTCCTGGCGGTCCCCTGGCAGGCCTTTTAGATGGGTGGTGCCTGCCTGAAAGACCAGCCTTCTCTCTTTATCCTTCATTTTGTCAAATTCAGAATCCTCTGAACTGACTGAAAAATATCTTTTGTGCTTTTCTTTTGGGTCAAACGCATTTTACCTTATGTTTTTGTGTCTCAGATGGTTTCTTTTCTTTTCTCATCTCTCCCCACCCCACCTCATTTCTGCTTTAGCGTGAGCTGTCAAGGCTGTTCCTGCAACCCATTCTTACTTGTTTTAATTGCTACATCATGTTTTTGAGAAAGCCTGGAGTTCCTGTGATTTCTGTCCTCCCCTCCCTCCCTTCCCTCACCAGGCTTATGTCTGTCTTTTTTAAATACACGCTTTGCTTTCCTCGCTGATGTTCTTTCCCTGGGGGCTTTGTGGTTGTTTCTCTCTCCACATGGCCCTCCGTTTTGATTTCCCTGTGTTCCTGCTATTTATGTGTAAGAGCTATGAAATCTGAGCAGTAACGCTCGCTGGCAATGGAAGACGTGCTCAGCCTTACTGCACTCTCCTGTTCTTTTTGAGTTTGCTTTAAGAGAATCCTTCCCGATCTCTCTGTTAGCAAAACAGCAAGACTTTTTTGCTGCTCAAGCTGGGAGGTAGGAACAGGGGAAATGGATGGCATCAGAAGTACACAGAGAAGGGCCACTCAACGAGGGCTGTGGAGAAGATATTAAACACTTTTCCATCTGTCCAGTACGTAGCCATTCACTGATTGAACATTGCAAACCTTGAGTTCCTGGTGGAAGCCACACAGAGAACGGAACCACCTGAGCCTGGGCCTCAGAAGCTCACATACAGCTGGAGGTTACCAAACATGAATGGGGGACTCATGGAACAAAGTTCATTGCTAATGTCTTCATGGCAAGAGTGGAGGAGTGAAGCTTGCTCCTGTCCCCAAATCTGAAAATAGGGAAGGAGCCAGGTGGCTAGAGCACTCACCATTTTGGAGTTGACCTTTGGGGTTTACCAAATGTTTCTTTAGGAAAGAGTGGTGGAAGGGAACAGGACAGGGAAGAGTCAGAAAGGGAGTGAAGGAAACAGGTGATATGGAGGAAAGAGGCAAGTCGCTCAACAAGAGAGGCTCACATGGGACACCAAAGGCCTTGGGGAAATCTATATGGAAACCCAGGAGGTGGAGGCAGTGAGGCCTCAACCCTGGTGGTGAGAGTGGACAACCTCTGGAGGAGCAAGTTGGCTTTGAAACAACTCTATGAGTCTTTACCGTTAGAACTGTTCTAACCTTGGGCGCCCAGGGGTGTTTCAGGGGAAAATGGGTTCAATTCCTGGTACCAAAAAAAAATACCATTATTACATCTAAAATTTAAAAATTCCTTATTATATATAGTCACTATTTGGATTCAGATCACCTCAAATTTATTTTACAGTTGGTTCATTTCAGTTAAGATCCACATAAGGTCCATGTATTAAATCTGATTGTTATATATCTTTTAACCAGTAGATTTCCTTTTGATCTTTTATTTATTTGTTTTTTTTTTTAAATCTATCTGTTGAAGAAAAACTATGTTGTTCATCTGTAGCGTTCTTGTGGTCCTGATGTGTTGAGCGTAAATATGATGATATATAACAGTTCCTTTACCCCTGTCGTTTTTGAATATTGGTAGTTTGATAGTGGTTTGACCAGATTCTGGTTCAGTGTTATGGGGTGGGGCGGGGGCTGTGTTCTTCCATTAGCAGGCACACTGTCTGGGGATGAGAGCAGCTGCTTGATGCTCGATGCCCAAATCCACTGGTTCATCAGGCGTTGCAAACTGGTGATGTTCTGATCCTATCATTCTTCATTTGTCAGCTCAAATCTTCTAAAAAGGGAAACTTTCCCTCAACTTTTTAGTTACCCTAATTAAGATACATACAGAGGAAACATGACACATTTTATTTTTTTCCTTCTATAAGTTTCAAAACAATAAGTACATCCCTTATGCTTTTGGAATTGTATTTATGGGTGGCAAAGAGCCGAGCCTGACCTCTACATGGGAGGGTCTTACTCCCCTGCCTCACTCAAGTCTTTGCTCTCAAATTATAATAGTTTAGGGGCTGGGGATGTGGCTCAAGCGGTAGCATGCTCGCCTGGCATGAGTGCAGCGCTGGGTTCGATCCTCAGCACCACATACAAATAAAGATGATGTGTCCACCAAAAACTAAAAAATAAATATTAAAAAATTCTCTCTCTCTCTCTCTCTTTAAAAAAAAAATTCTAATAGTTTAGCAGGAGAGTTGTGAATGCACCCCCTGACTTTTTTTTTTTTTTTTTGGTATCAGAGATAGAACCTAGGGGCTCTCTACCACAGACACACAGCCCTTTTTAGAATTTTTTATTTTGAGACAGGGTCTCACTAAGTTACTTAGCTAAATTGCTGAGACTGACCTTGAACTTGCGATCCTCCTAACTCTCCTGAGTTGCTGGGATTACACTCATGCCCCACTGCACCTGGCAAATACACCCATTTTTATGAAGGAGGAAGTGAATACACAGAGGCAGCATGATTTAATACGTGGAAGAACCAGGATTTTATCCAAATCTGGCTGCAGAGACCAAACTATTGCCTATAGGGAATTCACCTAATCCTGTAATCTAGCAGGCAGAGGATTTTTCTTGCTCTGGCATGTCAGAAATCAATCATCTGTAGCCTGAAAAAAATGACTATATATATCCTCGAGGCCCAAGAATTCTCTTAATCAAAATTGCATTTTAATCACAATGATAGCATTTAATTGTTTGGTTTCAGAATACTTGTGCTGTTAAGTAGTTTCTCCCCAAATTTTGACCTCAGGCCAGGCTGTTTTGATCAGATTCACAAGCTTCACTTATTGCAATATGATATGATATCAAGATTTACAACTTTGTGTACATGATAAACATCACTAATAGAAATGAGTGAAGGATCTTTGTTTCAAACGGGGTTTATTTATAAAGCGTCTGGAGTTAAAGCAGAGGCTTAACTGTAGGAATGAAGAGATTAACTGAAACTGAAAAGATGATGAAGAACATTCATATAGTGACATTATTTGTTTAGTTGGCAGCTGCTGGAAAGACCATCAAAACATCCAATGTATTAATGAAGATTTATTCACTGAAGTGCTTTTTACTGCAAGGGACCCAAGCTGCTTAGAGCATGGGCTCATAAGATTTATTTGCTAAACTGTCCAGGGGCAGATCTGACTGTACTCCAGGGCAAACATGCTGTGTTCAGGACCTGGATTCTCTCTCCATTTCTGAGCTCTACTTTGTGTTGAATCCTTTCTCACAGGCTCTCCTCTGGGGAGTTGCGGGCTCTTAACTCCTATGGCTTGACTAGGAATCAGTGAGAATCTTCATTTAATTTTCACTTAGTCTTATTGGTTCCCTATGGGTTGTGTGCCTATTCTTGAGTTAACCATTTTGGCCAGGGAAATAAGATTCACCAACTGGCTCAGCTCTAGGGTACCTGCTCCAACCTTGAGCACAAGGGCTGAAAGTTGGTAGACCCTAAAAAAAACAGGGATGGTGACCAGGCACTGAGGTGTATGTCTATAATCCCAGTGACTGAGGCTGAGGCAGGAGGACTGCAAGTTTGAGACTAGTCTGGTCAACTTAGCAAGATCTTGTCTCAAAAAAAAAAAAAAAAAGGGATTGGTGATGTAGCTCAGTGATAGAGCACCCCTGGGTTCAAATCCCAGTACTATGAAATATGGATGTTGTCAGGAGAATCCCATTTTAGTCTTATCTAGGAAACTCTGAGATGGGTTCAAGGAAGGGATTTATTCAGGGGTCTAGAGATTCTCTGAAGTTGTGAGTACAGATTGTGGTGTGTTTTTTTATTAATTGCTCAAGACCATACAATGATCTTGACATATCATACATTTGATTCAAATAGGGTATGAATTCTCATTTTTCCACGTAGATTGTGTTTTTAACCCACTTCCTAAGGAGATGATCCATAACTTTGATTAGATTGTCAGAGGGGTCCATGACCCAAAAGAGTTGGCTATTCCAAGTTAATGGTGGACAGATAACCAGACTGAATTGCTTTTCTAAAACTTGAGACTTCATATATGTCCTGTTTTCTTGAAAGCTTTCCATATTGGATGTAGAATTTGCTCTTTAACTGCCTTTTGCCAATGGTGGTGGGCCCACTGGGATTACTAAAGAGAGTAAATGCTTCTAAGAATTTAGTGGATGTCATTTCTTCAGATTCTAGAAAGCTTCCAAGAAAGCTCCGTAGCTGGGGTTGCCATGTGCTGTCGTTGCCAACTCCTGAGATGAAGTGATGCCTAAGGATCATAACAGGGCTTGTCACTGAATCTCCAGATTGGTTGAGTCAGAAGCTCTGGAGGTGGGACCCAGCAATCTGTGTTTTGAGGAGACTTCCAGAGCATCTTTCCAGTGGAGAAATGGCACTCTAAGGATTGTTTAGCCTTTCACTTTGTCCACAGAGGGCCAGCTCCTGTCCTGGCTGCTCAGCTCACCTTGGAGCCTGCCTCAGCAGCATCTATTTGCCCAGGCTCAAAGACCTGCTCGTTCTGGGTAAGAAAGGCCCTCTGGGAATTGTTTCCTTATAATAATTCCAAGGCTGATATTTTTCTGCGAATCCCAGGCCAGGGTCCAGTGTATGCATTGTCGATACCAGATGATGTTAGTTTTCTGGCTGATACAGTGGCGGGTGAGCAAACATTGTGCAGCCGGCAGAATCCCTGACTTCCTGAACATCCACAATCACAGATTCATTGAAGTTGAAACACACAGAGAGACCTACTGCCCTTGCCCTTTGTGTTTGCCAGGAGATGAGGTTACCCGTAAGCGATCCTGGTAAATAGCAGCCCCTCATTTCCCCTTCAGCCTGCACTTTGGATTTTAATTAGGTTCAAATCCTGCTTGGCATTTTGCTTATTTTCCTCATCTATATGACTCAAAGGCTCGTCCGGGGATGCTTAGACTTTGGTGCACACGGATCTGATTCAGCACATCTGGGGTGGGGCATGAGATTCTGCATGTTAACAAGATCCCGGTTGACAGTGATGCTCCTACAAGGTCAACATGCCTAATAGCAAAGGGCTAGGTCAAGTGACTTTCCAAACTGGCAGCACATTGGAGTCACCTGGGGAGTTAGTTATAGGAGTACTGATGGTTGTGTTCCCACTCTAACACATTCAGGTTTGGGTGTGACTTCTCAGGTGACTTTGATGTGCAATCAGGGTAGAGAACCTCTGACCCTCGAAGCCTTCAGCCTCTACCCACTAGCTCTTCCCCACTTGCCAGCCTGGCCTGCCCACACCACCTCTGTGCTACATTCCTGTATATTTCTCTCCTTCTCTTTTGCATTCATGGACAGCTTATTGTGGACCAGGAACTTGCCACACAAATGGATGAGATCAGCACTACTTCCACCCATTTTGCACATAGAGTCACTGAGGTTTAGAGACTGATTTTTTTTTTTTTTTTGTCCTAGGTCACATAGCTGTGAAGAAGCGGCACCAGGACCTATCCTAGAACACAAAAGTAGCAAGGTGTGGGTTTTTAAACTTTTTAAGGATGACTTCAGGAGTTAGAGTTAGGATCCATTACTTTCCTGTGTGAGCTTACCTAGGTCCTGCAAGTATTGTCTTTCTGTATAATGAGGGTGGTAAAAGTACCCACTTCTCAGGATTATCAGGAGCATAAAAGGAGACCCACATGGAACATGCTTCTGGAGCCTGGACAACAGGAAAGGTCATCACCAACTCAACGCCACATAGCATCTCCATGGCACTCCATGGGTCCCTCTTCTGTGACACTGGGCACAAAGCCTAGACTGTAACTCATCTTTTCTATGCACACATTAACTCTTCAAATTAAAGGTAAAAGTATGAAATGGGTGTAAATGTGACTTTGTGTGCGTGTGTGTGTGTGTGTGTGTGTGTGTACCAGAGAATGAACCCAGGGGCACTTACCCACTGAGACACATCCCCAGCCTCTTTTTATATTTTATTTAGAAACAAGGTCTTACTTAGGGCCTCACTAAGTTGCTGAGGCTGGCTTTGAACTTGCAATTCTTCTGCTTCAGTCTCCATAGCCTCTGGGATTGCAGGTATGCACCACGGTGCCTGGCTACTTTTTGATTCATAGCCTCAGATGTGTTCCTTCACTCCATGGGAACTCATAGTGGGAGGCAGAGGATCACCCGTGTTGGCCAACGGATGGAATTTACACTTTAGTCGATGGAGAATAATAGTGTAGGAACAGAACTTTTAGATACATGCAAGAAATTACTCCAATGAAGTCATTCATTCATTGCTTTCTGTTGACTTAGATCCCAAGAGTGACTCAAGGCAACTCAGCTGAATCTCTCAAGCCACAGGCTAGGCTTGTCCCCAACTTATTTCCCCCACGGGAAGAGTATGGGGGCTCCACCTTGGGTAGATCTCATGTGTTCATGTGACTCCTTTCTATGGGCTCCAAAACCAAGACATAGAAATGTCCAACACCCTGACAAAACCCTGAGTCCCAGATAAATAGGGACAATCGATCACCCTGCTACAGCCACATAGGCCCGGGGTGACATCCTTTCCTTTCTTGTGCCTGATGCCTCAGGGTCTTCCAGCCTTTCATCTTGGAGAGTCCTTTGTGGTGGGGTGGTCCTGCTGGTTTTTCTCATCCCCTTTGTGATGAGGGGTCACCAGCTGCCCAGGACTAGGAATGGCATTCCTGCCTGCCACCATGCTGGGACCTTTGGATTGGATCGTGACGGGTCCCCTGCCTGCTCCCTGCACAATATTTCTCTCTGCACAGCCTGATGTCTTTCTCCATCCTTGCAATGCATTGTGGGTAGCCGAGGGAGGTAACAAGAAGAGTATTCACAACAGACGGGCACCTCCACTTCCCTCCGCCTTTACCTGGCCTTTGTCAGGGCTGTGAACACAGTTTCCCCTCAGACAAAAAACACAATGAATACATCGAGTGGGGCTGCTTTCTTTCTGAGGCCAGTTGACTATTTTTAAACCAGGCAAGCAGCGCCACAGCTAAGAATGCCTGGATTTGAAAATGAGTGTGTGGCAGATTTACACAGAAAACCCTTGCCTACGTTAGGAACAGTAGATGACCACAGGCACTCACGACCACAGAGCTTTATTTTCCTTGCAAAGGAAGTTTGAAGGTGGGTGCTGCTCATATGGATTTAGGGGTCAGCAACGTTAGGCTCTGAACTGGTGCCAGTGTCATCCTCAGGGTCCCTCGGAGTCAAGAAATGACAGTAGCCACTCCAAACATCAGACCTTGCACAGATGAGAAGGAAGGAGAGAGGTGGCCTAAGAGTCCCCTCTTTCTTGTCTCTCCTTGACAAAGGAGGAAATGATGGCCAGAGTCCCATCTCACAGCACACGTCCCTTTCTATCTTCCTGGTCAGAACTGGGCTGGATACCACCCAAGGGGTCTCTGTCCTATGCATAAGCAGTATTGGGACTCTTTTAGGTAAGAGTGGCTTTGACTGACTGACCAAAAAATGAAGACCTAAATTCTGGTCCTGGTTCTGTTATTATCTTGCTTATGTATAAATATCATGATGGATGCATCATCTTCAAGCCCTGATAATGGCCCCTAGGGCCACTTAGAAAGGAAAAAAACAAACAAACAAACAAAAAAAAAAACGGAAGGTGAGTCAGGAGTAAAGTTTTCTGCATGATATTGCTTTTATTAATAGCTTCACAGCAAGTGACAACTTTGAAAGCAGGTAAACCAGAATGTTTTTAAGGTGGACTTGTATCTCAGAGGTTTCTGAATGTCTTTCAGTGGCCCATGTGGGATTGGCCAGCCACCATCCTTTCTTGACGCCAGGCATTTTTTTGCAGACACCATAGAGACAAGAGATGCAGATATTGACACAGATACAAGTGTAATTATAGACTGTGGTATCTGAGGATCTCTGCAGAGCAGATGGAGATCCATCTGTTAGGGAAGGTGCCTGAGTCGTCCAGTGAGGGCCAAGGGCTGGGGCAAACCGAGGATCCTTAGCCCCAGGAGAACAGTGAGACTCAAAGGTTCTGGGCTGCTTCTCATCTCCAAGTTCAGAAGTCAAGCCCCAGTTCAGGGCTCCTGGATTCTGAAAGGGACTTGGGACTTGAACTAAGCTAAATCTATCTCACTGTTGAATTGTAGCTCACAAATAATTTTAAAACAGAACAAAATTCCAAAGCTATGGCGGAACCACTGGCAGAGTGCCTTTTGGCCTTCATCTCTGCATTCTGGAGCTAAAGGCAGCCTTCATGCATATTCAGATGCTCTCCCCCTGTGAGGGGTGGGTTCCCCTGAATTTTGCTGGAGGACTCAGGACCAAGGAGGCTAAATCATTAACCTCATGGTATGTTCCCTTGGGTGCCCAAGCCTGGGGAACGGAAGATGAGCAGCCAGGGGTTTGGTGACTGACAGTAGTCTGTCCTCTGGTATTTCCCAGGAAAGATTGGAGGTAGGAAATCAGCATGGACACCACTGAGCAGCATCCATTGAAGGTCTTATTAAATGTGCTGCCTTTATAATCTTGGATATAATTTTGGATATAACCCTGAGAGCTTTGAGATCAGACTTTCCTCCAGATCTCTGCTCTGTTTTGTTCCCTTCCTCATCAAGTTGTGTCATATGAATTGTTGTGTTGGTCAGAAGCAAGACCCAAGGTCAACCCAAGTAATGGGTGGGAAACTATACAACATGACTTTATTGGTGAAGGGGGACAGATCCAGAGCACAACGGTCGGTGGCCTTTCTTTTCTTAATCTATCTCAGTGGATGAGGAGGGTGTTTCTGTTTTGAAACATCTTTCCAGAGACGGGAGTTGTGCCTATGTTTCTCGATGGGCCAGTTTCTGTGGAGACATATTGGTTCTCTGTCCATCAGCCTCCAGCTGACCCTTCTCTCGTACCCCCACCTACATCTGGAGTTTTCCAAAAGATTCCCCTGAATCCAGGGGCTCCAGTTCTCATCAGGAATGAGCCTGAACTCCAGATTCTTTCAGGCCCAAAGCAAGGAAAGATGGGCATGACTTTTGTTCCCAGTTCATCTGAGCATCCTCCTGGAAAGAAAAGGGAGTTAGCTGAGAACTTCACCCTGAGTAATTACAGTTGCCTAGGGTTGGACCCCACCAAAATGAGTATGAACACCTGTGGCAGTTCCCTCTTGTTGGCCCCAGTTCTCTAGTGGCTCTGAGCTTTGTGCACATTGTCTTATTTTAGCCTCACTACAACCCATCTTACAGATGAAGAAATGGAGGCACAGAGAGGAGTAACTTCCCTAGGTCACACAGCTCATTGGTATAAACCTAGAATCACATCAGTATAGTCAAGTCCATGCTCCAGGGGGTCAGGTTTTGTTTTTGTTTTGTTTTGTTTTGTTTTGGTAAAGGGCTGGATCATAAGCACTTTAGGTGTTGCAGACCTCTC
Source organism: Ictidomys tridecemlineatus (assembly GCF_052094955.1). Lineage (NCBI taxonomy): Eukaryota > Metazoa > Chordata > Mammalia > Rodentia > Sciuridae > Ictidomys > Ictidomys tridecemlineatus. The sequence continues at coordinate 20,311,878 of NC_135478.1, forward strand.
AGTCTCTGTCTCCTCAACTCTGCTATGATGACCCAATTCGGTGATATGTAATTGATTAAATGTGACTGCTCTCATACAAAACTGTTTGTAAAAACAGTCAGCTGCCTGGATTTGGCTTGTGGGCTGTAGTTTGCCAAGCCCAGCACTGCACCTTCATTCCATGGCATCCCTGCTTCAGCCTCCGTAACAATACAGGCTTTGTGCTTCCAGTGTATGCCAGTGACCCCCTTCCTCAGTCCAGTGCACACACAAAAGTCCTTCACAGGAATGGACATCTGCATTCACAGCACTGGGCTGTGGGGAAGGCAGAGGAGGTCTACAAATCAGGCCAGCCCCGAAGAGAAGGACTTATGATCTCTTCCTCCGACTTGGGAGAAGAGAGAGACAGACAATCTCACCATTTTTTAAAAAAATCATTGCCATTCTCTATGGCTATTTTTTAAAAAAATTGTTACTTTTAGTTATACATGATAGTAGAATGTATTTTGACATATCAAACATACATGGAATATAATTTTCTGTTCTTGTGATTGTACGTGATGTGGAGTTACACTGGTCGTGTGTTCATATATGAACACAGAAAAGTTATGTTCAATTCATTCTACTATCTTTCCTATTCCCATCCCTCTCCCTTCTCTTCATTCCTTTGTCTAATCCAAAGTACTTCTATACTTTCCTATTACCTCATCCCCTTTATTGTGAGTTAGCATCCACACATCAGAGAGAACATTCAGCCTTTGTTTTTTTGGAATTGGCTTATTTCACTTAGCACGGTAGTCTCCAGTTCCATCCATTTACCAGCAAATGCCAAAATTTTATTTCTCTTTATGGCTGGATAATGTTCCATTGTGTATTTGTACCACATTTTCTTTATCCATTTATCTGTTGAAGGGCACCTAGGTTGGTTCCATAGTTTAACTATTGTGAGTTGTGCTGCTATCAACACGGACGTGGCTGTGTCACTATAATATGCTGATTTTAAGTCCTTTGGGTACACACTAACAAGTGGGATAACTGGGTCAAATGGCGGTTCCATTCCAAGTTTTCTGAGGATTCCATACTGCGTTCCAGAGTGGTTGCGTCAATTTGCAGTCCCACCAACAATGTATGAGTATACCTTTCCCCCGACATCTTTGCCAACATTTATTGTGATTAGTATTCTTGATAATTCCCATTCTGAATGGAGTGAGATAAAATCTCAGTGTTGTGTTTAATTTGAATTTCTCTAATTGTTAGAGATGTTGAACATTTTTAAAAAATTTATTTGTTCTCATTAGGTATGTATGAGAGCAGAATGCATTCCAATTCATTGTACATAAATGGAGCACAGCTTTTCGTTTCTCTGGTTGTACATGATGTAGAATATATGCAGTCATACATGTACCTAGCCTCACTACTCTCATTCTTTTCTGTCACCATCTCTTCCCTTTGCCCAATCAAAGTTTCTCAATTTTCCCCATGTCCCAAGGGGAAATCAATCAATCAATTAAAAGGTACTTCTTCTGTGAAGTACCTATTAAGTCGAAAGAATCCCTCTTGACTAAAGTTTTTCTGGAAAGCATAATCATTCAGGATTACCTTTAAAAAGTACATAAAGTAGAAAAATGTTCTAGGTAGTGAATAGTACTGGTGAGTTTTTGAAAATACAGTTGAAAGGTTAAAGGAAGTAGAGATGTACCATCAGTACGAATCTGTAAATTATAGGAATATAAAACTTAAGGTATATAGAAAACTATAGGAATATAAAACTTAAGGTAAGGGGACCAACCATCCCATACAAATGCATGTTGGTCTCTAAAGTTTCAGCAATAATCAAAACCAAGAAGAGTTCTTTGAGATACTTGACAAAGGCGAATTATGAAAAAGTCTTTGCTGAAGGAGTAAATGTAGAATAAGTTTTTCTCTTAGGATCCTTCACTATATCATTTAAATCAATCAACAAATTGCCAGTATTAATTAAGTCACCAAGATGCACTTTTGGCTTTCAAAAGGCCAATTTACCCCTAATCACCTCAACATATCCTGACTTCTGGAGCTTGGAGGATCTTAGCGATAACCCAGTCTGGTCACCCATGTCACAAATGAAGTTACCCAGGCCCCCAAAAGAGCATGTCCTTGACTATGGGCCCACTGTGAGAAAGGCTTCTTCCTTTGCTCCACCCAGAAGGAGTTTTGTAGGGGCCCAGGAGAATCCTGTAGCTGGTGAAGCCCTGGTTCCCCAACAGTGTCCATGCCCTAAGCCCTAGAACCTCTGAATAGTTATTGGCAAAAGGGACTTTGTGGTTGAGGTTAAGGTCTTTGAGATATAGAGATTATCCTGGAATCTGGTGACCAATGAAATCAAATGAGTCCCTATGAGTGGACGAGAAGTCAGAAGAATGAGCCATGTAGATGGAAGAGAGGCCCACTCTTGCTGACTCTGAAGACAGAGGAAAGGAAGCAAAGTTAGGAAGTGCAGATAGCTCCCAGTAGCTATGCATGGCCCTCAGGTGACAGCCAGCAAGGAAACAGGGATCTCAGCCCTACAGCTGTAAGGACCTTTATTCTGCCATTCAATGCAATGAACAAGAGAATGGGTGCTTCCCTAGAGATGCCAGGAAGGAGCCTGACCCTGCCCACACCTTGATTTTAGCATTGTGAGACTCATGTTAGGCTTCTGGGTGGCAGAACTTCAAGATAATTGAAGTTTGTTGTGTTGTTTCAGCCTGGTTGTTTGTTACACAGCAATTGAAAACCGGTACACATATGGTAGTGACAGACTTCTCCTTTTCTTAGAATATTCTGATGTATTGCAACTGAGGTCATAGAAAAAAATTCTAGAACAGTCAGTCATAAAGAAGGACCAATGGTTCAAATGCTCTTGGGTGAATTATTAAGAAAGTGCTATCTGAAAATTCCAGGGAACCAATGTAGGAAGAGTGAATTCCCTGCAATCAACATTAAAGTTGCTGCAGTGTCTACTCTTTCCCTCGTGCTGGGGGCACCGAGGGCCTTTGGAAACACTAGTGGACTGGTAAATGAGTATATGGTGGGCAGGAGCTGGGTCAGGTAAGATGATTCCCATCTAGAGGAGACACTTGTCAGAAAATTCACTGAATACTCATCCGATGACGGTTTCCTTTGAAAGAGTCATTGGTGGATTCATTCCTTCAACGAAAAGTCACTGAGCACTAGGCCATAAGTTCTGGGTATAAAACAGAAAACAAAACAGACCAGGTGTCTCCATTCCTGGTTGTTGCCCTCTGGTATGGAAGACAGGCAACAGGCAAGTGAACAAGGTCATTACTGATAACATCCCAGAGAAAATTGAAACCTTCTTCTGTGATGGTGCAGGGGTCTAGAAATTCTCTTAGTAGCGGTGAACTCATTTGAGTTGAGAGCAGGCGAGGAAAAATCAAGCCTTGTAGTGGTTGGAGGAATCATGTTCTAGGCAGGAGGAACAGCTGGTGCAAAGTACCCGTGGTGGAAGGAGATCAGCCTGTTCAAGGACAGGAAGTGGAGTGAAGGCAAACAATGGGGAGTAGTGTGGAGTCAGGCTGGAGAGCTGCTTGGGGGTTAGATCAAGAAGGGGCTTGTCAGCCAGGTGGAAGAGTTTTTTGATCCTGTTTAAAATACAGGGGAATCCATTGGAGTTAAGTAATATGATTGGATATGTGTACCCTACTCTCCATCCCTGGTACTGGGGGTTTGAATCCAGGGACATTCTACCACTGATTTAATTTTATTTTGAGACAGGGTCTTGTTAAGTTTCTGAGGCTCGCCTTACCTTGCCATCCTCCTGCCTCAACCTCCTAAATAGCTGGGATTACATGTGCCACCATGCTGGGCCCTGGGTACATGTTTTTAAGAAGGACTTTGAGCTGCTGCCTGGAGAATGGGTATTTAGGGGAAGAAGGAAGAATGTGGTGGAGGAGTATAGTTGGGAAACCTCCAGTTAGTCAGAGATGGTGGTGGTTCCGACCAGGATGGTGGCAGAAGGGATAGTGAGAAGTGGATAGGTTTTGGAAGAACACCACAAGACTCGCTTTTGGATTGACGGCTGGGGAAGAGGAAAGAGAGAGGGCTCAACATGCCTTTTATGAGTTGAGATGGGGCCTGCCTTGTGGGAGACAGACAATATTGGCAGAAAATATTGTTTGCTTTGTTGGGAAATGCAAACAGCCTTCCCCACATGCATCGAAATTCAGTTCACTAACAACACGGGGTGCAAACAGGGCTCAGAAAGAGCTAATGTCCACAGGACATCTAGTGCTCTGTGTATTCAACTCATTTACTCTTCAACACAATTAGGAAAGCACTATTTTAAACTGTCATGCATGAGAAAATTAAGGCACAGAGAGGTTGAGGAACTTGTCTGAGATCAACTGACATCCTCATTGCTGAGAGGAAAAGCTGGGATTTGGCCCCAGGCAATCTGAGTGCCAAGTCTGGGCTCACAAATGCCAGACTCTCCTCCAGACAGCAGCTGGTGTGGTGACCATGCCTGCACCCAGCCACGCAGCTTGAAGCAAATAGTTGCAAGCACAATTTTTGTTGCTTATGAATGTACTTATTTCTCACTTTTACCCATATTGGAGATTTCCCTGTTCTCAATAGGAAGCAATTTTAGCCCCCAGAGGACATTTTGTTTGTCACATTGAGGGAGGGGATCGACTGGCATCTGGAAGCCAGGTGTGCTCCTAAAGAACTTCAATGCATAGGTCCATCCCAAGAACAAGGAATTTTCCAGTGCAAGTGTCAAGGCTGAGGACCCCTGTGTGGGTGAATGCAACCCAAAGGCATGCACTCATGTTTTTAGATAGTGACAAACAGGATGTGCAACTGATTGTCCAATTGATAGATATTGACAAAGTGTCAGGGGGCGTGGGGGAGTTTCCAATTGCTTTTTTTCTTTTTCATTTTGGATACCAGGGATTGATCTCAGGGGTGCTCCACCACTGAGCCACATCCCCCAGCCCTATTTTGTATTTTATTTAGAGACAGGGTCTCACTGAGTTGCTTAGCACCTCATTGTTGCTGAGGCTGGCTTTGAACTCGAGATCCTCCTGCCTCAGCCTCCTGAGCCACTGGTATTATAGGCGTGTGCCACTGCGCTCAGCCTTCAATTACATCTTGTGTGAGGAATGGGACACAACACAAAAATGGTCAGTCATCTGCTAGATGTCATAGGATGGACTGAAGAAAATAGGGGCTCAGAGGAGAAAGGGAACTTTCACAAAAGATCCATCGGCCTTCAAGGAGTAGGCACGTGGGGTGGAAACCAGAACAGGAGCAACATTTGGGTAGGGAAAGGCAGAGTAAGGTAGGGCCGTGTGGATGGGGAAGAACCAAGCATGAGGGCACCAGGTAAGACCTGGCAGGTGCAGGGCCAATGGGGAGTGGTGCCAGGAGGTGCAAAGAAGGAGCACAGTGAGAATTCTGGGTTGTCTGAATTGGTTCCTCCTGATAGAGGGTGGGCAGGGAAATTCCTGGTGGTAGAGGGTTTGGAAAATCAAGTATGATAAGGAAGAGGGAACCAGCAATGTTACCTAAGTGATGTGTTTTGAGAACACACTATGGTGCACATCTGTAATCCCAGCAGATTGGGAGACTGAGGCAAGAGGATCATGAGTTCAAAGCCAACCTCAGCAAAAGTGAGGTGCTAAGCAACTCAGTGAGACCCCCATCTCTAAATAAAATACAAAATAGGGCTGGGATGTGGCTCAGTGGTCAAATGCCCTTGAGTTCAATCCTCAGTACCCGCCTCCAGAAAGAGTCAATTCTCCAAGGCACCCCACAAATGACCCCCTTTTGGAGGTGAGGAAGCAAAGGCCTAAGAAGTCAGTGAGTCATCTAGAGTTACCCAGCTAATAAGGGACGGGTCTGGGCTGCATCTTGATGGGTCTCCTTCTGTAGACAGTCAGGAAAAAGCTCAGTGGAGTCTGGTTTGAAAAAAAAAAAATCTGGGGAAAAGACTGTGCAGAGAGTAAGACCACATCTTGGGGACATATTTAGAGCTAAAAGACATCCGCGAAACAAATTCAACATGGCAGAAGTGTTTGAGTGCCAATGGTGGAATCATGATATATGACCTTCTTTTCTCTTTTTCTGTTTGCCAAACTGTGTTTGATGACTTTTACCATAAAGGGGAAGAAAGAAGCCACTGTATCTGATGTCGGAGTGAAGGGAGTGAGACACAGCCCTAGAAGAAGACAGTGGGTTTGTTGGAGGGAAAGAATCAGGGAGGAGGGGAGACTTCAAGGGTGCAGTTTCTTTAGAAAATAGGGGGTCAAGTAAGGAGAAGAGGCAGAGAGCCTCAAGTGTCCCAGGCTTGTAGTGACACGAGGCAGAGAATCAGGATAGAGGAAGGGAAGGTCAGGAGAGTTTTTTTTTTGTACACACCGAATTGTATACTCCTTTCTCCACCCAGCACAGTGCCCTTCTTCTCCTTGGAGGAACAATGTCCTTGTGATCTTGGTAGGAAATTACCTGAGACTCCATCCACTTTCTTGGCTTCTGTTGTGCTGGGCTGCCAGGAGCCTGGAGAAGATGAAGGCATCCGTGATGCTCTTCCTCCTTGGCTACCTCATGGTTCCAAGTGGTGCTCGCGTCTTGGGGCGTTGCACGGTGGCTGATATGCTCTACAGAGGAGGCCTGGATTATTTTGAAGGTTACAAACTTGAAAACTGTGAGTAGGATCCCCGATCCCACTCTGTCCTCCTTTCCCTCCATTCCTTGCCCAGGTATCCCCAGCTCCTCAGACCACCCATTCTATTCCATCTTAGGGGTTTGCCTGGCTTATTATGAGAGCAAGTTCAACCCCTCGGCTGTGTATGAGAATGAGATTACTGGCCACACTGGCTTCGGCCTCTTTCAGATCCGTGAGGACCTGTGGTGTGACCATGGCAAGAATCTCTGTAGTGTGTCCTGTTCTGGTAGGTCACTTCTTTTCATTCCATGCTGGTGCTCTGGGGGCTGTGGGGTCACACTTGGAGGTTGGCCTTCTCGATGACCAGAGTTTACATGCTGGGAGGAGGAAGAAGGAGGGATCTGGGTTAGGCCATACCCACCATGGGCATTGCCCTGCCAGGGTGGACGGTGAGAAAGGACCAGGTGAGTCAGGCAGCTAGCTAGGATGGAGAGATGGAGACCCACATCCTACGGGAAGAGAAGCTCCTGTGTAGAGGAGTGTGGAGGCATTGGAGCCCACCCAAGGCTGAAGGGCAGGAGCAGAGGGTTCCCTGTGGGCCTGATGTCACCCACAGTTGACCATTATTCTGTTCTTCAGGGAGACAGATGCTGCCTAAAGCATAGGTTTAATGGTCACTGTGCACCCAGGTAAGGACGTACATTGGAGACCTCCACACCAGGCCACGAAGCCAGATGACTGCACTAATAGGATAAAGTCCTGGAAGTGAGGACATTCTAGAGTGGGAAGCAGTTTTCCCTGGGAATTTGTAACCACAGCCAATTAGGATTCATAAGCAAGCGAGTCACCACCTAGAGGGACAAGAGCCTGTGCCAAACACTGCAGGCAGTTCAAGAGGAGCCCTATGCCTGGAGGCAGGGTGGTGGCAGAAGGAGCACAGGCTTTGAGGCCACTCAAAGTTTGGCTCTGCCTCTTACAGTTGTGTGATTTGAGCCTCAGTTATCTGTGAAATGGAGATGATGGTAATAATACCCACCTCATGAAGCATTTAGGCGTTTCGGTGCATGTCAAGCGCTGAGCACCATTTCTGGCACACCTATGGCATGGGGCTTGGGAACACACCTTCCCTTTTTTCAAGGACAGGATGAGGTAGTTGAGATTAGGGTGTGTGTCTGTCTGCCTGCCTGTCTGTCTACATGCCACAGGCAAGCACTGACAAAGAGGCGTTTATTCAGAAGAGGGGAGCTGGCACATGGGCTAGTGGGCCAGGGAGACTTTTAAGGACCGCAGTTTGGGATGAGCAGATCTGGGTTGGGAGATGATCTGAACAAGGGGCACGATCCCTAAGCTGTGGGTCTCCTGGGTGGAGCACACTCCTGAAGGCCACTGTCAGTCTCCCACCCTCAGCCTGTCCTGAACGTAGGGTTGTAGAAAGCAATGGGATAAGATTATGGAGTGGAGAGGGGGGCTGGGCACCACTGGACTAAGCCAGGGGCTTGGGGTTCAGGTTTACAGGCAACTTGGAGGCAAGTGATGAAGTGATGTTTAAGGAAAAATACTATGAGCCTGGTTCAGGGAAAGGGGAGACTAGAAGGATGGGCGAGAAGACAGGTATTGCAAAAGTCCTAAGCGGGAGGTCTTGGCTTCCACCTCAAGGAGGGACTGGTGCATAGACAGGTTGGTTCCTGAGAGGCATCGCTGGCCCCTCCCACATGCTGTTTCCTGTGCCTGGAACAATTTTCCTCTGGTGATTCCCTTAATCCCTTTTCCTTACCTGCCCCTCTAGATATCCCATAACCCTTCCCTGGCCCTTCAAGTCTGAATCACATGCCCCTGTTAATTGCCCATCCATCAAGCTGCCCCATCCTTCCAGCTCCATGGATAACAGCTGCCTCTGACTCTCCTCTCCTCCAGCCTGCAGGTTCCATGAGGGGGGTAGATGGCATTATCATGCCGGCCACTGTCTCTCCACTGATTCTCATGGGACAGCTGACATATATGTATATCTTTAATGGACAAATTGTCAAAATTATAAAGGGAAAAAAACCCAATGGATTTGCTTAAAAAAAAATGACAACATTCTGCTACCTTCTGGTTTTTCCTGAAAAAAAGAATCTAGAAGTAGATTGACTCTTAGAATTACATGAAGCCTTTCTAGTGAGTCCTCCCTGCCTTCCCCACGTCATTCCGACTTAGCCGTCACAGGGTGGTGTGATGTCATTCCAGTGTATTCTCTCCTGCAGAGTTACTGAATCCAGATTTAAAGAAGACGATTGAGTGTGTCAAGAAAATCGTAAAAGGAAAACAAGGAATGGGGGCGTGGTAAGTGGCAGATCTTTACATGCCCCTGTTAGTGACTCTCATGCGTTACCTTTCATCTTGAGCTCAGCCAAGTCTTGGCTACTGCTTATCCCACCTCAAAGGCCACAGAAGGAAAGAAAGTAATTATTTGACAAATTGCCTCAAGATTTTCCCCAAATCTCGTTCAGGATTATATAGGATGCCAGGATGAACATACTTAAAATAACTCTCTCTTTTTTCTCCATATTTTAAAAATTTGTTTTAATTAGTTACACATGTCAGTACAATGATCTTGACATATCATACATTTGAATCAGATGGGGTATAATTTCTCATTTTTCTTTAAAATAACTCTCTGTGTATATCCCTGATTATTTCTTTCTTATAAATTCTTACAAGATTTTTGAATACTTTTGAGGTATTTTTAAATTTTTTTTGATTATTTTTGTTCTTTTTAGTTACACATGACATAAGAATGTATTTTGACATATCATACATACATGGAATATAACTTCTTCTTGTGGTTGTACGTGATGTAGAGTTTCAGTGGTCATGTGTTCATATATGAACATAGAAAGTAATGTTTGATTCATTCTACTGTCTTTCCCAATCCCATTTCCCTTCTCTTCTCTCCAATTCCCCCTGACCAATCTGGTGAACCTCCACTTCTCCCTACTCCCAGCCTATTGTGAGTCAACATCCACATATCAGAGAGAACATTTGGCATTGGCTTATTTCACTTAACATGATAGTCTCCAGTTCCATCCATTTGCTGGCAAATGTCATAATTTAATTCTTCTTTATGGCTAAGTCATATTCCATATTCCATTTCATATATGTACCACATTTTCTTTATCCATTCATCTGTTGAAGGGCTCCTAGGTTGGTTCCATAGCTTAGCTATTGTAAATTGAGCTGCTATAAACATTGATGTGGCCAGGTCACTGTAGTGTGCTGATTTTAAGTGTTTTGATTGTATGAGGAGGGGTGGGATAACTGGGTCAAATGTGGTTCCGTTCCAAGCTTACTTTTGAGGTTCCTGATGTGTATTGGAAAATGACTCTCCAGCAAGCTTGTACCAATTTGCATATCTATAAAGAGTTTAGCAAGTGCCTCTTTACTGATCATAAAACTTTTGCCATTTGAAAGGTGAATAGCAATCATTCTTTTTTGGGGGGGTATATATGATACTCTATTAGGTATTTCCTCCTATTTTTTTATAGTGATATTATTTTGTGATTTTTTTTACCCTGTCCCTGTCCTTTGCCCTTTTTTTTAAAGCTCAAGTCATCAATATTGATTTGAAAGAGCTCCTTACAGTTCAGCCTATTAATTAACTGTATTTGTTGCCAAAAATAACTGCATCTCTTAATTTCCCCTTTTGCCAGGTATTTACATGGGAGAGTCTTCTAAAATGTTCATGGTTGGTCCTGTGTCTGAATTCTCTTACTCAATATTATATTTGTTCATATTGTCACAGGTATTTCTTGGTCATAACGATATTCTCCATTTTTTCCCTATGAGTTTTACTGCTTTCCTTTCATACTTGACTCTACAACACCTTTTCTTTCTTTTTCTTGACTTATTGCTTTTGCTGGAATCTCTAGAAAATGCTAAATAGATGTGAGGATAGTGGCATCTTGTCTTGTTCCTAATCTTACAAGGAAGAAATTCATATTTTGTCATTTATTACATGTAATGCTTTAAGTTTTCTGAGCTATTCTTAGTTAAATTGAGAATGTTCCTTTCCATTTCTCTGTAGTTACATGATTTTTTGCTACAAATACATGTCTAATTTGGGTTACTCCACTTTTAGTTTCTTGGCAATTCTGTGTTAACTTATCCATCTTCTTTTTAAAATTCAAACGGCTGTCCTTCTTTCTAAAAGTATCTCTTTAGCTTTTTCCAGAGGTCATGTCTGGATATAGCTTACTGAGGAGTTCAGTTTTATGAAATTTACTTGTGGATTCTGTGGTATGTTGTTTTCGGAAGAAAATTCCTCCAAATTTCTTCTTTTTCGCTCTTTTCTGTGTCCTGTAAATGAGGGACATCTCTGCGTGAACCATTGTTTTCAGGTTTGTTATTTGTATTTTGACTTTGTATATAGTATTTTCGCTCACACGAGTTTTATAATTTCACAAACTTAAATCCCTCAATCTTTTCTTTTGCAGCTTCTGGGTTTATATGACATTTCCTTCTTAGAAAAGTCTTTCATACTCTTAAGATTATAGAGAAATTGAGCCCATTGCTAGACAATGCTAGACAAAATAAGCCCTATATTGAATTGTTTTTAAATAAATTAAAAATATAATTTTAACAATTTTTGGTTTTGTGCTTAAAATTTAGGCCCCCTTGAAATTTATTTGGGTATAAAAAGGCAGGGATCCAGCTTTATATTTTTTTAAATGATTAGTCATTGGTCTCAACACCATTTATTCGTTAATCCATTTATACCCACTAACTGAATAGATTGCCTATGAAAGTGGATGTCCCCTCATTAAAGTTAACTGTTTCCTGAATGCTTGAAACACCTTTCATACATGGTCTTGACTTTCCAATTAATTGGTAAATGTGGCTGACCTTCTGGGGTAAGCACTAACAAGCTAAAGTCATCTTTGTTGTGTGTCAAGTCCTTATTTGCTCAGGCTCCAGGTGAAGTGATCTCTCATCAAGCTAATAGGCAGCCATGGCTTTCCCAAGCTCAGATGGGGGCCACTCTTCAAGGTCAGGGCAGACAGGGGGCAAGTGGATCAAGAGCCGGATATCCCAGGAGTCCCTTCGGCATTGTCTAGCCCTTGGTGTTCCTGAAAATGTTTGTTTGTGTGTGTGTGTGTGTGTGTGTGTGTGTGTTTTCTCTGCTGTTCTCTATGGCTACAGTAGGGAGAGGGGGATGTGTTCCCTTCTTCCAGGATGGCACCCTCTACCCTGGAAGACCCCTGGAGGCCTGTCTGTCTGAGTTAGCTGCAGCTAAGCTGGTACCTCCCCAACCTGTAGCTGGGTGCTAGCACTGGGTGGAAGAATGAGCAATAACTCTTAGGGGCACCAGGAAAAAAAAAAAAAAGATTGGAGAAACTCAGTTCCTTTGTCCTAGGAGGATTGGGGAGTTGAAAGGTATTTGAGGAGTGAAGTAGGTGCACGGAAAGGCGAAAGGGGGCCTGGCCCAAGGACAAGTGTTCTGGACACACCATGTGAACAGTCAGAACTTCTCTAAAGCTCATTTCAGAGAAGCTAATCCTTACCTTGAAGGATTGAGGAGAACTTTGTGGTTCACGGTTCAAGCCCCTCTAAACCATCAGGGGCTTAAGTTGCAAGGTGAGAGAGGTATGGGCCTGGGACAGGGGAAGCACCAGCCTTCATGTCAGGGTATGGTGTCTCCAGGGGCCAGGCAAGCAGTGTAAACGGACTGTGCTGGGGTGGGAACCCTGGCATCCTGAGCGCTGACTTGAAGGAGTCCTCCCTCCTGATCACTCTCCCTGACCTTCCTCCCTGTAGGCTCAACTGGACCCGGAACTGCCAGTTTTCTGACACTCTGTCGCGGTGGCTGGATGGGTGCAGGCTGTAGTTCAGAGGTTCTGCAACACTCAGAAGCTGCATCTTGTGACCGAAGAGGCTTCTCTCTCTTTGCCGCTTCACTTAATCCTGATATTATCTCACCACTTGACAGCTCGGGATGGACAGGGGGAAAGTTTGCTTTATTCAGGGATGTGGGATACAGAATAAACCAAGTTTGTTACTCATCTTGGGCCCAAAGGTCTGCAGTTGTGTATCACGATGCTTGGTGGGATCACCATGATTTGCCCTTTTCGTGATTTATTATTTAATCTCGGATGGAGGATTTGGAGGAAGGAAACTCTCTGGGAGACCAGATGTGTCTTCAAATGCCAATATTAAATAGAGAAAAGAAGAATAGACACAGTGGGGGAAAAAGGAATCAGAGAAGAGAGGAAGAGGGGCTGGGGTAGGCAGGGCCTCCCATCCCTTCCCTGGGACACACAGGTACAGTGAGGAGACCACGAAATCCTCTTTGTTCTACGGAGAAAATCAAGAGACAGTTGCTTTCTTCCTCTAAAATTAAATTTCCAAGAATTGTAAATAACACTCGTATTGGATAATTTTTTAACTTATAGAAACATTAAAAAAGAGAAAAGTTCTCCTATGATTTCAATCCCTCACTCTCATAATTTGTTTTCATTGGTTTCTGATCTTTTTTTCTGTATAAGGTTTTTATACTTTCTGAACAATGGGAGGTTTGTTTTTTCACATTTTTTTTTTTTTTTTTTGGTACCAGGGATTGAATCCACCGGCACTTACCCATCTAGCCACATCTCCACCCCTTTTTATTATTTTTATTTTGAGTAAGGTCTTGCTAAGTTGCTTAGGACCTCGCTAAGTTGCTGAGACCAGCCTTGAATTTGCAATGCTCCTGCCTCAGCTTCCGGAGCTGCTGGGATTACAGGCCTGAGCCACCACCCTGCCTTCTGTTCCTCCCTTTTTAGAAGGAAAACAAATATGATAACAAGCCTTCCTCCTTGGTGTCTTTTAATTTTAAGCAGAAAGAGGTCTATTTCAGAAGCCCAGGATGGAGCAGCATGTACCAGCTTGGGCTTTCTGGATATACCTATTAAGACTTGGTAGTAGCTGCAGCAGCAGCCACAGAGACAACTGCTTATCAGAATAAGGTCACCCGTGGGACCCAAGCCATGATGGGTTATGGAAAACATAATCCTTAATCGTTCAGTCCTTGGACAGGAAGCAAAGTACTGGAATGGTGTTGAGAGGGTCTGTCTGCATCATCTGCCTCCCCATGTTGTCACAGAGTCTTTAAAATGAAAATGTAGTGACAGTTACTATTTCGTTCTGTGAATATACCATATTTCATTTGACTTTCTCCCTGCATTAGATTTTTAGGTGTTGCCTTTTAAAAAATCATTACAAAGAGCACCATGGTGTCTGTCTGGTGCTGCCATTTTATTATTCTTATTTTTTTCTTTTCTTACGTTTTAAAAATCATACCAACAATATATATTAAATGAAGAGAACTTGGAGAGCTAACTCGAAAGTCATAAATAAGGGAATTGAAAATACCATCACCCCCTCCTGGAAACATGAGTTTGCCTCATTTTTTGGTAGTCAAAGTTGAGAGAACCCCAATTTAGAGATGGGTAGAGTTAAATTGTATGTGCGCGCACATGCATGCAATTTTTCCCCTTTAAGAGTGGACTACTGCTAACTAGTTTTATATCTTGCTTTTTTTTTTCTTTTTGCTTAATAATATATTATGGTCTAGTCTTTCCATGATGACACCAGGAATACCAGCACCATTAATGACCACCCACTATCCCATTATATGGACAAATTATTAATGTAAGTAACCATTTATTGCTCCTCTTTTCAAGCTGGTGATAAACAAGTTAGGGAATCTTACAGGTAGGCAGGGCCTAAAGTAAGTCTGCGCTTCTCTCTGGCTGCATTTTGGTCACTTTGAGAAAGGAGAAGAAATGGTTCCAAGTTGCAGTTTCAGGGGCAGAACTTTTATTCAAGTTCAGGATTGCTTCGTCAGCTTGATCCAGTGCTGTTAGGTGGCTTTCTCTCCTCTCTAGAGGACAGGGTATGACATATCTCCCCCTCACATGACATAATTCATGCAGTAAAATTCCTGTTGAAGGCAGCGCTTCCTATGGGGTTCAGTGAGAAGCCTTTGAGATCTTGAGAGTGATTTTTTTTTTTTTTTACATTTTTGTTGAGTTCAGAATCTGCAGTGTTTCTGAGGGAGGTCTCAGGAGTGATAAGGTGCCTGATCTCAACCCAACTTTAACCCAGACGTGAATGACAACCTGTGACTGATTAAAACGCTATCTTCTCAAGAGCCAAATCCAACATGCTGCCGCCTCCTTCCAGCCCATTACTTTTGCTGCTGCTCATTGTCCCCTAATGGCCACTTGTGTCAACATGGGCGTGAGGCTGGAGGACAAAGCAAATGTTAATGTATTGATTGGAACCACCTCACTGAGTTTTCCCAAGGGCAGCTCCTGGCAGGGGGCTGTCCTCCCAAGCCCACTGGTGCTGGCCATGACAGGACTCAGAATCATATCTCCTTGACTGGTTTATGGCAGGACCAAAGCTAGATTAGGAAGTCCCAATAACAATGACTCCTGCTAATTTTATTTGTATTACCTGAAGCTACCGTATTCCAGTTTTACAAATATCACCCATAAACCTTTACATACAATATTTCCAAATTTTGCAACAACCTCACAAGATAGATATGAATTATAACTTTACACAGATAGGCAAATGGAGCTACATAACTTGGCTTCACTCCATGCTGGTAAGTGAGGGAGATGGGATGGGTGTCTCCTCAGAACCTGTAGCCCTTATTTATAGCCCCTCCAAACCCAAGGAGGTGTATTGATGTTAACTCTCATTCCATCCATTAGCTAGAAAATTGAGTTTCCAGTTTTTTAAAATTAAGACGTCACATTGAAGAGGTTCTGGGGGCAACTAGCACAGGGCAATGGGTCATTGTCATGGTGCCCAGTCCCAAGACTGGGAAATGGAGGGAACTTTCTCAACAGTACAAAGTCAGTCAATAGAGAGGGTAGTGTGGTGATCTATAGCATCTCCAAATTTATGTTAGAATAAAAATCAGCTGTGGGGCCATTAAAAGGCTCATTCCTGGGTCATGCCTGCACCAGCCAATTGTGCATTTTCACCAAGTATCTCCAGACAAATCTCTCTCTGGGAGTCTGAGCTCGGGGTTGGGGAGAGTCAAAAGCCACAGGGCTCATTCACAGAGCTCTGCCACTTACTGTTGAACCACTTTACTCTCTGAGCTCAGTTTTCCTAGCTGTGAAAGACTCAGGCGGGTGGTGGTATTGAGAGAGTGGCAGTCAGGTGATGGGGGTCTACCAACACCTGAGCCCTTTCCTACTTCTCAGACCTGTGTTAAATTTGTTTGGAAATCCACTGCTACAGATCTGCCATCAGGAGGGGAGGGCGTGTGTGTGTGTGTGTGTGTGTGTGTGTGTGTGAATGTACACCCATGACTGTCTGATACTATTATCCTGAGAGTATCCTGGCCAGGTCTGTTACTGGAGTATGAAGACTATAACTGTCTCCCCCTCAGAACACTGTTTCAGAATCCTCCTTAAATAGTGGATGGTTTTTCTTTTAACCTCAAATCCTACATACTTCAGGGGCTGGAGGTGAACCACGCAACCCCTTTCTCATTGCTGTTTTCTCCTTGCTCCAGAAAGTTCTCTGGCTTCTTTGAAGCAAGTGTTCCTCCTCCATTCTCTGTCCCTGCCCCTCATTTGTGGAAGATTTTGGCTCCTGACTCATGGTTTTTCCAGCCCTATGGGAGTCATCATTTTTGGTGCTACCAGCACCTTGGCATCTCAGTCCCTCAGGGCCATCACCTGCAAAGATTTTTTTCTTCTACCTCATTTCAACCCCCACTCCCAATGCCATACCTTGGCCTTGTTGTTACTAATAACTCCACCATCTTCAAAAATCTCAGGTGTAGGTGCCCCCTCTTTGCGCATCCTTCCATTCCGTGAACAGTTGGCTAACTCCACTTCTTTGACTCTGCTGTGGTCTCTAAGACGTGACACTAGCAACCTCACTGTCCTTCACGTCCCTCATCACCTCACTTCTCTTCTGGCTCAAATTCCAAACTGCTATGATAATGATGTCATGTGTGCACCCCACCCCAGTCCCTTCTCCTCTCTCTGACCTATTCACTTGACCACTCAATCCCAGTTAAGCCCAGTTCTCTACCTACTCTGATTTGTACCCCAGTAGCTGTACATATCTGGAGAAGAAGAAGAAGAAGAAGAAGAGAAAAAACAAAAAACAAAACAACAATCCCACAAAACCATATGGAATGGTGTCACTTTAAATTCTTAACAACCATCATAAAATGGACCTTTACATTTCCAATCTTTCAGATAAGCATTTCACACTTTTTCTCCTCTCTCTTTGAATCTCTAACACCTCCTCCCTCATCCACCCTCTTCACTGATGAGATTGCTTCCTATGTCACTGAGGAAACAGAAGCCATCAGATAAGACCATCTGCAGGCTCCTGTAAACACCTCTGCTCACCCACATACTCTGCCTACCTACCCCATCATCTTTATGGATGAACTGGGTTTAAATTTTTTTTTTTTTAGTTGTAGGTGGCCATAATATCTTTATTTTATTTATTTTTATGCGGTCCTGAGGATCGAACCCAGTGCCTCCCACATGCTAGGCAAGTGCTCTGCCACTGAGCCACAAGCCCAGCCCTGTGGATGAACTGTTGATGCCCCCAAATAAAAGGGGTCTCCCTTCACACCCTGGCCCCCGGTCCCCCTTGCCTACTCTCAGACTTGTCAAGAGACAAGTCACGTGGGGTCACTTTCCCCTCCTGCTCGATTGATAACATTATCATAAAACATATTATAATATCTCTCAGCTTAAAAGCCTCTCTCTTGGCCTCAGATTTCTTGCCATGTCCTCAAAGGACTCCTCAAAAGAATTGTCCAACTTTCCTCTTGTCCCTCCCTGACCTTCCATTCTCTCTCAGATCCACTTCACGGTAAGCATGTTTATTGGGGCCATAGGTGACCTACCTGCCCCCAAATCCTAAGGCCAACTCTCAGCCCACATCTTACTCTCAGTGGCATTTGACATGGGCGATCACTCTCTCTCTTCTTACAACACTCAATTCTCCGACTTTGGGGACAGTATACATTCCTGGCATTTGTCCTATCTCACTGCTCCTTCACCTTCTTTGTTGCTGTCCCTTCCTGTTCCTGGTCACTGTTAGGCTCCAGTCCTCAGAACCCTTTTCTGTTTGAATCTACACCTGACACTAAATAATTGAGTATGTTTTTTTTTCCCTTCCCCAAAGTTTCCCCAGGAACTAAATTCATCAGCAAAAATACTCCTTCTGGACACCTGTACATATGGGACAAGAGCAGCCGAAAACAAAATTCAAAGGGGTTCAGCGATCTCAAGTGCAATCTTCCTTGTCCTCACATTGCTGATTCCCAGGGATGTCCCCTGTCTCTGGGCTTCACAGCAGCACAGTGGTGAAGCATCTCAGGAACAGAGTCTGGTCATGGTAGTGTCTGACAGCGAGCTGGTTATGTAAGTACGTAAGCATGCTCCAACTCTATGACCAGCCATAACCATTGAAATCCCCTCTCCCAGGCTCCAACAAAACCAGGTGCAAAGTGTCAGTCAAATTATTTTATTCAATAATGCCAGCAGGCTGGTTCATCTCATGCCAAAGCAACTTGCCCAAGGGTAGAGAGCATCACTTTTATTTAGTTAATATGTCCTGTGGGTTCCTGGGGCACCATTGCTGGTAGAAAGCTCCCATCAGGGCTTTCTAGAGGCTTCATGGAATTTGTTGCTGGCAACATTGGCCAAAGAGCTAACGGAGAAAAGTCAGCTGGCTCTAGGGTTTACTGCAGCAGCTGTGGTGCAAGGAGTCAGAGAGCTGCTGCTATTTCCAGGATGTCTAGCACTTGTGGGAAACTGCTGTCAACTTCCCAATCGCTCAGCAGGCTCAAGTGAGGTGACCCGTAGGGTAGACAGTCAGTGTCAGCGGCTCAGGAGGCTGAGGTAGGAGGACTGTGAGTTCAAAATCAGCCTCAGCAACTTAGCGAGGCCCTAAGCAACTCAGAGAGGCCCTGTCTCTAAATAAAATCTATAAAAGGGCTGGGGATGTGGCTCAGTGGTTAAGCACACCTGGGTTCAATCCCTGGTACCAAAAATAAAAAAACAAAAACCAAAAAAAGGGGGACTTGTGAGGTGTGGACATGCGCCAGCTTCTGCGGGGTGAAGCATGGCAATTGCCACCCTCTGTCTTCTAAATCGCTGTGAGTGTGAAACCTACACTGTAACTGAAACCAGGTTGGTACAGATTCCTCCAGGTCCCGGCTCCTACACCAAGGAAGAACACAGAAGCAGGTGTAAGCAGAGCTGAGTACCAGGGACAGTGTCCTGGCCATTTGTGCTTTGAAATGAATGAACACTGCAGCTTTCAGTCCCTCAATACCAGTACTCCCCAGCGGACAGGGTTTTCCTGGGATGGCCCTGGGGGCCTCAGGGGTGCACTCCCTTGCTTCACCTCTTTGCCATTCCCCTGATTCCCAGTGTCTAGTCAGGGCCACTGTCATGTTGCTTAGTGACTCACTTTTGCAGAGGCTGGGCTTTGAACTCGCCCTCCTCCTGCCTCAGCTTCCCGAGCTGCTGGGATTACAGGCGTGAGCCACCATGCCCAGCTCTATTGTCCTTTTTTTTTACAAGACATTCCGCCCACACTTGGGTCCTTAAAAATAAGGGCTCTCATACTAGCCTAACAAGCCTGATGACTTTTTCAGTAAATGTGCAAACTTTTGCTGGCGATAGTTCCTACCCCATAGAAGCTGTCTCTTTAGTGCCCAGTTCAAGAATGAACTGTTCAAGAACTGTTGAACTCTGCTGGTATCATCCACAGCTCTGGGCTCTCTGGGGGCCTCTGTACATCCCATTTAGCTTCCTGAGACAGCCCGTGAATGACAAGTCATGTGGCAAAAAATTGAGGCCCTGAATAATCCCTAAACCCTGGTGGAGGGAACGTGGCTGAATCATTGGACAGATGCATGTCCCTGCTGCGGCTTCCCTGCAAGTTGTTGTTTTCACTCTTGAGGTCAGGATAAAATCCAGGTTTGCACGGTTCCTGGGAAACTGTGGAGGTGTCTGATACCATCTGATACCCTGGACAGGGGGGGCTCCAGAAAATGTTCTTTACTTGCTCCTTGGGTGAGGGGGGACATTTATAACTCCCGCCATGCATTTCATCCTCACATTATTTCCTGCATCAGACTTACTCTTTGTCGTTTTCTCTGGCAATCTCCTCTCACAAATGAGCCCCACTTACCTGGGTGGTGACCAAGCAGGAGGTGAAAGAAGAGGTCTCCCACTGCATCTTCCCTCCACAGCCTGTGCTCGCTACCGTGTGGTCACAGGAGAAGGCTATGTGGCCCACAGGTGGGAAGGGTCTCCCTGGTTTCGCTGGCTGAGTGAAACCTGTCCCAAAATATTACTCAGCCACAACGAAGAATGACTTTATGACATTTGCCGGTAAATGGATGGAAGTGGAGACAATCATGCTAGGTGAAGTAAGCCAATCCCCCAAACCAAAGGCTGAATGTCCTCTCTGATATTGGATGCTAACCCACAATAAAGGTGAGTGAATAGAAGTTCACTGGACTAGACAAAGGAGGATGAAGGGAAGGGAGGGGGGATGGGAATAGGAAAACCAGTAGAATGAACCAGATACAACTTTCCTATGTTCATATGTGAATACATGACCAGTGTAACTCCACATCATGTACAACCACAGAATGGGATGTTATACTCCATGTATGAGTGATATGTCAAAATACATTCTACTGTCATGTATAACTCAAAAGAAAAAAATAAAAAAATTAAAAATATATTTATTTTTAAAAAATCTGTTCCAACTATCATCTGGAGAGAGACATCCTCCTGAAGTCATAAATAGGAAGGGATGCAACCAGAGGCCAGGCTGGTTGGGAGAGGTGGTCTCTGTTGGAAAGAGGAGGACCTAGCAAGGGAAGCAGGGAGGTGGTGAGGAGTGTCACTGAGGTGCTGAGGCACCGTCACTAAGCTAGGAAAGCTGGACAAGTTTCACGTTCTTGGTATGCTTCCTCTCCATCTTCCCTTTGATCTCTCTGAAAGCCCTCCACCCTATGCCCATCACCTGTTCAAAAGGAAATCAATGGAAGCAGGGAGCCAGCACCAAGCGAAGATGGGTATGGAAACTGGATGTTTCATTTAATGGGTCCCTTAGGAGGCTCCAGGCTCCTTCACAGCAGAAGTTAGGCTCTGTTCATAAGAGGGTATACTGCAGCAGGATCACACTCCTGTTCTCCACCTTCCCCCATGGGTGGGTGCAGCATGATGGCCCCCCACCAGAGGCAGCCCCTACATCTTGGACTGTCCAGCCTCCAGAACAGTGAGTCAAATAAACTTCAGTTCATTGAAAATGTATGCGACCTCAGAGACTCTGTTTTAGCAGTGTGAAGGGACTAATAGATCTTCAAAGGCAGAGAGGTGTCAATAATACAGGAAGACTTGGGCTCAGAAAATTTCAGTAACAACAAAGTTCACACAACTAGAAAGCAGTCAGGTGGAGGTTTTTGAAACCTCTGAGTATAAAATCATGTAATCAGCAAATAATGATCGTTTGAGTTCTTCTTTTCCTATTTGTATTCCTTTAATTTCTTTCATCTATCTAATTGCTCTGGCTAGAGTTTCAAGGACTATGTTGAATAGAGTGGTGAAAGAAGGCATCCCTGTTTTGTTCCAGGTTTTAGAGGGAATGCTTCCAATTTTTTGCCATTTAGAATGATGTTGGCCTTGGGCTAAGCATAAATAGCTTTTACAATGTTGAGGTATGTTACTACTATTTCTAGTTTTTCTAGTGTTTTGAAAAAACTCTATAATGAAAACTACAGAACGCTAAAAAAAGAAATTGAAGAAGATCTTAGAAAATGGAAAGATCTCCCATGCTCTTGGATAGGCAAAATTAATATTGTCAAAATGACCATACTACCCAAAGCACTATACAGACTCAATGCAATTCAAATTAAAATCCCATCATCATTCCTTATAGAAACAGAAAAAGCAATCATGAAATTCATTTGGAAAAAAATAAGAGACCCAGAATAGACAAAGCAATCCTTAGCAAGAAGAGTGAAGCAGAAGGCATCACAATACCAGACCTTAAACTATACTACAAAGCCATAGTAACAAAAATGGCATGGTATTGGCACCAAAATAGACATGTAGACCAATGGTACATAACAGAAGACACAGAGAGAAACCCACATAAATACAGTTATCTCATTCTAGACAAAGGCGCCAAAACATGCACTGGAGAAAAGATAGCCTCTTCAATAAATGGCGGTGGGAGAACTTAAATCCATATGCAGCAAAATGAAAATAAACCCCTGTCTCTCAAAATGCACAAAACTCAACTCAAAGTGGATCAAGGACCTAGAAATTACACCAGAGACCCTGTGCCTAATAGAGGAAAAAGTAGGTCCAAATCTTTATCATGTCAGATTAGGCCCTGACTTCCTTAAAAAGACTCCTAAAGTGCAAGAAATAAAATCAAGAATTAACAAATGGGATGGACTCAGACTAAAAAGCTTTTTCTCAGCAAAGAAATAATGAGTTGAAGAGAGAGCCTACATTTGGGGAGCAAAATTTTGCCACACGTATACAAAATAGAGCACCAATCTCAGGAAATATAAAGAACTAAAAATACTTAACATCAAAAAACCTAACAACCCAATTAATAAATTAGCTAAGGAGTTGAACAGACACTTCTCAGAAGAAGATATACATTCAATCAACAAATATATAAAAAAATGTTCAACATCTCCAGTATTAGAGAAATGTAAATCAAAACTACTCTTAAGATTTCATCTCACCCCAGTCAGAATGGCAGTTATCAAGAATACAGACAACAATAAATGTTGGCAAGGATGTGGGGGGAAAGGCACACTCATACTTTGCTGGTGGGACTGCAAATTGGTGCAACCACTCTGGAAAGCAGTATGGAGATTTCTTAGAAAACTTGGAATGAAACCACCACTTGACCCAGTTATCCCACTATCAGTCTTTACCCAAAGGACTTAAAATCAGCATACTGTAGTTCACAGCCACATCAATGTTTATAGCAGCTCAATTCACAATAAATAAACTGTGGAACCAACCTAGATGCCCTTCAATAGATGAATGGATAAAGAAACTGGTATATATATATAATGGAATATTCTCAGCATTAAAAGAGAATAAAATTATGGCATTTGTAGGTAAATTGATGAGTTAGAGAATATCACGCTAAGTGAAGTAAGCCAATCCCAAAAAACCAAAGGCTAAATGTTCTCTCTGATAAGAGGATGCTGATCCATAATAGCGGGGGCATGGGGAAAATGGAGGAACTTTGATGGGGCAAAGGGGAGGGCAGTGTGGGGAGGGGGAATGGGAGCAGGAAAGATGGTGGAATGAGATGGACATCATTACCCTAGGTACATGTATGACTGCACATATGATGCAATGCTACCTTGTGTACAAATCAGAGAAATGAAAAGTTGTGCTACAATTGTGTACAATGAATCAAAATGCATTCTGCTGTCATATATACCTAATTAAAATAAATTAATTAATAAAAAAGTGGTCAGGGTGGGATCTGAGACCCAGATCTTTTCAATTTCCATCCCCCCATACTCCTGGGCCTCCCATGGTACTGCAAGAACAGTATCTCTTCCTTGGTGAGAAGGAGATTCACTTACTTGAAAAGAGACAAAAAAGACTGTATGAATCTCAAGAGCTCTGATTTAATAAGGTTAATTTTTTATGTACTTATTGCAGTGAAAAACATTAAGTGCAGTTTAATTGTGTCCTTTAATAATTGATTCTTTCATCAAGTTATATAAGCTCATAATACAAAGAGCAAAATAGGTTTTGTAATGAAAACAAGTCCACCTTCATCTTTCTTCTCAGGGAAAAAGAAGCATGTTCAACTCTTTGGGCTAATGCTTTTGGTATTATTTCCAGTTCTCTGAAGAAAATTCTCTTATTCTACTTGGTTTGTGTGGAATTGGGATTGTCTTGTATTGGGAAGATGGAGATTCATCTAGCTTTGCCTCTGTCCTATCATCCTTCCAGCACAATCCAGATCTAATTTGGGTTCTGCTGATGTTCACCTTCATTTGGCTGTAAAAATGCTCTTCACAGCCAAGCTCAAGTATTCCGTGATTACTTCCCTTTCCAGAAAAGTCTGTCTTCCTTTTTAGCAATCACTGTTTCTGCTTGTTTGTTTGCTTGGTCTCTTATGTACTTATTACCCATTCAACCATGACTTTGCTCCAGTGGTTCAGTTCTCCTCTTAGGATGTTCATGTTATTGGTTTTTTTCCAGTTCATCTTTTTTTTTGAAAAAAATTCTCCCTCCTGGAGGTTCCTGACACTCAGGTCTTTCCTGCTCTCTGCACCCACACCTGCCATTCTGGATTCTCCCTTTATGACCATCACTGTTGCTCACTCCTGGGTAGGAGCCCTTCCTTCCTCAAGCTTATGTCTCCCTCTTTCTTGGCTTACTACTTTGCTTTATTGGAACACATTCTCCTTTAACTTTTTAAAATGTATTTATTAGTGCATTAGAGTTATGCATAATACTGAGTTCATTATGACATAATCATATGTGCATGAGATATAATTTGCTCTGCTTCAGTCCCCAGTACTTCCTTTCTCCCTCCTCTCCTCCCTCTCTCTACTCTACTGTTCTTCCTTCTATTTATAGTTTTTTTTTTAAAATTAGTGTTTTATAATTCATGCTGTATAGACACACATAGAGGTGAAATTCACTGTGGTGTATTCATATATGTCCATAACATATTTTGGTCAATTTTGTTCCACTGTTCCTCCCTTTTCCCATCCCTCCACCCTCCCCATCAATTCCCTTCCTCTGTTCCACTGATCTATTTCTCTTCTATGTTCATGGGAATCCCTCATCTCCCCCCCCCACTTATTTTGGAAAGCAGTATGGAGATTCCTCAAACAACTTGGAATAGAATTCCATGTGACCCAGCTATCCCACTCCTCAGTATTTACCCAACAGAATGAAGATCAGCGTACTGTGATACAGGCACACAGCCCTGTTTTAGCTGCATAGTTCACAATAGTCATGGAAACAACCATCAACAGATGAATGGATAAATAACATAAATCAGGGCTGGGATTGTAGAGTGCTGGTCTAGCACATGCAAGAACCTGGGTTCGATCCTCAGCACCACATAAAAATAAATAAATTAAATAAAGGTATTGTGTCCAACTACAACTAAAAAATAAAAATTTTTTTTTAAAAAGAAGATAAATCATGGAGTTTTAGCCACAAAGAAGGAAGAGATTATAGCATTTGCTGGTAAATGGATGGAACTAGAGAATATCATGATGAGTGAAATAATCCAGACCCCCAAAGTTAAATATTTTTAAAGAAAGAATACTGGGATTCTTTTCATTTTTTTTTTTTTTAGAATTTGATGTCTGTAGTGTCTGTATTCCCCAACATTTAGTTGATTCTTTGGTTGGGTGTAGAATTCTAGATGAAAAATTATTTCCCTTGAGAATATTAATTATATTACTCTTAGTCTAAAGCTATTCTGATTCTGTTTCTTTGCATATGATCTGTCTTTTCTTTCTGGGTATTTGTAAGAATGTCCTCAACATTTTGAAATCTCACATTGACACACCTTACTGTGGTTCTATCTCCCCCAATATAAAGGGTGTTTCCAACCTGGAAACTTATATACTTCAGTTCTGCAGATTTGTCTTGGATTTGGTAGATAATTAGTTCTTTTCTGATTTCTTTGTTCTTTTTCTGATTTCTTTTTCCTATTATTTGGGTGCTGTGCATCTTATATTTGTCATCAATTCATTCATTTAATAGTTCCTTTCCATCTCCCTCCTCTCTCCCTCTCCCTTTCCCTCTCTCCCTCCATCCCTCTCCTTCTACCTCTCCTCCTTCTCCCTCTCTGGATTTTTCTACTTCTAGGAAATTTCCTCAACATCTTTTTTTTCAAGCCTTCCACGGATCATTTTCATGCTTTTTAATGTCCAAGGACTTTCATTATATTCTGAATGTTTCTTTCTCTTTTCCTCCCAGTATCCTGTATCCTGTACCTACTTTGAAGATGCAATGTTTTTCTTTTTATGATAGATTTTTGTTGCTGGTTTTGCAGCATAAGATCTTTCTTTTAAATTTGTTTCTTTCTAGTGATTTATAGTCTTTGAAATTCAGATGTCTGTTGACACTTGCTTGCTGTTTATATTTAAGAGTGGGGCACTAAAAAGTGGATTGGGAATTCCAAGGCTGTGGGTGGATTATTCTTGGAGGCAGTGGGGTTCACCCTAGGACCATCTGGTTGGGCAATTTCCTTGAGGGCATCACTGATGTCAGGTCCTTAAGTCTGACCTCTTGGCATGGTCATAGTCCCCAGACAAGGCTTCTGGAGCCCCTACCTGGACAACATAGGCCTGGCTGCTTGATTGTTGGAGCCTGTTTGGGAAGAAGGTTGAGGAGTGGTTTGGGTCTCAGCTTACAAGTGAATAAATATTTACTTAAACCTCTTGTCTTCACTATGGTACTCTTGTACTAAATTGCTCCCAGTTCAGAGATCTCTGGCTTGGACCTCTCCAGGTTATAGGATGACAGTTTTTTCAGCCACAGTGGTGAGGGACAGGCATCTGGTTTTATGCACTGAGGAAGGAGAACTGAGATCCAGGCTTTGAGCCCTTTAGCCTCACCTCTACCCAATTCCCAGGCATAATTGCTGCCAGTCATTCCTGAGACTCTGGGGGCTTTGAGGGTCAACCCAGGCTGCATCTGATCTACTTCTGGCCAAGAGTCAGCTTTCTGAGTTCTGCTAAGTTTGTTACCACATATTTATCTGCTTTCTCACTTCCAACAGTCTGTGCAATTAGCCCTTCTCTGTCCTTTAAGAGTTCATGTACTTAAAAATTCATTTATGATTAAATAGAGGTAGTTTAGGGAAATTGTTTAGCGCAGAGACCTGGGAGTTCAGTGGATATGTGTTCTCCCTCCAGCCCTGTATCTTATTAGCTGTGGGAACCCCTGGAAAGTTGGTTATCTCAGTTTCCTGATCTACATAAACGGGTCAACTGATAGGGAAACCTGGAAATTAATATAATGACTGGGATTATATGAGGATTCAATGAGATGTACACAGTGCATAGCACAAACAGTCAGTAAATAATAAGTTTTATATCTCTATAGTGCAATAATAATTTTCTTGACAATTAATTATCAGTATGACATACAATCTTGAATAGAATGAAAGCATGGTAAATGATGATTTGTAAATGATGATTTGTCACACACACACACACATTCTATATTGTCTATTATGGGCTAATTTGAGGCATTACATAATTTAGGAATCCCTTTCTAAAACTGTTGAGCAAGGGAAGAGAGGAAAGGATCAGTCATCGGGATGCCACACAGCCTGATTCACAGAAGCAGGCCATACATATTAACTACTGCTGTTAGTCAAAGATGTTGGATATGCAACATCGGGCACCCTTCCTGGCACACTGGCAGTGATTCATATGTAGGTGAATCATGGTATGATTCATACAAAGCTGGCTCTGGATTACTTTATTTTTTAAAAATTTGGATCTGTTCTTTTTCCTTCTCCTCCCCAGAATCTGACCTGCTCTGTTTTACCACATTGGAGACTTTCAAAAGTTTTAAAGTACTTGTTAGAATACAGCATGAGCCCGAGGATTTCTTTTTCACAGAAAGCTATAGTTTCTATCTTTCTGTGCTGTAGGATAAGAAGCACAAGTCAGAATATAATCCATTTGGATTCTAATGCAGGTCAGTGATTGAGACTAAGAAGGTTTCTCCACTGAATATTTTGAAGGTCAAATGTAAATAATAGTTTCCGTGACTACTCCTTGGGGCAGAGGCAGATTTATTTCTGTAGAACTTTATATTCTCCAGTGATCTCCATTCCATGAAATGGGACCTGACAAAGAGGTCAGTAAATGGCAAAAACTTTCCCATGAGACTTGGTCTTTAATATTTATAATTTTGGATCACTTTTTGCTATTTTGGAGAGATTTTTTTTCCTTCCAGAACATTCCAATTTCTTAGCAGTAAATTTTTGCTCCTTCCAGATGTGCTATCATTTCAATGTTTGGATTCATTTTCCCAGCTTTGTTCCAAGTTCAGAATCACGTGTCAAGGTTAAGCCAATTGGTTTTGATCACTCTACACAGCCAGCAAAGTTTATGGCCTTGTTCATTCTTTCTTTTTTCTTATTATTTTTAAATAAAATTCTTAAATAATCTTTAAGGTTAGTTAATATTTTGGGGGAGGACTTTTTTTTATGAATTGACATAGATTGAAATATTGAAATCTGGTAAAGCCGGATTCAAATTTTTATCAAGTCTTGGGATAGGCATTTAAAAAATAATGAGGCTCAAGGAATAATTTAAAGAATAGGAAAGAAGTGACCTTGGTCATTATACCAATTAACTCTTGCTACAACAATGCTGCATAGCCACCCACTGTAGTACTCATTAGCTGATGACAGCATTTGTTTTTCTCTCTGTGTCTGCAGGTCATCTGATCTAAGCTGGGCTCAGCAAGACTTGGATGTAGCTCAGCAGAACTTGGGCTTAGGTCTGCTTCTTTGAGTTTTTCATTCTTCTGGAACCACTGAGCTACCCTTGGAAGCACATTTCCCATCAGAAGCACAAGAAAGCAAGCTCAACCACACCAGCATATTTCAGGCCTCTGTTCATGTCACATTTGTCTATTGGTCAAAGACAACAACATGGTGTTATGGTTGAGATCTGGAAAGTCCCCCGAAAGCGCCTGTGGGTTGAAAGTATGGTTCCCAGGACAGCAAGGTTCAGAGGTGGGGCTTTTTAAGGCAATGATTAGATCATGACAGCTGTAACTTCATCAGTGAAATTAATCCATTTGATGGATTAATAACTGGAATGAACTATTGGGTAGTAACTGTAGAGATATGGGGTGTGCTTGGAGGAAGTAGGTCATTGTGGGTGTGGCCTTGGGGACTATATCTATCCCTGGCCCCTTCCTGTCTTTCTCTCTTCCTGATCCCCAGCTGCCACATGCTGAGCAGCTTTCTTCCATCATGATGTGTCAGGCAGTTATAGACTGAATCCTCTGGAACCATACGCCAAAAAAAAAAAAAAAATCTTTTCTTCTCTAAATTGTTCTTGTTGGGTATTTTGGTCACTGCGATGAAAATCTGACACGAGAATGCTCATATATACTCATCAAACTGGTTACTTTGGATATATTCCCAGAAGTGGAATTGCTGGATCATATGGTAATTCTATTCTTAGTTTTTTGAGGAAATTCCATACTATTTTCCAAAATGGCTAATTTCCATGCTTACTAATAGCAAATAGGATTCCCTTCCCTCAACAATACTTGTTATTATTTTTCTTTTGATGATGGTCCTTTTAACATGTATGAAGTCATATCTCATTGGGGTTTCTATTTGTGTTTACTACAAATTGAATGAAAGGCTGACATGAGAATGTTGAGCTTTTTAAGAGATGTTGAGCATTTTTCCCCAGATATCTGTTAACATTTATATCTCACTTTTATTTTTTCTTCTTCTTTCTCCTCCTCCTCCTCCTCCTCCTCCTCCCCCCTCCTCCTCCTCCTCCTTCAGATTGAACCCAGAGCCACTCTACTATTGAGATACATCCCTAGCACTTTTTATTTTTTTTTATTTTGAGACAGGTTCTCACTAAGTTTCTGAGACTGGCCTCGGACTTGCAATCCTTCGGCTTCAGCCTGCCAAGTTGCTGGGATTACAGATGTGAATCACCATGCCAACCAACTCATACCTGTGTTTAGAAATGTCTGTTCATATCCTTTGCCCATTTTAAAATAGAAGTCTCTTGTTTTCTTGTATTGAGATCATTCATATTTTGCATATTAGCACCTTATTGATTGCAAATATTTTCTCCCAACCCATGGGTTGTCTTTTTACTGTGGCTTGCTGTGCAGAAGCTTTTGAGTTCAGTACAATCCATTTTTCTATTTGTTGTTGTCGTTGTCTGAGCTTTTGGGTCCTATCCAATAGCATTGCCCCTATGTTTTCTTCTAATAATTGCCCAGTTTCAGTCTTATATTTAAGTTTTTAATCCATAGTTAGTTGATTTTGCATATGCTGAGAGGTAAGAGCTCAATTTTATTTTTCTTCACATGGATATCTAGTTTTACCAACATCATTTATTGAAGAGACTCTCCTTTTGCCCACACGTGTGTCTGTGGTCTTTTTGTTGAAAATCAATTGACCATAAATACTTTGTTTTATTTCTGGGCTTTCTATTCTGTTCCACCGGCCTATCTTGTTTTTATGTGAATAGCATGCTGTTTTTATTATTATAGCTTTGTAATGTATTTTGAAAGCAGAGAGTGTGAGATGCCTCTAACTTTGTTCTTGCCACTCGAGTGTCTTTGCTATGTGCAGTCTTTTTTTGGTTTCCATACAAATTTTAGGATTTTTTTATTTCTATGAAAAAATAACTTTGATATTTTGGTAAGAATTATATTGACCCTATAGATCATTTGGGATAGTATGGGCAGCTTGACAACAGTAATTCTCCCCAGTCATGAACATAGATTTTCTTTCCATTTATTTGCATTGTATTCAGTTAGTTTCACCAATGTTTTATAGTTTTCAGTATACAGATTTTTCACCTCCTTGGTGTAATTTACTCCTAAATATTTATGTTATCTTTTGATGCTATTGTAAATGGAGTCATTTTGGAATTTCTTTTGCAGATGGTTCATTGTTAGCATATAGGGATGCTATTGACTTTTGTATATTGGTTTTTGTAACCTGAAACCTTACTGAATTTGGAATATGGTGCATCTTCCAAAGATTCAAGAGCTGTAACGTTGATCATCAGTGTGATACTGTTGAGAGGTGTTGCAATATTTAAGAGGTAGGGTCTATTGGTGGGGTAATTAGGACATGGAAACTGTGCTCTCAGAAATGAATAATGGATTTCTCATAGGACTGTGGTTAGTTCCTACGAGAGAGACAGTTGTTATTGAAAAAGTAAGCCTGGTCCTTGAATTTCTCTGGCTTGCTGTCTCACCATGTTCTCTCTTTCCCTTGCAGATATTACTACTATGATGCTGTGGGTCATACTGTGATGTAGTCAGAAGGCTCTCATTGGTGGCAGAAAAGATGTGGCTGCTTGATCTTGAACATTCACCCTACAAAACTATGAGCTAAATAAACTTTTTTTGTTTATAAAATATCCAATCTCAGGTATTTTGTTAGCAACAGAGAATGAATTGAGACATAGCTCAAATTTTGTGGGGAGAGTGAAGTCATCAGGATTTTCTATATATAAAACCATGTCATCAGCAAACAGAAACACTTCACTTTTACCTTCTTTATGGATGCCTTTAATTTCTTTTTATTGTGTAATTTCTCTAGCTAGGAGTTCTAGTACTATGTTAAATAATGGAAGTGGTGAGAGTACATTCTTGTCTTATAGGAGAATTTTCATCTTTAAGTGATGTATTGGGTTGAGGTACATCCCTTCTAATATTTTGCTACTTTTTTTGAGCATTTTTGCATCCATGTTCATTAGAGATACTGGCTCACCAGTTTTCTTATAAGTCCTCGTCTGGCTTTGATATCAGGGTGATGTCCCTGGTATCAAATACTTCTAAATTCATTTTTAAGTGATTTTTGGGGGAAAGTTTTGAGAAGGATTAGTATTAGTTCTTTTAAAAATGTTTGGTAGAATTTAGCAGTAAAAGCATCAGGTCCTAGGCTTTGCTTTGATAAGAGTCCTTTTATTATGGATTCAATCTCTACTTGTTATTGGTCTGTTCATATTTCTTATTTCTTCTTGATTCATTCCTGGTAAATTTCAATTTCTAGGATTTATCCATTTCCTCTAAGTTTTCAATTTATTGGTACGTATAGAAGTATGGTTGGAGGATCAATTGTGACATCTGTCTGAAGTTGAGTTTTCCCACCTGTTAAATTAGGAGATAAATCGAAAAATAGTCACTTTTCATTAGATTGTTGTAAGAATAAGTGAGATTATGCATGTAAATTATTTAGTGTAGTTCCTGGCGCCGTGAGAACAGAATCTATGCATGTTAACTATTTGTAGAGAAATGGATTTCAGGAATGGTCTGCAAGGTGGCATGACTTAGCACACAGTACCAGCTGAGTGGAGATGGGGTAGGAAGAAATGAGGAGTTTTTGACCCCAGTATGGAGTGATGTCGATCCTTTTACATGTAGGGATTAAACAATCCATTAAACCATCTCTTATTGTCCTAAAGGCCAGTTCACATGACCAGTGGTGAAGCACTTGGAAACAGATCAGCAAAATGTCAGACTATTTCAGAGCGTAGAGATAATCTATGGACTTTCGTAAAAGCCTCAAGAAGACAAGCTCCAGGCAAGCAGGACAGGCTCCTAAAAGTGCCATCAACAGAGTGGATACATTTTTTGGCACAGGAGATCCTTACTCCCAACCCTCTGAGACTCCAGGAGTCAAACAGTTGGGTCTTGCTTAATTTCAGAGCCCAGATACTCTGCAGCCTCTACTTGAGCACCTGATGAACATTGTTTGCCCGCGGAAGCCAGAGGCACCAATTCCAGCACTTCTTGCCTGAACCCTAAGGACTTTGCCAATACCAGACTGGCTACAGGTTCCCAGAGTCCTCTGAGAATGACCCATGGATCCTGTGTGGAGGAGCCCTTGTGGGTGGGTCTTATCTACACTTCATGTCCCCACACCCTTGACCATCCTGGCAGGTCCAAGGGAAAACTCAATCTTGGCCACCTGCCTTACATTTTCTGTCCTTGAACTGAGAGGCCTGGCCCTTGGGGAGCTGAGTCAGGTCAGTCCACCAGAGAGGCCGTCAGCACACCGGCTGCTCAGTCCACAGACCCGCTGTGGCCTCCGGCCCTTCTCCAGCCTTGAGTTGACTTTTCCTTTTTACTCTGTGGGACATGATAGTATTTATGTAACAATTATGTATTGCTTTTGGCTTCAGCTCTCCACCCAAAGAAACCCAATATAATGGAGATTTTAATAACCCAGTAAACGATCCATCTCACAGGCACACAATGAGGCTGAATGGAGATGATACAGCCAAGGTCACCAGCCCAGTGCCTAGACAAAGGAGGTCCTCAGTGTGCTCCTTCCTGTCTCTTGGATGTGTATTCAGGGGACACATTTGTCACTGTAGAGGCCAGTCTGCTCTGGAATATTGTCCTGCTGCTTCAGGATCCTGTGGCTCATTACATTTACATACCTAACACAATTTCTAGGCATGATATATAGTGAACAGCAATGAAATTTCTGGGAGATTTATCACATTCCCTAGTTCTATAGATTGGGGGTAATTTTTTTCATAAATCTTCACTGTTGTTGAACAATTTAATATGCCATTGTCTGGGCAATAGAATTTTCCTCAATTAGATTTTAAAACTAATCTGGGAAGGAACTTTGCCCCTTCCTCTCCAATAATATTAGGTAAAGCCATAAGTCCTGACCAAGAACAAATCTTGCTGATACCTCCTGGGCATCTCAAACTGGATTCTCTTTTGCAGCAGTACTACTTCCTGCCTTCTGCTCCAGGATTGCGTCTTACTGAGGTGGCTGAAGCTCTTGGTGGCGCGGAGGAGCCCACAGCCACGGTGAGTCCAGGTACGAGTTCTCCAGAGAGGACATTGATCTTAGGAAAATGAATCACTGATGTGGGATCTGGCCCGTAGCCATGTAAGCTCAAAAATTCAATTTCTTAAGTCCCAGAAGTTATTGGATGCTTAAATAAACACAACCAGTGTGGGATCTGAGAACAAACTGGAAAGAAAATTTACTAATTTCAAGCAGCCCGGAGGTTCACAACAGCCAGAGGAGCACATTTTCTCCCTGGAGGCGTTGCTTCTTGGGAAGCAAGGCATCCCACAGTGGCTTGGTAAACAGGAACCCAGAGAACACTGGGCTCCAATGTGCAATGGGTAGCCCTAATGGCTTCAGGCATCCCAGGGCCAAGGGTGGGCAGGCCCCGCCACCAACCTGACTGTATTCTTTTTTTTTTTTTTTTTTAAAGAGAGAGTGAGAGAGGGGAGAGAGAGAGAGAGAGAGAGAATTTTTAATATTTATTTTTTAGTTCTCGGCGGACACAACATCTTTGTTGGTATGTGGTGCTGAGGATCGAACCCCGGGCCGAACGCATGCCAGGCGAGCGCGCTACCGCTTGAGCCACATCCCCAGCCCAACCTGACTGTATTCTGACTCTACTTCTTCAGACTTCTCTCAGAGATCAGCCTTCATTGAGGGGGAAGAGTTGACTTCATGGCAGGCCTGGGGCTTGGCTTGGGGCTTGGCCTGGGGCCTCTGCACACCTTCAGAGTCCATCAGATTCCACCAGATTCCATGGCTTTGCTCTCAGGACATCCTTAATTTCTTCCTTTCCACCCTTGGGGGGGCAAGGACTCTTCTAGGCACCCCTATGTGGGTAGAAACTTGACTCTGACTAGGCTTCAGGGTGGACATGAGTTCCAGTGGACTCAGATGGTCGATCTGGTGACAGGCTGGGTGTCGGGGGCTGTTCTGAGCCCCGTCATGATGACAGTCCCTGTTTATGGACTGCCATCCTCGCCTCAGGATCACCAATTTATTTAATCCTTAACAATAATCCCACGAGGAAAGTACTATTCAACTTCGCAAATGGCTACAGGGTGAATTGGATCAATTTACTTGTTTGGTTTAATTTGTTCATGTTAATGGATGGGAGTGTTCCTTCTGTCTTTACAACAGCACTTAAGAACATCCCACATCCCCCTCCACTTCCCATAGCTGTTCAGTGGAACCCCAGGATAAAGAGAGCAGAGAGGGAGGGTTGGGGGAAAATGTAATATATTCTTTAATAAGGGAAATTCTTATGAACACCTCCTTCCGTTGTGGTTTCTTATTCACAAAACTAGTCCATGTATGAGAATCTTCATTTTAAAGGACACATTCTCATGACCCTGTCTCCCTCATCCCTTTCCCTCAAAGTCTCCTTTTCTTGTGTTTTAATCTCCAGCTGGGATGCAGAGACAAGGGAAGAATATGCCATAAAATCTTGTTCTGGATATATCATGAATACTGGCCATCAAAAACAAAATACTTAAAACAATCCAATGATTGATGGATCACCCATTTGTTAGATTGCCACTCAGTGTCTTGGACAAACCTGCCATTTGGCTTGGCGTTTTGGCTATCTTGACATAAAAGGACCTGGACTTATTTTCCAGATGAGGAAGCCGAGGCTGGAGAAGCCAAGGGAGTTGCCCGAGGTCACAATAACAAGTATTAGATGCACAATTTTAAAAAGTTCTGTCTGAAATTGAGATAAGGTCTTTGTGTCATTCAGCAGGATAAAGGCATAAGAGAGAAGACAGGGTAAGATCAGGATGGCCCCTGGTGTATCTAAAGAACCTAGAACTCAAACATCTTGAGAGGCCAGGAAAAAAGATAAGTAAGTGAGAGTAAAGGAATTAGAAAAATCTAATGTACTTTAAGAGCAAAGTGTTATGTTGTGTGGCTCCTGTCCCTTGGCCTGAGTGACAGAGATATAGTGGGAACAGGTGGGAATCACAGTGAACCAGACCGGGAGCTGCCATCAGTTTTGTTGATCCTCTGATTTTTCAAAAAGAGGTAGAAATTCTGATTTTTAACATCAAGTATCCTGAGTTTTCAGTGTAATTTCAAATTACCTATAGACACCACAGAGACCTATGTAGGCAAATACTGGATCTGGTCTGTACATTTGCAGTCTTGACGGTTGTTTGTCATGGGACCATCACCAAATCCCAAGTTGAGTCAATAGTACAGGTGTCATGCCATGCTGCGGGGAACTGAGAATTTTGATTATGATGAGGAGTGGATGAGGAGGTCAAGAAATGTTACAAGGAAAACGTTTTACCAATGAAAGGAAATCAAACGGGGCATGGTAATATGTACCTAGAATCGCAACAACGGGGGAGCCTGAGGCAGGAGGATCACAAGTTCAAGGCCAGCATAGCAAGACCCTTAGCAACTTAGTGAGACCCTGTCTCAAAAAAATAAAAAAAAGGGCTGGGTATGCAGCCAGCTCAGTGGTAAAGCACCCCTAGACTCAATCCCCAGTTCCAAAAAGAAAAAGGAGAAGAGGGAAAAAAATAAGGAGAAGAGAGAAAAAGAAAGAAAAAAAGAAATGAATTTCAAATATATCACCTAGTTCTCTGAGTAAATAATTTAGAGGGCAGACGTTGGAACCTGAAAAATCCGGTGCTAAGTCCCAGTTCTTTTGCTTAACTTCTGTGTATTCCCTAGCAAAGTAACTAACCTTTCCTCACATTTGAATTTTTGTTGCAATTTCAATGAAATAAGACATTAAATGTAGGAGAAGTGCCAGATGGGAGGTTCTCAAGACATGGGACTTGTTAAAATAGCAATAATGAGAATTATCATTATGATAATAATGATAGCTATTATTATCAGTACATACATTCATAAGCCCCAGGGAAGCTCTAATGGGAACTCAGCTTCTAAAAGTTCTTGTCCTAGATGATTTTATCTATGAGGATGATGAGACACTTTGGCGTTACTTTCTCATCTCATTATACTTGATTTTGGAAGTCACAAAGCCTAGCCTACCCCCCCCCACCCCCCTTTTTAAGTTCTGTCTCCATAGCATCATTCATGAAACTCGAGTAATCTATTCAAACCTAAACTCAGTGAAAACTTAGACATTTATACTGCTTAATGCATCTCTGAAGCTTCTATTCACTGGCTTTTAAGGGAGACTGTGCCTTGGGAGGATTCTCCCAGAATTCAGCCCCTTTCTCATGCACAGGATTCCTTAATTCTCCATCCCTTCCACACTGCCCATCTTTCATTGTGCTCTTCAGTTTAGTCCAATCTGAAATTGCTGCAGGTGATAAGAAAAGTGACCATCTTTGAGGCTTTCCTCCCAGGACCTGCACACCCATGTGCACACTTTCTTCCAATCCCATATTAAGGTTAGAGCTAAAGAGCTAGTTCCAAGTGCTGGGTAAGGATGTGAGTGTGTGAAACCAGGATTCGTGTGTTTAGAAAAGAGGGAGAAAGTCTCACTCATTTAGCCCCAGGTGGCCTGAGGTCATCCCAAGGGTAAGAAAGCAGACCTGCCACACTATATATCAGCACCCAGGAACACCCAGCTTGGGGGTTTCTGGGACACCTGAAGACAAGTGTCCTGAACCCTCATCTTATTCTCGACTCCCTCCCCACCTTCCAGAACCAATTCCCCTCACCAATTCCCAACTTTTCCATTTTGCATCCTGATTCTAGTCCAAACTCAGATCTGGCTGATCCTGATGAGCTTTTGGCCCTTGTAACAGAGCTAGACACAGCCGACCAGCTACCAGAACACCAATTATCACACTGTAAGTCAGAGGCAGGACATTATCATTCAGGAACCAATTGTACTGAGACAGCTGGCTGCAACCCACAGAGGCAAGCAGAACTATTAATTTATTTACTTTTTTAAAAATGTGGTGCTGGGGATTGAACCCAGTGCCTCATGCATGCTAGGCAAGAATTCTACCACTGAGCCTCTTAAGAATCCTCCTGGGCATTGAAGAGCAGCCTTTGTGCCTGTGGAGGGAGGTTGGCACAGGGGTGGCAGTGCCCTCCTCACCCAGCAGAAAAACCCAGCGAGGAGACCTTCTAGTCTGCCATAAAGTTTCTATCCCCTATAATGAATAGAGAACTAAGAATCTGGAGGTTTGACTTTTAATTCCCACCGTTTTCTCTATTGTCTGCATGAATTTGAGCATTTATATATATAATTTAATAATTTTTATATATGTATATATGTATATAAATTAAATATTTTTTTTAAAATTGTAGGTGAACACAATATATTTTATTTGAATGTGGTGCTGAGGATTGAACCCGGTGCCTCATCCATGCTAGGTAAGCTCTCTACCACTGAGCCACAACCCCAGCCCATGAATTTGAGCTTTTTGTATTGCTTCGCTGGATCTCAGTTTCATGGGTGACATATATTGAATCTTGGAGCACAGACTGACCTAAACCTGTCAATTGTAGCAGGAACCATCAAGTGAATTTTAAGTATTGGATGCTTCGTTTGGACATTTTCCAATACTGTCTGATCTGTGGAAGAACCAACTTCCTCCTTGGATTGGGTAAATAAAATGGCGGCCATGTCCCACCTCAGATCCAAGGAAACACATGACAAGCCAAAAATATTTCTATTATGTATTATCCTGGTCCAGGATTCTAGAAGAGATGGATATTTGTTCATTCTTCTATTCAAATAGCCAACAATCCTTTAAAGCACACTTTGTTCTGGGCTCTGAGCTTGGATCCACGGACATAAAAGTAGACAAGACAGGGATCTTGACTCCAGGTGTCAGGAAATGCTGGTGGGAAGTGATGAGCAGGATGAGTGTGTTTAAAATGGTTTAAGCTCTCTCCCTCCCTGAGTGATGGCCTCAGTGAGTTCCTGCAGTAAAGGAATAATTCCCAACAGCATTGCTGAGGAAGATCAGTACCATCAAACCAAAGGTCAACTGCTTCCAGCATTGCCCAGGGGATGGGGGGAGACACAGGGAGGATCAGGACAGGTGGGGAGTAATAAACATTGTATCAGTCAGGTAGTGCCACAAGAATGCTTCTTAACAAACATCCCCGATTTCCAGTGGCTTACAACAACAAACATTTTGTTTTTCTCATCTGTAGGCTGGGTGTTGGCTGGAGTGGCTCTACTTCAGGCTAAGTTTAGATCTATGATAGATGACTTTTCATCCTTTCTGGACCAGGGGCTCTGGAGCTTGTCTTTCCATAACAGTGGGCAGAAGAGTAAACTGGATAAAGAATATTTTAAGTCTTCCTGCCATTCTCAGTAATATTCCATTGGACACAGCAAGTCATATGGAGAAAGAGAAGGAAGAATAAGCAAGTAGGAATCCGTGAGGGGCATGTTGGGCGGTGGGGTGGGGTTCAAGGAAAGGTGCTGTAATTTCCAAATCAGGACAGTTTTTTTCCCATGAGGATTACAACATTGGAGGCCAGCTAGCTACAGTCCCTTCCTCCCCAGAATCTCAGTAACTCCAGCTCTTCCTCACTTCTCTCCTGACCCCTTCTTGTGATTGACGGATGGAGAATATCTGGAAGAATAGATAACATCCCAGCCTCAGTGTGGAAGCTCTCAAAGTGTTTTATACATTCCTGCTCAGATCCAGGTAGAAAAGCTGAACTCCTGGGGATCAGCCTGCATGCCCAAATACTTGAGTGAAGTCTTGAGACCTGTGACTCCCCAATACTGACCAACAGCACGGGGGACCCAAGAGATCAGACCACTCAGGGGTGAAAGGTAGGGGAGTTTGGTTCTCCATTCTGAGTCCAAGTTCAAAGCAGTCAACTTCTCATTACCCTTCAGTATGGGAAGTGTGGCTTCCAAGGGTGTCTCTGAAGCCATCCTTCCGCCCCAGCTCTGATCTGAGCCTCCAGAGCCCAGGGTTCCTCTGGGAGGACAGCCTGGACTGTCACATCTCATTAGGTGCTGCGTCTTTGGCTGCTCTAGAGTTCAAAGATAAAACTTTTTTATTCCAACTGGTGATTTTCCTCTCTTGGCCAGGGCCGAAGCTTCTGTTTCTATAAGCAGAGCCCTGGTTGCTAGGTGACACCCTCACTCCTGGTCCCAGAGGCAACCGAGGCAGAAATGAACTAGAGATCTGAAGCTTCTACTTTAAAGAAAAAATATGCAACCCAAAAGAGAAACTATGACCTTACGTTAATTGGAGGGTTATATAATGATCTGACATGCTTCTAATGTCCTCCCCACCACTCTGCCAAGACCAGTGGGGTATGTTTAAATATATTTTTTAAATAGGAAAAAAATAGGAAATTGAACTGATAAATATACTTGGCTCTTTTGATTGGGAGAGGAAACTTCTAATTACACAGCTTTTCTAAGCTCTCTCAATCAGATCTACACCTTCATTAGCCTCTGAGTCATTAGTGGAACTTATTAAAACAATTAGATCTGCAGAGAACTGCGGCCATCAGCGTTTCTGACAGCTGCATTGGGGATTTAAACTTTTCATTAAAATTGGATGAAAGCTTTGCGAATCAATAAGAAACAGATGAACATTTCAAATGAAAAATGAGCAAAGAACGAGAATAGATGATTCACAAAAGAGACACAAATGGCCAATAAACAAATGAAAAAAATTTCCAAATGCACGAACCACTGAAGACATACATTAAAACAATAATGAGAAAACATTTTTAATCTGTCAAATGGCAAATGTTTTTAAAATAATGCACAGATTGGGCAAACGTACAGTGAATCTGCTATTTCAATAAACTTGGTTGGTATGCAGTTAGGGAAGGTCTTTTAGAAACCAATTTTGCCACATACTGAGAGTCTTAATATAAATACACCTTTTGGCTGAGCCATGTGGTGCCCTTATTTACAGAGTTGTTTACATAGCATTATTGAAAAAGAGAGAAATCTGAAAAAATTAACACTGGGATATTAGCTAAATTAAAAAAAATCATTTATTACATGCGAAATTATTCTCAAGATTGTAAAAAGAACAAATCAGGTCATAAAATTGCATACCCATGTGAGTCCACTTCTGTGAAATGAAAGGGGAGGTAATATATACCTGTATATAATACTATAAACTGGGGGTTCCCAAACTTTCTCAGTTCATGAAAGCTTCAGGATCTTGGTGATTCTCTGATGGAGTCCCTAGCACAACCCCATTTCCCCACACACCAAATAAAAACCTGATCATTTCATTTATTAAGTATTTGGGTCCAGACAGTAGTTTAATCTGTGTCCAATAGATATTTCTGTACTTGCACTGAATCTTTCAAATGCCCCACAAAGATTATTGCCATGTCATGGGGTCCTCCATACTGAACTTAGAACTGCAGGTATAAACAAAAATGTACGAGGATGAAACAAGAAGGCTCTGGAAACCAGGCTGCCTGTGTTAGGATATGGGCTCTTTCATTTGCTAATGATGATCTTGTACAAATTTCTTTTCTTTCCAGTGCCTCAGTGTTCCCATCTAATAAATGGAACTATTGAGCACCGACCTCTTTGGATTCTTGTGAGACGTCTACATGCTGGTGCCTGATTCATAGCAAGGGTCAGCTCACTCTCACAGGAGACCAAAGGTGACTTCTGTTTTTTTACCTTATGCTTTTTTTTGCATTTTCCAAATGTTATAATAAGCACATATTACGAACTGGGGTTGTGGCTCAGTGGCAGAGAGCTTGCCTAGCACGTGGGAGGCCCTGGGTTCGATCCTAAGTGCTACATAAAGATACATAAATAAAATAAAGATATTGTGTCCATCTACAGCTAAAAATAAATATTTTAAAAAACACATATTACTTTCATTATAAATAATATTTCAGTTTTAAATCAGAGAAAAGGAGTATCATAGCTCTGTGTACTGAGTGCTGCTGAGAGATGGGCCAAGGCAAAGGCCAGCCAAGTGCCCTGTTCCTGAAAACGGAGGTGGGTAGGAGGAGGAAGGCAGCTAGGGCAAGAGCATCCTTACTCAGCTGTGGTCAACTCCTGGGTACATGGCTTGGAGCCTTCAATAAAGATATAATCTACTAATTAAGCTAATTGTCTGAAAGGTAGTTTTTGTATAGTCATCAAAAAGAGGCATAAAATAATGAGCATGAAAATAAAGAGATCTTTCATTTTCTCATTCATGCCTTAGTCATCATTTCAAGTACCTGCTTGGTGGGTGCAATTACAGGCTATTGCTACAGAACTGAAGCTGGTTTTCCAGGGGACACTGGGGTCACATCTCTATATTCTGCCAGAAACCTGGCCCAATTCTGTTTGGAAATCTGGAGTTAGGAATGCTTCTCTCCTAGCACAGATTTACCTGGATGCCCTTCCACCACTTACAGGGGGACATTTCACAATACCAAGAGACAGAGACCTGGGAGAGACCACCAACAGGTGGCAATAGAGAAAGAGGCAGAATGGGCACTTCAATTGTCCCAGACCCCTTGACAAAACCATCTCCAGGGAGATGTTAAGTGTTTGCTTGTATCTCCTGGGAGACCCCTACCATTGCAAGGCACAAGGTCAACCTTCCTCCCCTTAGACATCTTTGTTGAAGGGCTGACCTTTTGCAGCCTACTTGGCCTGCAGCAGAGAGAAACTGGAAAGAACCAGGGAATTAACATCTCCCTAGGCCAGCTTTTAGGCAAGACTGGCAGATGTGAATAGTCCAGCTCCATCCCACCTGGGACCCTATTCTCCAGAGTTTCCTCTGAAGTTACCCACTGCAAGATGGTTTAATAATGCACATTTACTGATTTCCTTCCCTGGACCAAATATCCTTCTCCTTCACTTACCCATGTTCTTCCTTCCACCTTCCAAATAAATGACTTGCACTTAAATTCTAGTCTCAGGGGCAGCTTTGGAGGGGACCTCAATCTAAGAGTCCTTGTATAAATCTTTCTGGGAGCAATTCTGCCCATAAACCATTACACATTTGACCATGTGATTGATTGGTCCAAGCCCTCTGAGTCCTTGCTTACCACTCAGTCTTCTCAACTTGGCATGTTTCACATCCTTGGAGATGGCTTTGGAACTTCTGTGAGCAGAGAAATAGATGATTCTGGGATCCCTCTGTCTTGCACCAACTCCAGCAGTTTCTGCTTGAATCTGATCTATTTTGCATATGGCTTTAATTTGAAGAAAATCTTCTGCCACTCTTGCTGGAAAAGGTGACAATCATTGAGCCCACAGCTCCCTCTCAAGTGGGAACCTGGTCTTCCTGAGCTGAGATGCTCAGGATTCTGGGCTCACCAGCCTTCACCATGGCTCCCACATACAGGGCCTCCTGGAAGCTGTCTGCCTGCCTTGTCCCTTGGCCATCACAACAACTGCCCTCCTGATGGCTGCTTGAGCGAGGGATATATGTGGTCCATCATCAAATATATCCCCTCACAAGAATCCAGAAAAAAATTCTCTCCTTTGTTGGATTTCCAGTCTATACTTCTGTTTACATGTATTTCTTCCTAGGGTCCTCTGAATCTAGTTAAATGGACTGTTGCAGCTTCCTGATTTGCCAGGACTCTTTCCTTCCTTGGAACCTGTGGTATGCAAAAAAACCGCTTCCCCAAAAGATGTCCACACCCTAGTTCCAGGAACCTATGCAGCTTTACACTGCAAAGGAGACTTTGTAGATATGATTAAATCAGGAACTTGAGGTGGGAGAGCACCTTAGATCTTCCAGGTGGACCCAAGGTATCTACA
Source organism: Ictidomys tridecemlineatus (assembly GCF_052094955.1). NCBI lineage: Eukaryota > Metazoa > Chordata > Mammalia > Rodentia > Sciuridae > Ictidomys > Ictidomys tridecemlineatus. Next base: position 20,354,780 of record NC_135478.1, read on the forward strand.
AGGGTCCTTATAAATGAAAGAGGAGGCCAGAGGATTAGATACAGCCATCTGTTAGATGCAATGTGAGTTAGAGTTGATCATCTATTGCTGGCTGTGAAGATGGAAGGGGGACATGAACCAAACAATGAGGGAAGTCTCTAGGGACTGGAAAGGGCAAGAAAATGGGGTTCTAGAATTTCCATAAAGGAAGACAGCTCTGTTGACATACTGATTTGAGCCCAGTGGGACTCATTTCAGAATTCAGGCTTCCAGAACAATAAGATAGTACATTTGTGCTGTTTTAAGTCACTAGGTTTATAGAAATTTTTCATGGCACCATTAGAAATTAATACAGTGTGTGCTTTATGCTGTTCCCTCTGCCTGTACCCACTCCTTCCCTTTTCTACTTTCATATCCATAAATCTCTCTAATCTTCAATGGAACTGCACTAATTCCTGCCTCCCTCCCCAGCTGTCATCTACCCTTGGACAGTTTCAACTCAACCTCCACCTCCCCCAGCCTCGGACCCAGCCCTGCTCTTCTGCCCATCAAAAAATGCCCTCAACAGTGACAAGTTATTTATTTTTTTGTTTTTTACTTTAACACAACTGGTGCATACTGACATTTGCAATCATTTTACTAAAAACAAAGGGAGAAGGAAATGACTTCCAATAACACAAAACTCGAGAAAAATTTATGATGTTTTCAGGTAAAGTTTTTTGATCCTAAAAATCCAATAGCAGCAGCAAAATGCTATATTGGTGTCCAGGGATTTCCTGCTTGGAGTAATCCTGAGACACTGTCTGATCTTCCTGCCTTCCTCCTCTCTGCCTGGCTCTGTCCACAGCTTCCAGATTGTATCTCATTTGGGAGGTATTTGATGGCTTCTGAGGCCTTGCCCATTTCTGGGCTCACATCTCCTACATCCCTTGGTTCACTCAATCCCAATGGGAAAGTCTCAACAAGACAGGAGCCTTTGGGAGGACTATCCTTAAGGCTCACAATAGCAAATGGGGCTCTATAATTAATTCATCATCCAAACTGAGATATTTTCAAGAGTGAAAGGGGTTATAAATAGTTGTGTTTGGGAAATGGGACTAACTCTACTTTTCCTGGACAAACCAGGAAGTTTGTTCACCCTGGCAATGGGTGATCTGACTCTTCCTGGGTAGGGGTTGTTTGAGGACTATTCGTCACCTTTGTGAGGCAGATCAGAAGTATCTGAGGGGGCTAGTATTTTTTTATTTGGGGAATTCCAGATCCCCTTCACTCAGGAAGACTCCAGAGATAGGCAGCCTTCTCTGGATGCAGTAGAAAAGGCTTTCGGGAAGAGAGGAGTGTAGTCAGGCATGAAGCGAATGTACACTTGTACCAGGCAAGGTCAGGCTGGGGCCCCTGGTCTCCCGAGTGATGGCTATTTAAGCAGTTGCTTTATTTTTTTGCTAAGAAACCCAGGGGATTGTAGTGCATGAAGTGATAACTCAGGGTGGAGTTTCCATCTTCAACCTCACCCTTGTACCTGGGTCCCTGATGATAAGCATGCTTCTTATCACAGATTTATTATTATTGTCTTCCAAGCCAATGATGACAGCTATTTATAGGTGGTAGCTGATCTGAGGGTTGATTTTGCTTTGAAAGAGCCAAAGTCCCTGCCGTCTGTACATGGACAGTCTTCATCCATAATGCATGAGGCTGGAGACCCATAACAAAGACTGTGTTCATTCACCGGGCTGTGGAAGTTGATTATTTACTCAGGGAAAAATGAGGAACATTTTCTTCTGTAAGAATCAGCATTCATCATCACCCTGTTTCTGTCACTGACCTGAGCTTTTTAATTCCTAGGCAATTTTATGCCTTTCAAATGCTTCATGATTAAAATCAAATCAAACTCAACTCATCCTATCAATCAGGAACAGTCTATGCCCGAGGATTCCAAGGATGGGGCTTGCTGCGCGGTGGGGAGGACACTGGTGAGGAGATGAGAAGACCCAGGCCTGTCCCCAATTTTCAGCTCCTTGACAACTCTGGAATTTCGGATTTGGCTGTTTGCTTTTTAATTGATATAAGACATTTGAATGAGATTATAATAATCAAGTCTTTGGTTTATCATTTGTGTCCAATACAACAGCATCAAATATACTTACCGAGACTCAGATATACATAAAATTTACTTTTCTGCATACACACATGCACATTTGACCATACTTTGCTTTAGAATAATTTTCCTATAAGAGCAGAAAACACATTGACCAATTAAAGGTGATTCTGCCTCTTCTTATTTGAACGTCTCTTTTGTGTAAATCCCAGTTCATTCTAAGCTCCGCTTCCTCTCTGGAATAGTGCTGCTGACTTCTCAAGGAGCCTCCTTACCACTGTTGCTTTCCAAGGCACTTCTCAGTGCAAGAGAAAGCACATGACTTCTCATGGCCTTGCAGGAAGGGGGCCTGAGCTTTGCATGTTGTCCTTCAGCCCTGCTAGTCTTCTCTGAGCTGTTCCCCACCCCTGCCCTGGTGGCTGCTTTCCCTGCACTGGTGTCTAATAACTAAGCGATCGAAGTTTCTTCCTGGGCAGGGCTTCATGCTAATGCTATAATACTTGTCATTGCTCCGCCATGAGCTTCCTGTTGAAGCTCCAGGCTTCTCTGCACCTGCATGTCTTCTCTAGTGACACTTGTGGCTGGAGGCTGCCTGAGGGCACCATTCCAGACCTACCTGCTTGGACGGCTCCCTCCTCCAGTGCTGGCACTCCAAGTTGGGTCTGAGATCTTGTGTTCCTGTGGTGTTGCATTCCTGCAGTCCTGGGCCTCTTCCTAGAGCACCTGGTATTGTCTAAACCTCCACCCTATCACCTCTCAATCTACAGAGCCCCTGCCCCAGCTCCACAAGCAACTCCTGACACTGGACATTAGGTTTAGAGTGAAACTTAGTGTAATAACCTCCACTTTGCTTTGATATAGAAGCATTTGGTCCAAAGAGTTCAGGCATCCTAGGCCCAGGGCCCCTTTTTAAAAAGGAAATATAATCAATCACAGGTGAGGAGGTGGGCAAAGGCGAGACAGATACACAGATACAACTTTTCAGATTTTGACTCCTGACCTGCAGGTACAAAGGTGATCAGGATGACATAGGAGGAACGATATGGAGATAGGACAGAGTATAACACATGCAGCCACAAGGGCCATCGTTCCTGATCTGCCTTTGTGACCTCCCAGTGAGCTGCCGCAGGCCCAAGGTCAGAGAGATGTCTTTGTGACTTCCAGCCACAAGACCATTGCCAGCATGCTAGAAAGCCCCGCCAGTCTCCACTCCCCAGAGCTTCCTTTCCTACTTTCCCCCCTTCTAAAAAGTCTCTGCTTGGCCTATAAGGAACATTTCAAACTAAACGTGGAAATTAAACAATATAAATTCAACACTAGACAAAAGGTTAAATAAAAAAAATTAAAAGAGAAATTAGAAAATATTTGAGATGAGTAGAAATGCACATTATATCGAAACTCATGGCATGCAGTAAAAATAGCCCTTAAAGGGAAATTTATAGCTGTAAATGCTTATATTGCAAAAGCAGAGATCTCAAATCAATAGTTTAAACTTTCACCTTAATAAACTAGGGAAAAAAAATCAAACTTAATCAAAAAAAAAAAAAAAGCAGAAAGAAGGAAACAAAAAGATAAGAGGGGAAATAAATGAAATAGAGGATAGAAAGACAACAGAGAAAAACCAATGAAACAGAAAGTTTGTTCTTTAAAAAGAATAAGGTTGATCCATCTTTACTTAGAATCATCAAGAAAAATAAGACTGGGCTGGGGATGTGGCTCAAGCGGTAGCGCGCTCACCTGGCATGCATGCGGCCCGGGTTCGATCCTCAGCACCACATACCAACAAAGATGTTGTGTCCGCCGAGAACTAATAAATATTAAAACATTCTCTCTCTCTCTCTCTCTCTCTCCTCTCTCACTCTCTCTTTAAACAAAAAAAAAAAAGAAAAAAAAGAAAATTAAGCCTGAAGGAATAGACATTACTACTGACCCTACAGAAAATAATTATAAGAAAATATTATGGACAATAAATTAGACAACTGAGGAAATTTGCAGAAGTTAATAAGCAAATCCTAAATTCAATGGAAATTAAAGCAAATTAGAATAGTGAAAGAAATATTAAAAGGAATAAAATTAGAGAAGTCACATACACTTCCTGATTTCAAAACTACTCCCAAGCTATAATAATAGAATAAGAGAGTGGGGTATGGGCATGAGGATAGATATATGTATCAATGACTTTGAGAGTCCAGAAATAAATTCTCATATTTTGAGTCAATAGACTTTCAACAAGGGTGACAAGACAATTCAAATGGTGAAAAAAGAGGTTTTTTTTCAACAAAGGGCACTGGGACAACTGGGTAGCATCATGCAAAAGACTAATTTGGACCACACACCATTATCATTTATAACAATTAACTCAAAATGGATCAAAGACCTAAATGTAAAAGCTAAAAATCTTAAAAGAAAATAAATAGGTAAATATTGCCGCCCTCAAATGTGGCAATATTTCTTAGACATGATACCCAAACACAAGCAATACAAAAAGCAAGCATTTTTTTTTTTTTACAAAAAGGAGGAATTGGACTTCATCAATATTAAAGCTTTTGTGCTTCAAAGCATACCATCAAGGACTGGGGATATAGCTCAGTTGGGAGAATGCTTGCTTTGCATGCACAAGGCCCTGGGTTCAATCCCCAGCACCACACACAAAAAATTGAAGTACTCCCCACAAAATGGGAGAAAATATTTACAAACCATATATCTGAGAATTTGTACTGTGAAACTTTTAGAATTCAAGAAGACAAAAAATCTAATTTTAAAATTGGCAAAGGATCTGAATAAACATTTTTCCAAAAAAAAGATACATACATGGCCAATAAGCCAATTAATAGCTACCAGGGAAATTCAGATTAAAATGATGATGAGATATCACTTAGCATCCAATGATTATAACCACCATAATCAAAAAGGTAGCTAATAACAAGTGTTGGTGGGAATGTGGAAAAATTGGAGCCCTCGTGGGATGCTAGTAGGAACACAGAACTGTGCAGCTACTTTGTAAAATGACATAGAAGTTCCTCGCAAGGTCAAACACAGAATTGTCATATGGCTCAGCAATTCCACTCCTAGGTATCTACCTAGAGAAATAGAGACATATGTCCACACAAAAACTGGTATGTGAGTATGTACAGTAATTTTATTCATAGTATCAAAAGTGAACACAATTTTCAACAGATAATGTTCAACAGCTAATGACTAGATAAATAAGATGCTGTATAGTCATATAATCAAATATAATTAGGCAGAAAAAAGGAAGAAAGAACAGATAGATACCGCAACATGGATGAACCTGAAAACCTTAAGCTAAGTGAAAGAAGCCAGCCACAGAGGACATTATTTATATAGAATGTCCCAGAACAGGCAAATCTGTAGAAACAAAGATTAGATTGGTGATTGGTGCTGAATTGAGGGAGAAATGAAGAATGATAATTAGAGAGGATGATTTTGTTTTGAGGTGATAAAAATGTCTTAAATTGATTGTGATGATGGTTGTGTAACTGTGAATATACTAGAAGCTACTGACTTGAGCAAACTCCTTAATATGTAAATTGTATCTCAAGAAAACATTACAAAAAAAAAAGGAATTTCTTTACCTCTGGTGTTAAGCTGACAGAATAACAACTTGAAATTGCTAGTGATCATGTTTGCCTGTATCTAAAGGAAGCCAACACAAAAGGAGAAAGATTTCTAAAGACAGTATTTGAACCCCTGATCCAGCCATGCCTGAGGACATAACCCCAGGACTTTTTGGCTATGTGAACCAATTAATGTCTTCTTGTTATTGTTGTTTTTGCTTAAGAAATGTTATGTATCTGAGTATCTAAGACATTTTTAAGTAAGAAGTGGTAGGAATTGGAATGGCTGCTACAAAAATCAGACAATTCCTACCACTTCTTACTTAAAAATGTCTTGGACACTCAGATACAAACTGTAGAGTAAGTGAAACTCATGAAAGTCAGCCATCATTGGTTCTTGGAGCCAAAAATTTATACAAAACCCAGTTAGCTTCTGAAAAAGCTATGTGAAATTTATTCGAGTTATTCAATTTGGTAAAAGCAAGACCATAAATATGAATTTTTAAGCTGGAAGAAATCTAGACATCATCTGACTCAAGGGCTTCTGTTTTACAAACTGAGTTAATTAAGAAAGAAAAATACTTTCCTTCCTATTCATTTGAAAGAGTGATATTAAGTTTTCATTGCACTCCACATTAACCTGGGTTGGCACTAGAAATAGTCAAAGCCATGTGGTTGGCTGTCTAAGATGTCATGGGATTGGCCACAGCAGTAACCACTTAGCAACCCATTTTCTTATTCAAGCCAAATACCATCATCTTATTAAAATTCACTTCTGAGCAGATTTGAAGTTGCATTTTCAAATTTGATTATACGGTTTGGGGTTGACGGAAGCGAGTAACTGAAGTAAAGGTAGAGATTCAGACAGACTAGCAGCAGTCAAGGTCAGAGAGGAGGGAGCAAAGGAAAGATGGCTGAAGTCCGGAAGGCACTAAGAGGAGTCCATGGTCAGTTAAGGCAAGGAGGAAGGAGGGCACCAAATGCATTAGGTCAACTTGATCTTGGACTTCAGACAAAGCAGGAATGAGGATGGTTGAGTGGGAGGCCACAGAATGAAAACTAGGGTTCTGGGAAAAAGTCTGGGCTAGCAGAGGTCATGAAGTGGGATGGAGGGCCTTGGAACCAGATAGAGGTCAAGGACAGCAGGAAGGGACTGGGCTGGGAACCGCCTGTCCCAGGCAGCATCCCTGGCTGGGTGGAGAATAAGGGAGCAACCTGACTCTTCTGAGGTCTCTTTCTACCTTTATCCCACCTCAGACCTGGCCCCATGTTCTCTCTTGTTGGGCTCTGCAGGCCCTAGCTTTGGATCTGGCGGCAGCTCAGAAGTGGACACATGACATCCAGAACAACTACCTGCCTGTCAGTTCTGTCCTCCGCCAAAACCTGTCCCAAAGCCAGGACCTTGAAACCCACTGCTCTTCCAGCCTCAGCCCTGACCAGATGGGCCTGCTCATTCTCCAGTCCTCCTTGAACTCGTTCTGGTACACACCTCTTTCTTCTGGAGCTTCTAGGCATAGTTCCCATGACACCTCTAGAAGCCTGCCTGGCCCACTGCAGCTGGAAGGCATGCTCAGACCCGTTCAGAGCTGCTCCCATAGCTCCCAGATTGCCTGTGAGTGTCACTCTCTGATTTATGTGCGAATATCTTACTTCTTCATTACCCTGCCCTGGTCTTGCACAGTCTGGGTAGCTTAACTGAATTTTTAACTCTACTCTGATTTTACCTGCCTTTGAAGACAAGGTTCCTAAAGACCAGAAAATGCTCTTCAGGTGGGCTGCCTGCAACTGGTTGAATCTTAGATGCTACCAGAGTCACCGACCAGACAACATCCTAGATGGTGTTTAGAGAGAAGGCAAGGATCCGCTTCAAATATAAAACTTTGACTAAGATTTGTCAAAAGACCAACCTCCCCTGGGATAAAGCCTTGCCCTGCTCCATGTTAGAAGTCAAATCTCAAAGTAGGCTAAGATTAAGCCCATTAAACATCATGTCCAAGCTGGGCATAGTGGTGCACACCTGTAATCCCAGTGGCTCAGGAGGCTGAGGCAGGAGGATCACAAGCTTAAAGCCAGCCTCATCAAAAGTAAGGTGCAAAGCAACTAAGTGAGACCCTGTCTCTAAATAAAATACAAAATAGGGCTGGGGATGTGGCTCAGGGGTCAAGTGCCCCTAAGTTCAATCCCCAGTATCAAAAATAAAATAAAAATAAAATCATGTCCAAAAAGGGTAAATTTTTACCCTAAAGATTACTGTAATCCAAAATAGAAAGAGTTATGGTATAGAACTAAGGGTTTGGACAAGTGGTGAAATGTTTGAGAAAGTAGTAAAAAGATTTTAGAAAGGAATAAAACTCAACACAAGGAACAATTACCCTCTGGTCTCACTTTATATCTTAAGGTATCCCTGATATCTGAAAAACAGTAAAATGGTTAGAATTAAAACCTACTACTTTCACTTCAATATTGGTGCAACTGGCTTTCTGAGAATTCAACAACCAAGAGTTGGAGATCAAAGCTAAGGAAGATAAAAGGGCTAAGAAGACAGTGAATATTTTGGTCCTTGCCCTCCTGGGTCGGCAGGACCCAGGGGATCATGGGACCTCTCCAAAAGAACTCTGCAACTCTGTGAGTCACATGATCTCCTGATAAGGGAAATCACAAGGACCCTAATGCATAGGAACTAATCAATGCACATTCTGCACTGGAGAGTCATTGGAGAGGGGAATGACCCCAGTGATTCCAAGCGAGGCCATGTGGTCTACAAGACCGTAACTCTTCCCCACAGATGATACAATTGGTTGAGGGAAAAGACTGGATGAGTCAAGAGTCTCCTCCCAAGGTCATATAACAAATCCCTGAGGACTTTTGGCTAATCTTAGCAGAATGAAGAAAAAAAGATTAATTTTTGACCAACATAGGGGACATCTGATTGATCTTGAACACCCAGCAGGGAAATATAACCAAAAAAACAAAGGTACTAAGATAAGGGTGAAAAAAATAATCAAAATGTACTTGACATGTACATAAGGGTCCTTATGAGTGATTGGCTGATACTCACTATTTAAAAAACTGCATCAGAACACAGCCTTGCACAGAAGCCACCACAGTCTTATATACAAAGCACTTCTGAGGACACAAGCCTAGTACCTGTTCAACCTCATAGTGAGGTCACTTTGTGGATAATCTTTGTGGCCAAAGATTAATATTATCTTGATAGTCTGTAAGGTACAGAAAGCTTTGTCATTATATCTGATCACTATTCTTATTTAACCATATTGATTATCAGATAATATATGTATTTTAAGTCTTTTTTAGCCCTTTTCACTTTATGAGTCATTTTGGGGAGAGAAGGATCTCCCCACTAAGAATGGAGTAATTGTTGGTACCAATGGGCTCAGACTTCTTGCACTTTTAGTGCCTACCAGGCACTCTGGGTCTAATGTGACTTCTGGAAGTCACTTGCCTTCAGCAAGAGAAGTCATTAAATAAATACTCTCACTTATGTTGACAAATCTCTGTAATAGCTAAGAGGTTGATTCTCAGTAAAGTGAGTTCCCTGGTCTACTTCCCTATCCCACATTTAGAAGTTAAAAAAAATATGATTGCTGTCTGACTTCACATACTAATGAAGGATCAGAGCAAAGGGGAACAGAATGAGATGAGCTTTGAAGCAGGGCACAATCTGGGTCAACAGTGAAAAAGCAAAAAATCTTGCCAGCCGTGAGAGGTCCAAATTTCCAGTCCCACTAACTCTTCTGAAATGTACTGCTCAGCCTGTCTTAGAATAGAGCCATTATGTTACTTTGACAAGCATTCTCTGATAAAGATTTGGCTTCTTGTATAGTTCTGCCTATAGAGTTAAAAAAAAAATCCAATGTGAATAGTCTAGTTACTGAATGTTCTTATTTCTTTATTTTTTAAAATCTTAGTCTTTTTAGTTATATACAACACCAGGATATACCCTGACATAATTACAAAAGCAAGGAACTCAATCCACTCTAATTTGTTCTTATTTTTGTTGTATAAACTGACTTCCTGTGGTTCACCTTGGTCTTTGTACTTTTGGGTTATCTGAAGCTATTCTCTGCAAAGGTTTCCATGTCTGCAAAGCAGTGACCAGATCCCGGGACCTGGGACCTGTAATAGAAGTGGTACTGAAATATTTTAAAACATGGTTAAAGAGGCCCCACCAAACAGCACCTGTTTTTTGCTCCTTTGAACCCCCAATAGCCAGCCTTCTCCTCTTGCTCTTTGGTCCTTACATCTTCAGTGGTCTGGTCTCATTGGAAGCCATCAAGTTAGAAATGATAGTTTCTCAGGGGTATGGATAGTGAGGTCTAGGACTGTGTGACAGCCAACTCTATTTAAGATTAGCTAGGAAAAGCTTTCATTCCTCTAAAGTGCCTTTTGACGGCACCTGAGTTCAGCTTGAAGAAGTTATAGAAGACATAAGGTCACCCTTCAGCACTTCTCAAGAATACGGAATAAAAATAAAAAGGGAGGATTCGTTCCCCTGCCCTGGTCTTCTAGCGCCAGGGTGTTCTAGCTGAATTTTCACCACACCAAATCTTGCTATCCTTTGGGGACAGGATGCCTGAAGGTCAGAAACTCCTCTTCAGGTGAGCTGACTATAACCACCTGGATTTGAGTAGTGCCAGAGTGAGCCTGGACCCACCTGTAACTTCCTTCTAGTAACAAGCATGGGTAGAGTGCTCACCTCACATGGAAGGCTCTGGGTTCCATCCTCAGCACCACATAAAAATAAAATAAAGGTATTGTGCTCATCTACAACTAAAAAAAATATTTTAAAAAAGAAAGCATGGATATTCCTCCCCTTAATTAGCCTATCTTCCCCCCCACCCACATCTTTTCCCCTCTGTCTACAACCTCCTGACCCTAAAGGGTAGGAAGCTCATCTGTGAATTTACCTCCCACTTCTTCTATTATTGTCCAAGTCAGTCGGTGCTGGGTCTTGTTATTGGTTCCATAATGAGAAAAAAAAGGATCCAGTCTTCGAAGGAAAAAATTGGTAACAAATTGGTGACTAGACTGTGAAGTACTGAAAGTGCAGGGCCAGATACATGTTCTCAATACCTAATATATGCTGCAATTAAATGAATGAGGCCACTGGATGGAGTTTTTCTTATTTAGTTGCCTCACCAGCCTGATAGCAGGAAGCATTTTCTAACAGGCTGTTCTAAATCATGTTGGTTTTGTATTTCATGGAATTAGTTTGGGGCATGTTGGCAAAAACAAAACCCAAGGGTACCTTTTAAGTAAAGGACCCAGTGTTTACAATCCACAGTGAAAATACAATAATGAATACCCTGGAGGTATCTCGAAGGCAGGGCTGGAATTTCAAATTTGTTATAATCATTTTCCATCCAGCGTGAGAGCTATGAAACAGCTCAAAATTCCCCTTAAATGTAATAAACAACCTCACATAAGGGAATAGACCATGTCTCTTGGCCAGTATTGCACGGGGAAGGATATTAATGAGGATCCCACTCCTTGCTGGGAGTGGAGGTACTTCATCTCACGCAACAACCAGCTAATTCCAAGCCAGGGTGGGAAGAGAAAATAGATGGAAATGCTATCCTTGTTTGGTACAAAGGCATCAATTAGTAAAATAACCAAAAATAATATTTCATGATATAAGACCACTTTTGAGCATTTTTCAATGTGATAATGGCATTGTGGTTAGCCTGCTAACATAAGAATCCTCATGTTTTAGAGATTGTACTGAATGGTTTACTAATGAAGTGATCAAGAGCTCCCGAATTTGATTTAAAATAAGCAATGAGGATTTGTTATGCTGTCTTCTCTACTTTCATATGTTTGAAATTTTCTATAATAAAAAATGAAAATAAAATAACCGTTTTAACAATCCCAACTTGCTGACTGCTATGGTTCGTTGTTGCGTCTCCAGAATTTCACCTTGAACAGAAGTGGGGGCAGGCTGGGGGGAGGGCATCAACGTGGTCCCTGGGAGGAGGGTGCTGTTTGGGAGCCTGTGTGAGATGCATTTGTATAGCAAGGGATCTCTTAGCTTAGATGGCTCCTTTGGAAGGGTTCATGTCAGTTAAGGTCACCTGCAGGGAGAGGAGAATACAAAGTCCCCCACGACTGTCTAATTCTGGGCTTAGAAACCTTCTGTTGCATTTGACTAGCTCCTGCAGGAGTCAGGTCATAGAGAAGGAGGAGGAGTCAGTGAACACCAGATGCCATTTTCCCACTTCTTGGACTGGTCTTATTCTGTGTAGACACGCACCTGACTCTGAGTTCAAAGAGGGTTTGACCAACTAAGTGATTGACTGCTTGATTAATCAATTGATGGTCCCTGAGGAATGATGGCGGGCTTGTTGGAAAGCACACACAGCCTAAGGCTGAACATTGTCTATAGATGCTCACCCCCTCCCTCTGACCTGAGCATTATTTACCCACAGAATACATCAAAACTGCATCGAGAAGTGCCTGGAAATACTGTTTCTTTTCTTTGCTCTTTTCAGGTTCTGGTTCTAGTGCTTTGGCAGCTTAAATTTTGACAGAGGTTTTTGCTGAGAAAGCCTCCTACTTAGATGCTGCCTAAATTCTGCAACCATGTGTTCATTCCTTAAAAAAAAAATTATACATAGTTGAGCAGTTAGCACAGCTCAGAGTCCTAAAAACACACAGCGAGTACTGTTCACCTCTAATGAATATAGGACATGAACAACTAAAATCCCACTAGGTCTTTTACTTATCCATTAACAGTTTCAATTTGCATGTGCTTATAATTCTCTAATTTGCTTTCAAAGACCCAAACACATTTTCCAAATTCTAGGTCTATATTTCACTGGTCTACTAGGTATCTTCATTTTGAGATTTTCTTCAGAAAATCCAATTAAGCATTTCTAGTGTATGTTTCATCACCTTCCTCTAAACTTGTTCCTCTTCTTGTATCATCTGACTTGGGAATTGGCCAGGCCAGAATCCCTGGTGTCAGCACACTGGCCCCTTAATTTCTTGTCCTAATGCTCAGCTGATTCTGTCCCCTGAACCACCTTGGGAATCTATTCACTTTTTTTCCATCTGAAATCCATTGATGATTAAGACCCTCATAATCTCTCTCCTGCATCCTGAAAACACTCAGAGCCTGCATAGTTCCAAGTGAATAGACTTAGGGTATTTCCTTTAATCATAAAAGAATCATCTCAGGATGCTAGGCAGGGGTTAGCCATAATAGGATTTTGGTGCCAGACTGGGAGCTGGATCTTTATCCAAATTCTTTCCGCTGCCTTAGTAGAGGCGATACAAGGTTCTTAATCAAGCGGATAAACACCATGACTCTGTGCCACAGGTCACAGACAAAGGAAGGACCAGGCAGACCATTTTGATCCTTGGTTTCAGATAGTCTCAAATAGGTACCTTAGCTTCATTCACAGAACCTAGGAACAAACCCTAGCTGCAAACAAGTCTGAGAAATATGTGTAGCTTTCCTGCAGTTGTAAATCAAGAAGGCAAGCTGCGGGGGAGAGGTGTGTTGGGTATAGAGCACGCCTGTCTATAGTAACTGCTCCTATGAGTAATCGCTTGCCAAACTCTTCTAGGGAAAGCTTCAAGAAAGAAAGGTAAGAGGAGAATGAAATAAGCACTAAAAAAGGTGTAGAGAATACAGCCTAAATCCACTTTCTACAATTCCAATATTTCTTGGACATCTCATATTTGATTTTAAAAATGACTGTTGATATTGCCTTCTACTTCATAATATGTCTGTTTCCTTACATACAAATCTAGTATTTTCTCTTAAAAGTTGTCGAGGAAAATTGATTCTCCAGATAAAAGAAGTACCTTTATATGGCAACTTTTCCAATCCCTAAGACACTGTGGAGCACCACCTGGGATAAAGCCAGAATGGCAGAGTTGGGGACATTAGGTCTCTGGGGCTCCCCCACAGTCCCCAACACCAGCAGGAACTAAGTCAAGAATTCCTTAGAGCTAAGATTTCCTCTCTTACCCTCTGTAGGATTAGGAAATAGGCAAGAGGATCCCACAGAGAGGGGGATGCTGTGCCCTGATTCTTCTCAGAGGAGCTGGGGGATGCAGAAGAGTGAGATTTTTGTCACCCCTTCTACTTTTCATGTATAATTTCTACTGTTTCACATAGCTCCCTATTGGTTTGCAAATTAATTCAATCTTTTTCCAAAACAGTGACCGCTTCCCACTTGTCATTCTCAAGACTTTATCTGCAAAGTATCCAACATTTTTTATTAAAGCTTGTTTAAAGATGTCCTCCTTTGATAAAGTTGCAATTATCAGGTATATGGCGGGTGCCTCAGAATCATTTATCATCTTACAATCGATGCGATTGATTTAGCTTCTGAGCCCTAGGCTTCTGAATGCTTTCCAGACAACAGTAGCATCACCAAATGGTGACCAAATCATTTTTATAACAATGGGTAATAGATGAACCCTTGACAGAAAAGGGATTCAAGAACATCTTGACTTCTAAAGTCCTTCCTTTCGGTCTTAGGATCATTAATGGGAAATAGTCCAGATCCTAAATTTGCAGTCCATATCTCTGCTCTGGGAACTAAGGACATTGTCTAATTGTCCAAGTACACTTTTTGAAAAGTATATATCTTGGATTAAGAGAACCATATGCATTTGCTCTTTCTAATATATAACTCTAGAAAATTACGAAACTATATCTTCTAAAAATTCATAGCTATTTTGAAAAGCAAGAGAGGTGCTTTTGATGGAAATCATGAGGGATGCCTGAGAGTCAGGAGGCAAGAGAAGGAGACCTCTCAGAAAGAAGAGGCAGGGGCAGCTTCCCATTTGAAAAGGCAGGTAGAGATGCCTGAAGGGGTTCTGGTTGGAATACGGCAGGAGAAGCAGCCTCTCTTCCCATGCCAAGAAAAATATGGCAGAGGGGTCGTGAGTATAGACACTAATTATCAAGAAACAGCAGTACCCTCCACGGCTATTAATCCATTAAGAAAACAGCAACCTCACATCCAGAAATCTGGATGTTCCCCACACAACTGCACGTTGTCCATGGTAAATAATATCATGTGCACAGAGAGGCTTTCAGGAAGACCCTAATGCAGAAGTGAACACAAAATCCAAATTCACAAAACACCTGAAGAAAATCAAGATTATAAAAGAGATACTAATGCAATAGAGGATCAAAGCACAGTTAATCAAATACAATTTCACATGGGTAAGAGAGAATTTCACATCAGGCAGCCGAAAGAGAGAATGAAGTCAATCTTTGTGTACTAATATGGTGTGATTGCCACAAAAAATGTTCAGCAGAAAGGCAAATTCGAGCAGGAAATGTTTTAAGTTACATTAAAAAAAAAAAAACAACCACTTTGTTTTTCCTTTTATATGTCCGTATAGGACTGTGCTTAGGCTGTAACTCTCCTGCCAGGTGTTAAAGACCAAATTGGTTAAAACTGACCTTGTTCCTATCTGCTCTTGAGAGCTGAGATTTCTCAGGGATCACTCCTGGGGACATATGTGAAACCTCTTAGCTCCTTTAGCTTTCCTCTACCAGGGGTGCCATCTGCTGGGATGGGTCAGGGTCTTGCTGACCATACGTGACTTCTCTTGGAAGCATCAGGGACATTTCCATCTCCAGTGACACTCCTCTTTGCAGAATGTGCACTGGTTAGTGAAGCAGGAAACATATTGTGCTGCCTTTCACTATAAGAAAGAGGGGGAAACGAGAATACATGCAATTTTTGATCATTTCTCTAAAAAGATAAATAACTGAAAGGAAAGGTCAGAGGCTAATAAAAAATGGTTACCTATAAGGAAGGGGAGAAAGAGGTTGAGACCACGTGGATGGAAGGGAGAATTTTCTAAGCAGTTTTTCATGTAGCTTTCACTTTTGAGTTACATAGATGCTTTACATATTTAAAAAACATATTTTCTTTTTCCAGATTGCATTGCCAATTCTGGGTCCTTTGAATTTCCATATAAAATTTAGAAAATTTCTTCAAAAAAACCCAGTCACAAATTTGATAGGGGTTGCATTGAATCTGTTGATCAATTTGAGGAGAACAGTAGTCCTTCCTTATCCTCAGGGGATGTGTTTTAAGATTCCCCCTCAATGGATGCCTGAAGCCACAGATAGTACCAAACCATATATATACTGTGCTTTTTCTCCCTATCCATACCTACCTATGATAAAGTTTGATTTTTAAGTTGGGCACAGAAAGAGATTAACAACAACAACCAATAAAAAATATTTAAACTATAACAATATACTTTAATAACAGTTTGAGCTTTGTGGTCATTACTAAGTAAAGTAAAGGTTGCTTCAGCATAAGCACTGTGATACCACGACAGCCCATCTAACTACTGAGGTGGCTACTGACTAGCAGGTGGTACTGTGGTTGGATACGGTTTGGGGGTGGTTGCCCATGGTTCATATGTTGGAAGCTTGGGCCCCAGTGTGATGATGATATGCCCAGTGAGGTGGTACCTTTAATTTTCAGGGTCGAGCCTGGAGTTGTTGGGTCATTGATGGTGTTACTCTCATAAAGTCCTAAGGTAGTTCTCAAAGTCTTAAGTTGGTTTTTGCAAAAGTGAGTCATCATATAGAAGTAAGCCTGGCCCCTCCCCAGTCTGACTTCTTATATCATTATGTGATTCTCACTTTGACACATGCTCCCAGCCCTAATGATGTCTATCAAATGACACAACAAATGGAGCCCTCACTAGAGGCTGAATTCATGGAAACACCCAATCTTGAACTTTCCACCTCTAAACCTGAGAACTAAATAAACCTCTTTTCTTTATAAGTTGCCCATCTCAGTTTCTTCAATACAAGAATGGAAAATAGATGGGCTGGATGATATAAGATTTTTATCACACCACTCAATTTTAAACTTGTCAGAATCAATAAAATCAAAAATGGTCAGTTGCTAAGTTCTGAATTTTTTTCATTTAATTTTTTTTAAAAGAAGAAGGGGTGTTCCTGTATTATCATCTTAACAAGTAACTGTTCCTGTCTATGGTCATGGAATTTTTTCCCCGTTTACTTAGATCTTTTTGATATCTTTCAACAATATTTTACAGTTTCCAGGGTAGATGTCTTGAACTCCTTTTGTTAAATCTATTCTGCAATTCGAAGCTGGCCTTTGAGTTGAGGCATATCTACTTTATCAGAACTTGACCTGACTTTTGAAGGAGTGCTTTTAGTTCAAGTAGGAATTTAAGAAAAACTGTGTTTGGGGATTAAATAAAAGACATAACTAACATTTTATCATTTTTGATATTACTGTTGCACAGACTATCTTTCCATATTTTTTTTTCAATCTATATATGTATTCAAATCTAAGTTGATGATAAATAATGATAAACATCTCATTTCCCCAGGGATTTGAGACACTTTTCCCGAGCTCTGGATTGACATACGTATTGGGTCTACTTTGAGTGGTTTTACTTTTGCTCCAGAGGTCTGTCTGTGTTCAAACATCAGTACAATATCAGTTTAATTACTGAGGAATTCAGTATGTCAATATATGGTAAGGCTGGCCCTGGGTTCCCAGTATTTTTCCTCTTTTTAGGGTTTTTCTAGCCAATTTTTTCTTCTTTTATTTTTCTCTACAAGAATTTCATATTCATTCTGTCAAGTTTCAAGTAGAAAATCTTTTTGTGCTTTTATAAGGATCACATTAGTTCTTTAAATAGAGAAGTGTTGAAATTTCTGATTCTGTCTCCCTGTGCAAGAATATTTCATATCTTTCCTTAGATTAGGTCTACCTTTTGGACTTTCAGGTGTCTGTTTTAGAGTTTTAAACATTAACATTTGCACATTTCTTTTGAAATTTATTTTTGGATTTTATCTTTCTGATGCTTAAGGCTAGTGGCAATAGCTAATTCCTCGCCTTGTTCCCATCTTCAATGGGCCCATCTTCAGTATTTCCCCATTAAAAAAGAAACTGGCCTTTGAGTTGAGACATGCTTATTTTATCAGAACTTGGCGTAACTTTTGAAAAGCACCTTTTAGCCAGGTGAGAATTCAGGGGAAATTTTGTTTTGATCATATAAAAGACAGACACAACCAAAGAACTGTAAGAAATGTAACGTGGCAGGAAGTGGAATCCTCTTAGGGGAGAGGCAGGAAATGGACATGGAGATCATGCAGGGGCAGACCTGGAAGCCCTCACGGGCTGTGCTGGGAACTTGAACTTTCCTCCTTTGGTAGTAGGAGACCATGAAAAGTGACTTCAAAATTGTGGAGTAAGTAGATCTACTTAGGACTAAACATGAAAACCATATATATATTTTTTTCTTTTTCTTTTTCTTTTTTTTTCCTACTTCCAAAACCAGAGAGTTCTTCAAGGGAGACTTAGCTCCAGATGCTGAATCTTCCTCCAACCCCTGCATGAGCCAGGAGTATGCAGAATTAGGCAGGAAGAGTTCTACCTCTATCTGGAAGAGGCCTCCCAGCTCCATGGAGGAGCCTGGGGCTATCCTTAGAGTCAGCCCCAATTTGCGTCTAGTTGAGAATAGGACTCTCTTTCCATTTCTCTTTTTCTGAGCGGAGTGCTGGAAATAGCCAAACACAAAGCATAGCGGAGTGGACAAAGAAAATGATGTCGATGTTCATGAAAAATTCAACCCTAATTATACTTCTGGAAGCCAGTGGGAGTTATGAAATAGTGTGCCCAGGATGTTCATCTTGTTAATAGATGCCAGCCACGGGGTATTTATTTTCCATGCCATTTATAAAGCCTTTGATGGGCAGAAGCTGCTTGCGTCAGTTCATAAAATTATAAGGTATAAAGGATATTATGCTAATTCTTTGGGATGACTTTCATTTAGTATCTGGTCATGAGGATGCCTTGCCTCCTGTTAGTGCAATATTCCAGCAAATGCAAGCATCAGCTTAGCAGGGTATTAGTCAAAAGTATATGCACTAACGGGAGCTCAGATACCAATGATAAATTTTGCTGCCATTTAAAAGTAATTATTTGTAATATTCTGTTAAAAATGGTCTTTAAATTTCATTTCTGACTCTCATTTAGGAGTGATAGCTCCCAGATTTCAATCATGGGCTAAATGGCATACACAATGTTATGGTTTTTTACCCACCCGAGGAGGAAAAAGCTCAAAGGTAAGTTTTAGTAATTAAGGCAGAAGCAGATCCATTTTTCCAATGTGATAGCCCACTTTCCCAAAGCAAATGAACAGCTCAGTGAGGTGAGCACACAAAAAAGCTAGTTTTAAAAAGAAAACTAGCTAGGCCTTTTTTATTTTTAGGAGAACAGAAACTATATTAGCAAGTTTTGTGGGGGGTGGGGGCTGAAACTGAGTTTAAATCTCAATCTTACTTTCACCCATATTTGTTCGGATTGAACCATATGAAACTTCTGCTACTCTATGTTTTTCATGTACAAAATTGGTTATTTCATATGGTTCAACATCATGGTTACATCCTAGAAACTTGGCATAACTGCCCAAACTCTGAAAACTCCTATCCTTCTAAGTCTTTTTTTTTTTTTTTAAAGAGAGAGAGAGAGAGAGAGAGAGAGAGAGAGAGAGAGAGAGGGGGGAGAGAGAGAGAGAGAGAGAGAGAGAGAGAGAGAGAGAGAGAGAGAGAGAGAGAGAGAATTTTAATATTTATTTTTTAGTTCTTGGCGGACACAACATCTTTGTATGTGGTGCTGAGGATCGAACCCGGGCCGCACGCATGCCAGGCGAGCGCGCTACCGCTTGAGCCACATCCCCAGCCCTCCTTCCAAGTCTTTCACTTCCTGGACTGGTTTACAGCTGTTGAGGCCCATAGAGCCACAGTCCCTTGGGCACCTGTACAAAGAACTTCCACAGACATCTCAGCAAGAGTTTAAAATACATATCTACAAATTCTTTGAAGTTGTTTCCTTTGTGAAGTGGAGCAAGAGGAGCTTCAGCTTTGTCTCCCACAGGGTTGTTGTAAGGTTCTGCATTTTGTATAGACACAAAAGGGCCTGCCAGGGACTGAGCAGGTGGAAATCTCAGCTGAGCTTCACCCACTAAGGCTTTTCCCCTGAGGGGTCTGTTCTTTAATTCAACTGTCCAAAGTGGGGAACTTTAGCAGTATGTCTTCTCAGAAGGGAGGCTTTTAAAAATTCATTCTGTGTGCTAACAGGGACCTTGCCCTCCTGGCCCAGGAGGAAGGGACAATGCACCAGAGAAACTGTGCGGTCATTAAAATTCCTCATCCGTGTAATAGCAGACAGACTGTTTTGAGGGAAATGTATCCAAAATGTATCCTCTTTTCCCAAAAGATAAACTGCTCAAACTAAGGACAAGGAGAGTGTTGTCAGACCTCTGTTTTGGAAAATGTGGGGGTGTTTCCTTTTTCCAGCAGATGGCAGGGCCTGATGTCCTGTGGGTGGGAGGAATTTCCAAGTTCAACACCTGAGGTTCCTGATGTCCCGATGTCTATGGCATCTCCGTGGCTACCTTTCCGTATCAGCAGAAACAACTGGCCAAGCAAATGTGGACATCTGCCAGACACCTGCTGGGATTTTCCAAAGGGAACTGCCACACCTTTGAGAGATAATGCTCAAGAAGAACAAAGAGAGAGAGAGAGAGAGAGAGAGAGAGAGAGAGAGAGAGAGAGAGAGAGAGAGAAAGAGAGAGAGAGAGAGAGAGAGAAAGAGAGAGAGAGAGAGAGAGAGAGAGAGAGAGAGAGAGAGAGAGAGAGTGAGCGCGCGCTGGTAGGAGTAAAGGACCTGGGAGCTTGGAGGGCCAGAAGAAGAAACTTGGCCTTGGATAGCCCAGCTGGGTTAAAGAGAAGATGGCTTGAGTGACAGAGGAGAAGCTGGTGAGGTTCACATAGTAGGACAGGGTAGTGACCAAACTTATCAGGAAGACAAGTCAGGAAAGATGAAAAAGATTGATAGGGAAAGGTGGGGCCAGGCAGGGATCAAAAGTCTTGGGATCTTTATACCAGTCCCTGGGGTTTATGGAGGTGAGCATTACCCATTAGCCTTCCCCAAAAGATGGCCACAAAAGGTGATCATATGCCTGATGGGGAGAGAGGAGCAGGTAGAACTCAGGACCTATAGAAGGACCTGCAGTGACGATGTTCAAGAACTCGGGCTGGGGTGCTCTAAACAGAAGGGATAGTTTCCCATGTGCTCTTGCTCACACATTTTCATTTGTGATACAATCAGTGCTCCTGTAGATAAAGACTGAAATCCACATGATGGAAGGCCAAACATCCCCCTTGCCTTCTAACCCAGCCCCTTTTTCTTTCTTTTCTGCTATGTACATTACCTACATCGTAAACTTTGACTAGAAGGTAAACTGCAAGGCTTGCAAAAATAATTATCGAAAAATACTACTCTGATGGTCCTGAGATGGCACCAATGACCTTGAACCAATGACCTTGCACAAAAACAAGAACAACCTCTCATCAAGAATTTTGATTGAAGTTGAAAACCACTTCCTAAATCAAAGGCACAGGTTCATATATATCCAGTCTTCCATCCTATAAAAATCTTGACCTTACTTTAATCTGGGAGCTACTTGACCTTTATGTACTCTCTGATGTGTTTCAAATGAATAAAGACTTTAATTTCTATCTCAGTCACCTAAATTTTCTTTGGATACCTGATACTTTTCTGACTGTTGGGGTCAAGGTGAGGGAGCGGGAGGCAGGATCAACCTCTCTCTAACATTGGACTTTGTCTAACAATACTTTATTGGGAACATTGCTGTCTAGGTCAGAGAGAGTTTTAGACATATTATGAGTTAGATGGAGCACCAAGATAAAGTGATATTCTGTTCACCTTTTCTTAGAAACCATCTGCAAAGAAAGGAGGTGTGTGGAATAGGGGCAGGAGAAAGAAATTTAAATATCCTTGGGTGAGTGATGAGTGCACATTTCAGCTCATGAACTAAGGAGCTGAAGAACTAGAACTTACTTGCTTTATACTCCTTGACTCTGTTTTTCTCGTTCAAGTCCCCATTCTTCTGGGTTACAGAAAAAATAAACTCAGTCCTTCCTGGGACCTCACACAATCTGAGTCTTGCCAAGGGATTGAGTTGGGGGAAGCAATTTGATCCTTAGACATCAGTGCCCATGGTGGGGGGGGGGGTCATGATGAAATATGTCACCATTTTCTCTTGACTCTCAGGTTAGGTAGCTCTCAGCGATACTTGTACTGGGAACTTTTCTTGAATGTGACCCCTTCTGGGGGTCTTTCCGTAACAGGGCTGCCAGCAATCAAGAGCATTCCTCTCCACAACTGGGACTGCTCACAAGCTTGCTCTTCTTTCCCAGCATGGGATAGTCTATTTTTAGTTGGGGAAAATCCTTCTCCTTTCATGTTTCTTCAACTCTAATTAATTATTCTCAGGAACCCTCTTCCAAGTGCAAATATAAATCCAATGAGGCTTCTAGGGTAGTTCTATTTTCTGATGGGGCATGTGCGTCCTCTAAAGTAATGAGCACAAAGATGACTTAAATGAGGAGAAATGGAGAGGAAAAAAGAACACACACACACACACACACACACACACACACACACACGTTTCTTTTGGGTTTTATTTGCCTTCTATGTCTGCTCTATGCTGAGGCTGGCAGCCTGGGGTTTGGAATCTACTGATGGGGTAATGCTCCTTTGGGTTGATGGCTTGGATAGAAATAGAGAGCTATCCTCCAAAGTGAATATTACCATAAAAGAGGGGAGGGAATTAGGGCAGCAGCAAATGTATGGAAGTCTTTTCTGACTTTTTTGCCATCCCTTAGTGATTAGCTCTTTCTCCTCTGTGCCTCCCAAACAGTTCTCTCTGATGACACAGCCCACATCCTATTGCAAAGACTGGCTTCACTCCCACCTCCCTCCCTAGATAAGGAGCACTTGAGCTGAGGGCTTGCACTTACTCATCTGTGCCCTCTCAGTTCCTGAAAGGCAGAGACTGAATGGAGAGAGATTGAATGAGTAATTTTTTTGGAACATTATGAACTCTCTGTGACTGGCAGGTGACCCTGCCATGGATGAACTAGGCCTTGCATATGGAAATTATGGATGGCACGAAATGGTGCTGCCCAACAAAATTAGAATTCATGGATTGGAAGCATGAGCCAAAGCAAGTCAGAGAAAATATAATGCTCAAAATGATAAAATCATGGACTTGAACTGCAAAACTCAGCTGAAACAGAGATGATGTGACCAAAGAGTAGCACATACGAGGAAAATGTAGAGGTTTTAGTTGACTCTAAACTCAACGGGGTGATGTAGCTGACAAAAAATAATAATAATCAACAAAAGCAAGCAATCTGAAACAAAGCTGCATTAGGAGTAATGCCATCTAAGACAAAAGAGGTGTTAGATCAAATTTTTTCCTGGGGTGCAATGACCAGCCACCTTGCACCATATCTACTGAAACACAAAGACCAATGAGAATACCTCCAGACAATATTAATCAGGAAAGTAGTACACCTCAAAACCTACCTTACCTTTCTCGTAACTGGTGCTGGATCTACTGAATATCTATGTGAGAAAAAAATGAACCAACACAAAATTAACTCACACAATACATAAACATTGACTCAGAATGGATTACAGACCTACATGTAAAACCTAAAACTATAAATTTCTAGAAGAAATCATAGGGGAAAGATGTTTGCGAACTTGGGGTTGGATTGTCAGAACATGAAAGACGTGAACTACACAAGAAAGTCCATAACTGGATTTCAAAACAGAAAGGTACTCTTGGAAAGTTTCCTTAAGATAATGAAAATGCAAGCCACAGACTGGGGAAAAAATATTTGCAACATACATATGAGACAAAGAACTTTTATCCAAAACAAATGAGAAAATTTTCAACATAATAAGAAAACATGCAAAAATGTAAAAGATTTAGGTAAATACTTTATATACACATACTATATATCCATCTCCACAAAAAGGTGTTCAACATCTTTAGTCATTAGGGAAATAAAAAATTAAAGCCTCAATGAAATAGCACCGTAGATACACTAGAATGGCTAAAATAAAAATGACTCACTAGACCAAGTGTTGGTGAGAATATGGAGCATTCTCATATACTGCTGTATGTTTTCTGGTCTGGTGGGAATGTAAAACAATACAGACACTTTCGAAAACAGTAATGGTAGTCTCTTAAAACATTAAACATAGGCCTACCATATGACCTAGACATTTTACTACTAGGTATTTACCCTAAAGAAATGAATAATACATGTCCATAAAAAGATTTATGCATTTATGCAAATATTTATTTGTAACAATAATAATAAACCCTAGATGAAACCCAAATGTCCATTATTGGGTATAAACAATTTGTGACATATCCATACAGTGGACTACTACCCAGTAATAAAAGAGAACACACCATTCAGGCAATAATATGGATGAATCTAAAAATTATGATAACTTAAAGAAGATAGACAAAAAGTATATTCTGTATGCTTCCAGTTGTATACAATTTATACTTCACATACAATTATATATATATATATATATATATATATAGTCTGGATAAAGAAATCCTATCTATAATATCAGAAAGAAGATCAGTGGTTGCCTGGAAATAGATATGGATAAAACGAGGAATTCTAAATGGGTTCAAGGAAACTTTTGGCAGTGATGAAAATTGTTATCTTGATTGGGGTGAAGTAGAGATAGATGGGTCAAACTGAACAAATTGTACAAATTAAACATACACAGTTTGGTAGACTTCAATTTTATCTCAGTGAAATTGGGGCTGGATTTTTGCAGATTTTATCTTGGAGGAATACGAAACAATTTCAGACTTTTATGGAACTGGTCTTAAAAATTCTAGATGTGTTGAGCCAAAAGAATGGCGTGGAAACACACAGAAGGTGAAATAAGCAACAGCTGGAAAGCTTGCCGCTGTCCGCTGTGCTGAAATGCTGGAAAGAAGCAGGGCAAAGGCTGGAAAGACACTACCTTCTGCAGAGAGGGTCACCTGGCATGTAGGAGATGGCCCAAGGACAGCACCACCTGTGCATCGTCACCAAACACAGCTGAAATCCAGGGAATGAGGCCACATGGGTCCTGCTCCACAAGGGATCAACCATAATTTGTTTTCTGAGCTTCATCAGAAAGTTTCACATTTGCAGGCACCAGACTAAAATTTTCTTTGTCAATTTTGAGTCTGGGATGGCTATAATTGGAGGGGACTTGGTGAAAACAAATGTTAGAGCAGGACACACACTGCTGCAGGGCCACTTGACCTTCTCCAGATGGTGCCACCAGGCCTGGCTCCTCATCACTCTTGAGCTGAGCATCAGCACTGTCAGCTCCCTTCCTCTGCCTCTGTCTTCACCTCCTGCTCTAATATGTCTTGGGGGCAGTTTTGAGAGTTAGAACCATAACAAGACCCTTATTGCCACTGCCAATCAACAAGAAGTAGAATTTATTGAATACCTTGTTATCGATAAGATTGCAAAGTCTGACACAACACTATCCAGTCCTTTGTATGTGCTAAAACCACAATCTTAGAAGCCCTTCTTTCTACCAGACAGAAATCAGGCACACCTTGTTGATCCCCTACCAGGTAACAACTAATTTGTAAAGCACTCTTAGTTGAGTGAACCAGTTGAGGCATTACTGATGATGCTCTTTCCACACCTTTTCCTTCAAAACAACTGGAGATAGGAAGTAGTATTCCTATAGTAGTAGTAGTAGTAGTAGTAGTAGTAGTAGTAATGGTAGTAGTAGTAGTAGTAGTCTTGTTTCATGTAGGAGGAAAAAGAGACCAAAAAGGTATGCAAAAACCTAGAAACAAGGGGAAAAACATAGCATAACTTATCAGTGTTATACTAAAACCATTGTCCAACCAGCCTCCTAATGATCAGATGATTCCAAAAGGAATGTAATTTTGTTTAAATATGTAGTATGTAGTATAAGTACTTACTCAGTATTTCATATTTTAGCAAAATGGGTATATTAGTCAGTTTTCAGTTACTGTAACAAAAATAAAGATTTATTTTGGCTTATACTTTTAGAAGTTTCAGTCCCAGATAGGTGTGCCCTATTGCCATGGGTCTGTGGCAGAACGTTATGGAAAAAGTCCTGGTGGGTGCACATGGTGGAGGAAAGCTACTCACCTCATAGCCAAGAAGCAAAGAGAAGGAAGAGGAAGGGGTTGAGGTCCTATATCCCCTTAAGGGTATTCCCCAATCACCTAAACACCTCCCACTAGACACCACCACTTGAAGTATACTAATAGCACCACTCTGCGGGAACACATCTTTAACACATGGGCCCTTGGGGGACACTCCAGATCTAAACTATCGCAATGGAGATTTTTTGACATATTTTGAACTGGCTTTAGAACCTCTATTTCATTTTGTATTAACCAAACTGTTCTCCCTACAACACACCAGCTGAGCTAGTTTAGTATAGTAGTGAATTTGAATATTCTTAAGAGAAATGGATTCAGGAGAGAAGGGGATTTACTCCCAGCCAAGGAAGCAGCCTGTGTTAAAGGAGATGACTCCAGGCACTCCCAGCTCATTTGGAACCTGTAGCTGATCAACACAACTAAAGGGAGAGAGTGTGTGTGTGTGTGGGGGGGTGGGGTGTGAAGCTGGAGCAGGAGCAGGGATAAGTGAGGGGACTATGACAGCCAGGAGGAAGCCATGACAAGTGCATCAGGACAAGGGTCAGAGATTTGCTGGAAAAGAAGTGACATGAAACAGGGCTGCCATTCCATATTTCCTCTGCATTACTCAAGGACTCAAAGTCACAGCTGAGGACGTGTCAAAGTATTGAACTTTGGGCTGCTGTGAAGTAATATGATCTCCCCACACATTTCTTAAAAATGCTTTTTGAAGTTGGAAATAGAAATCAATGCTGGCTCCCACTCTGGAGCACAGAGGAGAGAGAGAAGGAACTCACACACTGGTTTGCCAATGAAGGGTGAAGAAGGCCAGAGGTAGGTCCCAGGAACTTCTAAATCAAATCTTATTTGACTCAATCGATTAAAAATCCATTACAAACATAAAATGACTTGAATTTTTAAACAACAATAGGGCAAAACTAATGCAGAATTGATTAGATGTAATAGCAGTTAGTATTTTAAAAATTATATATCTTTAAAAAGAGGTGGTAGATAGTATGCGAGGGTAATTAACCCATCTGCTGAATTAATTGCTGTTTCCCTTGTCATCTAGACTAGTGGTGTTAGACAAGTGGGAGGAACATTGTTCGTCAAAGCAAAAAATATTAGAACTGACCTAAAAGTGTAGGTGAATAGTTAAATAAATTATTGGGGGATATTCTATACATATTTTTCAAAATGAGATGGAGTGCCTTGCTGTGTCCTAAGAAGGAATCATAGTTCCTCTTGCCTGGCGTAGAGACAGCATCGATAAAAAAGTAATTATTGAATGAGGAAGTGGGTACATTGTTAAGTGAACAAAAATAAACAATACATAGAACATAATTTCGTTTATTGTTTTAAACAGGATATATGCCTTCAGATATATTTATTTTTCATATCTGGATAAACACAGAAAATATATGTATGAATACGTGTCAAATCACTGTAGTAGTTACTTCTGACCAAAGGGCTGGGAAGAGAGAGAGAGGACTTTTTACTTCAGAAAAAAATAAATCAGGGTCTGGGGATATGGCTCAAGCGGTAGCACGCTCGCCTGGCATGCGCAGGGTGCTGGGTTCGATACCCATCCTAAATACCACATAAAAATAAAAAAATAAAGATATTGTTTCCACCAAAAACTAAAACATAAATATTTTAAAAAATAAATAAATCAGGTTCTAGAAGGACAAAAAGCTCAGACATGTGAAATGATACAAGCAACATGTAAAACTTCATACCAATATAATCACACTTTTATATATATTTATTTTCAAGGATGTGCAGAAAACCAAACTCTTTAGAAGAGTTATGGCTGATTGTTGTTCTCTTTGATGCTTTTTTTGTATTTTCTAAAATGTCTATAATACAGATGGTTTCTCTCATCATGTACAGACCCACACTTCTTTAGAAAGAAAAAAATTAAAAGGAGCTTTACCCAAATTCAGTTTTTGTTAGTATGAAGGCATATTCCTCATACCTACAACTTAAGGAACATTTTCATGGATTCCTTATCTATGAAAACAGAAAAAGACTCCCCAGTGGTAGGAGACAGGGTTCTTATCCATCAGTTCATAGTCCTTGATAACTGATGTCCACAGGTGCCCAGACAACACTGGAACAAATCTGTGTGATTAAGCTCCCCAAGACTTGCTTGTTCCGTACTCACTTAATTTACCCGTTGATCTCACATACTGAGGGCTGTCATGCATTTACTGTTTATGTCAAGCACTGTCCCCAGTCACAGTGATTTCTGATTCATTATGCTGCCTCCAATAGATAGAGGAATTAGTTAGCTTCACAATAAAATCAGGCAAGTTTTGTATAAATAGGCAAACATCACAAAAACTGAGTTCTGCATGTGTGTTTATGTCTCAGGAGACTGTGCCTTTGCATATTCACATATCTCCAATAATAAGCTCTGCAGACAGGAAGCTTCTTCAGGCAGCTTTGTAGGTTGTGGGTGAAGACAAACTGGAAGAGAGAGGAAGACAAATGCACGCACCACATTTCAGTTTATGAGCAAAACAAGGCAACATTTTGAGGATGCTCCCAAATAAGTGAGGGGGTCACTTGTGATTTCATGGGTTTAACAAATCAATAGGCATTTTATCCAAATTAGGCAAAATCTTCAAGCAAGAGGATCCAATCACAAAGAACAAAGGTTGGCACCCTCTTCTTTAGAGCATCCCACTCCAGAAGGCAATGCATGACCCATAGAGTCTGGATGTGGGGAGGTACTGTGACTAAGAACCTTGCCTCCAACAATTTTGTCTTTCCTGAGTAGAGAAAAAAAAGATATTCTCTTAAAGTTTGAACTGACAGACAGGATGGAGCTCTGAAACACTCAAATTTGAATTGATGAGGTTATCAATGAAGGTCAAAGAGTCTTTCTCAGGGAGTTTTTCAAAAGACCTTAGTTTTTGTGTCTTGGAACTGGGGTAGCATATATGATAACTATGTGGCTGTGAATGGATAAAACATTTCTCCAGTGAGATTTGTTAACGCAGAACAAGAATTTTAAAATATGTATGCACTTTGATCTAATAATTTCACTGGTAAGAAGAAAGAGAACGAATTCCCGACCCAAGATTTATTTATGAAGACACCAATTTTAACAAAGAGAAATCAGAAATGTCGTAAATATCCTGGAATAAGGGGTAGGTTCAATAAATTACAGTTCATTTTTATGTAGTAGTCATGCTGAATATTTCTGGCCAGTTCTTCTCCTTTGAAACACAGGACAAGATTGGATTTCCTGGCCCATTCAGCTTGGGTGCAATCACGCAGCCCATTCTGACCCATGAATTGTAAGCAAAGTAATATGAATCCATTCCAATCCAAGTGTTATCAGGGATAGACATCCCAGAACTCTCAGTTTGCTCTGCCACAGTAACCAGAAGTGTTTTAGGTATGATTGTATCATAAGCCTGGATCTGGATATGTTAATGCTAACAGTGGTAGAGAGCAGCAGCATACTGTCATGCAACCTGAGTGAAAACTAAGCAGTATTTGGGATTGCTTATCCTGCAGCATAGCCTGGCCTATCCTGACTATTATGAAGGAAATACGATGCAACCACTCTCTGATAAATATGACATAGTTAATGTCAGGCAAATATTCACAATTTACTAGGTTACTAAAAACAGCCTCAATAGGAAGATTGCAAATTCAAAGCCAGCCTCAGCAATTTAGTGAGACCCTCTCTCGAAGTAAAAACTAAAAAGGGCTATGGATGTGACTCAGTGGTTAAGCACTCTTGGGTTCAATCCCTGGTACCTCCCTACCGCCCCCCCCCAAAAAAAGGGCAGCCTTAAGCATCTATGCAATTTGAACCATTTTCCTATATCTATACAGAGCAAAAATACTGATGAATATTTTCCAAATTTTGCTGATTAATGAGTTGCTAAATTATGTAAGTCTTTGTTGTGAGTGCATATTGAGGGAAAACAGTTACTTCTTCATGAACTAAAGAGCCATACACTCTAAAAGTTTTAAATTCTGAACAAATCCTATGATTTCTTTTCAAATATGTATTTGAATTATCTTTCTTATTTATATTTTACCTTTTTATTTTCACTATTATTTTACTTGTTTTGAAAAAGTATATTTGAATACTTCTCAAATGTATAGTCTTTCATGTTCTGTTTGTTTTAATACAAGAACCTCTTTCTCCTATAGCTTTCAAAACAACTCTGGAAAGAGGGAAAGAATACTGTGTTATACTCATATATACAAAGGAAGGGAGGTAAAATTTTCATTTACTTCTGAGGGGCAGAAACTCCCCCAGAGTCATATTTTTAAATATTTCCAGTCTGTGGTCTTATTTTTATAGCAGTTTTGCTTTACTTTTTATTTTTAATATAAGTCTGTATTATTGTTAAAATTGAGGGAAAGTTATGCTTAAAAAAATTACTTTGGATGGACCCAGGACTCTGCATTGCAAAACAGATTCCAGATAATTCTGGATTAATGAACTTTGGATACCTCCTCTTCTAAACCTAGTCTTTAAAAATAATACTTTCCTTTTCCAAATTTCAATTAGGATAAACAAAGGAATGGAACTGAAAGCTAACAGAGGCTATTTCCCAATCCCCAAAACCATTGGGAATATCTTCAAGGTGGAGTGAAATGAGATGGAATTCAGAGGTGGACCCACTGTTCCCCAATTCATCACATCAAAGGAAGCACTTCCAGGAAAAGAGTCCAGGGAGACCCGCTGCCCATCAGAACCCACTAGTATCCTCTGGCTTTCAGCCCTGGCATTGTAGGAGTGTGGGTTGCTTCAGTAAAGTCAGTTTCCAACAGTATCATTATCATTTTGAGAAAGTTCCTTCTATTTATAGTTGACTGAGTTTTTGTTTCTTTCTGGAATGAGTTGATTTTTATTAAATATGTTTTCCACCATCTATTGAAATGTACACATGGTTTTTTTCTTCAACATCTCAATAAAGTTCCTTACATTAAAAATTTGCTCAAGTTGGATTAAGTTTGCGTAGTTGGTATGAATCCTGTTTTTACTATATTGCTTGATTTAATTTGCCTCCTCTCGCCCCAAATTATCATTTTTATAAAGTAAGCTGGGTCTATAGCTTTCTTTCCTTCTCTCCTCTTTCTGATTTTGGTAGCAACACTATCTTCACCTTGCAGGATATATTGGAAACATTTCCATAGTTTTACTATGGAAAGTAAAATAGGACTTTTAAGTAATATGGGAATTTTTAATTCCTTGCAAATTTGAAGAAACTTGCCAGGAGAATTGACTGGGCATGGTGATATTTGGGTATAGATACTAAACCAACCTTCCATTTTCACCGATGCTTATTGTTCTTTCTAAATTTTCTGTTTCTTTTGTCAATCTGATCATTTTATTTCTGGTAAATCTTGTGGTTTTACCTCCTGATTTTCTATTTTATTTTTACTATTATACAACTTTCCCTTCAATTTTATAAAACTTATTTGCAGTCCTGGCATCTTTATAATTCCTAATGCTCATTAGTGTTTTCCCAAATTTCATCTTAACTGAACTTTCACAGCTTCTCTGCTTTGTATTTTCCACCCTCCAAAATTAAAAAAAAAAAATTTAAAAAAAGGAAGGAAGGAAGGAAGAGAGGGGAAAAAGGTGAAGAAAAAGAAAGAATCTCCTATGGGTTCTAGTGTTCCATTTAATTGATTTCTTCTTTTATATTTATTATTTACTCACGTTTTGGGATTGCTTTGGTCTTCTTTTTTTAGCATCTCTAGTTGAAAGCTTGGTTCATTTATTTTTTTTAAAGATCATATTTTCTAATAAATGTACTAAAGTTAGAATTTTTTAGTCTGACATTGGCTGCATCCCACAGATTTTTATATATAGTGCCTCTTGTCATTCATTTCTAATTAGTCCATAAGTTCAGTTTGATTTTCTTTCCTCTGCAATTAAAGTATTTTGAAGAAACTATTTCTGTCCCACTTGAATGAATAGTTTTGAAGAGGGGTTAAATTTAGCTTTTTTTTGCCATCATTTGTTGTTTACCAAATTTTATGGCAGTTTTTGTTATCGGAAATGGTCAAAATTTACTTTTAGACCTAAAATGAAGATTTGGGGGGTTTTGTTTTGTTTTTGTGAATGCTTCACAGTTATTTATAAAGAACATGTCTTCTTTGATGTTGGCTACAGAGTTTTTTCTATAGCTGTTATATCAAGCTTGATTACTATGTGATTCAAATCCTCTAGATTTACTTATTCTTTGCCTACTGATACCTGACAGAGATAAGTTAATCTCTGTATCAATTAGCTGTTGCTGTAAAACAAATAAGCTTCAAACCCAAGAGTTTAAAACATCTCTTGTTATCATTCATATATCCATGGTCAACAGGGGTTGTGTTGACTTGTGAGGGGCGTGCTGAGTGCCTCTACTGCAGGCCATGGTGGACAGGGTGTCTGGGTGGCTCTGCCCCTAACTGCAGGTGTGTGGGTCAACTGGGGTGACTGTGGCTAATTCTGTTTCCTACTACAGGTCTATGGGTTAGTTGGAAAAGTCCTATGACACAGGCTGTCAGTAATTAACACTGCCCTTGTCAGATCAACCCATTGATCCAGGAATCAAGAGAACATACACATATGTCAAGAATTCTGACCTCTCCAGTTTTACAATCTGCCCTGAACCTGGTCTGACTTTTCTGAAGATTCATGTAACAGATTGAATAGTGTCCTAAAAAGATATCTCCAGGTCCTAATTCCCAATGGTTGTGAATGTGGCCTCATATGGCAATAGAGTCTTTGCAGATGTGATAAAGTTAAGGATCTCAATAGGAGATGATCCTGGATATAAAGATAAATCTGATGACCAAATGTCCTTATAAGAGACAAAAAAGAGAAGACAGAGAAGGTACTGTAAAAATGGAGGTACAGATTGGATTAATGCAAGCTAGAGAAAGGCAGGGAACAGTTTCTTCTTCAGAGCCTTCAGAAGAAACCAATTTTGCTGATTTCTTGATTGTGGACCTCTAGGATCCAGAATGCTGAAATAATACATTGATGATGTTTTAAACCATCCAGTTTATGGTAATTTGTTATGAGAGTATCTTAGTCCATTTGGGATGCTAATAAATCACCATGGACTGAATCACTTGTAAGAAACAATGATTTCTCACAGTTCTGGAGACTTGAAGTCTGAGTTCAGAATGCCTGCATGGTTGGGTTCAGGTAAGGACTGTTTTCTAAATTTCAGACTGAAGACTTATCACTGTGTCTCCATATGGCACAAGGGATAAGCAACTCTCTAGTATCACTTTATAAGGGAAAAAAATATCATTCATAAGGGATTCATGCACAGGCTGCTCCCAATATGACCCCACACATAGTCTTGCTGATACATAGTAGTAATAAATTCCCTTGACATGCAAGGTGTTTCTTTTGCATAAAGCTGTGCAGGGATCTGATTCTAGTTATTGGCCTGGAGGCAATGAAGAGTGGTGGGACAACTTTAAAAGAAAACTGCTTTCTTTGTGAGGCACCATTCAAATGAGGGCAACATGGTCCCCAGGCAAGAGTAAATTATACTCCCCTGACTGAGAGAAGGGGTTACTTTTGCAAACAGGGGAATTTGAGGGTGCTACCAAAATGTTCTCAGTCCAGGCCTCACAGTCTCACTCTTTCACTATTAGGTATTTCTTTTGGTATTTTCTGCAGCTCTGAATCATAATCAGATTCTGGGTCTAACTTTAAGCTCAATCTGACTTGTGACTATAGCAGATAAGCAGATAAGGATCTTCTCAATAGTAGCCATATAAGCTAGAAGTCAAAATAATAAGTTACATTTGGGAGAAGGAAGACAATGGTTGGAGGAAGGTTTATGGAAGGCTTAATTAGTGTTGGCAATTTTATATTTATTAATCTGGGACCGGTTAGGTGGTTGTGTTCATTTTGTAGAAATTCATTGAAGTCTACAGTTATGATGCATGCACTTTTCTGTAAGTTATGCTTCAATGAAAAATTTACTTTTAAAAAAGTTTTAAAAGAATAAAATTATCCAGTGCTGGGGCCTGTAGCTCAGTGGCAGAGTGCTTGCCTAGCATGCATGAGGCACTGGGTTCAATTTTTAGCACCACATAAAAAATAAAATAAAGGCATACTGTCCATCTACAACTATAAGTTTAAAAAAAGAAGAATAAAATCATCCATAGAAACTTTCTGTCATGAAAAGTATATTGAAAGTGAACTTCACTGAGCCAGTCACTTTTTTTCCTAAATCTGTAGTGTTGCCATAAATAGCCAGACTAGTCCACATCCTTTTTAATTAATATTATTTCCATAGCAATTAATTGAATATACTATCCTAGTCTCCAAAGACATTGTCTTATGATGAGTTTTTAGAAACAAGAGACTCATTAATAAGGATAAAAAGTGACAACACTTTATCTGGGAGTTACAAGCCCAAAAGAATAAAGAAAAGGAAAAAGGGTTGTGAAAAAATTGGAAAATAAGTGAAAGAATGCAAGGTAACATATTACTGCATTGAGCACCACTTCACAAGGAACCATAAAGAGACATGGCAGGGCTGTAGCTCTCTCCTCCTGCCCCAGAGCTACTCTGATGTCATCATTTGGAATGATGGAGGAAACCCACTCAGCACTCATGTTGCACAACCTGGAAGCACCCAGAAGTTAACATCCATGGGCAATGAGAACTGATGGTAAATGCTCCCCTTTCATGCCCCAGAAAGGTAGTTCTGAGATGCATTTCACAAGACTCTGTAGACCACCCCACATCATTGGGCACCAGTCACCAGCCACAGTGGTGCCAACCTAAAAATGTATCTTTGCATTGGTTTTCCCTCCTCTTTTGTTCCTCCTGTCTCTCACTTCTATTCCTTGTGATCACTTCCCAAGTGAATTATTTGCATTCTAGCCTTGCCTTTGGCTCTGCTTTAGTGGAAACAAACAGAGCAAAATCATTCAACAGGATATTTATCCAGCATGCGTGACAGATCACAGCAGGAAGCACACTGGAGAGAAAGTATGCCTGGATCCCTTCCATCCCACATTTTCAGAGGGTCAAAACTTACCTCACAAGGAGACAATGCTCACCAGTGCTATGTTGTCATCTTGCTCCTTGTCAATCATTCTGGAAGTCTAATCCCATTTTGAAGGGTGACTTGATAAAGTAGGTGGAGGTAGGGGAGTAGATGGACTAGAGCAATCCAATTGGATGGCCAAGTTTACCGTACCATTTGAGGGAGGAAACCATATTTGGAGAATCAGGAGAATCAAAAGTTGGCAGAATTAAGAGTCTGTGTTAGTCATCTCTGTGTCAGTGTGAAAAATACCTGAGAAAATCAACTTAGAGGAGCAAAGATTTATTTTGGCTGACAGTTTAGAGCTTTTATTCTATTTTTGGTTGGCTCCATTGCTGTGGGTTTGTGGTAAGACAGAGAATTGCAAGTCAGAGAGAGCAAACCTGCTCACTTCATGGTGGATTGAAAATGCAGAAAGAGGGGAGGGGAGAGACAAGGTATAGTCCCACGGGGCACACCCCAAGGATCCACTACTTTCAACTAAGTCCCATCTCCTACAGTTTCTACCACCTTCCAACAATCTATTCAAATTTTAAATCCATCAACCCATTGATGACCTTAAAGTCTTCATGATCCAATCATGTCCTAAAATCCCCGATTCTTAACATTGCTTCATTGGGGACCAAGCTGTCCACACATAAGCCTTTGGAGAATATTCCAGATCCAAACCATTACAGTCTATAGAACAGTTATATGGAGAATATCCTGAAAGCCATTGAAGATCTCTTCTAGGGCCCAGGGAGAGAGGTCAGAGCTGGAGATATGGATTTGGTAATAGGGCACAAGAGGCCAGTTTAGAGGTTTTATTTAATAGGGCTAGCTTAGATAGACCTCCAATCTATAAAGAAAGGAGCAGAGAAGAGTCTGGATTAGAGCTCTGGTTCTGAGTGGGGCGGAAGTTGTGGAGGAAGAGAAATCAAGGGGAGAGGACAATTTGAGTTAGAAAGAGAACCAGGAGGGTGCTCCGTTGTGGAAGCCAACAGGGAAAGTGGGGAAAAGACTGAGAAGGTCAAGCAGAATGAAGACTGAGAATGAATCTGTCCTGTCTGGCAGCTAGAAAATCATCTGAAAATCCTGAGAAAAATCTGCTTTATCAGGAGTATGAGCACACAGGTCAGGCCTTAATGGGTGAGGAATAAGTAGAAGGTGAAGTAGAACCAGCTCCATAGATGTTCTCGGAGGATTTGCAGATGTCAGGAGGAGAGGGAAAGAGAGCTAATGTTTATTGGGCCAAGGCCTTCCATATTATGTCCTCACAGCTGTAGTCCACAATTCTGGGACAGAGGGACCACTCTTGAAGGAGAGAACAGGAAACGGGTTTAGCACAATTGCTGGATCAAGGTCATAAGACTGGGTAGGGATGAGTTTGCATCTGGGAAGTTGCACCCAGGATTGTTCAACTCTGATTTTTATGCTCTATCATACCCTGGGGAGCGAAGCAAGGATCGGGGGAGGGCATATTAGGCTGTTCCCAGGCAGACAGAGAGGAAGCCACAGAAAGAAAAAGCTACAAGCAGACAGAAGTAAATGAGAAGGCTGTCTCAAGGCCGTGGGAGGTAGCAGAACACCACACATACATAACCTGATGAACAATTCAACAAATAACAAAACAGTGAACATGGTTTTATATTGTCTTGGGTTCCTCTTTACCTTCCACTCTCTAGGTTAGCAGACAGCCCTTACACTTCCTTACCCAGAAATTAGGTCATGTTATTCACTAAAATAGCATTGGCCCAGCTGGGTACAGGAGGCCCCTCACTTACAGTCCTAGACATGGAATATTTCTCTCTGGGAATAAAAACAGTATTATATAATGAGCAAGAAATAACGGGACTTCTGTGGAATTGGCAAGATAATTTAAAAGAAAAGGTTTCTTTTCCTTGCGTATAATTATTTTAAACATATATATTTTTTAGTTGTAGATGAACACAATAGCTTTGTTTTTTATTTATTTATTTTTTATGTGGTGCTGAGGATCAAACCCGGTCTTCATGCATGCAAAGCAAGCGCTCAACCATTGAGCTACCACCTCAGCCCTTCGTTTCCTATAAGTTTGAACTTTTAAAAAAATAATTATAGATTTGCAGGAAGTAAAATAAATTATAAAATGAGACTATAAGTTTCCCAGTCAATGGGCAAAACAAATTGGATAGTTAGTGTTGGCAAGGATAGAGGGGTTGGGGCTTCTTGGAGACAATGAGACTGTGACTTTACAATTGAACACCCACGTACACTCTGTCCTGGTCTTTTCAAATGGGGAGAACTACTTGTGCATCTGAACAAAGAGACTAGCTGTCCATTGATGGGGACATGACACACCAATAAGTGCAATTCCATTCAGCCATTAAATAAAGATAAAAAAAATGTGAGTTTGACAACATAGAAAGTTCAGCAAAAACACTATTAACTGAAAAAAAAGTCAAGTTGAAATATAGAAGTTTAGCACACTATGACATTATTTATTCAACATCAAAACAAACATAAACCAAGCTATTTGTGTCTTTATAGCTGCAATAATGTCAAAGGAGAGATATGAGATCAGAGGATAAGAGAATCAATGTGGAATTTCATTTGCTGATACTGTTTTATTTGACGATGAGAATATATTCATGTATCATGTGTGTGTCTGTCAGCTTCCATCACTATAATGAAATTTCTGAGAGAATCAACTTGGAAAAGTTTATTATGATTCAAAGTTTTGGCGGTTTCTAGACCGTAATTGGTTGGCCCCATTACTCTAGGACGGTGACAAGAAGCACATCAAGGTAGGAGTGTGTATTGAAGC
Source organism: Ictidomys tridecemlineatus (assembly GCF_052094955.1). Classification (NCBI taxonomy): domain Eukaryota; kingdom Metazoa; phylum Chordata; class Mammalia; order Rodentia; family Sciuridae; genus Ictidomys; species Ictidomys tridecemlineatus. The sequence goes on from NC_135478.1 coordinate 20,392,361, forward strand.
AAAATGCTCCCATCACAAGCCAGGGAACAAAAAGATGGAGGAAGGGGTTGGGACCTAAGGACCACTCACTAGGTCCTGCCTCTCAAAGGTCCACCATCTCCCAAAGTTGCCACCTTAGGGACCAAGTCTTTTAAGACCTGGGTCTTTGGAGACTTTCAAGATCCAACCCATAGCAATTTGTATATTTAAATTCTTTTTGGAGAATAGATAAGAACTTCTAATATGATAATAGCTGCATTCCATAGTATCTCCCCTCTTCTTACTATCACATAAAATCATGTTTTAAGCAAAACTAGACTCCTACTTTTCTTACCCTAAATTCAGCCATTGAAAATAAATAAATGCTCCTTATTGGTTGTTTGCCTTTGGTCTCTTCCACAACACGATTGTTCTTAAATATTTTGGTCTAGTTTTGCAGTTGCTTTGTGGGGAGATTTGCAGATCTTTTCACTCCATCATCCCTGGAACTCAATCATTTTAATTTTTACCTGACTTTATGATTTGGGGTACTTTTGTGGTTGTTGTTCTGTTTTTTGAGGTCCTTTTTTTGCAAGTTAATGTTTTCAATTTTTTTTTACTAATCAAAAATTTTAGTAGAGAATATCTTCTTGTTTTTCCATTTGCTTATAATTTATATAATCTCATTGAAATAATACACTGTTTTCACAGTCACAAAATAAAATGCTTTCATATTTACTACAATACCACTCTCCAAACTTTCATACCTTCTATAAGAGAGGCAATCACCAAAGACTTAAACACATATAATTTGCATTATTCTCAATCAACAAACGCACCGGGTACAATTGTCCCAGAATGTGCCCACAGGCAATGGGACGAGAGGGCAAGAGGAGGGAAGATAGAAATTGCCCTTCCCCAGTAAAGCCATGAGCTTAGAGTCTCAGAGCTTAAAGTTCTTGGCAGTCCAGAGGCATATATTCGGCATAAGGGGCATAAGTAGAAACAGAATTTATGCAAAAGTTTACAGCATAACATCATCCTCAGAGATCACTACAAGTTGCCTTAAACTTCAGCACTAAAAGCATTCCCCCTTAGACTAACATCCTTATAATGGAAAAACATGACTTTTATAAGATTTCCAGGAATCTCTTCCTCCTGAGTCTTTCCATTCCAGTAAAGGTGATAACAAAATTTATGAGAACTCTCCGTAACATCCTGGGAGTGAGAAGTCTGGTCACTGGCGGGACCCAGGGCGACATCTGCCAGTGAAGAGGTGGCCTCAGACTTGGCACCCAGGCTCACGATGGCTTGTTTCAGGCACATTCTCCAATGAGCTAAATCTTACTTGAGAACTGGATCGAGAGCTGAGATTCAGGCTGGTGAATGTTTTCATTTTTATAGAGTCTGCATTAGTCTTCTTAGGCTGTCACAAGAAATCAACACAAACCGGGTGACTTAGAAACAACAGAAAGTTGTGTTGTCCCAGTGAGGAAGGCAAGAAGTGTGACATTGAGGTGTGGGCAGGCCCTCCCTTCTCTGAGGGCTTGGGGGAGTGTTTTCCATGCCTTTCTCTTAGCTTCTGGTGTTGTTGGTCATCCTTGGAATTCCTCCAGTCTCCAGTCTCTACCTCTGTTGTCACACAGCCTGCCACAAGTGGATCTTTATCTTCCCACTGTGTCTCTGTGGCTTCTCCTCTGCTCTTAGGAACACTATTGGATTAGGACCTGCTCTGTTTCCTAATCTTAATTTGATTTTATCTTGAAATTTACTTCCAAATATGGTCATGTCACATTCCTGGGATTAGGATTCCAACATATTTTTTTTAAAGGACATAATCCAGCCTGGAACAGAGTCAAATATATTCATCTTTTTTTCTAATGGTGTCCGTATTTTAGCTTCTGCCTAAGAAAAGTTTTCATCACTCTAAACTTAAAAATAAATATTTTTATGATCTAATGGCTTATGTTTAGATTTCTGAGTCATCTGAGTTCTTAATTTTTTTTTCTTTTTGGTGCAAAGAATAAGAAGAACGAGGTAAATATTCAACTTTTTCTTCTCTATTCTCTTAGACAATTGTTCTAAAACTATTTATTAAATGATCCATTTTCTCTTATTGCTTAGAAATGCTGCACATCTGACCCAGGAATCGGAGGAGCAAAATTCAGTGGGAGCTGGAGGAACAGTGAGCCCCGCTGAAGCCCATGCCTGTGTGGTTAGAAAGATTTATGACAACCAGAGAAAATCATGAATGGGGCCTCTTGTCCTGCATCCACCTCCCCAGCCTTCCCCAGGAAGAACACGGTCATTTGTTCACTTAGCCTTCCAAATCTTGTGTAAAATGTCTCTTGAGGCCTGTGCCAACTGCATCCATAAGGAGAAGGGAATTCTCAGCAAGGTCGACAAAGCAGGGTTTAGGCAGAGTAACGTTGTAGTCTGATATTTTTTTCTTTAGTAGACTATTTTTAGAGCAGTTTGAAGTTCACAAGAAAATTAGCAGAAGTACAGAGTGTTCCTTATACACTCTACCCTGGCACAGGAACAGCATCCCCCACTGCCACAAACATGTGCCACAGTGGTACATTTGTTGCAATTGATGAACCTACATTTGACACATCTTTGTCTCCCACATTGGTCTTGCTCTGGATGTTAAACTTTTTATGGGTTTCAACAAAGGTGGGATGACATGTATCACATTATAGCAGTATACAGAGTAGTTTCACTGCCCATAAAGCCCTTTGTGCTCTGCCTATCAGTCCTCTGCCTTCTCCCAACCTCTGGTGACTATGATCTTTTTACTGTATCCATATTGAGTTTTCAAGAATGAACATAAATGTTCAGCTCCTTGGATAAATACCAAGGAGCACAATTGCTGGATCATATGGTAAGTGTATGTTTAGTATTTTAAGAAACTGCCAACCTGTCTTCCAAAGCAGCTATACTATTTTGCATTCCCGCCAACAAAACAAGAGTTTCTGTTGTTATACTTGCCAGCATTCAATAGTATTATTGATTAAGATTTTGACCATTTGACGGGTATGAAGAGGTATCTCCTTATCATTTGAATTTGCATTTTCCCTGATGACATTTGCCTTGGAGCATCTTTTGATATACTTGTATGCCTTCTGTATATCTTCTCAGGTGTCTGTTCAGGTCTTGGTTCGGTTCTTCATCCAGTTGTGTTTGCTTATTGTGGAATTTTAAGAGTCCTTTATATATTTTGCAGAATAGTCCTTTATGAGATACGTGTTTACAAGTGTTTCCTCCCATCCCATGGCTTGTCTTCTCACTTGTTTGATGACTTAAATTTCTAAGGGACCACTCTCAGATCTTTTGCACAATCCAGGTGAGACATACTCCTTGGAGGTACTGGAAGTGGTCATATAATCAAAGTGTAAGATAATGAACTTGTTGAAGATGAGGTGCTCTACGAGTCAAGGATAATTCCAAAGTTTTTAGCTGAAGCAACCTGAAGGATGGGGCTGTCACTGACTGACAAGGGGAAACTGGGGGACATCTCACTTTGGGATACTAGAGTTAAGAACTGGGTTTAGGATATGTTAAATTTTAGGTGCTCAGATCTCTGACCTGGAGGTGGACCCAGTCCCAGATGGCCATTACACTTAAAGATGGCATGGACATGTTCCATGTGTGGGCAGAAGGGTTCAGGGAATCTTACGTGGCCTAAGAAATGGGTTATAGCAAAGAATGTATGGCCATCAACATCCGGGTTCCTCTTCTTTTTTAAAAAAGAGAACATTTGAGTTTTAGCTGGGCATAGGGCTTCCCAACTAGAATTGACAATTCCCAGCCTTTCTTGAAGCTTCCTGCAGTCATGTGACTGATTGCAGCTTCTATGATGATAGCAGAAGTAACATAAGTCACTTTAAGTCACACCCTGAAAAGGAATGAGTGGTTGGCCTATTTTTACCTTTTAGATCTCAGGAGGCAGATGACAGGAGTTGAAGGAGTCTTTTATTATTTTCCTTTTCCTTTTTTATTAGCTTTTATTTTTAAACTGTGTCCATATTTTTGATTGGTGCATTACAATTACACGTAACAGTGAGATTCATCGTCGTCTATTCATACATGCACACAATGTGACAATATAATTTGGCCAATATCACTCCCCGGCACTTCCCCCACCCCACCACCTCTCACCCTCTGGTCCCTTTCCTCTACTGATCTCCCTTTGATTTTGATGAGATCCACCTCCTCCCTCACACACACAAACACGCCTTTCTTTTCCTTTTTCCTCTCTAGCTACTATACATGAAAAAAACCAAACAATCCTTGACCTTTTCAATTTTGATTACTTTATTTAACCTGAGTGTCTCTAGTTCCATTCAGAAATATAGAATTTCATTCTTATTTATAGTTGAGTAAAACTCCATTGTGTAGATATACCACATTTTTCTTTATCCATCCATCCACTGACAGACTCCTAGACTGCTTCCGTAGTTTGGCTATTGGGAATTGTGCTAGAAGCAGCCATTTTAGATCATGAGGCAGAAGCCATGAGATGCAGATGGCACAATAACTTTATTTATTTTTATGTGGTACTGAGGATTGAACCCAATGCCTCACATGTGCGAGGCAGGCGCTCTACCACTGAGCTACAGCCCCAGCCCCAGTACTTAACTCTTTTAAGAAAAAACGAGAAGCTATGTGAACGTTCAATTGTAAAACTCTGGTTCATTCATTTCTTTACTTAATAAACATTCACTTAGCCTTTACTATGTAGTAGACACTGGGTTAGGAACCAGGAACATAAAGATAAATATAGTGTGTCCCCTGCCTCAAAGACCTTGGGAAACAGCAAACACAGGCACATACACTCACAACACAGTGTGAGAAAATCACAGTAGCGGTGATTTCCCACATGTAACAATTTCAGTGTACTTCCCCCAGTACCTCCCCAGATGAGAAAGCACTCAGGAACTGGTTTCCAATTCATTTGACATTAATTTCTGTCATTAATACTTGCAATATGACTTTATGAAAGATAAACCAAATGCTTTTCCAGGTAGTTCATATTGATCACCTCTAGCCCTGAGAGGTTGAAGAGACCCAAGATAGGGAAGATGGTATTTGTTCAACAATAGAATTGTACCCATCAAATTTTATTGCCTAGAAGAGGAGGTATGGGGGAAATTACGCATGATTTATTTGTATACGCAAACAATATCAGTTTTAACGTGGTCTTGATACTAACTCTAAGCCTAAAATTATGTCCCAAAGGTAATTTACTTGGTGGCAATGGTGGGTCGTGTTTACCCCACTGGCAGGGCCAGCCCCACAGCAGAGCTAGCACACAGGTACAGGTGTGTGGGACAGACCTGTGTCCACCATTGCCAATCCTTCTTCAACAAGAGCGCTTACCACCTGAAACCTCACAATGGAGCTGGTCAAGTCTGGCTCAGGCACTTTTAAGTGTTTACTCGTTAAGATACTTTTCTATAAACATTTTTTAAAATATTTTTATTTTTAGTTGTACATGACAGAAGAATGTATTTTGGCAGAATATACATGTGTAAAATATTTTTAAACCCTTCTTTATGATTGAGTCAAACCTGGAGGAGAATTTAGGGTGATTTTAGTCTGGACCATGGTTATTTCAGCTCATAAAGATAAGATTTGCCAAAAAAAAAAAAGAAAGAAGATAAGATGTGCTCTTTTCCTAAAAACAAAATATAAAATCCCAAAGAGCAACTTCATCATTGCTGTTCCTAATTCTCTTCCTTGTTCTGACACATAGCCATTTAAAGGCAACCCTCCTATTCCGCTTCAGGTTAAACTTTGTTTCTGATCTTGGCAAAGACAGCAGTGCCCAGGACCAGCCCTGTCCACCTCTCCACTCCCATTTCACACCATCCTCCTGTCTTCGCCTCGTCCTGCACTCCACCCCCCTAACACGTTGGGCTCCTCTTGGTGAGTGCCTATTGACTATAGTTTCCAGATCCTTCACCACCAGCAGGCTAACATATGGCTGGTTTCTCAAGGAGGCAGGGAGAGAGAAATTTCTAGGAATTCAGAGCTGGGCAGAGAGGACCTCCCCTGCCAACTCCATGCCCTCAGGACAGGTTTCCCCACCTGCTAACAGATCCTGTCTAGTCACCATGTAAATCCACTTCAAAACTCTAGCAATTCTAGAAAATGGAAACTTACCTATCGGGACAGAAAGGAGATCAGTTATTGCCTGGGGGGCAGGGGGAAGTTTTGGAGAAAGGGGAGGGGCACCTGGAAATGTTTTTTTTTTTTTAATTAGTGCCTTCTTAAAATATTTTTTGTTATTGTTGTTAGACCTTTATTTAATTTATTAACTTATATGTGGGTGCTGAGATTCGAACCCAGTGCCTCACCCATGCCAGGCCAGGGCTCTACCGCTGAGCCACAACCTCGGCCCATGCACCTGGAAACTTTGCAGGGAGATGAAAATGTTCATTATTTTGATTGCAGCAGCAACTTCAAGGATGTATGGAAATGTCAAAACTGATGGAGCTCTGCACTCTAAGTATGCGCAGATTTTTGTATTTTTTTTTAAAGAGAGAGAGAGAGAGAGAGAGAGAGAGAGAGAGAGAATTTTTAATATTTATTTTTTAGTTCTCGGCAGACACAACATCTTTGTTGGTATGTGGTGCTGAGGTTCGAACCCGGGCCGCACGCATGCCAGGCGCTACCGCTTGAGCCACATCCCCAGCCCAGATTTTTGTATTTTTAATTATACTTGAATGAATTTGGTTTAAACATTCTTATTAGCCCTAATTCAACTTCTTTCAGGCCTGGCATAATTTCAGTAGACTTGGCTTTCTAATTTGCAAAGCCAAAAGTTTCGTCTCCCCGATGCCAGAGCTGGAAACAGCAGTGGAAGCATCCTCATACTCGCCTTACTTTGTTAAATCAGCCTTAGTTTCTGGTGATGATGTAACCACTTCACTGTCAATGGTGCTCAGAGAAATTAAGTAGATGGCAATTTGTTCCTGCCAGAGAGCACCATGCTTGCAGTTCAGCTGTATGTGGGTCACACTGGAGAGGCAGATCTTTTTCAGTACAATGGACATTTCATAGGTGAATATTCTAAAGGCAGCATTCCACTTAATGTATATGGACTATCACCCCCAGCAGGAGATTTTCAAGACCATAACTAAGTACAATTCATTCTAAAAATTTATCAAGGCAAATTGGGGTGTGCCAAGGGTTTCCTTCCTAGTGAAATCCCAACTGTGTTTTAAGACAAAGAGATGTAAAACTCTCTGCACATCAGCCCCCATCAGACCTCTTCCTCCATCCCCTTCTGGGGGAGCAGTGAAGAGAGATCATGAGAGTGTTGAGCATCTCACAACTCCAGAATCTTCCAGAACAAATCTCATTTAGCTCCAAAGCAAGGCAGAACAGAGAAGGAAAAGGTGATGATGAACACGTGTATCCACATCTGAGCTGCCTTCTCCAAAGAAGAGTATGAATGTTTGATTCTAATCATAAGCCTCCTTCCACTCAACGGGGAAAAATTCTTTCTCTATTCACCTGGATAGACAAGGCCAAGTTTATAGAAGTCAGGGTTCAAATGTTGTTGAATACAACATAACCCTGATTCAAACAAGCTTATATAAAAATAGAATTTACTGACTACTACAAAATAGAAAATCCAGTCGTGGGTTTCTATTCAGGCACAGATGGATCCAGGTTTAAAGGATACTGATGATCTCTCTCTCTCTCTCTCTCTCTCTCTCTCTCTCTCTCTCTCTCTCTCTCTCTCTCTTTCCTTCTCCTTCTTTTCTTTCAGTCCTCTGGTTGCACTTTTATTTTTTTGGTGAAAAGATGATTACAAGATCCCCTTTTGACATAAAGTCAGAGGCAGCTCCCCCAAGGTTAATATTTCTAATCTTCCAGAGGAACTCGGCCTCCTCTTGATTTAAGTGCTGATTTGTAATCCAGTCCCTCCAACCACAAGAATGGGGTGATCTGATGGACCACATCTAGGTCACAGCCCACCCCTGTGGCTAGGGCTGAGGAGTTGGTTAAGGAGAAGAATCTGAGTCTCCAACCCAAATCATAGAGATTGGTTTTCCCAGAGTGAAGACGTAAACCAGGTAGGGCGAACACAGTGCATGCTGGGAGGCTGTCCCAGTCAGCTAAAGAAAAGGAGAAAGAGCTGTCACCTCCAACCAGAAAGACTGCTGTTTGAAGAAAACTGCTGTCTTCCATTTGCTGCCTCCTGGAGGGTCAGAGAGCTTGTATGTGGAGGCCCTGGGGCTCTCATTCATTTGGGAAAAGGGGGTCCTGGATAGGTCATGGTCCTGCCTCTGCCTGTGCTGTCTTGTTTCTGCAGCAAGAGGAAGGGCCGAAGGACTGCCCTCCCCCCACACAGAGAAAAGTCATGATGCCAGCTTTTGATATATTCAGAGTGGAGAGAAACTTGACCTTGACCCAGAAGAAAAATAACTGAGGGTGGGGGAAGTATTGGTGAATGAAAAAATATCATCATTCTTGTCTTGACCTGTGAAATCCAGATATACAGTGATGGATGCAGGGTGGAGAAGGTCACCTTATTCACCTGGCATGAGTCTGAGCCTGTGTTCTCCAAAACTCTACAATTGGAGATTCTTTCTTCTCCCACCCTGACTCAGGGCCCAGTCTGCCTGAGAGAAAAGAATTTGAGCGAGCATCCTTGTGATTCAAAAGCAGGCATGAACTTGAGCCTTTGCTTTTATTATTGAGCAACACACTTCCCTGGTCACTGGTCTGCCATTACTGATTCGGTGTCGCTGGGCAAGTATTTTCATCTCTTCAAGTCTATTTTCTCAAAGGCACGTGGAAATAATCAGACCTTGTTTTGTAGGAAGACACACCAGAAAATATCCCCCAATTTATTTTCTTTCCCTAAAACCTAAGACAATATTTTTGGAACCTCATTTTTAACAGATTTCACCAGTATCGTGAAACACATGAAATATACCAATGAAAGTTAATATCTAAACCACCTAGGGTGTTCATTTGTATGCATTCTATGTTTGTCTATGCCATGCTAAGCATTGTGTTAACAAATGGGTTTCTCAAATCCATGCACAATTGCATCCCATTTACACATCAATAGCACTGTGGCAATATGGAAGGAAAAAAAGAGAAAGAACAGGGTGTGTGTGTGTGTGTGTGTGTGTGTGTGTGTGTGTGTCCCCATCACCACCCGTGTACATCAAGTAATCTGGTGAGGTACATACCATGATTACTTATCCCATCCTCCCCTGCTCATGAAGGAAGTATTCTGAGTTTCTACTCCCCTGAAAGTAGTACTTGGGTTCTTCATTCCCATAAGGACCCTCTATCTCGGTGGGAGCCCAGTGACTCTAAGGTGTGACTCTATGGTGAACATTCAATTACTCCTTGTCTCATACCTAAGGGAGGGGACATGTCCTTCTGCGAAGTTATTCTGCTCATAAAAAGCAGAAAAGGAGAAAGCCCCACTTTCTTGTGTCCTCCCCTCTGCCGTATTCTGTACCCTGATTGCCAAGCTAACCACAACTAAATAAATAAATAACTTAGGCTTAATTGGAGCAGAGTGTGAGGACACAGATTTAAGGACCACTTTAGAAATTCATTTTTAAGTAGCTCCTTGGGGAATCAAGCAGGCATTATGTGGCTTTCTTGGGGCTGGGAAGTGGCTACTATAGTGACCTGTGGGTACCACCTCTACTGCATCCCAAATGAAGTCACAGTCTGCATGCTTTCTATAGGTATGATTTGTTCATAATCCTTTGCTGTCCTGGCCAAGGCTTCACTGTGGGACATGTATGCTTCCTTGTTCCACTGACTTTGAGCTTGGTCTTGTGACTTGGAATGTGAGTAGATGTGCTATATGCTTATTCAACCAGAGGTAGTAAATGTGTTTTGCATGGTTTGGCTTGCCCTTATCAGCCATGAGAATAGCATGCTTCAAAAAGAAACTTCCCATCCAACATAAATGCTTATGTTGGGTCTCAACATAAATGGTGCTTGGATAAAATTAAATTCAACCCACATATGTACAACCTGCGTGTCTGATTATAGGCTAATTTTCAAAATGTAGAAGAAACAGTTAAAACACAATAGTAAAAAAGAAAGAAACAAAGAAACCCTACTTACTCAATTAAAAATGGAATAAGGACTTAAGGAGATATTTCTTCAGATAAGGTATACAAATGACCAACGGGTATATGAAAGACGCTCAACCTCACTAATCATCAGGGAAATGCAAATCAAAACCATAGAGAGATATCACTTCACATCTGTAAAGATGGCCATCTTAAAACAAAGAAAAGTAGTGTTGGTGAGTTTGTGGAGGAATTGGAATCCTTGCACACTGTTGGTGAAAAAGCAAACTGGTATAGCCATTATGGAAAGAAGTATGGAAGTTCCTCAAAAAATTAAGAATAATCCAATAATCCCACTTCCTGGTATATTTGTAATAGAATTCAGGATCTTGAAGAGATGGTAGTACTCCCATGTTGCTGGCAGCCCTATTCACAATGGCCAAGATTTATAAACAGCCTAACTGTCCATTGCTGAATGGAAATGAAATGTATACATGCAATGGAATGTTATTCAGCCTTATAAAGAAAGAAATTCAATATGTGACAACATGAATGAAACTTGAAGCCATTATGCAAAGTGAAATAAACCAGTTACAGAAAGATAAATATTGCATGATTCCACTTATCTAAAATAGTCAAACTCATAGAAGTGAAAAAATACAGTTGTGTATGTCAGAGACTGTGGGGAGAGGAAAATAGGGAGTTGCCAATTAACAGGTATAAAATTTTAATTACTCAAGATGAGTAATTTCTATAGATCTGCTATATGACACTGTGCCTATAGGTAGGAATGCTGCATTGTCCAGTTAAAATCTATTTAAAAGGTACATCTCTTGTTAATTGTTAAGTTAAAAAGATTAACCCATAGCCTAAAGCAGAGTTATCTCAACTTTGCTGCAGATCATTAAACAAGAAATCCATATCAGTCATTGTAAACAACTGGGATTTGGGGGTTATTTGTTAGGCAGCATTATTATAACAGCTGACTAATACAACAGGAACTACAAGTAATCAGGGATAACTCCCATTGGTCCACTCTTCCAGAAAGATAGACCCATAAATAAACTTAGGTTTATTTACTCAGGAGTAGTGGGACATGACATGTAAATAATAGGGGACTACTGAGTTTATCAAACACTTGCTCAACATAGAGTTGGAGGAATCAGTTATTACACCAAGGAAAGAATAGCCAAAGGAACACTTCATGCTTGGGGAACTGATCTGTCCTCCCTGAGAATAGTTAAGGAAATGTGAAGCCTGACATCTTAGGAAAGTTTGAGTTCCCAGCTACCTTCATTGTGTGCACCCCTTGTGTTGGAGGCAGTCTCTGTTGGGAGTTGCCCTGGCCCAAAGACTAACTTCCCCATCCCTCAAGAAGAGCCCTCCTATGGTGAGCCCTGCTGGTTCACATGATCCTTACCCACCAATCAGACTAGCCCTGCTGACTCACATGATCCTTACCCACCAATCAGAAACTGACATAACTGCCCAACCACCTCTCTATAAATATGCAGAGCTGTTCCTCAATAAAGGGGCATTTTCTCCTAGGAGCCTTGTTGGTTCTTTCAGTCTCCATTAAGGATGAAGTCATTCAAGCTGTGGAGTCAGAATGGGTTATCTGTTTTTCCCACTGAGTGAGGGCTGCTTTTTTATTATCACTCTCCCTTCCTTTTTCTGTCATTGCCTGCTTCTAGGCCTGGACTGGTAGATTCATCTGCAACCTCATTGTATAAACTGTCCAGAGAGAGGACACAATATAATCCTTGACTAGTCAGAGGCCAGAGCTTCCCTCTGGTGTGGATATACCAGGTGTGTGTGTGCGCGCGCACGCGCACACACACACACGCTTTGTCTTTTTTTCTTCCTGTGTTACTTTTTGGTTTTATCCTTTAGAACTGGACTTTCGAATATTAGAGTTTGGTCTAGTAAATCTTTTATTTCAATGATCATATTTTTACATTTATAAGATTTCTAGTTGGTTCTTAGTTTATCTTCTTGGTCTTGTTTCATTTGTTTTTGTTCAGTAATTTCCAATTTCTCATTTACTTATCTCTTGAGAATTCTTAGCATTCTTAGTTTTTATATTGCTCTATTATTTTAGTTTTATCTGTAATAAATTAATCTCTTGGTTGTTGATTTTATTTACCATCCTTCTTAGAATCAGTTTTTCTCATGTGTTTACCAATTTTTCAACTTTTCTTGAACTGGTCTGTCTCTCCCTCCTTCTTTCCCCATCCCCAGCTCATGACTTCCTACAACTGGTTTGCTGTCACCTCCACTAATCCTTCTACTGAGTATCCCAGGACACCCAGTCCTGTGGTGCTACTAAGTGTTTGCACAAACATTTGCCTAGGTTTGGGCCAGGTCTTGGCTGTAAAGCTGTCTGCTCACTTCATCCATCAGGGAAGGTAAATTAAGTCATAACTCCAGGAAGTCATGGGCTTTGACCCTTGCCCTCATCTCTTTTCCTGGGCATGGGAACCCCAGCTCAGTCTGTGGCTTCCGTTGGTGTGTGTGGATCTGGTGCCTGGCTGGTGTAAGGCACTCTAGCCTCTGCTGAATTCTTGCTGCTGCTGACCTCTGCACCTGGAGGCCCCAAGCCTGCACCTTCAGCCCCAGCTTAGTGCTTTATGTTTCTGGTCTATAGATGCATAGATTTTGGCTTTCATTGCAGATACATCTTTTTAATTCCCACTTTTTACATTTTATCTGTCACTCCTTGGAGATGAATAAACTTCTTAAAGCAAAAATTTACAAAAGTAAATAAAAAACTAACACACCCAAGATCACACAGGTAAGAACCGGAGACAAATCTTGGCCTCTGTTCTTATGATTTCCAAGTGATGGTCAATTGACGTAGTCACATGGCATCTTTTTCTTTGGGGAGAATCTGGTTGTCTTTCTATAACCACCTAAACAAAGATAATATTTAATTTTTAATGAATCAAAAATCACTCATTTAGATAGTTTTGTATATCTCAAATGAATTTAACAGTCAGGGCATCCTTTAATTGGGAATCTAAATTACAACAATAAATATCATTTGCTGGTGATGAGCTGTCACATTGATAACTTGAAAAAATGACACTCATCTTAATTAATAATGATACTATTAATAAAGTTCTTTTAACATGCATCAATATCACAAAAGTTGTATGCTAAGCACTAGTATATGTTATAGGCACAGAGATAGAAAGGAATATGGTCTCTGCCCTCAGGACCTGGACAGGGAATCTCTATATTTAAAAAAAAAATGCATGTAATGTTAAAAGATACTAAAAGAAAATGAGGGTCTTGGGTGATTTTGAAGGCTGTACTGTGTTGGTGGACGTTAAACCAAGATTTTAAGAAAATGGCAACTCCACCTCTATCTGCACAGTGTTATTTCATTTATTTTCATTGGAAAATTTCTGCCTCAATTGAGGAAATACTCTTACACAGTTGTTTATCCATAAACTAACATTTCTGCCTGGCTAAACAGTCGGTAACTTTATTAAGGTAAGATAAAGCAGACTAACATTATTTTCTGAATCCCCAAGGCTAAAATACAGTCTCAGTTATTATTCTCAAATCTCCAATAGCATAAACAATGTGAACCATTTTGATTTTAAGGAACCTAGTCACCCAAGGCTCTGAAGTAAAGAAGCCAGTGAAAATTGAAACATTTATGCAGAAAGAAAAAATATCCTCTTCCCTGACTTCTGGGGAAAAGAGAGGAATTTAGATTCACATTTTACATAATAGGATCTCCTCAGAATTGAAGTTGATACTCATGGTTTTTTATTTTAAAAACAACTGAAGGAGTAGAACTACATTTTAATTATGGCATCTTCTTTCTTTTCTCTTATTTATTTTCATTACCATCCCCATCACTTCTTGATATATATACACACAGTCACCTAATCCTTACTCCCTACCTCTTTTCCTTGGAAGAAAATGAGATTTTGAACCAAATCAAAAACTCTGGATAACATTTTCCATGGGTGTTTAGCCATTGCTTTGTCTTTTCCTAGTTCAAACAATACTTAAATCAACTGTCAAAGCATGATCTAAATTTACGAACATAATATAAGGGTCTTTCAAAGGCCACAGGAAGGAAAGAGTGCTGTAGGAGTTCTGAGATAAGCCTATAAAAGTTGAAATAATTGGGTAGTAGTTAGTCTGTTTCACATATTGAGAAAAGCATTTTATACAGTTTTCTCATTTAATGCTCATGATAATCCCCAAAGTTAGCACTGTTATAATTATCATTTTTTATTTATTCTTTTTAGTTATGTGTGACAGTAGAATGTATTTTGACATATTTATATACATGGAGTACAATTTCCCATTCTTCTGGTTGTTCTTATTTATATATGAACATAGGAAAGTAATGTCCCATTCATCCTACTATCTTTCCTATTCCCATTCCCCCTCCCTTCCCTTCATTCCCCTTTGTCTAATCCAAAGTACTTATAATTATTATTTTCATTTTACTGATGAAAAATTAAGTATCTGAGAAAATATTTTAAAAAGTTGGCCCAAGGTCTCACAGTAAAGATGAAGAATCAGCATAGTCTGAGCTCAGAATCTGGGCTCTTAACCACTACACAGCACTGGCCTAGTAACCCAAGATACCCAGGTTACTGATCTACTCACTCACTCTGCAGTCTTTGTCTTAAGTCCTTAAATGTATTTTAATTATCCTTTAAAAGTCTATCCTCTTACCCATCTGTTCATTCATCCTGCCAATCTTTTCTTTTAAATCCTTGAACACATTTTTAATACAGTCATGCACCACTTAATGATGGAGGTATATTCTGAGTGTCATTAGGTGATTTCATCATTGCTCAAACATCACAGAGTATACTTACACAAACCTTCGTGGTATAGCCTACTTACATACTAAGGCTACATGGTATATGTGTGGTCCATCCTTGACCAAAATGTTATTAAGTGGCATGACTGTGATTCCTTTAATGTCTTTGTGTGCTAATTTCAACATTTGGGTTATTTCAGAGTATATTTCTATTTAGTATCTTTCTATTGATTATAAGTCTTATTTTCCTGCTTCATGTGTCTGATAGTTTTTTTATTATAAGCTGGACATTGTAGATGATGCATTGTAGGAAGTCCAGTCTATGCTGTTTTTCTTTAAAGAATGTTAGGTTTTGCTCTGATCGGTTCCTAAATTGCTAGCAGATGTTCTTGATCCTGTCAGGCTTTGTTAAGGCCAATTTCAACTTTTTGCCCATAGTCCTAAAGTCATGGCCTTCAATTTAAGGTGTTGTTCTTTTAAATTTTGCCTTTTCTGAAGTGCTGGAGTGCTCAGCAAATTCTCTGACCTCTGGCTGTGTGGGTAATCCAATATTTCCCAGCATTGCACAACTTCTGATATTTTGACTTTGTTCATTGCATTCCATCATAGTCTATCTTTACACAAACACAGCCCAGACTCCTCCCCCTTCAAGTACTTGCTCCTCTTTAGCATCATGCTCTCCCAATTCCATTCATCCCAGCAACTCCAGACTCCATTCTCTGTCCTTTACCAGGCAAGACCTCTGTGTTCCTCTTGAGCTCAACTTTTCTGCTCCAGTCTCAAAAGTTTTCCTAGGCATAGGTCCAGGACAAATATGAGTTTCTCTTTTCTCAGGGATCAGTGTCTTCACTGCTGGCTGTCTTGTGTTGAAAATTTCTGCCTCATTTACTTTGTCTAGTTTTAAATTATAAGCAATAATTTAAAACAATAGTTTTCAGGAGAGGAATATGGAATTTGAATGGGGGGAGGGTGTTAGGGGTATTTGTTTTGTGCCAAGCATTATACTAAGCATATTTTCCAGGTAATGCCAGACTTTGCTGCTAATGAACCAGTTATGTCATTTTCAATATGCCATATCTCATGGAGTTAAGACTCTCGTGGACTTGAATGCAAGATGCACTATTATTTTTAGGAACACTAAAGGAAAAAAAATGCTGCTGATTAAACATAATTCCTTGGTACAGGGAAGGTAATTCAGTGGTAGAGCAGGTGTTTAGCATATGTGAGGCCCTGCAGCCAATCCTCAGCACCTACCCCCACAAAAATCCCCATAATTACTTCATAATCATTCTGCATAATGCAAAACTCAGTCACGCCCTCCTCCTGTTGCTTTGAAATTTCTTTCATCTAATCTAAGGAAATTGGCAATTTCTTTTACCTTAAGTTGCGTGGCTTGGTGGGTACTGAGCAATCTTCTTGCAAGTAACATGGTACAAAACACAGCACAACTTCATCTACTTGTGGATATCTTCTTTTTTATGACCTATCTAAAGCACTTGGGTTTTTTTGGCTGAAGAAATATGGAATCAGGATCATTTCTCCAGTAATGAATATTTAGGCTTTTCTGTCATGTTTTTCTGGGTTTACAGTGCAAAAGTGTAGTATCTTTTCTTTTCATTTCAATGCCAAATTATAATGAAATCTTTTTGACGATATTCAAGGTATTAAAATTCATATATTTAAAATTAACCTTTATAAGACTAATCATGTACATTATTGAAGTGATATCAATAAGAAGCAAAGTCAAGGTTTGCATCTGCAACCAATGAGAACCACAGGCCACCTAATCTCCAGTAATTGTAGAATTCCATGGGTTGTGACACATGTCCTGATTCAGAAATGTTAAAAATGTGGGAACAAATTTAAAATTTTAGAATTGACAAGATCTGATAAACATGTTACACACACACACACACACACACACACACACACACACACACGACATAAAACCATATCCAAAGGAAATAATTTGCTCACAAGAGGTCTTCTAATTGCTGTTCCCATTCTGACAACTTCAAGCACACTTCAAAGTTGCATCACTATTAATCTGATAGTTGGCCTAGTTTTATAAACTGGACTATAATATAAGCACACTTCTCATAAAATGAGAATAATTACAGTGTGGGCATTCTGAAGGACATCCCTTCCTCTCACCACACACACCCAGCTGGGAGAATATAAATCATCCTAAATGTGTGTCCTTTGCTACAGGGACTGACTTTAACTGAGGTTCTCTTTCTCAAACTCAATGAGTAGTGTAGCTGTCCTTGCCCCAAGGTCAAAGGGAATAGATGCTGTTTTTGGACTTTCCCAGAAGAAAGACCACAGCAAGCGCCCTGGGCTGGGTCCTGTGGGAGAGACAGGGCAGGGCTCACACCTTCTTCCTCTGCTACAATGCCACAGGCCCTCCTGAACTCCTCCCTCAACTCTAGAAGCATGGGAGTGATCCAGGCTCCATAAAACTGGCCTTCAGTTTAACCTTTCTAACCTTATTTCCTTGAACTAACCCCAAGGTACAGCATCTTTTGTTGTTGATTTTTGGCTTTTCAGTTTTCTAGAAAATGTGTTTTAAAGGCAGGAAATCCCAATTGTCAAAAAGCATGTTTTTAATTTTCAATAATGATTCTAACAGCTGACATATGTATGGTTCTGTGTCAGAACCTCAAGAGCCTGATGGCTACTAGAAGAAGCAGATACCATTATTAGGCTCATTTTGCAGATGACAAGCTAAGAACCTAGACGAATAACACAGCCAAGGCCACACAGAGAATAGTAGCAGAGAGAGTGTTTAAGCTTGGGTCTGTTTGACACCAAAGCCCATGTCCTCTCCCAAGACCTCTGCTTCCAATCCAAATCTCTGTAGTATAACCTGCCATTTCCACTAAAAACCATGGTCCATCAAAAGACCAAGAAAATGGGAAGTAAATACTAAGTTCATACCCCAAAGGTCACAGAGAGCCCACAACTGGCTGCAAATGTCCCATCTTGGAGGAGGGAGAGCCACCCAGCCAGCACCCCATTCTCCAAACCCAGCAGGACTGATGCAGACCCAACTCATTTATGTCCCACAAAGTCCATGGATTCTCGGCTTTCCAGGACCCACTCAATTTCACAAACTAAAGTTTACTTTAAAAGGGTACAAAAATATGCTTTCAAGAGCTCTTGGGCCACATTTGGCCTTAATTGTAAAGGGCAAAATTGGACAATTCAGCTGTGAGCAGGGAGCAGGAAAAGCTCCAAGGTAAGGGCACTCAGTCACAGAAATATTCCTTCTGAGATGATCTTACTCTAGTTTGTCCCCCAGATCATAGGTCCAGAGAGAGGACAGAGGCAGGCGGGAAACTATGGGGTCAGGAAAACATGGAGGTCACTACCAGAAAGAACTCTTTATCAGGTTATGTAGCAATAAATATTTAAATAAAAGAAGTAGGGGTATGAACTTAGCACTTACTCCTTTCCTCCTCAATCTCTTGATGAACATTTTTTTTTTTAACTGAAATGGCAGGTTTTACTGGAGAGGGTTTGGGTGAGGATGAGGGGTAAAGAGGGAATAGAAAATGGAAAAAATGAGGGAGGGAGAGAGATTGAGTCCAGGAGGCTGTGATAACAGCCCAGGCAGGAGCCAAGAAGGACCTGAACTACAGCAATTGGGAGAAAAGCAAACTCTTTTTTTTTTTTTTTTTGGTGGTTGGCGGGGGCAGTACCAGGGATTGAACTCAGGAGCACTCAACCACTGGGCCACATCCCCAGCCCTGTTTTGTATTTCATTTAGAGACAGGTTATCACTGAGTTGCTTAGCACCTCGCTGTTGCTGAGGCTGCCTTTGAACTTGTGATCCTCTTACCTTAGCCTCCCGAGCCACTGAGATTACAGGCGTGTGCCACCACACCTGACACAAACTCACTTTTGATTTGACCCCAAAAGCCCAGAGTCTCTGAGGCCCCAAAAAACAAATAACCCAAATCACCCAGCAGCCAGAATTCCCATGCCAAAGCCTTCCAAACTGGACAATCAACCATGGGGCACTGGGGCAGTTGCCCAGAAAAGGGTCTATCTGTGACTTTTTCCTGGAAGGATAGAGTCGTTCTCATTTGCAGGGATGGTCATGTTCCATCCACACAGGTTTCTTGGATGTCAGTGACAAGTCTTCAAAGAATTGCACAAGAGGAGGCTGTTGTAGGGTTCAGAAGACAATCTGGGTGAGGGCAGCACTATGTAACAAGACCTCCGGGCATCTGCATCCCTTCCTCCCCTTCCTAAATCTCTCCATTCTTTTTTTCCCCTTTTTATAATGATTCAACAATCCATTTGTTTTATGTGGACGTAATCCTTCTCCCACCAAAAGGAAAAAAAAAGTCTGGCTTTCCCAGGATACTCTTGGTGCTCGACACTAAGTCAGTTGCTTAGAAATAGTCTGGAACCAACTTTCTCCACCTCGTCCACCCCGCCCCGAATTCAAATAATTACTGCAGCCTCTCCATTTGAAAGCCTGTGGGGGATCCTCTGGGTGTCCTTTGTAGCATCTGTGAGAAGGGGAGGAAGCTGGCAATGAGCCCTGGGGTTCCTCCTTTCTTTCCAGCAGAAACAGGCTTTGAAGTGTTCACCCAATTATGCTCACCCTAAAGTCGAGTGTGTGTGTGTGTGTGTGTGTGTGTGTGTGTGTGTGTATGCGCGCGCGCTAAAAGTTACCTAACAGACAACCAGAAAGAATAACAGAGCACGTTTGCACATCTCAGTGGTACAGAGATCTCCAAAAGGAGTTAGTGTGGAAAGCCAAGCCCATCTGGATGTGTCCAATTGAAGCCATCAGTCTTCACTCCAGGAAGGGGAGAAGTGGATCCAGTATTCTGAGGTCTTTAGTCCATTATTCTGATTTTGCATAAAAAAATTCACGCGCTGTAGAGGACATTGTTGATATCCAGCCCAGATGCCCGTGGATCTCTTACGTTGCTTCTGTCCTCCCTTCAGACCCCACCAGCTCTGCTTGTGACTGTATGAAGGGCTGACTCAGGTAAGGAGCCTCTTAGCAAGCACCTACAGAGTCAGAAATGCTAGTGAGTTCACCTGCCAGAGAACCCAACAGATGCAGGAGTGTGATAGTCCAGCCCCCTTGCCTCAGGTCCTGCAGATCTCCAGTGCAGAATCAGGCTGAGGCCACACTCTGTGGCATTTCTCTCATATTAACCCTTCCTTGGCTTCCTCCATTTCTATCCATTCAGCTCCCAGGGTCCACCTCCAGAGGTTCTGATGCAGTAAATCTCAGAGAAGGCCCCAACTCTGTCTTTTTCAAAAGCATGACTGATAGTTCTAAACTAGGAGTTTGGTGGACTCCACACTGAAAGACAATGGTCCAAAATAAGTGACTCAGAAGAAATGTATATTTCTGGGTCATCATGTTTTATGCTCCTAAAAAATATTATAAAGATCTGGATACTAGGATAAGTTCACCTCTGTGGTTACATTAGGGCTATGGAATATTCAGCAGATATTTTGCCAACTGGTCCAAAAGGAATGTCCTCAACCTAGCCAAGGTAAGTCCCAGTGTTCACATCCCCATGTCAACTCCAGCCCCAGGGAGAAGTAGACTCTTCTTGGCTAACACCACTCCCCTTTTACCATAGTACCCTAACCTAGACTGTGAAGGTCTCCTAGCCCTGTGGGCAGAGTAGTATACATGAGGAATATTTGTTAACTCTGGAAGTTAATGGAAGTCAAAAGTTCAACCATCACAGTTTGGGTTTTCCCCAAAGTAGACACCAAGCCAAGTTTGGAGGGCAAGAGGTTTATTTGGGAAGTGATACCAGGAAACACAGGTGTGCACATGAGGAAGATAAACAGGGCAAGGAAACCAATAAAAGGTACGTGACTGAGCATGTTACCACCAAGGGCCCTTGGAGCTGAATCCTGCTGGAGAATTCCAGGGGCCAGGGTACAATATGGCCTCGGAGTGCCCCCACTCAAGAATAGGAGAGCTAGGGTGCTTGCCACCAATTCCCACTAGTTACTGGTTGAGAGCTGTTCCCAAGGCACATTGATTTCCCAGAACTCGAGACCTATCTCTGCAGAGCAGTGCAGGCTGCCCCCACCAGAAAGACATTAGATTAAAGAATCACGGGGCTAGGGAAGTCAATCTGCAATGAAAAATGTGGGAAGGTGAGTTCTTCTCAAATACACTGCCTATATTATGGTCCTTTCCAGAGCAGGAAAGAAAATATTCATGGGTAGAAGAAAAAAGGAGCTGGGTGTGGTAGTGTATGCCTTTAATCCCAGCAGGTTAGGAGGTTGGGGCAGGAGGATCACGAGTTCAAAGCCAGCCTCAGCAAAATCGAGAAGCTAAGCAACTCCGTGAGACCCTGTCTCTAAATAAAATACAAAATAGAGCTGGGGAAGTGGCTTGGTGGTGGAGTGCCCTTGAGTTCAATCCCCGGTACCCCTTCCCACTAAAAGGAAACACAACCATGTCTATGAAACCAGCAGTAACTTCTCTAGATTTTTCCTTTAGGCTTATTTGTATCTTCCCAAGGAAGGACTCCTTCTTATGTTCCAGGGCTCTGGCTGTGAACAAATTCAACTCCTGGCTTCTGATTTTCTCCGCTGTGGTAGGGGACACGTGTGTTCTTTTAGCAGCCTGGCACTTCTTGCAGCAATCGCACCTCTTGTTACAAGAAATAGCTACATTTTTTTTCCTTCCTGCATCTATAATTTTTCTTTAAAATTAGCATTTTGTTATACAAGGGGTCATTCACAGGCAGCCCAGAAAAAACCTCCTGCTACTCAACAGCTCCAGTGGATTTGAGCTTTTAAGGCTGTTTTTCCTCTACTTTAACCTCAATGAAGTTGTATTTCTCAGAAAGGAGAATGAGTGACAGAACCTAGGAGCCTAGGATGGATTTGGAAAACTGAAACAATCCCAAGATACCCCTCACCTCTCCTCTATCCTCTGTATCTCATTTTAAGACCTATCTTTATTCTAAGTACAGAATGTGGAAACGAACTGGAAATGCAAATTTTCTTATCCCCAAAGCCTCACCTTGCACCCCAATGGCTTATCCCACTGAGCCCTCACAGTGTTCTAGAAAGTAATTCCTGACCACTTGTTTGACAATTGTGCTAATACAGGTCACAAAACTACAGTGACTTGCTCTGGGTTACAGATAGTGGGCAGGAGGCCTGGGACTCAGGTCTACTCTATGATAGTCACTAAAAATTTCCAGGGTCAGAAAAGAAAAACAATCTCCAGTATGAGAAAGAGGACATGTTTCCTGTACATTCCTCCAGAGCAAAATATCTGTACCTCCTGGTGCATGTGTTTTCCAAAGAACAAGAACCAAAGAGGTGTTTTCTGTGAGGTTTTGTACTGAAGGGATGCAGGAGACCCTGTTAGTGCTTCTCCACGTTTTCCCTCAGCTCACTGGTTCATCTGCCGCTGAAGGAGACGATTCTGCTACAGGCTGATGGCTGCCCACACGCATCTTTTCACCCCTGCCTGCATCATCATTAGGTGCACACACACCCCTACCCACCGCCTGCCACAGTCACACTTAAACAGTAGGAGATAGAGCCAGGCTCGGTGGTACACATCTGTAATCCTAGCTGCTTGAGAGGTAGAGGCAGGAGGATCATGAGTTCAAAGCCAGCCTCAGCAACTTAGTTTGGCCCTAAGCAACTCAGTGAGACCCTGTCTCTAAATAAAATATTAAAAAGGGCTGGGAGGCTGGGGTTGTGGCTCCGTGGTCGAGCACTTGCTTTAGCAGGGTTCGATTCTCAGCACCACATAGAAAAATTAAGATATTGTGTCTATCTACAACTAAAAATATTTTTTTAAAAAAGGAGGGGGCTGGGATTGTGGCTCAGAGGTAGAGCACTCGCCTAGCATGCATGAGGCACTGGGTTCGATCCGCAGCACCACATAAAATATAATAAAGATATTGGGTCCACCTATAATTAAAAAATAAATGTTTTTTTTAAAAAAGGAGGGGGGTGCTGGGTTGGGGATGTGTCTCAATGGTTAAGCACCCCTGCACTCAATCCCTGGTACAAAAATAAATAAATAAATGAAACAGTAAGAAAGAGAAATCATGGATAAACGCCCCAGTGGAACAATTCTAAGATAGTTTCTATACAGTTTCTTGGACAGGCTTCAGCAAGACTGAGCCCCAGTTTCTCCCAGCAGTGACCACGCTGTCTCACTTCCTTACCTCTTCAGTCAAGCTCTCTGGGGTCTTTCCCAGATAGACCACCTGCATCCTGGTCTTTGTCTTGAGATCTGTTTTGCATAGGTTTTGCAGGGTACACAAGTCAAGACAGGGACCCAAAATACAAACCACGATTTTTGTTTAAGGATTGAAATTTCTTTTTTCCTTCCAATTCCAAGCTCCAGAAACTTACATAAGAAACACAATCTGGCAGATAAAAATCCTCTGCTCACTCCTCTGCAAGTCCTTGGTAGTCCCTGGGCATAGCACCCAGAACTTCCCCAATCATCTGGAGCCCGTCTGCTGCCAGCCGTCTCCAGGGAAGTCGGAGAAACTGGTAAACAAACTCCTTCCTTCACTCATCCTCCCAGGTGCTAGGAAAATATATGCACAGATTTCTCGTTTCCAAACTGCCAGTTTTTAGCATTTTGTAGCACATGCTGCAGGTTCAGGCTATTCCTTAAGGAACAGATGTTGTGAAAATCTAAATAGAACTTTCACTTTTATGGTAAAATTCCCACTGTCCAAATACAACTGCTCTTCAGAGTGAAATGTTCTTCTCCTTTTTTTCCTCTGGCTTCCATCCCTGCCAACAAGACTTTTGGGTACTTCTCAGCATCATGCCTTTGCAAAGTAGCCCCAAACTTGTTTTTTCCTAATCTCTGGACCTCTAGAGAGCCCTCAGGGCCGTACTGTCCACTTCCCTGGTGATATCTGGGAACTGCCTTTCCACCCTAGGATATTTCAGGTGTATCCAAAAGAAGCTGAGTACAGATTGGATGGCCAATAAGTAACATGGCTACTAGGAAGAAGAAATAATCTTTATGTACCAAAAGTGGCACATAAGATTTTGGTGGTGACATCCTGGCTCCCTTCTCCCTTCACACACATACCCCATCTCCATGTCTGCAGTCCTACTTTTGAAACTTGCTCCTAACTTGGTTTTTCTACTTTTGCCAGGTTGAGTTAGAATAGCAAGACACAGGTCTAGCAGGATTAGCCTTGGAGACTCATGCTCTTAAAGTCTGGATTCCTCCACTTCATCTGACTCAACATTCCCTTTTAACAACAGATCTGTCATTCTCTCCCTTTACTGGCCTGAAATAACATTTTTAACTATTATGATTAACCTACTGATATACATTTTCTTTTTGACCAAACTGTAACCTGCTTCCTCTGAGCCCTTTCTCAGTGAGGTCTCAACTCTGGCTTATAAAGAGTTAAGCAGACAGTAGCATCATTTCGAACAGCTCAAGGCCACATCCTTGGGATGACCCTTAAAATGTCTGCCTGCTAAAACCTATAGCTGAAAAAAAAAAAAACTGACTGTTTTATCCAGCATCTGAAGATAGTGCTGGTGTCTCCCAGCCTCTGTGGGAGAGTAGGAACCCCTTGGATAAAAACCAGTTAATGAACCCACATGAGTTTCCAACACCAACACTCTGCTTCCCACTTTTTATAATTTTTCATTTCTCCTGAGCACCCTCTCCTTTTCTTCATATTCCCTTATTTCCTTTTAAACACCTGATCTCCTCTGTACAAATTGAAGTTGCGTTTAGTTCATGTTGAATGCTTTTCCCTATTGCAATTACTGATTGAAATTTGTCCTTACCACTTTAACTAGTGCCCATCTTTGTTTATCTTAGACACTACATATATAATACTTTTAAAAATCATAAAGATGGGTGCAGAGGTACACACTATAATCCCAACCACTTGGGCTACTAAGGTGGGAGGAGCACAAGTTCAAGGCCAGCTGGGCAACTCAATGAGAACTTGACTCAGAATAAAATTTTAAAAGGGCTGGGAATGTTGCTCATATGTAGAGCTCTTGCCTAGCATGTGTAAGGCCCAAGATTCAATCCCCAGTATCACAAAAATTTAAAAAATCATTATAATGCTACAAATATAATATAAAAATAGAACATATTCTATAATAAATATAAAAAGAATTTTACAATAAACAATGTGTCTCTCAATATATAATTTTACAGACACAGCTAAACTAGAGGACACAGAAAATGGTCAGATATATGCTCCTTCTTAAAATGTGTAAGTATGGATTTGAAACAATAAAATTTGCCCCTGAGTTAAACAGAATTTTTATTTATATTGGATAATTTGAAATACAAGCAAATTAATATAAACACAGGATTCGTGAATGGGACAACTGTTGAGAGTCACAGCCAAAGTGGCCCCAGCAAACTTCCAGCTGCCGGCTGATGATTGGCTCACAGCGGCCCCAGCAACATCTAGCTGATTGGCTCCTCTGCGGTGATGCTCATTGGGCTATTTCCCTGTCTTTCAGACCACAGAGCTGCTCATTGGGGGACTTCTTTGGCTCCGCCCACACGACCCAGCCAATCGGCCTCAAGAGCAGGAGGATTGTGGGAGGTTGAGAGGCTGGTGTGGGGAGAAGCTTGTGGGAAGCCGTCGGTAGCAGTTGGGCTCTGAGGGTTTTTTTCCTGAGGAGCTGTTTTATTTGGTGTGTGTAGTTCTAAAAATAAAGTTAGTTTCTTTTGACAAGTGGCTCCTGAATTGTGCCCAGCCAGACTGCGGCATTAATGGGACAACTAGATAGACACCTAGTACAGGTGTGTCACATGGGGAACCCAAACACCACAAGCCACATGGGAACACATAACATGATCTTTTCAAAATGGCAGCCATCTCCTGTGAAAATTCCTACCAACACAACATGCAATCTTCATTTGACTTAACAGTCCTCACATCCTTAGGAAATTATAATAAAACTGAGCAAAACTACTTTGGTTTTTGTAAGTTTCATGAAGTAAGCTTCCAGGCTTGGCTAAGTGCAGATGGGCTTCTCACCTAAGTGGATGTCCAATGGGGTTGTTCAATACCACAGGCTCACTTGTCCATCCAGGACGTCGCAGGGTCTCCTCCCACCAAATGCCTGTAGCCATTCTCTATTTTTATGTTCATAAAAAAAAAAATCTCTATAGATTTCCAAAAGATCACCTAGAGGACAGTACCAGCCACTTTGAGAAGCATTGCTGATCCCCTACTCCTGCACACATAAGCTACAGTTTAAACAGAACCCAGCTTCCAAGGTCAAATTCTAGCCACTCAGCAGGCTGATCTCCACCAACTCCAAGATAATGCTCTCAGGTACTGGGCTTTGCTGAGGAGCTGAAGCTGAAGCATTAATAAACAAGAAAATGTTAAGATGCTTCCTTGACTGTCGCATCAACTGCCATAGAGGGTAACTTGGCAAAATGTATCACCATTTTAAATGTATATACCAATTAGAAGTTCCACGGCTAGGAATTCATCTCAGAGATAGATTTACACGTGTGTAGAATGGTGTCTGTTCCAGGAAGCATCAATTATATGTAGAAAATATTGAAAACTACATAAATTTCTATGTGTCGGGCACTGGCCAGATGAATTAAGGCCCATCCATATGATGGATTATTCTCCGTTATTGAGTTAGAATTATACTAACCATATAAAGTGACATATTTTGCTCAGTTTTGACATAACTTACCAAGAATATGAGGGATATTAAGTCAAGTGAAGATTAAATGTTTTCTACTTTGCTTTATGTTTTTTATGCTTCTGCTTGGAGTCCATGCACGTGTGTGTGTGTGTGTGTGTGTGTGTGTGTGTGTGTGTGTGAGAGAGAGAGAGAGAGAGAGAGAGAGAGAGAGAGAGAGAGAATGCACATTGACATATATTTGATGTCTTCTATGTGCATAGACTCTTTTTGGAAGTATTTACTAAAATCTCCTACCTCTGGGAGGTGGAGGGCGGAGGTGGGTGGTGGAATTTCTTTACATTCCTTTTTGAAATATGTGCAATTAATACCTATTCAAACCAGTTTGTTTTAATTTTTAAAAACTTTAAATCCTTCTCCAGTAAGATTGTCCTGAGGAGCTGTGTCCAGATTCCTAAATTGGACTCAGGACATCAGGTGGGGCCGGGGGGGAGTGGCTCTCATTTGGCTACCTGGCCGGTTGGTGAGGTGGGAGATGTCTCTGCTGGGGACTGGGATCATTTCAGGGGAACAGACTTACCCCCAGCTTTAGAGGGAAGGGGATCCATAGGACCAGAAAGACTCCTAGACCACTCCTCAAATAATTAGTCTTATCATTTGTTGATTTTTCCTGAGTGAGGCCATAGAGGCTTCTTCTAAACCTTCCGTAAAGGAAAGAGAGCTGAAGGGCAGGCCTGAGGACACTGGCAGACGGTTTCCCTGGCAACTACCATTCCTCTTGTGGTTTTTTTTTTTTTTCCAGTATTAGTTTGAAAAGCAAAAGGAAAGTTCGTTCTGCATGGAGATCAGCCAGCTGGGAGCTGACCTCTCCTCACTCCTGTCATCCATTCTTGAGGTAGTGACCTCCCATTGATTTCTAGTGGCCCTTAACATCCCTGATTAAAAGAAATGGCCCTAAAAACAATTCCTGTGATGATTTTGGAGTGAACAAATGGCTTTTCATTCGCCACTCTACGCCTTGTAAATCCAGTCAACTAAACGAAAACTTTAGCTGGTAGTGTTTATTGGTCACTTGGCATGTGTCTGGTACAATCCTTGCACTAGTGAATAAGTCATAATTTCTGTCCTTTGGCATTCGGGCAGATGGTATCCATATAGATGAAGAGCTCATTCAACACTTTTATTGAGCAACTTCTATGCACGAAGCACTGTTGTAGGAAATGAGGTCAAAATGCCGTGAGTTCTAATGTTGGGCATATGTAAGTGCTGAGGGAGTACAACTGCTCTGTCGCTGCTCCACTCATACCTACTCAGGTCTTGCCATTGTTCTGCCTTCGGGCATGGCTTCAGGTGCCAGCATCTGTGGCTCTTCCTTGGAGGACTTCCCCTGGGCCAGAATCCCTCTTGGCCCACATACCCAGCTACTCAGAAATGCTAGAGAATGAATGTCCCCAGGAACTGCCCTTGGCCAGTGACTGACAGGAGCTGATAGACACATATTCCAGCTCCCTGTTCCCTTCAGTGACAACAAGCAAGTGTTCTACACTGGGCCCTGGAGCACCCCAGGAGGATTAACCACTTAACCTTTACACTGTTTTCATTGCTCTTCTCAAGCACAATCTCTTCACTCCACCAGGTGGTGTTGAATGAGAGGGCCTTCAAGGTCCTTCCTGGATTTAGGATCCCCTTATTCCATCATCTTTACAAAAATGCCATTGGAAAAAATGTAAACTCTTTTTCAGTGCACTGGGGTTTTCCACTCTGTTGTGGACTAAATGTTTTTATACCCTTGGAATTCAGAGTTTGAGGTCCTACCCCACAGTACGCTGGTATGAGGGGGTGGGGGCTTTGGGAGGTGATTTCGCTTAGCTGAGGTCACTGGGCATATGTGTGGGAGGGGGTTCTCATGATGGGATTAGAGCCCTTATATTTAGAAACCAGAGACCTTTCTCTCCAGCTTGCTATTGCCCTCCACCCATCCCCCTCCCTCCTATGTGAGGACAGAGTAAGAAAATAGTCATTGGCAAAACAGGAAAAAAAGTCCTCACCAGGACTCAACCATGCTGTCACCCTAATCTTGGACTTTCCAGCCTCCAGAGCTTATGAACAATAAATGTATTTGTTTAAGCCACCCATCTTGTGGTGCTTTGTGACAATCTACACCAAGACGTGGTCATTGTTGAGTCCTGATCTTGTCCCTATAGCTATTCCCACCCTGGCTGCCTGCTTCTCTCTTCTCTGCCGGATGGTTTTCTATGGCATTACAGGGGCAGGGAGGCCCATCTGGAAGTGAAGGGGGCGTGACACCCCTTGGGGCAGCCTGATCCAATGGGAATGGGAGTCAGTGGGTAGATGTTGGGCTCTCTTCCTGGCCTCCGCTTAGCTGGATGAGGAGTATCAGAAGAGACCCTGGGGGGATCAGCTTTAGTAATAACTCACCGTTACACTTCAGCGTCTTCCCTCTTCCTCCTCCGTGGAATCACTCCCAAACCCACCCATGTAACCAGACACTTGCATCTAGCTCTGCTTTTATTAGTATCCAGACTAAGACAAGGGTCCTAAGGAAATCCATCAGACACCAAGACAAGTGTCCTAAGGAAATGTTTTTTTTTTCAATCAAACCATTTCAGATAAAGGCCAATGACGTTGGCTATGTGGGCCTTTAGATGTTTCAAAACAAATATGAGATTTCTAATACATGATCAGGAGAAGAAAAGACCCCAAATAGAAGCCTTCAAGCCAATTCATTTCTGATTAGAGCAAGAGGCCTCCTGGCCTCTGTTAAATGGAGATGGCTTGTAACAGGTTTAAGTTCTATGAATAATAAATGAGAAGGTTGCTGCATGCCCCTGGAATTCCATCAATTTTTCTTTGATACCAAAAGGATATATATCTTTGAGACAATTCCATTACTGGAAAATCTTACCCTGAAAATATGATATATCTCTCAAGGACTGCATTTATGCACTTTGATGTATCACGCATAGATGGGATATAGTTTCTCATTTTTCTGAGTGTACATGTTGCAGAATCATATTGGTCATGTGGTCACATGACAGTAATAATGTCTATTTCATACTGCTATCTTTCCTATCCCCACATCCTCTTCTCTCCCCTCCCATCACTTCCCTCTACCTAATCTAAGGTAACATTATTCTTCCCTACTGCCCCCCGCCTTATTGTGAATTAGCATCCACTTATTAAAGAAAACATTCGGCCTTTGGTTTTGTGGGATTGGCTTATTTTGCTTAGCATGATATTCTACAACTCTAACCATTTACTGGCAAATGCCATAATTTCACTCTTCTTTAAAGCTGAGAAATAGTCTACTGAGTATACATACCACATTTTCTTTATCCATTCATCTGTTGAGAGACACTTGGGTTGGTTCCATAGTCTCACTATTGTGAATTGAGTTGCTATCACATTGATGTGGCTGTGTCACTATAGTATGCTGATTTTAAGTCATTTGGGTATAGATCAAGGAGTGGGAGATAGCTGGGTCAAATGGTGGTTCCATTCCTAGTTCTCTGAGGTATATCCATACTGCTTTCCATAGTGGTTGCACCAATTTGCAGTCCCACCAGCAATGTATGAGTAGCATCCCTCTTCTTTACTAGGTCGGAGAAGTAAAAGCCATTTCTCCTTAGTATATATAGTCAGTCCACAAACCAAAGAGCCTAATAGAGGGTCTTCAACCAGAGGTTGGCATATGTTCAAGTGAAGGGGCTGCCCAGCCCTCCACACGTCCTGTCCTGCTTCCCTGTGAACCCATCCATGACCCTCCCACGTCAGTGTACTTTTCCCACTATAAGAGAAGCACCATGAGTACAAGGATTTTGTGTGCTTTTGTTCACTGTTGTCCCCCTACAGTACCAGAAAGACAGTTGGCATCTTCAGTAGGATTATATTGAAATCAGACAGTCTTGAGGGCCTTCGGTTTATTTGGAAGATGATGATCTAAGAAAGCAAAAGTAAAGAAATGAGAAGTGTAAGACAAAGAAAGGAAAATCCAATTAAAGAGATGTTATCAAGGTCACTGCTACAGGCAAAGGAACTTTGGAAAGTTCCCAGGAGCTTCTGGAATGGGCCATACAGAGGAGGAGAAACTGCTTCTATCCCACAGACACTGAAGGTGAGTTCACACCCTTACTTCCAGGCTGAACCCAGCTGGGCAGAGCCTTGAGCCAGGGAAGTAGAGTGGGGTGCTTTGAAAGCTTGAGGAGGGAATAAGGTTTGGGTATTTCAAACTCCCCAGCTCAGCAGCAGCTGGAGCCAGAGGGGGGGTCTCTGAGCGGTGGTAAAGGGCACCAAAAGCATCTCCCTCAGGAAGCATTAAGCAAATGGATTCTCCTCAATGCAGACACGTATAGGTATTCCAGGAAAAAGTCAGGCCCCCGGGCCCATTTTGCCAGAAAACAAAGGTCAGAATTATTAGTACCCTCTGATCCATTAAGAAGGAAAAATCATTACTATGGCCCAAAAGTTCAGACTTCTTTGGACTTTTTATTCTCTTGGCATATCTTCCATAACAAGTTCCGGCTCAGAATTCCCATCCCTGGAAGGAAGTGGCTACAACTTTATTGTAAATGAAAGACCTGTTGCCCCAGCCCTCCTTCCAGCCTCTGAAAGTCCTTGTCCCCTTTGACTTTTCTTTGCAGCATTTCCACTCTGGGCTCTTCTTGGCCACCCCTCAGGTTCTGTGCCAGCTCCCTTTCTTCCACTCATTTCTTCTTGCTGTCACTCCTCGGGGTCTGTCTAGAGGCATCCACCCGCCCCACTACTGTCCTGCTATCTGCCTTTCTAGATTCTACCTACTCTTCCCAGATGGGCAGCTGTCACCCACATGTCACACTCTAGATCCACACTTCCAGTGCCCCTTCTGCCCTGAGCTCAGGACTCAGGTTCCCAAACTCCTCTAGGATGGTCCATGCACAAACAATAAACTCAATCTCATGCTGATCTCATTACCCACCCCAGCCCCACACTCCCAATCTGTTCTTCCTCCTGAATTCCTGTCTTGGGGTAACACTCCACCATCCACTCTTGTCTCCCAACCTAGAACTTCAAGACCAGCCTCAGTCATCAAGTCCCCCCATGCTTCTACTAGTTTCTTGAAACAGCAAGAGGTCATTCCCTGGACAGTTGGAAGGTTTACTTATCTCTACTTTTACGTATTTTACAACTTGCATGATGTTTGTCATGTTTCATAAGAATTAACAGGTTTTGTAATGGTGCATTGTCCTAAATATAAACCTACCTTTTTTTCCTTGCTCCTCTGACATCCCATGGCCCCCCTAACCAGCTCTGGGTGCCCTTCTGTCTTTGGGACACCTTCCACATCAACATCAGACTCATCTATTGAAAATGCTAACCTCGTTTCTTCACTGAGCTCACCAGAGCATTTCTTCAGGATTATCTCCCACCCTCTCCACTCCAGAGTTTCCAGATACATCAGAACCCCCTGCAGAGCCTTTTGTTTACTTATATCTTGAGTTCCCCCATTGTACTGTCTGCTCCCTAGGGCCTGGCACAAAATAATGTTCAATAAACAGAGGGAGGGAAGGGAATCAAGTAACTGGCCTAAGGTAAGGAAGTTCCATAGCCAAGTTCTCAGGCAACTTGTTAGAAATGCAGATTCCTGGACCCCACCTCAGACATGCAGAATCAGAAACTGCTGGCATTTGAACAGGCCCTATTACAATTCCAGACATGTCTTGACTACTGTCACAAATGAAACTAGTTTCCTCAACCGAACCATATAATTGTTAGCAGCCTCTTGGGAAAACCACTAGACAGGACTTAATCAGCTGTTCCTTTTCAAAAATGGTGCTTCTGGGTTGCAGAAACGCAGCTTCCCCTTCGGATTAGAAAGGCGGGCAGCAACCAAAGGCGTCCCTCCCCCAAATTCCCCTGCCTGCCCCCACCAGACCTCCACTCCAGGAGCGTTCCCACAGTCCCTCAATCCGGACAGTCCACGCCTGGGTACAGATTCCAATTTTTAAGGAAACGTTTCTAAATCTTTTCTTTGAATTCAAGATGGATAAAAGGAAAGGAGAAGGGAGGGGTTGAGCGACTGGGTTAGGGGATGGCTGGGGATCCCCAGGCTAGATTTGGTGCACGCAGGCGGTGGGGGAATGGTGCTGACCCTCCGCAGGGCTATGCTCTTTCTTCCCACCCCTCGAGTTTGCTGTCTGTAAAGTGGGCTTAGCAATGCTTTTTAAGGAACTTAGCCACCTCAAGCACCAGCCCTCGGACTCCAACCTAGATGGCTTCATGTACCGCGCTCAGCGCGGCTGTGTGTGCGGAGCAACAGCGCAGGGAAGACGCACTGCAGCCCCGGGTGCCCTTCTTCCCTCCTCTGGGCAAGTGAATGACAGGGGGCTGCGGCAGAGTCCTTATCTCCAAGCCGAGCAGTCAGAATTCTGGAGAGGCGGTGGGAGAGGGGAGTGTGCGCGAGTACTCGCAGAAATGACACCGTGATAGCCGGAACTTGTGGGGTGCGGTGGGCCGCTAGCTCCCTAAGACACTCACTGGCGCCACTTGGCGACAACGAACAGCGGGCGCCGCGGGCGTGTGGTAACTCTGCCCAGGAAGAGATCGAAGCCCTTTCTTAAAATGGATCCCCCTGAGCCAAGCCCCGAGGTGTCATTTCCATTTTACAGCTACATGAAGAAAGGCCCAGAACACCCACAGCCAGCAGTGGCGGGATCCCTTTCCCGGACTTGAAACACTTGCCCTTGGAATCATCAAGGGCTTTTATTGCGCTGAGAAGCAAGTGAAGATTCTGACTTCCCCCTTCTCCCTGGAGAGAGCCCTTACAAGTCCGGAGACCAGGGCCTCAGGTGATCCAAGAGGGGGTGGGTGCCGCAGCTCCCTGTCATTCACTTGCCCAGAGGAGGGAAGAAGGGCACCCGGGGCTGCAGTGCGTCTTCCCTGCGCTGTTGCTCCGCACACACAGCCGCGCTGAGCGCGGTACATGAAGCCATCTAGGTTAGAGTCCGAGGGCTGGTGTTTGAGGTCGCTAAGTTCCTTAAAAAGCACTGCTAAGCCCATTTTACAGACAGCAAACTCGGGGGGTGGGAAGAAAGAGCATAGCCCTGCGGAGGGTCAGCATCATTCCCTCACCGCCTGCGTGCACCAAATCTAGCCTGGGGATCCCCAGCCATCCCACCCACCCCCACACACGCCCCCTTTCAGAATTTCACTTAGCTGTCAGTCTGGCCTAGGGTTCCTCCAGTTTCCTTGGAGGCCCAACTGGTTCCCAAAGTGAATTAAACTCAGGCAGTTTATCCAACCCAGAGGCTAAAGACTCCTGGGTTTCCCACCCTGGAAAGCGCACTGCACTGGAATGGGTCAGGGAGAGGCAGGGGACAGAGCGAGGGAGGAAGTGCATTGGGCCCCCAGGAGAACCCGCACCGGGATCCCCGCCTGGGAGGGGCTAGCTCCCTTTTCTTGAGCCGTTTCCCCTCTTTTTCTAGAAGCCACTTCAGTCGGTTGTCGACCCAGTGGCCGTCCTCTGAGCACGTGTTGCTGCGGGTCTGCGTCAGCGTTGGGTAAATAGATGACTGTCCTATAGCGCCGGGCGGGGCTATTTAAGAGGCAGCCACCCGCCCGCCTACCCTGAACTTGGCTCAGCTGTCGCAGCTCCGCTGGAAACGCTAAACCAGCTGCTTTCTAATCCAAAGGTATGTAGGTCCCCTTCACTCGCCCACGCGGATACAAGTTCCTGTGTCTTTGAAGAATGCTGTCTTCAGTTTTGTACCCCTTTATATTTTTTTCTGTTTTCTGTGTCTTCCCCCCGAATAGCTGAAAAGACATTCTTTAAAGACATTCTTTAAAATAAGGGTGCTGGATTTAAAAATGAGGGCTGGGTGGGTAGCTGCCTTAGAGACTTTCACAAGCCTGTGTGGGTCTTTTTTTGCACAAAACTTTAAAATAGCCATTTGCTGGGAGTCTCAGGCAAATTGGGATTTCCTAGCAGTTAAACAGAGGGGCGGAGAACTTTGCAATCTTTTCAAATAAAATACCAAAAAGTTTTAATATTTAAATCCATTTTCTAAATATTGCAGAAAATCCAGAGCTTTAAGAATAGAAATATGTGGATTTTCTGTCTAATCACAGTTCCAAAATGCAGTCAATCGGTGCTTTGGCAATGGCTGAGAACTAAACGCATATTTCTGATTTTTTTAAAACCCTACCTATGTTTTGCATAGTGATTTATTACTAATTCCCACATACACCTTGAGGAAACTTTATACATTTTTTAAAATTATGGCACCCATAATTTAATTCGCCATTTCCGTACTGAAAGCTTCTTTTCTAATCTGGAAAAGTCTTGCCTTCCTTCAAGGGTGTCATTTCTCTTTGCTGAGATCCTGTATTTTTCACACTATCTTTAATAGGGTGTTTTTCCAGCTAGAACAAAGACGCTCTACAAAAGCTTTCTCAAACTTAAGGCGAACAGGAGACAATCTTTCTGCTAAAAAGGGCGAAACACCAGTTCTCTCACCGACCCTGGCACTTGGGTGCGGATTACCCTAGAGACAAGCCAAGCGCGCTTAGGCGCGCGCGCGCGGCTGTGTGTCACTCAGCTGGGGTCTGCGCTGGGCAAGCCCTAGCGCTGGCTCCAACCTAGCGGGTCTGGTGCGCCGGCGCTGGAGTGAGCCCGCTTCCAGGTGCCCGACTTTCGGCAGGCACTGACGGATGCCCAGCATTTTTTTTTTTTTGACGCCCCCTCGCCTTTGCTCTCCACAGCCATGAACCGTGGCGTTTGCCTGTGCGTGCTGATGGCGGTACTTGCTGCGGGCGCCCTGACGCAGCCGGTGCCCCCAGCTGGAGCCGCAGGCTCCGGGGTGCAGAGGGCAGAAGAGGCGGCCCGAAAGCAGCTGAGGGCGGTGCAGAGGACAGACGGGGAGCCGAGAGCGCACCTGGGCGCACTGCTGGCCAGATACATCCAGCAGGCTCGGAAAGGTAAGGATGCTGCCTTCTTGTCCCTCACTTCTGTCCCTGTTCTGGACTGTCAATCCTGGCCTTCTCCTCTAGAGCCCACCAGATGAAGGTATCCCTTTTGGGAAAAAACACAGACTAATGGGATTTCCACCTTCCTTTCCAGAGTTCCACCGCACCTGAGAGTACAGTTTTGAAGCCCTCTATAAGCAAATCAAAATGAGGTGTAGAGAACTTAATTTATTAGTAAGGAAAACGTTCTTAAACATCTTTCTCTAAGCTAATTTTTGGCACAGTGTTGCTGATTAAGCTCAACACCATTTTATGAAAATGCTTTTTTTTTTTAAGATAATTACTAAATCCTGGAAAGGGGTTCCAAATACACTAAACAACCTCTTCTATTAATGCAGCTGAACCAGGAGCCACACAGATGCAGACAGTTGGAAACTCTCTAGCAGGAAGTGATGGATGCTGAAAATACTTGAGATCTGACAAAAACAAGTGAGAATAGGTCAGTTTTCACTAAAGTATGTAACGGAAGGAAAGAACCAGGAGCATTTTTGAGTTTTCCTTGACAGTGAGTGAATTGAAATAATTACACATGAGATGATTTAAAAAAAAAAAAAACTATTGGAGAGATGTTCCCGTAAGTCAGTTTTCTCAGCATTCCTTTTTCCAGGAATACGGTGATTTAGCAGCTCCCTGGCTTAGTGCCCTTTTCCTGGGCCTGACTTTCTCATCTGCAAATAGGAGGCCAGAGCTCCCTGGAGCCCCCCTTGGCTCTTTGTGTGATTCAGAGGGAGGAATCATGATTTTTTTTTTTCTCCCAGCTTTATCCACAATGACACTGGTGATGGACACTGGCTAAGGGGCAGTGTGCTAAACTAGATCAATAACTGAATTAAAAAACATCCAGCAAACTCTGCCAGGATGGCTGAAGGAAGTGACTCCTTTTCCATAAGGTTTTACTCAATTGGATTTGAACTTTAACTCATGGCTTGAGTAAAGAGGAAGAAAATGGAGGGCTTGGCTTTCTAGAGTCTTCTGTGGTTTTACATGAAGATGAAATTAGAAACTTTTTGACAGGGGCCTTCAGAGGGAAAAGGACAGCTGATTTGTAGAATTGCTCAATCTACACCTTTTGTGTTCTTTCCTGAGAATTAAACTGAAAGAATGGAAATACTAGTCAGATGACAGAAAGTCTGACAGTTTGGAGAATTCCTTCTGTTTGCCTATCTGAAAGTAATTTAGAATCTGCTCACAGATGTGGGTTGAATTTCAGCCAGACAGTCTGAGTTATCCTAGGCTATTCATTGAAATGTAGATCTCTCTCCAGCTTTAGGAAAGATCCAAGAAATCCAGTTCTAGGGGTAGGGAGAGCTACTTGCCAAATTATTTCCTAGAACCAATACCCTACCAGTGGCTCTTACAGCATAAATCTTAGATGGGAAGTTCTTCCAATCTCCACTTTCAACACCCTCCTGTCTTTGCCTTCAGGCTGTTGGGCCAAAGGAACCCTGGTGGGAAGAGCAATCACTTGGAAAATAAGCTGCCAACACCCAGGATCAGCAGAACTAGAAAACAATCATGCTCTTCGACTGACAAATAAGATGTAGGAATAAATGTCCTTGAATATTTTATATATTTTGAGATCATATTCGATTTGACTTAACACTAGAATACATCAAAGGTTCTAAACGACAAAATGTGTTCTTTAAGCAGTGTGTAAGAGTTTATCATTAGGAACTCTCTACAGGACTCTTAATGGTTTGGGGAGAAGCAGTTCTAGTAGAGAGTGATTGGTGAGGCATCTAGTGGCATAGTGCATCTAATGGCATTCAGTACACACTTATCCATGACCAGCAAAGCCCCAGTGTTGCAGCTGTTGTCTCTCTCAGACCTGAAAACATTTCTCTGCACAGTAAGTATTATCATGCCCATTGTGCCCATATGGAAGCCATGGCTCTAGAAGGTTGAATAACAGTTTCTGCACATCTAAGCGGCAATAAGACTGAGATTCTCTAAGCCCTGACTTCCCTAGAGTGTCTGGAAGCCATTTGGCTTCCCAGCGGTATTATCTGTTCAGGATGTTAAAGTTTAAAGAAGTCAGACCCTTCACTTTGACTCTATAACTCAGTTGTAAGTCTCTACTCT
This sequence comes from Ictidomys tridecemlineatus, assembly GCF_052094955.1. Taxonomy (NCBI): domain Eukaryota; kingdom Metazoa; phylum Chordata; class Mammalia; order Rodentia; family Sciuridae; genus Ictidomys; species Ictidomys tridecemlineatus. The sequence goes on from NC_135478.1 coordinate 20,429,942, forward strand.
GTGTAGCTGGTGAATGAAGATTATGGTAAGTACACCCAGGTGAGGACAGAGCTATAGAATGACAGCTGTACACAGTGCTCACCCCAGCAACCCTGATTGCTTGCTCATATTGAAGCTGTCACTTTGCTTCCACTAGAGGGAAATTTGGTGAGCTACCTTGAACTTCAGCATTATAGCATTCGTTATAGGATTATATTCGTTATAGGGCTATAACATTCGTCATCAGAGCAGGCAAGAGGACAGGTCTTATTTCCATGTTACTGTCCAGGGAGAACTGAGTCTGCAGGTCTTGCTGAATTTAAGGACAAATATTTCACCATAAAATGTCCTCAAACAGTTAAACAGCAGGGGCCCTTTCCCTTCTGGATAGGCCAGGAATGTCTACAAAAAGGGCTCAAATGTGCTGTGTTGGCTTAACTCCCAAACTGGGAAGGGCTGGGGGCAGAGAGAGAAAGGATGGGGATGTTGTTATTCTGTGCGGTGTGTCGGTTTTAAATATAGCTGGTTAATCTCATTACCCATTATGACAGGGTAACTGCCTCTGAAGAGTCACTTGTCAGTAAATAGCACATATTTGGGCTCCCTATGCAGGAACTGGGAAGGAGAGCCTCAGGCAGAGGCTACACACCATCTTGAGAGGTGGAGACATGGTGGGCCCCCCAACACAGTGGCCACCAATGAGAGGTCCTCTATTTCTCTACTCAGGAGCTGGCCTGGACTTTGCCCATTCATGGCCCTGAAGCTCCTTGATTAACCCTTCGTTTGCACAGATCACTGTCTGTGATCTCTGAGAGGCACTGTGTCACATGCCTCCCAAGCATCTACCTTGTCATACTTCTGCCCACTCAATGGGGGTTCTAGGCAAGAATAATCCTGTTCCCAAGGGCATGGCACCCATTCAATTTCAGTTATTAATTTTAGGTCAAAATGTCTAACTTCATTTACCTCTTTTATTCTCAAATCTTTCTTGGACTATTACTGAGATGCCAAGATTTCAATCTGATGGTGTATATTTTTCAGGTTCTCTTTATTTTTAAGAAAAGAAAGTAGCTTTCAAATTAATAATTTCAAAACATTGTTTGATTATCACTGGGACTTGACCCCATCTTTTAAAGCCATTCCAATAACAAGATATTGTGATTGCACCACCTTAAAGCTCTCTGGACAAGTTGGGTATGGTCAGGGATGTTAAGCAATAAAATTTAGAAATGGGTAAGTACTAGGGAAATTCTTGTTTTCTGCTGAGGGCCATATTCACAAAGAAAATACTGTTAAGGGTAGGGGAGACAAAGAAAAATTGAGGCAATTCCTCAGTTTGTATAAGGCAGGACAAAATGAACCCATCTAAATAACCTGTGAACACAAAACACACCCATAACTAGTGAACATCACTTTTATTCATTTATGCAGACATAGGTCTTTCTCCTCTTTCATCTTTGTTTGTAATACCTTTAAGAATATAAATGTATATATTTCATCTGGCCTTTTCTGTTGTTTGCTTTTACAAATTGAACTGGTTGTATTCTTAGATATGATGCTCTTCTTTTCTTCTTCTCTGTCCCTTGTAGCTCCCTCTGGCCGCATGTCCATCATTAAGAACCTGCAGAACCTGGACCCCAGCCACAGGATAAGTGACCGGGACTACATGGGCTGGATGGATTTTGGCCGGCGCAGTGCTGAGGAATATGAGTACCCCTCTTAGAAGACCGGCCTCCATCCACCTGACTCAGAGGAGGCAGAATAAGAAAACAATCATGCTCATAACTCATTGTCTCTGAAGTTTGACATTTTAAGTATCTTATTTATTAAGTTCTCAATGTGAAAAATCCTTCTATTAAGATTGTCCTGTGCAACCACACACCTCAGCAGAATTGTGCAATTGAAGAATATGATGTTTCCTAACTCTGTGACTTCTAGTCCTATCATGTTGCTATGCTATTAAAGTGATTTCATTCTGACCGTTCATTCCTTGAGTCTACTGAGGGTCCTCAGACCATGCAAGGAGGGAAGTCTGATCTGCAGTGCCCAGGGAATCCCTGCAGTAGATGGGCCCAGACACAGCTTGGGAAATGAGTACTAGGGCATGGAGCTGACCCCCTGCTGAGGCAAGGTGGCTGGAAGGTGGCCAGCAGAAGTGCCTTCTGTGGTCAGGTCTAGAGCCCAGCCCTGAAAACCCTGACTACTGATCTCTATTGCCAATCCTACTGCCCCCCCCCATAAGTTTTCTTTAGGGTTCTCTCTTTAAATAAGTTATGGATTTTGGCCGGCACAAGTATTTGATCATTCCGTGGCCTGTGGCACAGAGATTACTGTCCTTCCTTTATGGATGAGAAAGCTAGCTCTGAGAGGTGAACATGATCAGTACACCTACCAACTAGAGTCACAGACTTGAGGGATTAATATTCCTCTGTCACTCTTAGCATTTCTCAAACTCTGAAAGTACACAAGATTCACCAGAGGACTCTCGTTAAACTGTATATTCTGATTTAGAAAGCCTGAGCCAGTTCCCGGGAAGCTCCCAAGTGGTCAATGCCACAGGACCCAGCGTTTTTGCTGGAGTAGAGAAGAGCCTGTGATTGCTTTCCCAAGAGTTCTGCTGTTTTTCAGTTAGTAAGCATATTGGGAGGACTCTGGTAGTTATCCAGAGCAGAAGTCAATCTGTCTGTTGGTCCTCTATAGCGATCAGTAAAGGGAACAAGTGAGTACACAGGGACACCAGAGATGATCTAATAACTACCACCCACCGTGCAGACAGACCTTCCATGCCTCCCAGCCAAGGCTCCAACAATCTCAGATCGTCAACCAGCTATGGCTCTAGGTCTGACATAGAACATGGCAGCACAAAAAGGAACAGACATTGAAAACAATATTGGCAAATATAGAACAGGTCCCAGAGGGACTCAACCCAGACCACCATCACTGTGGATACTCAGTGCACCTTCCTTAAGGGTGGAAAAGAGAATGGCAAGCAAGTCCTCAAAGAGGGACCCCAAAAGCTCAAGGCAGTGCAATTTTTAAACTTGAACTGAAGTTAGGATTCAGTGTAGACTCCAAATAGACAGCACTCTATATCATTCCCTGCTAAGGTTACTACTTCATTTATTTAGTCCCGGCCATTTGGTTTCCAATCACCTCATAGGTTAGGTATCCAATTCCCATTCAGTCCAAAATATTCAGATGTGCCTGTGTTTTTAGCAACCCTCTCCAGCAAAGATCACTATTTTGTGGGCATGTAGAGGGTACTGGGTAGGTATGGGGATGGCAGCATGACCCTGTGTGGGTACACACACGAGTGTGGATGTGTATTGTTTGTGTTTTATGGAGGGCATGATGAGGAACTTGGAATTAATGTAAAATCAGTGGAGAAGGGATGAAGAAGGTCTTATCTGAATTACTGATTTGTGAATCATCAAGGAAGTAGGTGTTACGTTTTCAAAGGTAAAGTCATGGCTCATATAAATTTTAAATCAACACATGTCAAAATTCCATTAATAAAGGAACTAGTAAGATGTCACCACCATTTCAAAAGGAGAACTCAAGGACAGACACACACAGGTAGTCAGGATGGGGAAATGATTTGCTAATATACTCAAAACAGATGGGCTGGGGTTGTAGCTCAGTGGTAGAGCACTGGCCTCGCACACGTGATGCCCTGTGTTCAATCCTCAGCACCATATGAAAATAAAGACATTGTGACAATCTACAACTAAAACCATATTTTAAAAAAGAAAGAAAAGGTGCATACGGAATGCCCTTCAAAAAACAAACAAACAAACAAACGAAAAACAGGTTCATGACGATAGGTCAATAAAATGCCATGTTTGGAATGTTACCCAGAACAGACATTATTTATGTCTTTAGGGGACAGTTTTTCCTTATGTTTCTGTTTGCATTACTATCCATTTTCTAGGGCTTACCTAGTGTAAGTAGCTCAAAGACAGCTGTCAAGAGCACTGAAAGAATGCCCAGTAATCACCTCTGCCCTCTTCAAAGTCCCTTGGAAATTTTCCTAATATGGAAAAGGGAAGGAGAGAACAATCCCTGGCCTCCTCTTAGGTACTGGACACTGAACAAAGAAACTCATGGGCATCAGCTCAGGAAACTGTCCCAATCTTCCAAGGTGATCATGATCCTGCTTCTCCAAGAGGAAACCAGAACTTCAAGAAGCTAAATGACTGATGGATCCATACACTGCCCACAAGTGGCAGTGCCAGGATTTAAGCAGCTTGTGGTTCCAGACCTCAATGAGGAGATGCAGAGCCTTGGAGGAGAGCTGGAGACTTGGAGGAGAGCTGGAGACTTGGAGGAGAGCTGGAGACTTGTTTGGAAACTGCGCCTGCACAGAAACTGCTGAATCAGCATGAGTGATACTTCTGGAGCCTTTGAGGGATCTGATAGAGCCTCCTGGGAAGGGGTGGGAGGGAGCCTGAAGACCTGCTTCCCAATGCTTTCAGCACCACCTCTGGCCACCTTCTAACTGCAGTGTCCCTGCTCTCACCTCCATGCCACATGCTGTTACAGGGACCCAGGAACTGGCATATCCCGGATCTTCCTCAGCCCTGGGCAGGGGGATCACATGGAGCTCCTACAGTTGAGCTGAGCAGCTCTCACAGAAGCCAACAGCTCTTCAAGCCCCACTTGAGAAGGATCTGAGGAACCCACGCCCACCAGAAAGCCCTGCCCTCTTCCCCTCCCTTCCTTCCTCCTTCTCTTCCACTTCCTTTCTTCAATCCCTTCCCCGATCTCCTTCACTTACTCCTCTCCACCCTGTAACACTGTAATATTCCCCTCTGATTTATACCCCTCCTTGTGACCCAAACTATGGAGATCCACTCTTCTTCCTGTGGCCTATGATCATGCTTTTGTCAGTGGGTCTCCAATAAATTGCACCAGTGCAGTGCTGGATCTGCCTCTTTCTTTAGTCTCACTGTATTTTGGGACTGGTTTCCATACACTGGAACCAGATTGTTCCAGAACACCCATGTAAAGTGGAAAGTCCTCTGTTCACATTATTTATCTATTCATGGGACGATATGAGAATGAAGATGGTCGTGTCCAGAGTCTGGGGTCACAAGTATGGTTCTTCCTCTTCTCCAAACTTCTTACAATATTTGTAGATCATCCTTCTAAGAACTATGGCTCACAGTCTCCTCGTTGTGACAGTTTACAGAGAGACACAGAGTCAAAAGAATGGCCCCCAAACTACTTCTTCATCCAAATTCTTTACTGAAGAAATACCCCAGTTTTCCCCTGATGATTATGATAATCACTGAGTTTTGTCACCTGGGTGGCTACCCAGTGTCCACCATGTTCCCTCCATGGCTGTCTCATTAATGCCAGGAAGCCCCCTGAAAATACCACCTCTGTCGGCAGAGTATTCCATCTGCTCTGCCCATCCCCAGGTTCTGGCCCAGTGTCTAGAGCTTCTGGTGATTCCTTCCTCAGAGTGGGAGCCTGGACCACACTACTACCATTTTGTCTTCACAGTTTTTAAGAGTACCTATGGGGCCTGAACACCATGGGACGTTTTCCAATAAGCACTCGTTTTAGAGACACTAGTCTCCCCAGTCAGGAAGTTGAGCTGCCACTCTTCACTCCTGCTGGAATGTTTCCAAAATTGGCTTCTGAAGGTCACTTTGCTCATCCCAAATCTCTGCATTTACCTTACAAATTGAAAATAGTAGCCTGAGATACATGAGTGGTCCATTCTTGATGCCGAGGGCCACCAGTTCAGCTGTGGGACGGAGCCCAGACATACCTTTCTGTCTGAGGAATATGATTAATCCCTTTAGAACAGGTTGGCTCCTGTGAATTTTCCTAGTTTTCCTTCACCAGAGAATGTCTTTATTTTCCCTTCATTCCTGAAAGATATTTTTGCCAAATTTAGAATTCTAGACTAACTTTTTTCCCCTTTAGCTCTTTTAAAAATCCTGTATTCCTTTCTATGAACTCTATGGTTTCCAATGAGAAATCTAGAGTCACTCAAACCATTTTCCCACTAAAAACAATGCCATTTTTCTCTATTTTCAAGATTTTCCTTTATCTTTAGTGTTCAGTGGTTTGATTGTGGTGTGTCTGGGAATAGATTTCTTTTGTTCTGTTTGTGGTCTGTTTAGGTCTTAAACACACACACACACACACACACACACACACACACACATATATATATATATATATATACAAGCCTATATGTACATATATAAGTATATATATGCACATAAAAGTATATGTGTGTGTGTGTGTGTGTGTGTGTGTGTGTGTGTGTGTGTGTATTTCTCTTTCTCTGGGATCTGATGACACAAATGTTAGACATCCCCTCCTTTTTTTTCTTCCCATATGTCAGAGAGGCTGTGTTCATTTTTTATATCCTTTTCTTCCTCTCTATGGTTTATATTGGATAATTTCTATTTATCTTCAAATTCACTGACTCTTCCCTCTGTCGTTTCAATTCTGCTAATGAGTCCATCCAGTGACTTCCTTTGTTTGCCTTTGTATTTCTAAATTCTCAGATTTCTACTTTTATCTCTCATGTCTTTGCTGAGATTTTCTATTTTAAACTTTGTTTCAAGAATGGTTGCAATTGCTCATTTGAGCACTTTTATCATAGCTGCTTTAAGGACTCTGATAATTTTAACATCTGTGAAATTTCATCACCGGCATCTGTTGACTGTCTTTTCCAAGGACAATTTAAATGTTCATTTTTTTTTTTTTTGTATGCTCAGTAATTTTGATTTTATATTCTGGACAATGTGAAAATTATATTATGAGACTGTAGCTTGTTTAAATCTTGTTAAAAAATGCTATTTTTATTTTAGCAGGTTATCCACCTGGTGAGGTCCTGGCATCAAGGACCAACCCAACCTTACGGGCTCTGATGACAATGTCAGTTGTTTTCAAAGAGTTTATACTCCTTGTTGGCTCCATTTCAGGCTTCATCAATCACTCATTGGCCAGGCTGGGAACTGGATGGTGATCTCTCCATTACTTCAGTTCTCAAAGTCTTTGGTGTGCTAGTTAGGACCAGATCTAAACATGTCTGGCTGCAGTGGAGTAGCGACAATAGGAAACCTTGGAGTTCATAAACACATGGAGGTCCCTTTCCTCCTCTTTAACCTCTCCAGTGCTTTGTGTTCTTGGAGGCTTCCCTTTCGGGTCCTTCCCTTAGGAACTTGGGGTTCTGGTTACTCTGGTCTGCTTCATATTGCCATATTTGGGGCCATGTTCAGGTCTCAGTGGTAGGAGAACATAGAGAAAAAAAAGCATTGCCTCTTAAGATGGCAATCCTTCTGATCAAATAGCAGGTTTGCCCTTCCTCAGAATTTTGGTTCTGCCAGTTCCGTTACTGACTGCTGCTACCACAGATGTGCTCTATCTACAGAGTAGAGAAAGCTAAGAAAGGAAGAAAATCAGGAGCATTCATGCTCTCTCTCTAGGCATTAGTAGTCCCAAATTTCACTTCTTGAACCAAAATTCGGGGACTTCTCCCAGGAGCCCACTTGCAGTCTCCTGCTCTGCTATGTTCAAACCCGGAGGACACCAGAGTAGGCGAAATATAAACTCACTACTGGCTTGATGTCCCTCCTTTTCTTGTCTTCTTCCCCAATCTGCTTGTCGCTCTTTTCCTTTTATTGTCTTCAAATAGCTGATCTATGTAGTCTCTCCTGGACCTATCATCAGCTGGAAGATGTGTGAACTGTGCTTACTTTTATCTTTCCTGGAACCAGAGTGCTCATGTTTTTAAAATATAGAAATTTCCCCAAAAAATCCCAACTTCTTCTCAAAATCTCACAATGATGAGCCTGCTTTTTGGCAGGGTAACAGTATGGAGGCCAACGGTTGGCATGCCCTCTCTCACAGAGCAACTTCACACGTTGTGTTATTTTGCCACCTTATCTTAGGGGAGATTGAAACTAATATTTCCAGAGGGAAGCTGGGTGGGTATCACTTGGGCTCAGCTGCATATTTGCCTCTTAGTTCATCAGAACATTATGTTGCCAGCTCTTTCCTGCTTTCTTAGCCTCTAGTCCAGGTTAATTTCTCTGCACTCTGGCCTGAAACCTCTTCCACTGTGCTCTGCCCCTTGTGGAGTCTCTGCATAGATCTCCCTCCACGTCTCTCTGCTTCCTTTTATGTTGGTTCTCTCACTCCTGCTCCTCACTCGGGACCAAGGCTTAACTCTGAGTGATTAAGTCCAGCTATGCCTGCTTGGACTCACCCTATGGTTGACTCCCTGTCACCTACCTTTGAGAAAGGCACCAGCACAGACGTTGGGGCCTACCCTTGGCTTCTCAACCTACCAACCAAGTCTTGGCAGGCTCTGTTGGGACTCTAAAATATTGATGAAATATTGTCTCAAGATGTGCTGAAATTTTAAACCCCAGTCATTCATGGTATCATGTTCTTCGGTAAGAATGGGTAGCTTTTCTATTGTCTTAATTTTGTGTCCATTACCAGGACTCCGAAGATGCTTCTGATTTGGAAATTTTCTGGAAGGAACAAGAGTTACTGACAAATGAAATAAGGCACATCTAATTGAGTTCCAAGAACAATATCCTTTTCTATCTTTTTCTTCTTGTGGCTAATATGCAAATAGGAACAGGTACAATTAGCAGTTGTTCAAGTCATACCTGCCCAGACTCCCCTGGGCTGCAGCCAGAATGATTTCAACATGCTTGATCTAAGTCCCATTCCGGAAAAGATTCAATTGCTCTCCCTTCTTAGCTCACAGGGACTGTTTTGAGCCCTACACAGGCTCAGCAACACACACAGCAATGCATCCGTGTGCCAGGCACTGTGTTGATGTGGCTGGTACAGAGACACAGCCAAGAGGAGGAGTTAGAAGAGTTGGCTGGCAATTGAAATATAATGCAGCAAGAACTATGAAGGTAATGAGCAGAGGCAGGAGAAAGCAGGACAATAGGGCTGACTGGATGAAGAGGAAGCCAGCCAGTCTCTAAGGGTATCTTATCACCACAGTGGCTCATTGGAACCTGAGTGTCTGTGAAATTTCATACTCAGTAACTTACCTAACCAGAGAAATGGACCTTGGTTCTGCTCCTGCAGAAGACCACAGCGCCCCCAAGTGGACATTTTAAAACCACTCCTCCAGGTGCCAACTTCTTTCTGTTGAGGCATCTCGCCCTGTACACATTGAACTCCACAGGGTGCAGGCTCATCTCTTCTTGCCACCCAATCAGCTTAAATATTAAAATCAGACAACTCAGGACCTGAAACTATTTTCTAAGAATGAATTGTTTTCTTATTTTACTTTTGAACTTTTAATATGGCTACCAAAAGACTCCTGAGTTAGGAAAATCATCCAGTGAAACTGAATATAGAATAAGGATGACTGACATGTAAAATGCCTTTTGTAGAATTAAAACCAAGAGAGAGAAAAAAAAGTCCTCTTCAAGACAATTTGAAGACAACTTGGTAACTATGGTTACCTCTAATTAGTGAGCACCTTATGCTTTCTAGATTTGGTGAAGGAAAAGTGAAAAGAAAAACAATACCAAATAAGTAAAAATGCTAAGCTCCACCGAGTGCATGTAGTCTTGTATTCTGAACATAACAACAAGATCAAGTTGGCTAATATCAAATCAGCCTTCTCCATCTTCACCTTCATTTTCTCTGTCTCTCTCTGCACAACAGGGACTCATGAACTCAAATGGGGAGTTAAGAAAACCTCCATAAAGAAGGTGACACCAGAGGTCAGGTGCTGGATAGGCAGCTCATTATAGAGTCACACTGGTGCAAAAGGCCAAGCTGGCTGAATTAAGGTGAAAGTACAGAGTGTCCAGAAGGGCTCCTTCTATTCTGTGCTGGACACCAGGCAAAGGAGGCACCTGGCTGTGGTCCCCTGACAAGTGTCCAACAGACAGCCTGTAATTACTTGGATTTGAACTTGAGTAGAGAGGGAAGCTCCCAGAGAACGTGTTCTAGAATGTTCTTCAGGTTTCCTAGGAGATGAAGGCACAACACAAACAGCATATCCACCCACAAAGAAAGAAGCCAGGAGGAGGCATCTCCTGATCCACCTCAGTCCCTTGGCCCCTCCTAGAGCTGAGATGTTATCAAAGCCCTGTCTTCTGACTGAATAAGTCTGCAGCAGAATCCAGGCTGGGCCACACTTATAAAAAAAAAGACAGAAAACTCCTGTGATTCTCTCTGAGAGGTTTCTCTCTACTTCGGGGAAGAAGGACTTCAACTTACAAGTGATGAGCTAGTAAGATGGGTTTCCAGTGAACACTAGAAGCTGCAGTTTACAGAACCAAATGGTTATTCTCTTCCTGACTAAAAAACAAGTGTGGAGTTGGAGCTTGAATAAGACAAACTTTGGCCTCAATTGAAACCTCTGCAGTATACAATTTTTTTTTCATCCATTCACTCAAATGCTATTTTCTGAGATGATTGTGGTCCAGGCACTGTGCTGCGCACCAGAGATGCTGAAATGAGAGTTGAAAGTGACTGACATCAGGTTTCCTCATTCTAGTGGGAAGTGATGAAGAAAAAGAGCAAAGATTTGGAATCATTTGCACTTGGACACCTAGTGACATTTCAAAGTGAACTGTGCATACTTCAACTCATGGATTTCTCCTGAAACTTTATCCACCTAATACCTTCCCCAACTCAACTAATGGCAACTCCATCCTTCCAGCTGCTTAGGTCAAAAGCCCTGGGACGATCTTTGACTCCTCTCACCTTCCATCTAATCCTCAGCAAACCTCTGTCAGATTGGCTTGAAAATGAATTTAGAATTAACCCTCTGTTCACTTCTTTCTCGACCACCACCTGGAACAGAGCCACCAACTATCCGTCTCCTGGATTATTGTGCTAGCCCCGCAATTGATATAACTGCCTCTACTCTAGAGTTTATATGCATAATTATAGCAATGTGCTAGGGTCTTTGTTTCTAAACAGGCCTCAGGGCCATGGTTTATCATCACGGTTTCCTTCCTTCACTGCATTTTCGACCCTGGAAAGCCCATCTAATAGGCCTGGCCACATATGGTTTGGATCTTGCGAAAATGAAAATTTTCATTACTCTCACAAAGAATTCCGACCAACGGAGGTAAAAGTTGAACTAGGTGCTGGAGGAATGAGTCACAATTATCAACCAGTAGGAAGGACTGGCTTCTTTTTTCAACAGAGAGAATATGGGGAATTGCTTAAGAAGGGGATGGAAGATTCAAAAAGCAAAAAGGAACATTGGAAAACATAGTGGTGATAACCACAGGAATCAGAGCCCCCACTTCTGTAAGACTTGGGGAGCAAAGGAAACAGGTTAGAATAAAATAAACTGAGAAGGCCAGAGGAGGGGGTCCTGAGCAGGTGAACCCAGAGCTCTGAGGGGAGGGTGCATCTCCACTTCCCTCCCTGAGCAGGAGGAAGGAGTGTTGTGGTGAGGCAGGTCTAGGATGAGGGAGAGCCATGTTGTTGCCAGGGTGGAGAAGTGCTGCTGAGGGAGACAGCTCACAGGCAGGAAGTAACAGGTCTCCTGCTTCTCCTTCTGCCCTCAGGGGTCTCCCTATCGGTAGCACCTGACACAGAAGCCTCAGCAGGGTATATAATGGTGAATTCAGAGCTAAGAGACACTAACATAATAATTAGATTGATTTTTTTGTCTAAACAATGCCACATATTTCCTTTGCTTCCCCAGTCCTACAGAATTGAGGGCTCTGATTCCCGTGGTTTTCAGTACTATTGCTTTTTTCAATTTTCCCTTTTGCTTTTTCAATCTTCCATCCCCTACTTAAACAATTCCACAGTTAACACTACAATGCACCCACAGGTTCCAGTTCATCAAGTCAGGGTCAAGAAGGACAAGATGTGGCCTGGACATCTCCTATAGATCCTGCACTTCTGTTTGATGAAAACCATGCATTTATGTTTCCTTGCATGAGGGGTGGCAGTATCATCAAGCGGAAATGTTCACTGATGATGTTTGTTTTGAGGTTAAGTAAGAGAAGAAGGACCCATCCCAAGGCATCAACTTCTCAACACTGCTCTGTGCCATGAGGGGGATATTTCTAGAAGCAAAAATAACAAATTATGTTTAAAAGCTTCATCACTTCACCAGAAATTCATTATATTTAACAAAAAGGTGCTTTATACCATAGAAGTCCCCACACCAGCACTACCTGAAGAATGGTCTGAGGGCTCATGTCAGTCTGCAAACTGTCCACAATGAGATAAGAATGGAAATTGAGAATAAATGGTTAGATGCATTTTGAACAATTAACATTGTCATGAAGTCCAAGCACATGACCAAGCATGTGGGTCCGCTCAAGTGTCATGGAACACTTGGGTTGAGTTGCAGGTGGCATGAGCCACTAACTAATGATCACATTACAACAAGTGATGCTTTAAGGTTTGTTTGGCAATCTTTAGTTAAGAAAACCTCCTTGAAGAAGGTGACACCAGAGGTCAGGTGCTGGATAGGCAGCTCATCATAGAGTCACACTGGTGCAAAAGGCCGAGCTGGCTGAATTAAGGTGAAAGTACAGAGTGTCCAGAAGGGCTCCTCCTATTCTGTGCTGGACACCAGGCAAAGGAGGAACCTGGCTGTGGTCCCCTGACAAGTGTCCAACAGACAGCCTGTAATGACTTGGATTTGAACTTGAGCAGAGAGGGAAGCTCCCAGAGAACTTGTTCTAGAATGTTCTTCAGGTTTCCTAGGAGATGGGAACACAACACAAACACCATAACCACACACAAAGAAAGAAGCCAGAAAGGGGCATCTCCTGCTCCACCTCAGTCCCCTGGAACCTCCTAGAGCTGAGATGTTGTCAAAGCCCTGTCTTCTGACTGAATAAGTCTCCAGCAGAATCCAGGCTGGGCCACACTCATAAAAGAAGAACAGAAAACTCCTGTGTCTCTCTCTGAGAGGTTTCTCTCTACTTCGGGGAAGAAGGACTTCAACTTACAAGTGATGAGCTAGTAAGATGGGTTTCCAATGAACACTAGAAGCTGCAGTTTACAGAACCAAATGGTTATTCTCTTCCTGACTGGAAAACAAGTGTGGAGTTGGAGCATGAATAAGACAAACTTTGGCCTCAATTGGAACCTCTAGAGTATACAATTTTTTTTCATCCATTCACTCAAATGCTATTTTCTGAGATGATTGTGGTCCAGGCACTGTGCTGCGCACCAGAGATGCTGAAATGAGAGTTGAAAGTGACTGACATCAGGCTTCCTCATTCTAGTGGGAAGTGATAAATCAAGTCAAAGCGCAAAGATTTGGAATCATTTGCACTTGGACACCTAGTGACATTCAAAGTCAACTGTGCATACTTCAACTCATGGATTTCTCTTGAAACTTTATCCACCTAATACCTTCCCCAACTCAACTGATGGCAACTCCATCCTTCCAGCTGCTTAGGTCAAAAGCCCTGGGATGATCTTTGACTCCTCTCACCTTCCATCTAATCCTCAGCAAACCTCTTTGTCAGATTGGCTTCAAAATGCATTTAGAATTTGCCCACTCTTCAACTCTTTCTCCACCACCACCTGGAACAGAGCCACCAACTATCCATCTCCTGGATTATTGTGCTAGCCCCCAATTGATATGACTGCCTCTACTCTAGAGTTTATATGAATAATTATAGCAATGTGCTAGGGTCTTTGTTTCTAAACAGGCCTCAGGGCCATGGTTTATCATCACGGTTTCCTTCCTTCACTGCATTTTCGACCCTGGAAAGCCCATCTAATAGGCCTGGCCACATATGGTTTGGATCTTGCGAAAATGAAAATTTTCATTACTCTCACAAAGAATTCCGACCAACGGAGGTAAAAGTTGAACTAGGTGCTGGAGGAATGAGTCACAATTATCAACCAGTAGGAAGGACTGGCTTCTTTTTTCAACAGAGAGAATATGGGGAATTGCTTAAGAAGGGGATGGAAGATTCAAAAAGCAAAAAGGAACATTGGAAAACATAGTGGTGATAACCACAGGAATCAGAGCCCCCACTTCTGTAAGACTTGGGGAGCAAAGGAAACAGGTTAGAATAAAATAAACTGAGAAGGCCAGAGGAGGGGGTCCTGAGCAGGTGAACCCAGAGCTCTGAGGGGAGGGTGCATCTCCACTTCCCTCCCTGAGCAGGAGGAAGGAGTGTTGTGGTGAGGCAGGTCTAGGATGAGGGAGAGCCATGTTGTTGCCAGGGTGGAGAAGTGCTGCTGAGGGAGACAGCTCACAGGCAGGAAGAAACATGTCTCCTGCTTCTCCTTCTGCCCTCAGAAGTCTCCCTATCTGCAGCACCTGACACAGAAGCCTCAGTAGGTTATATAATGGTGAATTCAGAGCTAAGAGACAGTAACATAATAATTAGATTGATTTTTTTTTGTCTAAACAATGCCACATATTTCCTTTGCTCCCCCAGTCCTACAGAATTGAGGGCTCTGATTCCCGTGGTTTTCAGTACTATTGCTTTTTCAATTTTCCCTTTTGCTTTTTCAATCTTCCATCCCCTACTTAAACAATTCCACAGTTAACACTACAATGCACCCACAGGTTCTAGTTCATCAAGTCAGGATCATGAAGGACAAGATGTGGCCTGGACATCTCCTATAGATCCTGCACCTCTGTTTGATGAAAACCATGCATTTATGTTTCTTTGCATGAGGGGTGGCAGTATCATCAAGCGGAAATGTTCACTGATGATGTTTGTTTTGAGGTTAAGTAAGAGAAGAAGGGCCCATCCCAAGGCATCAACTTCTCCCCACTGCTCTGTGCCACGAGGGGGATTTTTCTAGAAGCAAAAATAATAACAAATTATGTTTAAAAGCTTCATCACTTCACCAGAAATTCATTATATTTAACAAAAAGGTGTTTTATACCATAAAAGTTCCCACACCAGCACTACCTTAAGAATGGTCTGAGGGCTCATGTCAGTCTGCAAACTGTCCACAATGAGATAAGAATGGAAATCGAGAGTAAATAGTTAGATGCATTTTGAACAATTAACATTGTCATGAAGTCCAAGCACATGACCAAGCATGTGGGTCTGCTCAAGTGTCATGAAACACTTGGGTTGAGTTGCAGGTGGCATGAGCCACTAACTAATGATCACATTACAACAAGTGATGCTTTAAGGTTTGTTTGGCAATCTTTAGCCAAAAATGCCTAAAAATCTGAGCAACTGAAAGTGTATATTTAATTTTCTAATTTATTTCTTTTACCATGAAGTTATTTTTTATTCAACCCTTTCAAAATTTAAAGCTTAACATTATCATCTAACTTGGAGGCATAAAAATTTGCATTGTGTAGCCTTCAGCCTGAATTATAGACCGGAAAACAAACCCCACTGGGAATTTTTTGTCAAGAAATTAGATATATCAGCTTCAATCTGGAGTGTTAGTAAAAGAGAGCTGAGAAGCTTATACATTATCCCTTGTAAATGGGACAGTTATCAACCTGAGCTAGCTGAAAAAAAAATTAAAAAAAACATACTCATTTATTATATTATAAACCTTAATACTGATAAAACAGTATTCATTCAAAAGCGGGTCTCAGTGTTTAGTACAGAAAATCACCACTTACCTATCTTTTTACTATTTGGTTAGTTATAGCTGCAGAACTATGAAAGTTGAATTTAACAATGAGTCTCCATACTAAATGCCCTAGGCACATTTTCAATGATTAATGGGTACTGTCTTCATAATGCTTTTAGTTTTCCCTATGTTTGTTCCTATATTTTAAAATGCAATTTAATGTCTGTTAAATCCAATTAAAATTTGATATTATATTTTAGTTTGCTTTGCATTTTATTTTTTCTCATAATTTGGTGTTATGGTATTTTATAAAAATATTGACTCATGATGAATTGATAAAAATGCACAATATGACCAACCAGTTATCACTGAGAGTTGAGAAGTGGCACTCTATATGTCTGTAAAGCCCCAGAGGCTTGGCTGGCTGTTGATATCTGGCTGAGCCCTCCCTCTTCATCCCTGGGACAATTATGGTGGGTCGGGATTCCATCCTTGACAGCACAGCCACTGACAGGGACCAGGGGCTGGACCACAGCTGATGGGCTACAGGACCTACTTACCTGGTTCCTAAGCCCTGCAACTTTACCTGCTTTGGCTGGTCGGTTCCAGTTTCTGCAGAACATCAGAACAGCTGAGAATACAATACAGTTGCTTTTTCAGGGGCCTGAGGGTGGCAGGAGACACCACTGTTGGGGTTCAGGCACGCAGGAGAGGCAGGGGTTGGATATGGCTACAGCTATTCAAGGCCGTAGTGTCACAGGTAATAGAGGCCCTGAGGAGGACTGTGGGCTTATATATTTTGGGGTGTGGAAGAACAACACATCTCTTTTCTGTTCTTTCTCTTCTAAAAAGAGGTCCCTAAACCTTTGGCTGTAGTTCAGAAATCTCCTCTTCCAATGGCTTCCATGGAAACCTTGGTGGATTCCGCCTTGCCTTTCATGTTTCAGGTTCCTCTCTTGCTTCCTTTTCCTGGATTTGTCTCATCTGCTATGTGTTCCTGAGCTGCTGGTCCCCAAGTTGCTGATCTAAGCTACAGGTCCAGATTTCCCTCACTGGTTTAAGTTCTTTGGGGCTTCAGAGCAAGATTAGCCTAGCATGGTGTATGCTAGATACTATTCAACAAACATTTTAGTCCTGGATTTAATCACTGTGCTGGGCTTTATGGGGCTTGGAAAATACAGGCTAAATGTTAAGCAAGGGCTGGGGCTGTAGCTCCGTGGTAGAGTGCCTGCCTAGCATGCATGAGGCACTGGGTTCCATCCTCAGCATCACATAAAAATAAATAAAATAAAGGCATTCTATCCATCTACAACTACAAAAAAAAATTTAAATGTTAAGGAGGAAAAGGGTCATAATGCCTGTAACTTATTTGCAAATGTTTGGGGGGAGTGTAAAAGGAAGATGCATTAATTAGGTGGGCTAATTTCAAAAGGTGGAAAATCCCCTAATAACACAGAGCATTTTGGAAACTATTTTTTAAGATGCTTTCCTTTGATCCTGGGTATGGCAGGAGGGTGTGCAAGGGGTTTCCTCTCAATCTGTGATGTTTCCTCTCTTACATCCACACCCGTGGGTAAGTGATCTTCTTGGCCAGACATGCATTTCACCTGGGGAACATCAACCAGGCTGCCCAACTTCCTACCCCCAAAGCAGAGGGACTCATTCAAATGTCCCCATGACCAGTTCAACTGCCCACGCAGAGGGAGGCTCTCTCTGGATCCCCAGAGTAGCATGGAACTGAGATATGACTGAGTGGGAAGAGTGGGAAGAACCCTGAATCCGGTGGGAAGACCTGCAACCTAGGGAGTCCCTGCGGGTCTGGCATTGCCCAGTTACCCCCAGGCAACTGCAGCCACCAGAACCCAGTGAAGCTCTAGAAAGGATCCGGAATGTGAGGGGCTGAGTCTCCACCATTAGCATTTCCTCCCACCGTGAACCCATGACAAACTGTTTCCTTGCACAGGTGGTGGTGTAGAGGGGTTGGGAGGTTCAGCTCCTGCCCTGGATCTCTTCTTCTTAGGAAAGCAAACCCCACCTACCTGATTTTGTGCTTCCATCATTAGAGCCAATTTCTTCAAGTTTTCTGCTGTCTCCAAGTGCCCTCTACTGGCTACAGGAAATATATTCTCCCATGATTTTATAATTACAACCCTCCCCCCCAACACACACACCACCTCAATTCAATCCCTAATATGAGCCTTGCAATCAGTTCAGATAATTCAGATAGACTTTTCCTCTCCACCAACTTTTCCCCGGGTGGTATCATATCTGGGTGGAGGCACTTGCTAGAGCTGTGGGGGAGGCTGTGTTATTTCCTTTGTACTGTTTGCAAGGCCCCCTGGGACATACCTGCCTGCCTACCTGCTCCTAGGCAATGTATCCAAGTGACTTTCACAGGGATCTGGGGCCAGGTACTTTGAGATCTTCTGGTACTTCCCTGTTGAGGCCCACCTGCTGCCATTTCTAACTTTCTCATTGCCCAATGTGGTCGCTGCCCCGTGATGGGTGAGAGTCACCCATGAAGGAAGGGTTCTAGAACATCCTCACTTTCCCAGGCTCCCTGCAAAACTAGCTCATCTGTCCTTGGATCCTCAGACTCATCCAGGGCTTTTCCTATAACCTTAGACTCAGCTCATGGACAGGGATAGGTGAAGGGCTCTTACATCTGATGTAAGTGGAATCCTTCTCCTCCACACCGAGGATTTCGGTCTGAGCAGTAGCAGGGCCTTGTTCAAGCTTTTAAAGCTTGGCTTTAATGTCAGGGGAGTTCTGGGCCAGAAAATATGTCATTAAGGGCCATCAGGGGTTTCTGGGTCGAGGTTTGTGTACTGTTGAAGGGCCTTGGTTAGTCTATCCAAGAATTCTGAAGGTGTTTCTTCCTTTTTTTGAATGACCTCCTGCACCTTTTGAAAGTTAACAGCCTTGCAGGTAGCCTTTTTCAGGCCAGCCAAGAGGCAGGATGCAAAAAGGTCAGGAGACTGTAAGCCTTCAGGGGTGTTATAATCCCATAGGGGATCCTGCTCTGGGACAGCATGAGGGCCTGTGGGGTGGTTGGGATTGGTCTTATGAGTTTCATCAGCATGGGCTTGGGCTAGCTCCCAGACCTGTCGCCTTTCCTCAGGGAGACGTGTATTGGCCAAGAGCATGTAGATGTCATGATGAGTGAGGCTATATGCTTGCAGGACCCATTGAAACTCCCGAATGTAAGTGGTGGGGTCAGTGGTGAATGAGCCTAGCTTCCTCTCTAGCTGAGTAATGTCCCACATGGAGAAGGGCATGTGGACTCTGATGACACCCTCGGGACCAGCTACCTCACAAAGGGGTGCAATTGTCTTGGGGGTGGGAAGGAGTCCCTTAGACCTGGTAACAGGAGGACTGAAAGAGGCAGGGGGCAGACAGGAAGGAGAGGGAGGGGAAGGGGGTGTCTCTGCAGAGGAGGAGGTGGAGCAGGCAGAAGAGGGCAGAGGGGAAGGGGATGAAAGGGAAGGCTGAGGATCCCTGGAATCAGGCAGAGGAAGAGGAGGGTACAGCGGGAGAGAAGCAGATGGGGCTGGGGGATAAGGTGGGGGTTCATCTGCTGGGTCAAATGAGGAAGAATCTGCAAAATCAGGAGTAGAAGTAGGGGAAGAGAGGGGTTTGCAAGCAAGGAGGACTTCAGAGGGGGAGCAGGAGGAACAGAGAGCAGGGTGTTGTGGGAGAAGGCTAAAACCTTCAATGCAGGAATCTCCCTCCACTTTTTCAGATGCTGGCAGTAGTTAAAAAGGTCTCCAAGGAGGTTTGGATCTAAGGAGCCTTCTGGAGGCCAATGATTGCCATTCTCCAGTGGATATGTAGGCCAACCTTGGGTACAGAATTTGATTAAAAGTTTTGGCTTGATGTCTGGTGTGAGGGAGAGTGTGGCCAGATTTTTTATTAAACATTTGAGAGGTGAGGCTTCAGGTATAGAGGAAGAGGTGCCCATAGTCACAGGGAGGGATGGAAGAGAGAAAGAGAGAATAAGCATAATGGAGAAAGACAAAGGGAAAACCCGGGCTGGAACTGCTTCCAGGAAGCCCAGGGCGAACGGGGGGGGGGGGGTGTCAGGTGGGCGTCCCCAAAATGACCAGCCGTCGCCAGGAACTACAGAGGGCACTACCTGGTCGTCACCAGTGAAGTGCGATCTGTGAGACCCCATGGGGTCTGAGCCACGGGCAACCTGACGTCAGGAAAGTTTTCGACCACAGCAGAAAAAGTCAGTAATGAAAACAGAACTCCGGGTCCAGCGGAACGGAGTTCCAGGCCGGGAGTTCAGTTTTCCCGCCGGAGCTGAAAGGCAGCTTCAGGCAGACACCGTAGCCCAGCAGGAAATAGCAGCTCTAGCCGGCAGCAGTGGCAGCAGCAGCAGAGGAGGAAAAAACCATGGAACCTCTCCTGCAAACTCAGAAGCCTCACGCCCCAAAGGGAAATGGATCACCAGAGGGTCCACTGCGACCAGTAAAGGTCTTAGTGGTGGGAATCCCCTCCCCCCAACGAGCTTCTGGAGTGTGCCTGAGGATCAAGGGTCACAGTACCAGCTGTAGCTCCAAGGGAGTTGGTGAGCCGGGGTCAAGGGGACCTTACCTACAGTCTAATCAGTGGTGAGTGCAGAAGCCACATCTGAAAACAGCAGACCTGGGTGGAGAGTCCTCAGCGGGGCAGGGGACGGGGCTCTTGTTGGAAAGAGCTCACCCTTCTCCTCACACGGGGCACCAGAATGAAAGAATTCCCCAGGCAAAGACACTTCCCGGGAGAATTCCAATTTTATTGCAAAAAGCTGTGTGCTTATATAGAACTAAAGGGGAGATGGTAGGGCACCTTGTTGCCCCTCACCACCTTCACATGCTGTCCAAATCCATTTTGATGAGCGGAGTTATGGGGTCAGTGGAAGGAAGCCATGCCCTGTATTATGGGACCTTCATTTACAGAGTTTCCCAGCGTCAGGCTCCCAAGTGACTAAAGGAAAGCTGAAAGCTCCTTCCTTTACTCAGTGTCCTGCTGAGGACCCCTAGGGGCCCAGCAGACAAAGAAGTCTACAGGAGGGGAACAGGGGGAAAGGCTTCTGGGTCTGCTTATGAAAACAAGGAAGACTGATTTTTAATAGCTGCTCCAGGGATGGGGGGGGGGGACAAATAGGCAGGAGCCCTGCCCTGCTTCTGAATGAGCAGCCAAGGGCAAAGGAGTACCTACTTCCAAAGGTCTCCTGGGATTGCCCTCCGATTTGGCAGGGGCAGGTCAGGTGAGTGTCCCCAGCCTGGCCAGGGGAGGCCCAAATACCATGGGCAGAGCACCAACCACATAAAGGGAAGGTAGGGGACCCCTTCTGGAGCAGGTCCCTGGAGTGACCAAAGGGGCCCTTCCTGGGAAACAGTTCAACCAAAAATACAGGCTGGAAACACCATGTGGCTCCACACTCAGGTGACCTCCCCACTGGCCAATCAGCAAGGGCAGTGACCACAGAACAGAGCCATCTCCCATAAGCTAAGGTGGGAGTAAGCTGGCCAATCAGGAGTACTCTGAGAAATGTGACATTAGAAACCACAGCAGGGGGTTCCAACATGGCGGCCGGCGAGCAGGCAGCATTTTCTGTACCTCCGCAGTAACGGGATCAGAGAGACACATAAATACAGTTGCATGGGACCTGCTGAGGAACTTCTAACAATATTCCATTGAAAGGAGACCTGCCGATAACTAGTAAGTCTGTGGGAGGGGTCAGTTTGTCTCAGGCGAGTGAATCTAGGCAACG
The DNA here is from genome assembly GCF_052094955.1 of Ictidomys tridecemlineatus. Lineage (NCBI taxonomy): Eukaryota > Metazoa > Chordata > Mammalia > Rodentia > Sciuridae > Ictidomys > Ictidomys tridecemlineatus. The sequence goes on from NC_135478.1 coordinate 20,451,192, forward strand.
CGGATCAGGGACACAATCCCACAGGGACACAATTCCGCCGGCCGCGGCCGAACTGCAGTGAACTGCAGCAAACGTACGAACGGCCGCGGCGGACTGGGCCCCCGCAGGCCTGAGTCTGTGAACTGCCTCTGGCGGTTTGGCGCTGAAAACAACACCCCCTCCCCACCCCCAGCCGGTTCCGAGCAACGCGGATCAGGGACACAATCCCGCCAGCCGCGGCCGAACTGCAGCAAACGTACGAACGGCCGTGGCAGACTGGGCCCTCGCAGGCCTGAGTCTGGGAACTGCCTCTGGCGGTTTGGCGCTGCAAACAACACCCCCACCCCTCCCCCAGCCGGTTCGGAGCAACGCGGATCAGGGACACAATCCAGCCGGCCGGGGCCAAACTACAGCGAACTGCAGCAAACGTACGAACGGCAGCGGCGGACTGGGCCCCCCGCAGGCCTGAGTCTGTGAACTGCCTCTGGCGGTTTGGCGCTGCAAACAACACCCCCACCCCACTCCCAGCCGGGAACGACGCGGATCAGGGACACATTCCAGCCGGCCGCTGCCGAACTGCAGCGAACTGCAGCGAACATACAAATGGCCGCGGCCGGACTGGGCCCGCAGGCCTGAGTCTGTGAACTGCCTCTGGCGGTTTGGCGCTACAAACAACACCCCCACCCCCCCATCCCACCCCCAGCCGGTTCGGAGCTGCAAACCACACGACCCCCCACCCCCACCCCCACCCCGCTCCTGTGAATAACTCCTGCCCACTGGGCTCTGCAAAGGGCCCCGACCACACGGCAAACGGACAAATAGTCCCGACCACTGGGCACTTCGAACAGCCCTGCCCGCACGGGGGAATCAGGAGTGGCGAGGGACCCACCGCAGGGAACTCCCAGCTACGGCTCCCACCAGAGGTAACATCTGAGGTCTCTTGCACCAGTTTCCGGGGGCGTGACTACCAGAGGGCAAGCAAATTCGCCGCGGGTCTTCAACCCCAAGCCCTACAAACTTAGGATTCCAGGGAATGGCAAACAGGGAGAGCGTGCCCAGGTGGCCATGAAAACAGGGCACACAGGAGCACCAGACCTGGCGTGTAGCCAGTATTGTGGTGAGCATTACCGGTGAGCAGACCCGCCCAGTCCGGGAGGAAAAGCTGCTGCACAGTGACAGGCTCCCGCCTACTAAGAAGAGAAGCTTAGCCTGGTGGGCACAGCTTCACCTAATGGAAGAATAGTGAATCGGACTCTAAGACTGCATTTATTAATTTTTTTTTTTTTTTTTTTTGGTGGATGTTGTGGTTGGGTTTTTTTTGTTGTTGTTGTTGTTGTTGTTGCTGTTTTGTTAAAAAAAGTGTTTTTAAAATTCATTTTATTTTATTTTATTTTATTTTTTAATTTTAATCCTCATCTCTATTATTACTATTGTTATTTGTTTTAATTCTTTTAAATCTTCAATTTTTTCTTTCTCTTCCTTCTCTTCCTCTGTCTTTCCATTTCTTTTCAATTCTCTTATTCCCCCTTTCTGGAATTCTACCTGGTTACTCTCATTCTCTTTGGTGATTTCTTCCCTTCCCTGCTAATACCTTTCCTCCCAAGCATCAAATAAATTTATAGGAGTAGACAGTAACTCAACAGTCAAACAGAACAAAAAGCAAAATGAGCAGTATGAAAAAGCAAGGAAGAAAAGGAGTACAAACAACACAGGACAGCCCAAATATTCAGAACGACATAGAGTCATCAGAAAAGTGGTCATATAAAGAACTCAGGGAACACCTTAGACAGATGGAATGGAACCTTAAAGAGGACACAAGACAGCAAATTCAAGCAGCGAAAGAACACATTGAGAAGGAATTACATAAAATGATAAAAGAAGAAGTTAAACATCTATATCAGGAGATAGAGACTATAAAAAAGAATCATACAGTAATCTTAGAAATGAAGGAAATTATAAACCAAATTAAAATCTCATATGAGAGTATCACTAATAGAGTGGAGCAACTAGAAGCCAGAACGTCTGATAATGAAGACAAAATATATCAACTTGAAAAGAGTCTAGCCAACTCAGATAGGATGGTTAAAAATCATGAGAGAACCATACAAGAGATATGCGATAATATAAAAAAAACAAATTTAAGAGTCATTGGGATAGAGGAAGGGATAGAAATTGAAACCAGGGGAATGAGTAATTTACTAAATGAAATAATTACAGAAAATTTTCCAGAAATAAAAAAGGAAACAGATATACAAATTGTAGATGCATACAGGACACCGAGCATACAAAATCACAGTAGACCAACGCCAAGACACATTGTTATGAAGATATCCAATATACAGAACAAAGAGAGAATATTAAAAGCTACAAGAGAAAGGAGACAGATTACATTCAGGGGTAAACCAATAAGGTTAACAACGGATTTTTCAACACAGACGCTGAAAGCAAGAAGATCTTGGAACAACGTATTCCAAACACTGAAAGACAATGGATGCCAACCAAGAATCCTGTATCCAGCAAAATTAAGCTTCAGGTACGACAACGAAATAAAAATCTTTCACGATAAACAAAAACTAAAAGAATTTGCAGCCAGAAAACCAGCATTGCAAAGCATCTTGAGCAAAACACTCCACGAGGAAGAAATGAAAAACAATAACCAAAGCCAACAATGGGAAGTACCTCAGTAAAGACAGACAGGGGGGAAAGCAAATCATGGAGAAACAAACTAAATTGAAAAAAAAAAAAGAGATAAATAATCAAACATGGCTGGAAGAACAAACCATATATCAATAGTAACTCTAAACATTAATGGTTTAAACACTCCAATAAAGCGACATAGGCTGGTAACATGGATTAAAAAAACAAATCCAACAATATGCTGCCTCCAGGAGACTCACCTAACTGGAAAAGACATACACAGGCTGAAGGTGAAAGGTTGGGAAAAAATATATCACGCACACGGTCCTTGCAAGCAAGCAGGTGTGGCCATCCTCATATCGAATAAAATCGACTTCAAGACTAAATTAATCCAAAGGGATAAGGAAGGACATTATATTCTGTTAAAAGGAACCATTAAACAACAAGATATAACAATTATCAATATTTATGCACCTAATAATGGTGCTGTGAAGTTCATAAAACAAATTCTCCTCAAGTTCAAGAATCAAATAGACCACAACACAATAATTATGGGCGACTTCAACACACCTCTCTCACCATTGGACAGATCCTCCAAACAAAAGTTGAATAAAGAAACTATAGAACTCAATACCACAATCAATAACCTAGACTTAACTGACATATATAGAATATATCAACCATCATCAAGAGGATATACTCTTTTCTCAGCAGCACATGGATCCTTCTCAAAAATAGACCATATATTATGCCATAGGGCAACCCTCAGTAAATATAAAGGGGTGGAGATAATACCATGCATTTTATCTGATCATAATGGAATGAAACTGGAAATCAATGATAAAAGAAGGAAGGGAAAATTCAATATCACATGGAAAATGAACAATATGTTACTGAACGATCAAAGGGTTACAGAAGACATAAAGGAGGAAATCAAAAAATTCTTAGAGATAAATGAAAATACAGACACAACCTATCGGAATCTATGGGACACAATGAAAGCAGTTTTAAGAGGGAAATTCATCGCCTGGAGGTCATTCCTCAAAAAAAGGAAAAACCAACAAATAAATGAGCTCACACTTCATCTCAAAGCCCTAGAAAAGGAAGAGCAAAACAATAGCAAATGTAGCAGAAAGCAAGAAATAATTAAAATCAGAGCGGAAATCAACGAAATTGAAACAAAAGAAACTATTGAAAAAATTAACAAAACTAAAAGTTGGTTCTTTGAAAAAATAAACAAGATTGACAGACCCTTAGCCATGCTAACGAAGAGAAGAAGAGAGAGAAATCAAATTACTAACATAAGGGATGAAAAAGGCAATATCACAACAGATGCTACAGAAATACAGAAGACAATTAGAAATTATTTTGAAAACCTATACTCCAATAAAATAGAGGATAGTGAAGACATCGATAAATTCCTTAAGACATACAATTTGCCCAGACTGAGTCAGGAGGACACACACAATTTGAACAGACCAATATCAATGGATGAAATTGAAGAAGCAATCAAAAGATTACCAACCAAGAAAAGCCCAGGACCGGATGGGTATACAGCGGAGTTTTACAAAACCTTTAAAGAAGAATTAATACCAATACTTTTCAAGTTATTCCAGGAAATAGAAAAAGAGGGAGCTCTTCCAAATTCATTCTATGAGGCCAACATCACATTGATTCCGAAGCCAGACAAAGACACATCAAAGAAAGAAAACTACAGACCAATATCTCTGATGAACCTAGATGCAAAAATCCTCAATAAAATTCTGGCAAATCGGATACAGAGGCACATCAAAAAAATTGTGCACCATGATCAAGTAGGATTCATCCCTGGGATGCAAGGATGGTTCAATATACGGAAATCAATAAATATTATTCACCATATCAATAGACTTAAAAATAAGAACCATATGATCATCTCGATAGACGCAGAAAAAGCATTCGACAAAATACAGCATCCCTTTATGTTCAAAACATTAGAAAAACTAGGGATAACAGGAACTTACCTTGACATTGTAAAAGCTATCTATGCTAAGCCCCAGGCTAGCATCATTCTGAATGGAGAAAAATTGAAGGCATTCCCTCTAAAATCTGGAACAAGGCAGGGATGTCCTCTATCACCACTTCTATTCAATATAGTTCTCGAAACACTGGCCAGAGCAATTAGACAAACGAAAGAAATTAAAGGCATAAAAATTGGAAAAGAAGAGCTTAAATTATCACTATTTGCGGATGACATGATTATATATCTAGAAGACCCAAAAGGGTCTACAAAAAAACTACTAGAACTAATAAATGAATTCAGCAAAGTGGCAGGATATAAAATCAACACACACAAATCAAAGGCATTTCTGTATATCAGCGACAAAACTTCTGAAATGGAAATAAGGGAAAACACTCCATTCACGTTATCCTCAAAAAAAATAAAATACTTGGGAATCAACCTAACAAAAGAGGTGAAAGATTTATACAATGAAAACTACAGAACTCTAAAAAGAGAAGTAGAAGATCTTAGGAGATGGAAAAATATACCCTGTTCATGGATAGGCAGAACTAACATCATCAAAATGGCAATATTACCAAAAGTTCTCTATAGGTTTAATGCAATGCCAATCAAAATCCCAATGGTATTGCTTGTAGAAATAGACAAAGCAATCATGAAATTCATATGGAAAAATAAAAGACCCAGAATAGCAAAAGCAATTCTAAGCAGGAAGTGTGAATCAGGTGGTATAGCAATACCAGACTTCAAACTATATTACAGAGCAATAGTAACAAAAACAGCATGGTACTGGTACCAGAACAGGCGGGTGGACCAATGGTATAGAATAGAGGACACAGAGACTAATCCACAAAGTTACAACTATCTTATATTTGATAAAGGGGCTAAAAGCATGCAATGGAGGAAGGATAGCATCTTCAACAAATGGTGTTGGGAAAACTGGAAATCCATATGCAACAAAATGAAACTGAATCCCCTCCTCTCACCATGCACAAAAGTTAACTCAAAATGGATCAAGGACCTGGATATCAAATCAGAGACTCTGCATATGATAGAAGAAAAAGTTGGTTCTGATCTACATATTGTGGGGTCGGGCTCCAAATTCCTTAATAGGACACCCATAGCACAAGAGTTAATGGCAAGAATCAACAAATGGGACTTACTTAAACTAAAAAGTTTTTTCACAGCAAGAGAAACAATAAGAGAAGTAAATAGGGAGCCTACATCATGGGAACAAATATTTACCCCTCACACTTCAGATAGAGCCCTAATATCCAGAGTATACAAAGAACTCAAAAAATTAGACAATAAGACAACAAATAACCCAATCAACAAATGGGCCAATGACCTGAACAGACACTTCTCAGAGGAGGACATACAATCAATCAACAAGTACATGAAAAAATGCTCACCTTCTCTAGCAGTCAGAGAAATGCAAATCAAAACCACCCTAAGATACCATCTCACTCCAGTAAGATTGGCAGCCATTAGGAAGTCAAACAACAACAAGTGCTGGCGAGGATGTGGGGAAAAGGGTACTCTTGTACATTGCTGGTGGGACTGCAAATTGGTTCGACCAATTTGGAAAGCAGTATGGAGATTCCTGGGAAAGCTGGGAATGGAACCAACATTTGATCCAGCTATTGCCCTTCTAGGACTATTCCCTGAAGACCTTAAAAGAGCGTACTACAGGGATACTGCCACATCGATGTTCACAGCAGCACAATTCACAATAGCTAGACTGTGGAACCAACCCAGATGCCCTTCAATGGATGAATGGATTAAAAAAATGTGGTATTTATACACCATGGAGTATTATTCTGCATTAAAAAATGACAAAATCATGGAATTCGCAGGGAAATGGATGGCACTAGAACAGATTATGCTTAGTGAAGCTAGCCAATCCCTAAAAAACAAATACCAGATGTCTTCTTTGATATAATGAGAGCAACTAAGAATAGAGTAGGGAGGAAGAGCAGGAAGAAAATATTAACATTAAACAGAGACACGAGGTGGGAGGGAAAGGGAGAGAAAAGGGGAATTGCATGGAAATGGAAAGAGACTCTCTTTGTTATAAAAAACTACATATAAGAGGTTGTGAGGGGAAAGGGGGAAAAAAAACAAGGAGAGAAACGAATTACAGTAGACGGGATAAAAAGAGAAATGGGGGGGAGGGGGGATAGTAGAGGATAGGAAAGATAGCAGAATACAACAGTTACTAGTTTGGCATTATGTAAAAATGTGTATGTGTAACCGATGTGATTCTGCAATCTGTATTTGGGGTAAAAATGGGAGTTCATAACTCACTTGAAACTAATGTTTGAAATATGATATGTCAAGAGCCTTGTAATGATTTGAACAACCAATAAAAAAAAAAAAAAAAAAAAAAAGAAACCACAGCATATTCCTGTGGTTGAAAATGTGGATTTTGTAAAGGCACAGGGAGAATTTTACAAATGTTGATGTATCATTAAGACAGGGTTAAAAAAAAAAATTCTAGACTTAAAACCTTGTGTGACCATCCTCAGGGAAATTTCATTGTGTTTCTGGCTACCTTTCTTTCCAACTCTGGTAAGAAAGCCCTTCCATACTCCTGACTTCCTATGGTTTTCCTGGTCCGGGACACTGCTGGGTGGTCTTCCAGATGAAGATCCACTTGGGTGCAGTCTGCATTCTGAGGCTGCAGGTAGAAAGGGCATCTAGTTGCCCTGCACCAGCCTTCATTGGGGAGCTGAGTTCTGTGGCTTTAAAGACAGCCTCTTCCAAACACAGAGCCACAGGATGGGAAAACCAGGTTCTTCTGGGCCAGAGGGGAGATGGAGAAGACAGAACTAAAATTTAGAGATCCACAGGATGAGACCTTTGGGTTAGGCCTGTATTAGCGCTGGCACTTGACTTGCTGGGGCAGTTTAGAGAGTTAGGAGTGTGGACAGTTAAGGCTCTGTTAGCCAGGCACAACCACAGAGACACATCCAAGCCTCAGTCCCCGGGTTAGTGGCGGCCACGCGTGCACACACAGGTCTTTCCATGTGACCTGCCAGGGCAGGCACTACTGGCCCTGGGCTCATCCCCTGCCTCGCCCGTGGGCTCAGACTCTCTGCCCTACATCTCCTCTCAGCTCAGCGGGGTACAGGGCTGCTTCGTGGTCCTCCTCACATGACCTGCAGAGAATTATTCATAGTTTAAGGTGCTCCTGGGGATGGCTGCTCCCTCTAAGCTGGCCCGTCTCACCTCCATTCCTTTCAGCCTTACCTTCCCTAAACCTCAGAATCTTGCTTGACTGCACCACAGAGGGAATGGCCGAGGGGGGCATTCTGTTAGGTTGGGGAGACAACTTTCCCTTTCACTGGAAGGTGTGGAGGGAAGTTGTGCAGCTGATCAAGCCAAACAGACCAACCCATGACATACAAGGCCTCTTGCCAGATGCTGCACTAGAAGGAATTGACCATGCTGGGCTCTGGCTTGGTCTTGGAGTTTTATCATTTGGGTCATTATAGTCTGGCTGTGGTGCATGGTTCCTGGGGCCTGTTCCAGAGGTACAAGGGCTTCCACAGAGCTCCGTAACTCCACCATGAAAGAACGTCATGCTCTACTGGAAAGCTCTGGGGCAAACATCCAGCAGATTTGGCTGCAGGTCTGTTGGATTTCAATTGTTCACCTGTTTGGGAAGGGCCTGAGAGTAATTCCAGGGCCAAGAAAAGGGCAATGAAAGGTGGGTTGAGGTTTCTCCATCTCCCCTGCATCTGAATTAACAGGAGCTTCAATTCAAAAGCAAAGTTCTGACACAGCACAGGTGACTATAAATACTCCTAAAATGCTCAAGCTGGCTAGAGTTGGCTTTTGAATGAGCTCCTTGACCTCACTTTGCTCCATAGGAAGCCTTGCAGGAAAGGGATTGCCTGGGTTCACCCCACCTCTGCCCACCAGGGGCCAGGGACCCTTACCTTGGTGTGACCCGCGTGAGCTCGTCTGAAGGATGCAGGATGCGACAGGTGGTGAAGGTGAAGGTGGAGTTGGTCTGTGACATGCACTTCCCAGGGTGGTGCGCTAAATCGGGGAACAAAACATATTCCTTGCATCCAAGTATACCACGGTAAAAACAAAACTCCAGCACAGCCCTGAGCAGATGCAAGAAGTGATGAGCTACCTTGTGAACTGGATCTGGGTGAGGAAGGTGGTCCCTCAAAACACGACCACATTTTTGAGCACTGGTCTGCAGAACATCGGATCCCAGCTTCTGGCCCAATCCAGACAGGGTTCCTCATCATATTCCTGGGCCAGTAGTGGATCCAGTTCCAGGGGGAGGTACTAATGGGCCTTGGGGGTAAATTTGGTTTTCCTCCACAGAGGTCAGGATCTGCTTTCTTCTTTTGTTGCTTTACATGGGCAAACAGGTGCCAAAACTCGGCCCAGGGGAGGGGATGGAGCGGGCAGGGAGAGGCACTTGGCACCTGGCAGTTAGGCAAGGCTTGTGCTGCTCCCTTTTCTGCTCACACAAAAAGGGGCGCGGGAAGCTGGCTCCACTACTGTACACCTGTGATTGACATGGTGGGAGGTGGCAATCTCAGCAGCCTCAACAGCAACCTGGCAAGAGTTCAGAGATCAGGGCCCTCTGGGGTGCCCCATCTCCAGGACAGTGTCTGACACACAGTGGTGCAAGTGGCATCACTGCTCCCTCCTTGACACCTCCCCCTGGCTCCTTTCTTGCCATTTCTAGGATGTCTGATTTCAAGTGAAGTCGAGAGAGCAACAAGGGATCCTCAATTTATTTCCTTTTATTGTTCCTACAGGTGGTTATTGAGGCAGCTGAAGATTGTGGTCTGGAGCAAAGTAAAATCACAGGTATTAAGACCATGCATCAGAACGCTGGCGAAGGAACAAGTAGTCATGAGACATCATGATTGTAGAGGTCATCCTCATTCATAACTCAAGCATCAGGGGAAAAAAAAGAAAAAAAAAAAGAGGCTGCACCAAAAAGCATGCACAATGATGTCCTGGGATGATCCCCCCGACCCTCCCCACCCACCTGTGACCCTGCAGCAGCTCAGCCCCCCAGAGACCTCCTGGGAGAAAACGGATTAGGATCTCAGAGGCCATGAGGAGTCAAAGGCCAGGAAGATTCCAAAGGCTGTGAACTAGAAACTTCTAGCTCCTTATGGGAAGTTTTCTCTCGGGTTTGACAAAAAAAAAAAAAGGCAAAGAAAACATAACTGATTGGTGCCCAAACCCTACAGATCCACACACAGCTGACTGTGTCGGAAAAGAAAACCAGGAACCAGATGAAACAAACAACAAATGATAACCAAAAAAAAAAAAATGGGAGGCACATACATTGAAGGAAGTGAGGACAAAGCCAAAGCACAAAAATGGTGAGCGGGGCCAGAGGAGCAAGGCAAGACTGCTATGCCCCAACTGTGGTCTGGTGGGGCTCTGTGTGTCAAAGGAGGCTCCCGTGGCCCCTGGCATGGCAAGCAGCCTCACAGCCACTGGGAGCTCCAGGCAAATGGGAGGGAGAGGGGGGAAAAAAACATTTAAAACGTGATTCTGCAATCTGCATGTGGGGTAAAATTGGGAGTTCATAACCCACTTCAATCTAATGTATGAAATATGATGTCAAGAGCTTTGTAATGTTGTGAACAACCAATAAAAAAAATAAAAAATTAAAAAAAATAAAATAAAATAGCCTTTATGAATCTTTGTTCCTCAAGCAATAAATGAAATGATTCAGGAACTCAGATAACCCAGAAATTGCTACAAGCCAAACAAAAATGGATGAAGCTATGAAGAGAAGGCAACCGAACAATCACGATTCTCTTGCTGCAATAAGGTCTAGAAACAGAAGCAACAGAAGGCCTGGAAAAGCCATCCCAGATATCAGGGATGATGGGTTATTCAGGAAGGAGAGGGGGAAAAAGCAGTCAAAGGGTAGAATGAAGACAAAACAGTTGAAAGAGAGAGAACATTAAAACAAAAATCAAATAAGGCAAGGCTGAATTTAACATTATAAATATACCCCCATCGAAACACATGGCCAGAAGATCAAATGAAAAGGTCACAAATGTACACTTTCTCTCTACCCCATTAAGTATTAGATCTTTGATCACAACTGGTAGGGAAAAAGGATGTTTTAGAGATACAGTTGCATCACCAGGAGCAAAACCCATCTTAAACAAATGGGTTTTGGGGATAAGAAAAGGCTGCTAAAAATTCAGAAGTCACCACTCCCCAGAGCAATGGATAGCTTTAGAAGACCAAGGAACATCAATGAGGGTCAAAAGTGCCAATGCGGGAGATTCGGCCCCTCCAAAATACCACTGGGATGCCTGGATGCAGGAGCTCTCCCGTGTCACCATGGATGGCCTGGCCGCTGCTGCACCTCCCTTCCTTGGGATGACACAACACAGAGACAGTGAGTCACCTGGGGATGGGCTTGCCAGAGCTCCTTGTGCTTGCCACAGAGAAGCAAAGGGATGCTTGCGACAGCCCTGGGTGCAGGAAGAGAGGAGATTCCCAAACCAAGAGACATGTAAAACCTTCTTCTTGGCAGGCAGCAGGGGCTCAGGGTGAGGGTTCACTCCGGAAGTCACCAAGACTATTTCACACACCAAAGCCCCTGCCCCTCTAAAGTTCTTTTCAGAAAATGGTAATGTGGGTTCATCTCATGCTGCTCACTTTGGGGACACGAAGGACAGGACTTCTTAGAATTAATGCTTTCTCTACTTAAATTCTTCCTCTCTCTCAACCTGACAAGAAGGTTCCTGGGTGCTACAGTGGATGGGGGAGGTATTACACTTGATCTCAGTCAAAAGGCTGAGAAGCGATTGATGTGCAGGGATTAAAATGTATTAATTTACATTTACCAATAAAGAGCCCCAGACTTTTCTTATATTCAATTGCTATTCCTCTCTCTGAATTCTGATGCTGATATAAAATTTGGTAAGTTTTAAACTCAGTTAATCTTCGATTATTCAAACTCTTCTACGCTGGCAAACTGTAGGTAGTTAGCTTGCAGGTTTTTTCTTCTGAAAACACATCACACATAAGCACCCATCTTTGGTGAGCAGCAGGTTCACACACTGAGGGCTTTCTACGGCTGAGAGTCACCCTTCTCTCCTGTTCTCTGATGCAACCCTGGTGCGTTTTCTGCCTGGAGTGGTCCACTTGGTAAGTGGCGCTGACTGCCCATGCTCCATGATGCCTGGTCCTGACTGGAGAACTGAGTAACTGGGATTCTTTGGCTGCCACCAGTGGTAGTAACACAGCAGTAGAGTTGCCATATAAATCTGGATGGCTGCTGCCTTGTGGAGCAATCAGGCCTCCTGAAGACTCAGGCTAGAAAGCCCACTGCCTCTCTACAGCCCAAAACAGAGGAGAGGAACACACACAAGGCTGGGGAAGCTCTGGTGGGCCCAGAATCTCCACGACGGCTGAAGGACGACTCCATCTGCTTGCCCACAAAACACATTGACTCATACATTTTAATCAGTCCCAGTGGCGCTCCCCTCCCATCCTCTGGGAAGGGCAAATTTGAAACGTGCTAGGTTCAACAGAAGTTTTTTGCTCTCTAAAAGCCATCACAGAATCTAGTCCTTCAAAGAGCCCTGTATGAGACACAGAGCTATGGAAGAGAGCAACATTCACTGAGTGTGTCTCTAGGGAGATGCAGCACACACCCAGCTGCTTCAAGAGAGGTCTTTGAGATGGAGAAATACTGGCCATGCCATCCACCCAAACCATTTTATTTTAAAGGCACATAAATAATTTCTAAAAATACCTGTGGTGCAAATTTCTTTTCCTGAAAGTTTTCTGGGCTTCTCTCTCTCTCAGTGCAACGCACAGGTAACAGATTCTGTCACTTGCTTTCACAATGACCCAGAACTCACAATTCCCCTAGCACTGCCCAGGTCATAAACTCAAATGGGGAATTAAGGAAACCTCCATGAAGAAGGTGACACCAGAGGTCAGGTGCTGGATAGGCAGCTCATTATAGAGTCACACTGGTGCAAAAGCCCGAGCTGGCTGAATTAAGGTGAAAGTACAGAGTGTCCAGAAGGGCTCCTCCTATTCTGTGCTGGATACCAGGCAAAGGAGGCACCTGGCTGTGGTCCCCTGACAAGTGTCCAACAGACAGTCTGTAATTACTTGGATTTGAACTTGAGCAGAGAGGAAAGCTGGACCACTTGAAAGCAACTGGAACCTGGAACAAAAAGTTGGTACAACCTTTTGCTCCTCTAACCATTGCTGAGAGGAGACCTCACAGGCTTAGCCTCGGCTGCTGAGGGAGCCCCCAGAAAGTCAAGTACAGCGAATGCCAAGCTCAAGAATACCAAAGTCCTCAAATAAGTCCCTCTGAGGCAAAGGAAGAATGTGTTAAAAATTTGATTTTAGGGGCTAGGGTTGTGGCTCAGTGGTAGAGTGCTCATCTAGTTAGTATGCATGAGGCACTGGGTTCGATCCTCAGCACCATATAAATATAAAATAAAGATATTATGTCCACCAAAAACTAAAAAATAAACATTAAAAAAATTTGATTTTACATAACAGCTGTCAAACACTCAAAATATATAATAAGTCTCGGAAGAAATGCAATCATGACATTTTTTACCCTCCACAAGTGGAAAATTCTTTTTAGTTCCTTGTGAGTGGAATCCAAGAATAGATAAGGTCTGGATGGCCAATTCTTGTCTATTGGCGATAAGGAAGGCATCTTATTTTTCATTTCCAAGAAGTATTTTTGCACCTGTGTTGGGTTTGAGAGAAGATACCAGATGAGGAAAATATATCAGAAAAGGCACTGTTTTACATGTTCTATGATCAAATGAACCTCCGTCTTCAGTAGAATTTATCAAGTTTTAGCTCATGGAACTTTGTAACTCCTCTGGGAAGTCTCTAGTCCATTCTTTCATATCAAGTAGAGAAATCTGAGCTCTACCAAATGGTTAATAGAAAAGAAAACTAACTCAAACAGTCACAGGAACACTAGTGTTAACATCAGTCAACACTATGTAGCTATACTGTCAAATAAGTAGCCACTAGGTATGTGTGGCTATTTGTATTAAAATTTTTGGAAATTCAAATAAAATAAGATAAAAAATTGGGTTCCTAGTCACACTACCACATTTCAAATGCTCCATAACCTCATGTGGCAAGCAGATACTTTATGTATCTCAAAGTTATAGAACATGTTCATCACTGCAGAAAGTCCCGGTGGACAGCACTGCTATAGAGAACACATGGTCCCCAACTTAGCAAAGGTTCAGCTTGTGTTTTTTTTTTTTTTTTAACTTTACAATGATGCAAAAGCAATGTAGATTCAGTAGCAACTGTTCTTTGAATTCTGGTCTTTTTCTGGACTAGTCACTTGTGGCTCAAGGCTCTCGAGATGCTGGGCAACAGTAGTGAGCACGGATGGCATCCAGTCAGCCATGCAATCAGGAGGGTGCACAACTAAAACCCCGCCGTGGGGTGTGCTGCTAGGCTATATTTGGTAGGTTTGGCATACTCAGTGTATTATCTATATCATATTTTCAATATATGATGAATTAATGGGAGTCCTCCATCATTAAGTGGAGGAGCATCTGTATATAAAAGTGCCAGGCACTGTAAGAGTTTCATAGCATTATCCCATTTCAATCCTCATAACAGCTTGGAGGTTAGTGCTATTATTACACCCATTTTACAGATGACCAAACAAGGTTTGCAGAAGCTAAATAACTTGCTAAAGTAACAAATCTTAAGCAGCAATGCAGGCCCGTCCAGGTGTTTGCACTCTTTTCCCCACTGCATTCACTTCTCTAGAAGCAAAGGGCAGGATCCAGCCTCACCCAGTCTTGCTTTCCTTTACCCCTAACTTGTTTGCCCTGCTGCAGCTCTTGAGGTTTAACAGAGAAAGAGTCTGACTTTCCTGATGAATCACTTTCCTCCAAGTTTTTTCTGTCAAAGAAGATGACAATTTTATGAATCAGGTATGGGCACCTACCATCTTTCTGACACAATTCTCCTGAATTTGGGACATGGAGATTATTAACTCTGTTCAGTTATGATTTAAAATCGTTACCAAAAAAGACACTTAAAAAATTTCACAATTTACTGAGTTTACTGAGTTGGTATTAGCAAGTTCTTAATCCAATAAGGTTAATTAGCCATACATATAAAGTGTCAACTTACAATTCTCTGAAGCGTAAACTCATAGATTTTCTTTCCAGCATTAGCTCTGAAGAACTTCCTGTATTCTCTACGTCCCTTTAAGAAGATAAAGCAGATCTGTGGTTACAGCGTGGCCAGCATGTGATCACAAGGATACACCTCTTTTGTTAAAAAAAGACAACTTGTGAAACAAGCAATTTATAAGTGTCCTTTCTGGATTGAGTAAACTAATGAAAGCACACTCAAATGGTAGATCTTAAGTCAGAGAAAAAGAAATTGAGAGATGAAAAATGATAATATCAAAATGAATGGATGTTTTAAATACCATTAGTAGGTTTTTAAAATAGATGATTTGACAAGAAACATTTGTGCAAATTTGCCACAAATTAAAATACACTTCAGAAAATATTACATAAGATAATCTCCCTTCAGTTTTTTTTTTAAACAAATGTGGGGGAAAGAAATATCTGAGGAACTATATTGATATTTCCAAAAACCTTGCATATGAAGACAGAACTTCAGCGTTGTACACTGAAAACTGAATGTGGCTAAAAATAAAATAGTTATTTTTTAGTATTTTATTAAGTAAAAAATAAAATAGTAAGAAGCTTTTAAACTACCATTATCCTCCTTTCAATTTACACTTAATGTTATCATAGCACTTAAAACATATATTATGGTTTTGATTCACTCTCCCTTGCTACATTGTTTTAATTTATTCTGTATACTGTCTAATGAAGAACAATAACTAAATGAGGAGTTTGTGAATGAATGATACAGCTAACTTTGAAGTTGAGAAATATTAAATTTATTATCATCCTAATATAAATGGGAGAGCCAGGATATAGCAAAATATTACTCTATTTGAATAATCTGGAATTAAGTAGCTTTTTCTTTTGTTGCCAATTTCTTAGGTTTAAATGCACATGTTCAAAATATTTCTACATTAGAAAGCTACCAACATACTAACCAAACTCAGTTTGTACATAAATATCTTACTTGTTAAGACTGTAGATTTCTTTTATAATTTTCTTGGGTTTAGCAACAGTGAGCCCCATTCCTACAAGTAAAGGACCTGGTGGGCCAGAGTGGTCACTGTTGAAGAGACAGGCATGTTCCAAACTGCCTGAGTCCTGCGGTCCCATGCCACCTTCCACCTGCTGCTTCTCTGTCACTAGGTTGGTCCCTCTGGGCATCTGAGCCCCAGACCCACTATACACAACTGAAGATTATTAAGGTTTAAAATTTATGCCATATGCCATAAAGGCAGTTCCTCCTTGTATTTATATTCCACTTATAATTTCCCTTTCAGCCATGGAATTGTTAGATTCACAAATATTTTGAATCTCCAACTTATGATGCTAGAAGGGATATGAAGAAATTGAAAATTTCCTGAAATTATAATAGTTCAGGAAAGCACACAAATTAAGGTGGAACAAGTTGCATGTGAACATCTTTAAACAAGGGATTAGAAGTTCTGCTGTGGTTAGTTCTATCTAGTTGAAACTCATTGTAATAACTGAGCTCACTGCAACATGCTTTTTGATATTCTACAGAATAGGTCATTTCTCCCCAAAACATAAACAGTAAAAGGCTGGTGATAACATGCTGGTATATACAATGGAGACCTCTCGTGGGCACCAGGAGTCCTAAAAGGTCCGGGTTCAGTGTACTTTACAATCATTTCCAAAAAAAAAAAATCAAATCATTTCAAAGGGCAAAGCTATTGTTCATATCAATATAATCTGCTTTTAAGAAAAAAAAGGTAAAATTAATTTCATTTTTGGACTCCAAAGAAGTTTAATCTTATTTTGTAACAATAATAGTGGTAACACCTTAAAATATTTTTGCCTCATTGGAAACTGGGGGAAAAGCTATTTAACTTCTGCTAAAATGACATTTAATATCTACAAGCTGAATTTGTATAGCAGGTTGCTAAATGCACACCTTGAATGCAAAAACATTTGAAATAATATGCAATTAAACCAAGAACTGAAGATAAACGTATTTATTACTGATAGAAATTATCACAGAGTAAGAATCCTGACTCAATGTTGTTTACTTCCCTTCTTTTTATGAAAATTACAATGCAAATTAGAAGATGTGACTAAAATGGAAAGATGTTTAGTTTTGTTTGGCATCTAAAAAAAAGCAGTTAACGAACTTTTTCAGAATTCTTCAAACAGAACATCTGTTAAATTCACATTTAAGTTACTTCTTAATTACTTCAAAAATTACTTCATGAGTATTCAGGATTAATAAGGACATTTTAAAGTTTATAGGCTGAACTTTCAGGGGAAATTGTAGAAAGTTCAAAGATTCAGGGATATTTCTAAGGGTTGTTCAGATTCAGAGTCAATGATTTCTCAGTTAATATTTAAATGTTTAGAATAAGATTCAGTGTTATCAGATTAAAGTAAAAATAATGAAGAGGAAATACAGTATAACAAAAGAGGGGGTCTAATTATCCCCAGTAGGCACTATAGATAGATGATTTTGGATGATTCCTTAAGGTGATTAGTAGTTGAATATTAAGAAGGCCAAATCTTCACACTGTCTGAAAGTCATTTTGAAGGTTTTCAAAGCGCAGTCGTATTTACATATTTAATTATGTGTACCCTTGTCCTACTGCAGCAATAAGCATCTCTCTGGAATAAAACCCTGCCCTAATCACAAGGCATTTGAATTTAAAGTTCTCATTAACTGCAAGATCCACTGATCTCTGTCATCTCATTTATGAAAATCCATAAGTTTACTGACACAAAACCCTTTCGTGTCTACGCTGAACAGTTAAGATGATGCTTGCTTTGAAGAATGCTGGACTCCAATCCAAGCAGCCTTTAGAGGAGCAGAAGAGGCAGATGCAGGCAAAGGAAACCCGCTATGCCCAGGCTGGTGACTGTGGGTGGCTGGTCAGCTTTCAGCTCCACCATTGTGCTCTGTCTCATGATTTAAAAAAAATATATATATGCTCAAAAGATTAACACAAAATCAAACTCAGGTGACAAAGGATCTTTCATAAAATATGCCACATTGTGTATGACTTGACACCTATTAAATTACAATCACAAAAATATTAGCATACATATTTCTTCTCAAAAAGAAAAATCAGGCAAGATGACATTTTATAGACTGTGCAGACCATCAGCAAGCATTATCAGTAGTTCTTTCAGGGTTAGTAGGTGCTAGGCTTTACAGAGTTCACCCTGGGCAGAAAGAAGTGGTAGAGGAAGTACCTTCAGTCCAAGCCAGTAAGCCCAAATGACAGCAACCGCATGCTTACGCCTAGCCTCCTCCTTCAAGCGTTTCAATTCCCTTCGAGCCTAGAATGTTTTAGATAGTAAATAAAAGAGACAGCCCAATGCAGACAGCACAAATGACCAGAAAAAGATACCCCACCAAACAGAAAAGCCAATTTATGAATAGGATTCCAGAACAAAAGAGGAACAGAGCAAAACCACTTCAACCCAAGGGATTGGTGTCAAGCTGGTGAGGCTGTTGGTGATTCTGCTCCAGAGGAGGCAATTTGTGTAGCACCCAAATTGTGTAGCAGGGACAAGGTCATTGTCCCTCACCCCCCTGCCCATTCTTCTCCTTTTTTTCCCCCCTCCTGTTCTGGCTCTTTGTTTCTTTCTCTACTCTCTTATTCCTTATTGAAGCCTTAGAATGCTGAGTGACACAGTGACCACTAGATTTTCCCTTTTGCTGAGAGTTCATGGGGCCACAGAAGCTGTGAACCTCATTTCAATGAATAAAAAGGCAACTCTCATGAACAACCATTTGCAAAACTGAGAAGAATAAAGGTTGCTTCACTGAAGTGCAAATTAAAAAAAAAAGAGAGAGAAAGAAAATTTAAAAACTCAAAGAATTTTTTCCAGTTGAAAAATTAGAAGTAGTATGTATAAAAATTAAATGTTAGCTAAGGTCCCAAACAGGGAAATATACTGAAGATTGAAACAAGGCAAAAAGTGAAATAAATACCTTTCCGGTTTGTAAATTAATCTTAGGGAAAAATTAATGCATGCTATCTTAAATGGAAAAAAATAGGCTTAATTTTTTAAGACATCATATAGCACATGACTGGGAAACAAGCTTCATTAGTGGAGAGATCTCAGCAAAAAAACATCTATAAGTCCTTCTGCCCCTGCGAGGACATTTCCCTTAGATGACGAAAGGAACTAGTTTGTTTTTCACAGATGTTTTAGGAAAAACACCAATGAATAATTTTGGTTAGTTTTTGGCAAACTGAGTTCTTTATGCAGGCAAAGGTTGACTTTTCTCATTTTTTCTCACAAGATGGGCTCCTAATGTTGACAAGGTAGACTTAAAAACAGAGGACTCTGTGGATATTTGTGTCTCTAACTGGAATACACATTTTTAGCAAAGATGACCTTTGGTTTTCTAAGTAACAAAAACATCTAAAAACCTTGTCCCTTGGGGTATGTGAAATGTTCACAGAGCCCAGGACTCTGCCTGGGAATTAGGGAGAACATTTCAGGAGGCCTTTGTTTCTGAAAGCAAACAGCTGATGGTGAAATTCCTGGGATTCTTCGGTGGCAATTATAGCTAGCTTTGCATGAGCACAATTTTCTGTGAAATCAAAGATGATAACTCTTTTCACATGTAATATTTTGCTTCTAATAATCAATAGCTGCCACATAGAGCCAAAAAAAATCACAATTTCATTCATGGATTAATTTTTAAGGCATGCATTAAAGGCATTTTCATTGCCAACACATTGAAGACTAATTCAAGTCCAAATCTTAACATTCCCAACATGCCCCCTACCCCCACCCCACCAAAAAAAAAAAAACCCTCTACAAACGCTGCCAGCATACATCAGTGGAGGGGTGGGGGGTAAGAGGGAGAAACCAAGCATGCAGGTTACTGAAGAGTTTTTCAAAATTAGCAACTATATACTAATGCCTTATTAGTAAGCAATTAGTTGTTTTGGTCTACACATGCCTAAGCTTCCTATGCACACTACTGATACATCTCCAGGTTTATTAAATCTGGCTGCTAGGACATGCACCAGGCTGAGTCACTACTGATTATAATCATTCATCCCCTCTATGCTAGAGATAAAGATTGATTACTGCAGAATTCCAGAATGGAGTAATGGGAACGCGAGCACCAAGTACCTTAGATCCAAGCCAGTAAGCCCAAATAACTGCAATAGCATGTTTATTCCTAGCCTCCTCCTTCAGCCATCTCAGTTCCCTTCGCGCCTGTGATGCATTTGAAAAGGAGTTACAGAAAAGTTTAAGGCAGGAAAGGTTACTGCTGCTCCCCAATGGAGAAAGAAAAAGAGAGACACACCAGTCACCCCCAAGGTAAATGCAGAAGCATGTGCCACCACCCCACACCAAAATGTTGGCAAGAGTGAGAGGCAAACGCGTGCTCAGTAGCTTAAGCCAGTGAAACACGTTCTGCCCCTTGAAGCTGAGGGTCCATGGCTCTGTGCACATCACTCCTGGCCCATCGCTTTCCTCTGGGCCTCTGGCCTCCCTGGGTCCCATGCCAGTAGGCGGCAATGGTTGTGGCTGCCTCCTTACAGCGTTTCTGATGTTTCAGTTCCCGTAGGATTTTTCGAGCCTAGGATACAGAATGACTCAAATAAGGGAATGTTAAAATAAAAAGAAAAAAATTCATAGTAACCAAGAGAAAAGTCTGGAAGAGATGAAAGTCCTAACACCCATAACCCAGTGAAACATCAACATCTTAAAGAAAGGGAAGCCCAGAACAGTCTGAGATGGTCAAGAAGGACAGCATTGAGCCTGACAGGGCAGTTCCACCCCACCCCCAGCACAGGATGAGAACAGCAGCCTCCTGGCCTGAGAGGCAACAGGAAAAATCTAACCACAGCGATGCCAGCTGACACACATCAGAGGAGAGGAGAGTTCTCAGAATGTGGTCAGGGGAACTTTAGAGATAGTACCTCTTTGATCATGACCTGTCTCGAATATAGGTATAGCTATTCTTTTTATTTAAAAGAAGTTTTTAAAATTTGCTAATAACATTGACCACACGGATCCCAAACTGGTGGCTTCTTTTCAATAATGGCTGGGAACGGATTTTATGGAAGCCAGGGAAGTATCTGGATTGGAGGTGGACTCCAGGTCCTGCCTCTGCAGTTTCTAGCCTGCAGACTGAGTCCGAAGGTCCAGTAATGAGGTTAGGGAAGACCCAGCAGGCAGCAGTCACTTACTCTGTGTGCTCAGGTCTGCATTTTGACATTTTTTCTGTGGGACAACCAGGGCCTCCGTGGTCAGTTTAGACAAATGTCCACCAATGCTGCTGGACTCCTGGCCTAGGGTATACTCTCTCAAGAAGCCCTAAGCCTGGACACACCTGGAGCCTCAAAGTATCCTGTCTAGATCCAGACTACTCCATAAAATCTCCCAACAGCACAGGCTCCGAGCAAGAAGTTCACAGACTTTTTCTGTACTGGGCAAGATGGTAAATATTTTTGATTTTATAGGTCAGATGACCTCTAACACAACCACCTGACTGCCGCTGTAGTGCTAAACAAAAGCAGCTGGATGGTCTGTGCAATGAATGAATGTGACTATGTCCCAACAAATCTTCATGGCATTCAAAGCTATATTTTTTATTAAATTTTACATGTCATGAAATCACCTCTTTTGCTTTTTCTTAACAACAGTTTAAAATATGAAAGCCATTCTTGGCTTGCTAGTTGTATCAAAACAGGCCACAGGTTACATATGGGGCATGAGAGACACAGTTCATTGAACCCTGAACTAAGCAATGGAGGAAGGACTGGAACCAGGTTACTCAACAGTGACCACTCCTTGTCACCCTCTCTCCACTAGATATGGCCAGAGTGCAGGATCTTTTAGTCATGACGGGGCAATCTGCAAGATGGTCATATGGAAATTGCTAGGCTGGGGGTGCTGAAATCGCACGGGACTCGTCACAAGCATGGGAGCAATGGCTGTAAGACCTTTCTGGACCACAGCTTCCAGGTCAAAAACCTGGGGTAAGGGAATACTGAGGTCATGTCCAGTATTGTTTCAAGAACTTCCTGCTTGGAGAACAAAGCTCTCAAAAAGAAAGCTGGCTAGAAGGAAGCAGCCAAGACATGGCCATCAGGGCCCCCCACTTGGCCCATAATATTTATTCTTCCCATTGGATTGTTTACTGGGTAGGCAGGAGGCAGAGGAGTCGTCCCCTGCAGGGTAAGCCTAAATACATCATCCTGGGAAGAACCCAAAACCCCCAAATAAACAAAGCATACTTCTTTTAGACTCACCTTCCAACCCCGGATATATGACTGAATTACCAAGGCAGAACTCTTTATCTGCTGATACCTCTTTTGTTGCTGTAGGATAAAAGAGGAAGATATTAGCAGCTGTATATATATATATATATATATATATATATATATATATATATATATATATATATATATATATCTGTGATCCGGACACTGCAAGGCTGAGAAAGGATATTCACTCACTTAGTTACAAAGGACCCTATATCATTCACACTTCTTCTGTAAGCAAACACATCAAGAACCAAAATAAAAAAGTCTAAAATTATTACAGTAAATTCAACGTACACATCAAGATAACCAAAAAATAACTTCCAAATGGCTTAGGAACCACCCCTGTCAACACCTATTCTACACCGTTCTAAGGCTGAGCCTCATATTCTGATGGACCCATCTGCTTTTGAGTGCTCTCTCTTCTTGGTGTCACTTGTCACATGCATCTTATTGGGCCCACCTTGAATCTCCCTAATTTTCTTATAAGTTTGTTGTTTTCACCCTGCTTCCAGACAGGAAATCGGGTAAAAATTTCTGTACACCCTTATCAACTGATTGAACATTTATATATGCAGCCCCCATTAGAACAAAACCATGAAAGTAAAGATGAAAGTTTGGAGTGAGGACTGAGTAGTGAGGGAGGGAGGAACTTGGCTGTATATATATATATATTTTTTTTTTTTTGCTGCTTTTTATTCATTTGGAATTTGTTTTTTAAAACTGAAAACTTCACTTCTTCCCCTCAAACCTCCCCCACGCCCAGTGGAATTCCTAGTCACTTTGAAAATGGGCTATGTCTCTCTAACCTTTGTAAGGCTAGGAAGACAGAAGTGTCACTGTTGGAGCCCATCAGCGAGGGCCATATACACATAACAGAGTATACCTGAATTCAGTCTGTCCACCTCAAGGGCAGTCCATTCAGTGACATCTGAATTCAGAGTGCATAACATCAGCAGCAATGTCATCTCTGATTATGAAGGACAATGCTGTGTGTACATATTTGGCCTGGTAAGAAAGAGAACACCTTTCGGATATTTTTGCTTTCAAAAGTCAATTCATAAAGTTAAGAAAAGTCAGTCACATTGGTTGCTTGGAGAGAAAATGCTTAGTTGAGTGACTGATTTTTTTTTTTTTTTTTTGCTTTCAACCAGTTGTCATGGCATTGTGTAAAGAGAATCTCAATGCCAGGAGACTGTGTTTAGGGTGAGAATTCCAAGTTTTTGGAACCTCCTGCTATTTATGAAAAGATTTTATTTTGCTATCTTACAAAAAAATTAGCATTGAAGAAAACACATTACTTTCAACATTGGGTAAAGGGTATGAAAGAAATTTTTTATGCATTTGTGATAAAATTCCAAACTATGGTCAAATCTGTGTTTAAGGATTCTACATGTTTCAGCAATGAAGGTCTCCAACATGTGAAATAAATATAAAGGTAAGGGTAAAATGTTAGAGATTGCAGCTCACCTCAATGACAGTCCATTGTTCTACTACAATGGCATCATTTCCTTTCCTGTTAAAACCTGGAAACCCAGAGCCTTCTTCTTCATAGATAAAAAATCCTTCCAAAGATTTAGGCAAATGGTCCCCTGTGAGGAAAAGCATACAATTAAGAAGAGTTATAAATATTAAAAGATTCTAAAGACTGTCTAAGTCCTTAAGTCATACTTATAGTAAGCTGGGAGAAAAACATTTCAGTTAAAAACATATTTTGAAGATTTTCTTTTTGAAGATTTTCTTTTCCTCCTAAAGGCAAAGACAATTTTGTACTTCACTGAATTAAAATCAAAGTATCCACATTAAAACTATGGTAACAGAAATAGGATTAAATAATGTGATACAATGAGAAACGAGTAGAAAATAAACCTAAAAATCATCTGGAAATGATCTTTAGCTTGAAATCAAATTTTGGTTTCTGCTCTACATGTTATGTTATACCCTATGACAAACAATATAAACATTAATTCTTGAAATTGAAGGTATGATATTAAAATCAGTGCAAGGCAAATTCTTTAAGAAATACAAACACAGAACAATTCTTTACCTCAGTGATGCATTAAAAAAAGAACACCCCAAAGCCCCCAAAATAAACAGTGACAGGAAGACCCTAAACAGAAGTCATTGTCAAAAGAATTCCTGCTGGGAAGGAAGTTTTAGGGGAGGGCCTCTCTGACTTTTTTTTGAATAGCTGACAATAACCAGCTGGTCTAAACCAAACTGACTTTGTAGACTTTCTTTTGTCTCTTGTTTTGCAATGGAAGACATTTTTCCCATAGCCATGTGAGGGTTAAACATGGTTTTTATGCAGCACAATGTCACAATGAAGTTTCCCTGGTTGACAGTTCTCTAAATAATAAAGGACTTCAATATTTTCAAATGACATTTTAAGCTTAAAGACAACATGGGCAAAAGTAATTTCAGTATGATTTTCTGTATTAATTTTCATTAACAGGCTATTGAACTTTTAGATAAGTAAGACATTCTTATTTTTTTTTTAAACATCACTCATATTTAGGGTAGAATATCACAAAGAATCTATATTTTTCAGATTTGTGCCTGAACAAAGTAACAGTTAATTTACTAGTTGGAATTGGTTCTCTACATACAGTATATGTACCACCTCCTTTAAATTTACTTATCTACCATTAGAGCAAAGTAGCTAGCAGAATCAAATCCAGATAATTTTTAAAGTGGTATATGCCCTAAGTCCTTTTTTGGAATTGGGGGTATGAGTTTTAAAAATAATTTTTACTGCAATATTATGTAGATCATTACAATCTACCTTTTATTTCCGTTGGGATTATGTAATATGAAAATCACAGGTGTTGTAACTCTCAATATTGTGATACATAGTATTTCTGTACTTTTTAGGTTTTAAAGAAAGAATGAAATACAACACAATACTAAATGGAAATTTACAAAAGAGACTCAGTGTTATGCAACTACGTGGATGAATTGCAGAGATACTATGGTGAATAAAAGAAGCTAGTTTCAAAAGAATATACTCTGTAGAGAGTATTCAACTGTGTGAGGATCAAGAACAGGCACAATTGATGATGATGATAAAGCAAAATGATGTGTATTTCTGAGCTGGGAGGAGAAGGGCTGAGAAGGAAGGGTCATGGGAAGACCTCTGAGATGCCAGGAATGTTCTATAATTTGTACAATTATTTGTAATAATTCCACTGTACACATAAGATCAATGCACTTTACTATGTGTATGTTGCATGTCAGTTAAAAATAAAGGTCCTTTCTTGTTTTAAAGGTCCCCAGTGCCCCTAACTAGCTCTCTTAGGATCTGTACCAGGCTCCAGAACTACTGAAGTCTGACACTTCCACAGGAGTGAGTTCTGAAGATTTCTTAAGACATTCTCCCAGAAATGGCAGCTAGGGATGGTGGCAGGGAAGGACCTATAATGACTTCACCTTTTGATTGTTCAGTGTTAAATCTTCGAGCTGACAGGGAGAGATGATAATTCTGAACAATTGCCTAATAACTGTCTCCTCAGGGAAATCACCTGTTAACATTACACAATCCAAAGCAAACTTTCTAAGCAATGTGCCTTAGCCCACTAGTGTCTGAGACCAAAGTGACAGGTATGCCAAAATACAGGGTGCCATCTCCTGCCCAGAGCAGCTTCATCCACTCATACCCATGTGCCTTACAGTAGTACCATTTTCCATGCATGTGATATGAAAAAATTACAAAGCACTGGCCTGACTCATTGTTTCTCAACAACAATAAAAAGACTTTTAGCCAAATACTACCACTAGCAAATGAAAGTGATATTGTATCCTTGAAGGATGATTTCCAAGCACAGTTGAAATGATCCCTTTTAAAGTCTAATGTTATACCATCTCACTCCAGTAAGATTGGCAGCCACTATGAAGTCAAACAACAAGAAGTGCTGGTGAGGATGTGGAGAAAAGGGTACACTTGTACATTGCTGGTGGGACTGCAAATTGGTGCGGCCAATTTGGAAAGCAGTATGGAGGTTTCCGGGAAAGCTGGGAATGGAACCACCATTTGACCCTGTTATTGCCCTTCTTGGACTATTCCCTGAAGACCTTAAAAGAGCATGCTACAGGGATACTGCCACATCGATGTTCATAGCAGCACAATTCACAATAGCTAGACTGTGGAACCAACCCAGATGCCCTTCAATAGATGAATGGATAAAAAAAAATGTGGCATTTATACACCATGGAATATTACGCAGCACTTAAAAACGACAAAATCATGAAATTTGCAGGGAAATGGAAGGCACTAGAGCAGATTATGCTTAGTGAAGCTAGCCAATCCCTAAAAAACAAATACCAAATGTCTTCTTTGATATAATGAGATCACCAAGTGATACTTCAAATAACACATTAAAATATATTAATAAAATTTTTTCAGTGCTCAAAACTCTCCCCACCCCTGACATGGGACAGCAGGCTCTAGACAAAAGTGCCTAAAATACAAGTCTTCCCAGTTTGCCCATCACACCAGTTGTTAAGAAAAAAGGTTAATCAACTTGTTTTCAGAATTTCTCCCTATGAAATCTTCCTGGACAGAATGGCAAATCCCAGGACTGTGGCTAAGTGTGGATGATGGACCAAAGCAGAGACCAGACCACCTGGATACAAATCCCCAAACAGAGGATGCCCCAAGTCTTCCCACCGAGGCTCATCAGTCTGCCTGTGACTCACTGGTTGTATACAGAGAGCCACCTGGAGCCTCGAGGATGATTTATGTACAGAGTAAAAAGCTTTCTACATTCCAAACATCAAAATGGCTCTGTCATTCCCAACAGAGAAAAAAAGAGCCAAGTCAGAGTACATCCTTCCCCCTCTGATGAGCTTTTAGAGATGGGTCTTATCAGGAAAACAAGCTCAAAAGAAAAAAAAAAAAAAGTCATTCAAACAATGAGACCATGCCTAAATTACTTTCAGCAACCTAGATAATTCCTTTTTGAATTCACATATCTTGAGCCTGACCCTTCTACAGTTTCAACTGTAACTGTGCATGCCTCACCTCAAATAACGTTGCTGGGGTGGATTTGCTTCAGGTTTCAGTAAGGAGGGCCTAGGAAGAACGGTCACTGCTTATGGTGACTTTTTAGTCCTCATGACTAGTTTCCTGGCTCCTTTCAACCAGGAGCTGCTTCCTTCCTTTTTACGTAAACCAGTGCTTATGGTTGGGACTTTAGTCCCATCACCAGTTCCCTCTCTCCCTTGATCCTCCAAGAGAAGATGTTTGTCAACATGATAGCTTCTGTTCAGCTTCTCAAAGATGCACCCAGTGGTGGTCCTTGAACTTCCTGGATTCACCTTCTACCTGTAACGCTGTGGGGAGGGCACTGTCTACCCTTTCAGCACAAGTCACACAGACACTGTTCTTCAAGGACACCTGCCTGCCAGATGGCCACTAGGACAGGGGTAGGATGGCTAACACAGCCAGTTGCCCTTTGTTGACTGTGTAGATACTACATAGATAAGCATCTTCATTTTTGCACAAACTTAATCCAGTAACATAATTGCTTAAAAAATCAAACCATAAATAAATCTAAATGCTAAACAATTGTCAACTTTACCTATGACTCCTTGGAAGTTGACAAAGGAAAAACAAAACTCAGGCCAAATCAAGTCTCTTGACCACAGCTGGCAGAAATTAGCCAGGGAATGGTAGACACCACCAAGAACCTTGGCTCCTTCCTGCCTTGTGTTTTTGTGGGGAGTGTTGGAGTCTCTGCAGATGAAAATTGTGAATCACAAGATGAATGTCCTTCCTTCAAAGGTGGTGACTCAGAAATGTAACAAGGATGACAGCACTGGGTCAATTCATCTTTTTCAGGGTCTGTCCGCTTATCACACAGAGCTTTGCAGCATGTGGATCTGGGAGATCCAGGAAGAGTAAAGGGTAACTATCTGGGGCATATGGTGACCACAGACCCTTGCTCCCAGGGCCCTGAATAAAAAGTTTCCCATTCTAGGGGCAACTGAGATGGGTCATTCTACAAACTCAGGCTCACCTTCAGAGACTGGGGTAGGGGAGTGGGGAGGCAAGATCAGCTCAATGTCTTTTCTAGATTCATCTAGACTCCTCTGGAAGAATTTAATGACATTCTGTTAGGGTTTATTTGGTTAATCCCTTTGAAAAAATCCACTTTGAACATGTGTAAGCTAGAAAGAAAGTGACATATATGCCTTCATTGAAGTAATTCAAGTCAAAAGGCTGGTCCATCAAGTGTTGTCTGGATCCTGAAAGTTTTCTGGGCTTCTCTCTCTCTCAGTGCAACACACAGATAACAGATTCTGTCACTTGCTTTCACAATGACCCAGAACTCACAATTCCCCTAGCACTGCCCAGGTCATAAACTCAAATGGGGAGTTAAGGAAGCCTCCATGAAGAAGGTGACACCATAGTCAGGTGCTGGATAGGCAGCTCATTACAGAGTCACACTGGTGCAAAAGGCCGAGCTGGCTGAATTAAGGTGAAAGTATAGAGTGTCCAGAAGGGCTCCTCCTATTCTGTGCTGGACACCAGGCAAAGGAGGCACCTGGCTGTGGTCCCCTGACAAGTGTCCAACAGACAGTCTGTAATTACTTGGATTTGAACTTGAGCAGAGAGGGAAGCTTCCAGGGAACTTGTTCTAGAATGTTCTTCAGGTTTCCTAGGAGATGAAGGCACAACACAAACAGCATATCAGCACACAAAGAAAGAAGCCAGGAGGAGGCATATCCTGATCCACCGCAGTCCCTCGGCCCCTCCTAGAGCGGAGATGTTATCAAAGCCTGTCTTCTGACTGAATAAGTCTCCTGCAGAATCCAGGCTTGGCCACACTTATAAGAGAAGGACAGAAAGCTCCTGTGTCTCTCTCTGAGAGGTTTCTCTCTACTTCGGGGAAGAAGGACTTCAACTTACAAGTGATGAGCTAGTAAGATGGGTTTCCAGTGAACACTAGAAGCTGCAGATTACAGAAACAAATGGTTATTCTCTTCCTGACTAGAAAACAAGTGTGGAGTTGGAGCGTGAATAAGACAAACTTTGGCCTCAATTGGAACCTCTGCAGTATACAATTTTTTTTTCATCCATTCACTCAAATGCTATTTACTGAGATGATTGTGATCCAGGCACTGTGCTGTGCACCAGAGATGCTGAAATGAGAGCTGAAAGGGACTGACATCAGGCTGCCTCATTCTAGTGGGAAGTGATAAATCAAGTCAAAGAGCAAAGATTTGGAATTATTTGCACTTGGACACCTAGTGATATTTCAAAGTCAACTGTGCATACTTCAACTCATGGATTTCTCCTGAAACTTTATCCACCTAATACCTTCCCCAACTCAACTGATGGCAACTCCATCCTTCCAGCTGCTTAGGTCAAAAGCCCTGGGAAGATCTTTGACTCCTCTCACCTTCCATCTAATCCTCAGAAAACCTCTTTGTCACATTGGCTTCAAAATGCATTTAGAATTAACCCTCTCTTCACCTCTTTCTCCACCACCACCTGGAACAGAGCCACCAACTATCCGACTCCTGGATTATTGTGCTAGCCCCGCAATTGAAATGACTGCCTCTACTCTAGAGTTTATATGCATAATCATAGCAATGTGCTAGGGTCTTTGTTTCTAAACAGGCCTCAGGGCCATGGTTTATCATCACGGTTTCCTTCCGTCACTGCATTTTCGACCCTGGAAAGCCCATCTAATAGGCCTGGCCACATATGGTTTGGATCTTGCTAAAATGAACATTTTCATTACTCTCACAAAGAATTCTACCAACGGAGGACAAAGTTGAACTAGGTGCTGGAGGAATGAGTCACAATTATCAACCAGTAGGAAGGACTGGCTTTTTTTCAACAGAGAGAATATGGAGAATTGCTTAAGAAACAAATGGAAGATTGAAAAAGCAAAAGGGAACGTTGGGAAAACATAGTGCTGATAACCACAGGAATCAGAGCCGCCACTTCTGTAAGACTTGGGAGCAAAGGAAACAGGTTAGAACAAAAATTAACTGAGAAGGCCAGAGGAGGGGTCCTGAGCAGGTGAACCCAGAGCTCTGAGGGGAGGGTGCATCTCCACTTTCCTCCCTGAGCAGGAGGAAGAAGTGTTGTGGTGAGGCAGGTCTAGGATGAGGGAGAGCCATGTTGTTGCCAGGGTGGAGAAGCACTGCTGAAGGAGACAGCTCACAGGCTGGAAGAAACAGGTCTCTTGCTTCTCCTTCTGGCCTCAGGGGTCGCCCTATCTGTAGCACCTGACACAGAAGCCTCAGCAGGGTATATAATGGTGAATTCAGAGCTAAGAGACAGTAACTTAATAATTAGATTGATTTTTTTTTCTAAACAATGCCACATATTTCCTTTGCTCCCCCAGTCCTACAGAATTGAGGGCTCTGATTCCCGTGGTTATGAGTACTATTGCTTTATCAATTTTCCCTTTTGCTTTTTCAATCTTCCATCCCCTACTTAAACAATTCCACAGTTAACACTACAATGCACCCACAGGTTCCAGTTCATCAAGTCAAGGTCAAGAAGGACAAAATATGGCCTGGACATCTTCTATAGATCCTACACTTCTGTTTGAAGAAAACCATGCATTTATGTTTCTTTGCATGAGGGGTGGCTGTATCATCAAGCGGAAATGTTCACTGATGATGTTTGTTTTGAGGCTAAGTAAGAGAAGAATGTCCCTTCCCAAGGCATCAACTTCTCCTCACTGCTCTGTGCCACGAGGGGGATTTTTCTAGAAGCGAAAATAACAAATTATTTTAAAAGCTTTATCACTTAACCAGAAATTCATTATATTTAACAAAAAGGTGCTTTATACCATAGAAGTTCCCACACCAGCACTACTTGAAGAATGGTCTGAGGGCTCACATCAGTCTGCAAACTGTCCACAACGAGATAAGAATGGAAATTGAGAGTAAATGGTTAGATGCATTTTGGATAATTAACATTTCATGAAGTCCAAGTACATGACCAAGCATGTGGGTCCACTCAAGTGTCAAGGAACACTTGGGTTGAGTTGCAGGTTGCAAGAGCCGCTAACTAATGATCATATTACAACAAGTGATGCTTTAAGGTTTGTTTGGCAATCTTTAGTAAAGAAAACCTCCATGAAGAAGGTGACACCAGAGGTCAGGTGCTGGATAGGCAGCTCATTATAGAGTCGCACTGGTGCAAAAGGCCGAGCTGGCTGAATTAAGGTGAAAGTACAGAGTGTCCAGAAGGGCTCCTCCTATTCTGTGCTGGACACCAGGCAAAGGAGGCACCTGGCTGTGGTCCCCTGACAAGTGTCCAACAGACAGCCTGTAATTACTTGGATTTGAACTTGAGCAGAGAGGGAAGCTCCCAGAGAACTTGTTCTAGAATGTTCTTCAGGTTTCCTAGGAGATGGGGGCACAACACAAACAGCACATCTACACACAAAGAAAGAAGCCAGGAGGAGGCATCTCCTGCTCCACCTCAGTCCCCTGGTGCCTTCTAGAGCCGAGATGTTGTCAAAGCCCTGTCTTCTGACTGAATAAGTCTCCAGCAGAATCCAGGCTGGGCCACACTTATAAAAGAAGGACAGAAAACTCCTGTGTCTCTCTCTGAGAGGTTTCTCTCTACTTCAGGGAAGAAGGACTTCAACTTACAAGTGATGAGCTAGCAAGATGGGTTTCCAGTGAACAATAGAAGCTGCAGTTTACAGAAACAAATGGTTATTCTCTTCCTGACTAGAAAACAAGATGTAGAGTTGAAACTTGAATAAGACAAACTTTGGCCTCAATTGGAACCTCTGCAGTATACAAATTTTTTTTCATCCATTCACTCAAATGCTATTTACTGAGATGATTGTGGTCCAGGCACTATGTTGCGCACCAGAGATGCTGAAATAAGAGCTGAAAGGGACTGACATCAGGCTTCCTCATTCTAGTGGGAAGTGATAAATCAAGTCAAAGAGCAAAGATTTGGAATCATTTGCACTTGGACACCTAGTGACATTTCAAAGTCAACTGTGCATACTTCAACTCATGGATTTATCCTGAAACTTTATCCACCTAATACTTTCCCCAACTCAACTGATGGCAACTCCATCCTTCCAGTTGCTTAGGTCAACAGCCCTGGGATGATCTTTGACTCCTCTCACCTTCCATCTAATCCTCAGCAAAACTCTTTGTCAGATTGGCTTCAAAATTCATTTAGAATTAACCCTCTCTTCACCTCTTTCTCCACCACCACCTGGAACAGAGCCACCAACTATCCTTCTCCTAGATTATTGTGCTAGCCCCCCAATTGATATGACTGCCTCTACTCTAGAGTTTACATGCATAATCATAACAATGTGCTAGGGTCCTTGTTTCTAAACAGGCCTCAGGGCCATGGTTTATAATCACTATTTCCTTCCTTCACTATATTTGAGTCCCTAAAAAGCCCATCTAATAGGCCTGGCAACATATGGTTTTTATCTTGCTAAAATGAAAATTTTCATTAACTCACAAAGAATTCCGACCAACGGAGGACAAAGTTGAACTAGGTGCTGGAGGAATGAGTAACAATTATCAACCAGTAGGAAGGACTGGCTTTGTTTTCAACAGAGAGAATATGGGGAATTGCTTAAGAAGGGGATGGAAGATTGAAAAAGCAAAAGGGAATGTTGGGAAAACATAGTGCTGATAACCACAGGAATCAGAGCCCCCACTTTTGTAAGACTTGGGGAGCAAAGGAAACAGGTTAGAATAAAATAAACTGAGAAGGCCATAGGAGGGGGTCCTGAGCAGGTGAACCCAGAGCTCTGAGGGGAGGGTGCGTCTCCACATCCCTCCCTGAGCAGGAGGAAGGAGTGTTGTGGTGAGGCAGGTCTAGGATGAGGGAGAGCCATGTTGTTGCCAGGGTGGAGAAGCGCTGCTGAGGGAGACAGCTCACAGGCAGGAAGAAACAGGTCTCTTGCTTCTCCTTCTGGCCTCAGGGGTCTCCCTATCTGCAGCACCTGACACAGAAGCCTCAGCAGGGTATATAATAGTGAATTCAGAGCTAAGAGACAGTAACATAATAATTAGATTGATTTTTTTTTTTTGTCTAATCAATGCCACATATTTCCTTTGCTCCCCCAGTCCTACAGAATTGAGGGCTCTGATTCCCGTGGTTATCAGTACTATTGCTTTATCAATTTTCCCTTTTGATTTTTCAATCTTCCATCCCCTACTTAAACAATTCCACAGTTAACACTACAATGCAACCACACATTGTAGTTCATCAAGTCAGTGTCAAGAAGGACAAAATATGGCCTGGACATCTCCTATAGATCCTGCACTTCTGTTTGAAGAAAACCATGAATTTATGTTTCTTTGCATGAGGGGTGGCTGTATCATCAAGCGGAAATGTTCACTTATGATGTTTGTTTTGAGTTTAAGTAAGAAAAGAAGGGCCCATCCCAAGGCATCAACTTCTCCCCACTGCTCTGTGCCATCAGGGGGATTTTTCTAAAAGCAAAAATAACAAATTATTTTAAAAGCTTCATCACTTAACCAGAAATTCATTATATTTAACAAAAAGGTGCTTTATACCATAGAAGTCCCCACACCAGCACTACCTGAAGAATGGTCTGAGGGCTCATGTCAGTCTGCAAACTGTCTACAATGAGATATGAATGGAAAATGAGAGTAAATGGTTAGATGCATTTTGGACAATTAACATTGTCATGAAGTCCAAGCACATGACAAAGCATGTGAGTCCGCTCAAGTGTCATGAAACACTTGAGTTGAGTTGCAGGTGGCATGAGCCACTAACTAATGATCACATTACAACAAGTGATGTTTTAAGGTTTGTTTGGCAGTCTTTAGCCAAAAATGCGTAAAAATCTGAAAACTGAAAGTGTATATTTATTTTTCTAATTTGTTTCATTTACCATGATTTTAATTGTTATCATACTTTCAAAATTTAAAGATTAACCTTATTATCTAACTTGGAGGAATAAAAATTTGCATTGTGTATCCTTAAGACTGATTTATAGACTTGAAAACAATCCCCACTGGAAATATTTTGTCAAGAAATTAGATATATCAGCTTCAATCTGGAGTGTTAGTATAAGAGAGCTGAGAAGCTTATACATTATCCCTTGTAAATGGGACAGTTATCAACCTGAGCTAGCTAAAATAAAAGTTAAAAGAATCATACTCATTTATTATATTATAAACCTTAATACTGATAAAACAGTATTCATTCAAAAGCAGGTCTAAGTATTTAGTACAGAAAATCACCACTTACCTATCTTTTTACAATTTGGTTAGTTATAGCTGCAGAACTCTAAAAGTTGAATTTAACAATGAGTCTCCATACTAAATGCCCTAGGCACATTTTCAATGATTAATGGGTACTGTCTTCATAATGCTTTTAGTTTTCCCTATGTTTGTTCCTATATTTTAAAATGCAATTTAATGTCTGTTGAATCCAATTAAAATTTGATATTATATTTTAGTTTGCTTTGCAATTTATTTTTTCTCATAATTTGGTGTTATGGTATTTTATAAATATATTGACTCATGATGAATTGATAAAAATGCAAAATATGACCAACCAGTTATCAATGAGAGTTGAGAAGTGGCACTCTATATGTCTGTAAAGCCCCAGAGGCTTGGCTGGCTGTTGATATCTGGCTGAGCCCTCCCTCTTCATCCCTGGGACAAATATTTTGGGTCGGGATTCCATCCTTGACAGCACAGCCACTGACAGGGACCAGGGACTAGACCACAGCTGATGGGCTATGGGGCCTACTTACCTGGTTCCTAAGCCCTA
This sequence comes from Ictidomys tridecemlineatus, assembly GCF_052094955.1. Classification (NCBI taxonomy): domain Eukaryota; kingdom Metazoa; phylum Chordata; class Mammalia; order Rodentia; family Sciuridae; genus Ictidomys; species Ictidomys tridecemlineatus. The sequence goes on from NC_135478.1 coordinate 20,486,001, forward strand.
CAACTTTACCTGCTTTGGCTGGTCGCTTCCAGTTTCTGCAGAACACCAGAACAGCTGAGAATACAATACAGTTGCTTTTTCAGGGGCCTGAGGGTGGCAGGAGACACCACTGTTGGGGGTCAGGCACCCAGGAGAGGCAGGGGTTGGATATTGCTACAGCTATTCAAGGCCTTAGTGTCACAGGTAATAGAGGCCCTGAGGAGGATTGTGGGCTTATATATTTTGGGGTGTGGAAGAACAACACATCTCTTTTCTGTTCTTTCTCTTCTAAAAAGAGGTCCCTAAACCTTTGTCTTTAGTTCAGAAATCTCTTCTTCCAATGGCTTCCCTGGAAACTCATGGAAACCTTGATGGATTCTGCCTTGCCTTTCATGTTCCAGGTTACTCTCTTGCTTCCTTTTCCTGGATTTGTCTCATCTGCTATGCGTTGCTGAGCTGCTGGTCCCCAAGTTGCTGATCTAAGCTACAGGTCCAGATTTCCCTCACTGGTTTAAGTTCTTTGGGGCTTTAGAGCAAGATTAGCCTAGCATGGTGTATGCTAGATACTATTCAACAAACAATTTAGTCCTGGATTTAATCACTGTGCTGGGCTTTATGGGGCTTGAATAATACAGGCTAAATGTTAAGGCAAGGGCTGTGGCTGTAGCTCCGTGGTAGAGTGCCTGCCTAGCATGCATGAGGCACTGGGTTCAATTCTCAGCATCACATAAGAATAAATAAAATAAAGGCATTCTAATCATCTACAACTACAAAAAAATTTTAAAGTTAAGGAGGAAAAGGGTCATAATGCCTGTAACTTATTTGAAAAGTTTTTGGGGGGATGGTGCAAAAGGAAGATGCATTAATTAGGTGGGCTAATTTCAAAAGGTGGGAAATCCCCTAATAACACAGAGCATTTTGGAAACTATTTTTAAGATGCTTTCCTTTGATCCTGGGTATGGCAGGAGGGTGTGCAAGGGGTTTCCTCTCAATCTGTGATGTTTCCTCTCTTACATCCACACCCGTGGGTAGTGGTCTTCTTGGCCAGACATGCATTTCACCTGGGGGACATCAACCAGGCCTCACAACTTCCTGCCCCCAAAGCAGAGGGACTCATTCAAATGTCCCCATGACCAGTTCAACTGCCCACGCACAGGAAGGCTCTCTCTGGATCCCCAGAGTAGCATGGAACTGAGATATGACTGAGTGGGAAGAGTGGGAAGAACCCTGAATCAGGTGGGAAGACCTGCAACCTAGGGAGTCCCTGCGGGTCTGGCATTGCCCAGTTACCCCCAGGCAACTGCAGCCACCAGAACCCAGTGACGCTCTAGAAAGGATCCAGAATGTGAGGGGCTGAGTCTCCACCATTAGCATTTCCTCCCACCATGAACCCATGACAAACTGTTTCCTTGCACAGGTGGTGGTGTAGAGGGGTTGGGAGGTTCAGCTCCTGCCCTGGATCTCTTCTTCTTAGGAAAGCAAACCCCACCTACCTGATTTTGTGCTTCCATCATTAGAGCCAATTCCTTCAAGTTTTCTGCTGTCTCCAAGTGGCCTCTACTGGCTACAGGAAATATATTCCCCCATGATTTTATAATTACAACCCTCCCCCCCAACACACACACCACCTCAATTCAATCCCTAATATGAGCCTTGCAATCAGTTCAGATAATTCAGATAGACTTTTCCTCTCCACCAACTTTTCCCTGGGTGGTATCCTATCTGGGTGGAGGCACTTGCTAGAGCTGTGGGGGAGGCTGTGTTATTTCCTTTGTACTGTTTGCAAGGCCCCCTGGGACATACCTGCCTGCCTACTTGCTCCTAGGCAATGTATGGAAGTGACTCCCACACGGATCTGGGGCCAGGTACTTTGAGATCTTCTGGTACTTCCCTGTTGAGGCCCACCTGCTGCCATTTCTAACTTTCTCATTGCCCAATGTGGTCGCTGCCCCGTGATGGGTGAGAGTCTCCCATGGAGGAAGGTTTCTAGAACATTCTCACTTTCCCAGGCTCCCTGCAAAACTAGCTCATCTGTCCTTGGATCCTCAGACTCATCTGGGGCTTTTCCTATAACCTTAGACTCAGCTCATGGACAGGGATAGGTGAAGGGCTCTTACATCTGATGTAAGTGGAATCCTTCTCCTCCACAGCGAGGATTTCGGTCTGAGGAGTAGCAGGGCCCTGTTCAAGCTTTTTAAGCTTGGCTTTAATGTCAGGGGAGTTCTGGGCCAGAAAATATGTCATTAAGACATGACGGCCATCAGGGGTTTCTTGGTCGAGGTTTGTGTACTGTTGAAGGGCCTTGGTTAGTCTATCCAAGAATTCTGAAGGTGTTTCTTCCTTTTTTTGAATGACCTCCTGCACCTTTTGAAAGTTAACAGCCTTGCGGGTAGCCTTTTTCAGGCCCGCCAAGAGGCAGGATGCAAAAGGTCACAAGACTGTAAGCCTTCAGGGGTGTTATAATCCCATAGGGGATCCTGCTCTGGGACAGCATGAGGGCCTGTGGGGTGGTTGGGATTGGTCCTATGAGTTTCATCAGCATGGGCTTGGGCTAGCTCCCAGACCTGTTGCCTTTCCTCAGGGAGATGTGTATTGGCCAAGAGCATGTAGATGTCATGATGAGTGAGGCTCTATGCTTGCAGGACCCATTGAAACTCCCGAATGTAAGTGGTGGGGTCAGTGGTGAATGAGCCTAGCTTCCTCTCTAGCTGAGTAATGTCCCACATGGAGAAGGGCACGTGGACTCTGATGACACCCTCAGGACCAGCTACCTCATGAAGGGGTGTGATTGTCTTGGGGGTGGGAAGGAGTCCCTTAGACCTGGTAACAGGAGGACTAAAAGAGGCGGGAGGCAGACAGGAAGGAGAGGGAGGGGAAGGGGGTGTCTTGGTGGAGGAGGAGGTGGAGCAGGCAGAAGAGGGCAGAGGGGAAGGGGATGAAAGGGAAGGCTGAGGATCCCTGGAATCAGGCAGAGGAAGAGGAGGGTATAGGGGGAGAGAAGGAGCAGATGGGGCTGGGGGATAAGGTGGGGGTTCATCTGCTGGGTCAAATGAGGAAGAATCTGCAAAGTCAGGAGTAGAAGTAGGGGAAGAGAGGGGTTTGCAAGCAAGGAGGACTTCAGAGGGGGAGCAGGAGGAGCAGAGAGCAGGGTGTTGTGGGAGAAGGCTAAAACCTTCAAAGCAGGAATCTCCCTCCACTTTTTCAGACACTGGCAGTAGTTAAAAAGGTCTCCAAGGAGGTTTGGATCTAAGGAGCCTTCTGGAGGCCAATGATTGCCATTCTCCAGTGGATATGTAGGCCAATCTTGGGTACAGAATTTGATTAAAAGTTTTGGCTTGATGTCTGGTGTGAGGGAGAGTGTGGCCAGATTTTTTATTAAACATTTGAGAGGTGAAGCTTCAGGTATAGACGAAGAGGCGCCCATAGTCACAGGGAGGGATGGAAGAGAGAAAGAGAGAAAGAGAGAATAAGCATAAGCAAGAAAGACAAAGGGAAAACCCGGGCTGTAACGGCTTCCAGGAAGCCCAGGGCGAATGGGAGTCAGGTGGGCGTCCCCAAAATGACCAGCCGTCGCCAGGAACTACAGAGGGCACTACCTGGTCGTCACCAGTGAAGTGCGATCTGTGAGACCCAATGGGGTCTGAGCCACGGGCAACCTGACGTCAGGAAAGTTGTTGACCACAGCGGAAAAAGTCAGTAATGAAAACAGAACTCCGGGTCCAGCGGAACGGAGTTCCAGGCCGGGAGTTCAGTTTTCCCGCCGGAGCCGAAAGGCAGCTTCAGGCAGACCCAGTAGCCCAGCAGGAAATAGCAGCTCTAGCCCCCAGCAGTGGCAGCAGCAGCAGAGGAGGAAAAAAACCACAGAACCTCTCCTGCAAACTCAGAAGCCTCACGCCCCAAAGGGAAACGCTTCACCAGAGGGTCCACTGCGACCAGTAAAGGTCTTAGTGGTGGGAATTCCCTCCCCCCAAGGAGCCTCTGGAGTGTGCCAGAGGATCAAAGGTCACAGTACCAGCTGTAGCTCCAAGGTCAAGGGGACCTTACCTATGGTCAAATCAGTGGTGAGTGCAGAAGCCACTCTTTTCTTCCCATATGTCAGAGAGGCTGTGTTCATTTTTTATATCCTTTTCTTCCTCTCTATGGTTTATATTGGATAATTTCTATTTATCTTCAAATTCACTGACTCTTCCCTCTGTCGTTTCAATTCTGCTAATGAGTCCATCCAGTGACTTCCTTTGTTTGCCTTTGTATTTCTAAATTCTCAGATTTCTACTTTTATCTCTCATGTCTTTGCTGAGATTTTCTATTTTAAACTTTGTTTCAAGAATGGTTGCAATTGCTCATTTGAGCACTTTTATCATAGCTGCTTTAAGGACTTTGATAATTTTAACATCTGTGAAATTTCATCACCGGCATCTGTTGACTGTCTTTTCCAAGGACAATTTAAATGTTGATGGGTTTTTTTTTTTTTGTATGCTCAGTAATTTTGATTTTATATTCTGGACAATGTGAAAATTATATTATGAGACTGTAGCTTGTTTAAATCTTCTTAAAAAAATGCTATTTTTATTTTAGCAGGTTATCCACCTGGTCAGGTCCTGGTATCAAGGACCAACCCAACCTTATGGGCTCTGATGACAATGTCAGTTGTTTTCAAAGAGTTTATACTCCTTGTTGGCTCCATTTCAGGCTTCATCAATCACTCATTGGCCAGGCTGGGAACTGGATGGTGATCTCTCCATTACTTCAGTTCTCAAAGTCTTTGGTATGCTAGTTAGGACCAGATCTAAACATGTCTGGCTGCAGTGGAGTAGCGACAATAGGAAACCTTGGAGTTCATAAACACATGGAGGTCCCTTTCCTCCTCTTTAACCTCTCCAGTGCTTTATGTTCTTTGTGTTTTTTCCCTTTCGAGTCCTTCCCTTAGGAACTTGGGATTCTGGTTACTCTGGTCTGCTTCACACTGCCATATTTGGGGCCATGTTCAGGTCCTAGTGTTAGGAGAACATAGAGGAAAAAAAGCAATGAGTTCACTCTCTTGAGATGGCAATCCTTCTGATCAAATAGAAGATTTGCCCTTCCTCAGAATTTTGGTTCTGCCAGTTCCATTACTGACTGCTGCCACCACAGATGTGCTCTATCTAGAGAGTAGAGAAAGCTAAGAAAGGAAGAAAATCAGGAGCATTCATGCTCTCTCTCTGGGCATTAGTAGTCCCAAATTTCACTTCTTGAACCAAAATTCGGGGACTTCTCCCTGGAGCCCACTTGCAGTCTCCTGCTCTGCTATGTTCAAACCAGGAGGACACCAGAGCATGTGAAATATAAACTCACTACTGGCTTGATGTACTTCTTTTTCTGGTCTTCTTCCCCAATCTCCTTGCTGCTCTTTTCCTTCCATTGTCTTCAAATAGCTGGTCTATGTAGTCTCTCCTAGAGCTATCATCAGCTGGAAGATGTGTGAACTGTGCTTACTCTTATCTTTCCTGGAACCAGAGTGCTCATGTTTTTAAAATATAGAAATTTCCCCCCCAAAATCCCAACTTCTTCTCAAAATCTCACAATGATGAGCCTGCTTTTCGGCAGGGTAACAGTATGGAGGCCAACGTTGGCATGCCCTCTCTCACAGAGCAACTTCACACGTTGTGTTATTTTGCCACCTTATGTTAGGGGAGATTGAAACTAATATTTCCAGAGGGAAGCTGGGTGGGTATCACTTGGGCTCAGCTGCATATTTGCCTCTTAGTTCATCAGAACTTTATGTTGCCAGTTCTTTCCTGCTTTCCCAGCCTCTAGTCCAGGTTAATTTCTCTGCACTCTGGCCTGAAACCTCTTCCACTGTGCTCTGCCCCTTGTGGAGTCTCTGCCTAGATCTCCCTCCACCTCTCTCTGCTTCCTTTTATGTTGGTTCTCTCACTCCTGCTCCTCACTGGGGACCAAGGCTTAACTCTGAGTGATTAAGTCCAGCTATGCCTGCTAGGACTCATCCTATGGTTGTCTCCCTGTCACCCATCTTTGAGAAAGGCACCAGTACAGACGTTGGGGCCTACCCTTGGCTTCTCAACCTACCAACCAAGTCTTGGCAGGCTCTGTTGGGACTCTAAAATATTGATGAAATATTGTCTCAAGATGTGCTGAAATTTTAAACCCCAGTCATTCATGGTATCATGTTCTTCTGTAAGAATGGGTAGCTTTTCTATTGTCTTAATTTTGTGTCCATTACCAGGACTCCGAAGATGCTTCTGATTTGGAAATTTTCCGGAAGGAAAAAGAGTTACTGACAAATGAAATAAGGCACATCTAATTGAGTTCCAAGAACAATATCCTTTTCTATCTTTTTCTTCTTGTGGCTAATATGCAAATAGGAACAGGTACAATTAGCAGTTGTTCAAGTCATACCTGCCCAGACTCCCCTGGGCTGCAGCCAGAATAATTTCAACATGCTTGATCTAAGTCCCATTCCGGAAAAGATTCAATTGCTCTCCCTTCTTAGCTCACAGGGACCGTTTTGAGCCCTACACAGGCTCAGCAACACACACAGCAATGCATCCGTGTGCCAGGCACTGTGTTGATGTGGCTCGTACAGAGACACAGCCAAAAGGAGGAGTCGGAAGAGTTGGCAATTGAAATATAATGCAGCAAGAACTATGAAGGTAATGAACAGAGGCAGGAGAAAGCAGAACAATAGGGCTGACTGGATGAAGAGGAAGCCAGCCAGTCTCTAAGGGTATCTTATCACCATAGTGGCTCATTGGAACCTGAGTGTCTGTGAAATTTCATACTCAGTAACTTACCTAACCAGAGAAATGGACCTTGGTTCTGCTCCTGCAGAAGACCAGAGCGCCCCCAAGTGGACATTTTAAAACCACTCCTCCAGGTGCCAACTTCTTTCTGTTGAGGCATCTCGCCCTGTACACATTGAACTAAGCAGGGTCCAGGCTCATCTCTTCTTGCCACCCAATCAGCTGAAATATTAAAATCAGACAATTCAGGACCTGAAACTATTTTCTAAGAATGAATTGTTTTCTTATTTTACTTTTGAACTTTTAATATGGCTACCAAAAGACTCCTGAGTTAGGAAAATCATCCAGTGAAACTGAATATAGAATAAGGATGACTGACATGTAAAATGCCTTTTGAAGAATTAAAACCAAGAGGGAGGAAAAAAAGTCCTCTTCAAGACAATTTGAAGACAACTTGGTAACTATGGTTACCTCTAATTAGTGAGCACCTTATGCTTTCTAGATTTGGTGAAGGAAAAGTGAAAGGAAAAACAATACCAAATAAGTAAAAATGCTAAGCTCCACCGAGTGCATGTAGTCTTGTATTCTGAACATAACAACAAGATCAAGTTGGCTAATATCAAATCGGCCTTCTCCATTTTCACCTTCACTTTCTCTGTCTCTCTCTGCACAACAGGGACTCATAAACTGAAATGGGGAGTTAAGGAAACCTCCATAAAGAAGGTGACACCAGAGGTCAGGTGCTGGATAGGCAGCTCATTATAGAGTCACACTGGTGCAAAAGGCCAAGCTGGCTGAATTAAGGTGAAAGTACAGAGTGTCCAGAAGGGCTCCTCCTATTCTGTGCTGGACACCAGGCAAAGGAGGCACCTGGCTGTGGTCCCCTGACAAGTGTCCAACAGACAGTCTGTAATTACTTGGATTTGAACTTGAGCAGAGAGGGAAGCTCCCAGAGAACGTGTTCTAGAATGTTCTTCAGGTTTCCTAGGAGATGGGGGCACAACACAAACAGCATATCCACCCACAAAAAAGAAGCCAGGAGGAGGCATCTCCTGATCCACCTCAGTCCCTTGGCCCCTCCTAGAGCTGAGATGTTATCAAAGCCCTGTCATCTGACTGAATAAGTCTCTAGCAGAATCCAGGCTGGGCCACACTTATAAAAGAAGGACAGAAAACTCCTGTGTCTCTCTCTGAGAGGTTTCTCTCTACTTCGGGGAAGAAGGACTTCAACTTACAAGTGATGAACTAGTAAGATGGGTTTCCAGTGAACACTAGAAGCTGCAGTTTACAGAACCAAATGGTTATTCTCTTCCTGACTGGAAAACAAGTGTGGAGTTGCAACTTGAATAAGACAAACTTTGGCCTCAATTGGAACCTCTGCAGTATACAATTTTTTTTTTCATCCATTCACTCAAATGCTATTTTCTGAGATGATTGTGGTCCAGACACTGTGCTGCGCACCAGAGATGCTGAAATGAGAGCTGAAAGGGACTGACATCAGGCTTCATCATTCTAGTGGGAAGTGATGAAGTCAAAGCGCAAAGATTTGGAATCATTTGCACTTGGACACCTAGTGACATTTCAAATTCAACTGTGCATACTTCAACTCATGGATTTCTCCTGAAACTTTATCCACCTAATACCTTCCCCAACTCAACTGATGGCAACTCCATCCTTCCAGCTTCTTAGGTCAAAGCCCTGGGATGATCTTTGACTCCTCTCATCTTCCATCTAATCCTCAGCAAACCTCTTTGTCACATTGGCTTCAAAATGCATTTAGAATTAACCCTCTCTTCACCTCTTTCTCCACCACCACCTGGAACAGAGCCACCAACTATCCTTCTCCTGGATTATTGTGCTAGCCCCCCAATTGATATGACTGCCTCTACTCTAGAGTTTATATGCATAATTATAGCAATGTGCTAGGGTCTTTGTTTCTAAACAGGCCTCAGGGCCATGGTTTATCATCACGGTTTCCTTCCGTCACTGCATTTTCCACCCTGGAAAGCCCATCTAATAGGCCTGGCCACATATGGTTTGGATCTTGCTAAAATGAACATTTTCATTACTCTCACAAAGAATTCCGACCAATGGAGGACAAAGTTGAACTAAGTGCTGGAGGATTGAGTCACAATTATCAACCAGTAGGAAGGACTGGCTTCTTTTTTCAACAGAGAGAACATGGGGAATTGCTTAAGCAGGGGATTGAAGATTGAAAAAGCAAAAGGGAACCTTGGGAAAACATAGTGCTGATAACCACAGGAATCAGAGCCCCCACTTCTGTAAGACATGGGGAGCAAAGGAAACAGGTTAGAATAAAATAAACTGAGAAGGCCGTAGGAGGGGGTCCTGAGCAGCTGAACCCAGAGCTCTGAGGGGAGAGTGCATCTCCACATCCCTCCCTGAGCAAGAGGAAAGAGTGTTGTGGTGAGGCAGGTCTAGGATGAGGGAGAGCCATGTTGTTGCCAGGGTGGAGAAGCGCTGCTGAGGGAGACAGCTCACAGGCAGGAAGAAACAGGTCTCCTAGTTCTCCTTCTGCCCTCAGAAGTCTCCCTATCTGCAGCACCTGACACAGAAGCCTCAGCAGGGTATATAATGGTGAATTCAGAGCTAAGAGACAGTAACATAATAATTAGAGTGATTTTTTTTGTCTAAACAATGCCACATATTTCCTTTGCTCCCCCAGTCCTACAGAATTGAGGGCTCTGATTCCCATGGTTTTCAGTACTATTGCTTTTTCAATTTTCCCTTTTGCTTTTTCAATCTTCCATCCCCTACTTAAACAATTCCACAGTTAACACTACAATGCACCCACAGGTTCCAGTTCATCAAGTCAGGGTCAAGAAGGACAAGATGTGGCCTGGACATCTCCTATAGATCCTGCACTTCTGTTTGAAGAAAACCATGCATTTATGTTTCTTTGCATGAGGGGTGGCTGTATCATCAAGCGGAAATGTTCACTGATGTTGTTTCTTTTGAGGTTAAGTAAGAGAAGAAGGGCCCATCCCAAGGCATCAACTTCTCCCCAATGCTCTGTGCCACGAGGGGGATTTTTCTAGAAGCAAAAATAACAAATTATGGTTCAAAGCTTCATCACTTCACCAGAAATTCATTATATTTAACAAAAAGGTGTTTTATACCATAGAAGTCCCCACACCAGCACTACCTGAAGAATGGTCTGAGGGCTTACGTCAGTCTGCAAACTGTCCACAATGAGATAAGAATGGAAATTGAGAATAAATGGTTAGATGCATTTTGGACAATTAACATTGTCCTGAAATCCAAGCACATGACCAAGCATGTGAGTGCGCTCAAGTGTCATGGAACACTTGGGTTGAGTTGCAGGTGGCATGAGCCACTAACTAATGATCACATCACAACAAGTGATGCTTTAAGGTTTGTTTGGCAATCTTTAGTTAAGAAAACCTCCATGAAGAAGGTGACACCAGAGGTCAGGTGCTGGATAGGCAGCTCATTATAGAGTCACACTGGTGCAAAAGGTCGAGCTAGCTGAATTAAGGTGAAAGTACAGAGTGTCCAGAAGGGCTCCTCCTATTCTGTGCTGGACACCAGGCAAAGGAGGCACCTGGCTGGGGTCCCCTGACAAGTGTCCAACAGACAGCCTGTAATTACTTGGATTTGAACTTGAGCAGAGAGGGAAGCTCCCAGAGAACTTGTTCTAGAATGTTCTTCAGGTTTCCTAGGAGATGGGGGCACAACACAAACAGCATATCCACACACAAAGAAAGAAGCAAGGAGGAGGCATAACCTGATCCACCTCAGTCCCCTGGCGCCTCCTAGAGCTGAGATGTTGTCAAAGCCCTGTCTTCTGACTGAATAACTCTCCAGCAGAATCCAGGCTGGGCCACACTTATAAAAGAAGGACAGAAAACTCCTGTGTCTCTCTCTGAGAGGTTTCTCTCTATTCTGGGAAGAAGGACTTTAACTTACAAGTGATGAGCTAGTAAGATGGGTTTCCAATGAACACTAGAAGCTGCAGTTTACAGAACCAAATGGTTATTCTCCTCCTGACTAGAAAACAAGTGTGGAGTTGGAGCTTGAATAAGACAAACTTTGGCCTCAATTGGAACCTCTAGAGTATACAATTTTTTTTTCCATCCATTCACTCAAATGCTATTTTCTGAGATGATTGTGGTCCAGGCACTGTACTGCGCACCAGAGATGCTGAAATGAGAGCTGAAAGGGACTGACCTCAGGCTTCCTCATTCTAGTGGGAAGTGATAAATCAAGTAAAAGCGCAAAGATTTGGAATCATTTGCACTTGGACACCTAGTGACATTCAAAGTCAACTGTGCATACTTCAACTCATGGATTTCTCTTGAAACTTTATCCACCTAATACCTTCCCCAACTCAACTGATGGCAACTCCATCCTTCCAGCTGCTTAGGTCAAAAGCCCTGGGACAATCTTTGACTCCTCTCACCTTCCATCTAATCCTCAGCAAAACTCTTTGTCAGATTGGCTTCAAAATGCATTTAGAATTTGCCCTCTCTTCACCTCTTTCTCCACCACCACCTGTAACAGAGCCACCAACTATCCATCTCCTGTATTATTGTGCTAGCCCCCCAATTGATATGACTGCCTCTACTCTAGAGTTTATATGCATAATTATAGCAATGTGCTAGGGTCTTTGTTTCTAAACAGGCCTCAGGGCCATGGTTTATCATCACGGTTTCCTTCCGTCACTGCATTTTCGACCCTGGAAAGCCCATCTAATAGGCCTGGCCACATATGGTTTGGATCTTGCTAAAATGAACATTTTCATTACTCTCACAAAGAATTCCGACCAACGGAGGACAAAGTTGAACTAGGTGCTGGAGGGATGAGTCACAATTATCAACCAGTAGGAAGGACTGGCTCTTTTTCAACAGAGAATATGGGGAATTGCTTAAGAAGGGGATGGAAGATTGAAAAAGCAAAAGGGAATTTTGGGAAAACATAGTGCTGATAACCACAGGAATCAGAGCCCCCACTTCTGTAAGACTTGGGGAGCAAAGGAAACAGGTTAGAATAAAATAAACTGAGAAGGCCAGAGGAGGGGGTCCTGAGCAGGTGAACCCAGAGCTCTGAGGGGAAGGTGCGTTTCCACTTCCCTCCCTGAGCAGGAGGAAGGAGTGTTGTGGTGAGGCAGGTCTAGGATGAGGGAGAGCCATGTTGTTGCCAGAGTGGAGAAGCGCTGCTGAGGGAGACAGCTCACAGGCAGGAAGGAACAGGTCTCCTAGTTCTCCTTCTGCCCTCAGAAGTCTCCCTAATGCAGCACCTGACACAGAAGCCTCAGCAGGGTATATAATGGTGAATTCATAGCTAAGAGACAGTAACATAATAATTAGATTGATTTTTTTTTGTCTAAACAATGCCACATATTTCCTTTGCTCCCCCAGTCCTACAGAATTGATGGCTCTGATTCTCGTGGTTTTCAGTACTATTGCTTTTTCAATTTTCCCTTTTGCTTTTTCAATCTTCCATCCCCTACTTAAACAATTACACAGTTAACACTACAATGCAGCCATAGGTTCTAGTTCATCAAGTCAGGATCAAGAAGGACAAGATGTGGCCTGGACATCTCCTATAGATCCTGCACTTCTGTTTGATGAAAACCATGCATTTATGTTTCTTTGCATGAGGGGTGGCAGTATCATCAAGCGGAAATGTTCACTGATGATGTTTGTTTTGAGGTTAAGTAAGAGAAGAAGGGCCCATCCCAAGGCATCAACTTCTCCCCACTGCTCTGTGCCACGAGGGGGATATTTCTAGAAGCAAAAATAACAAATTATGTTTAAAAGCTTCATCACTTCACCAGAAATTCATTATATTTAACAAAAAGGTGTTTTATACCATAAATGTTCCCACACCAGCACTACCTTAAGAATGGTCTGAGGGCTCATGTCAGTCTGCAAACTGTCCACAATGAGATAAGAATGGAAATCGAGAGTAAATAGTTAGATGCATTTTGAACAATTAACATTGTCATGAAGTTCAAGCACATGACCAAGCATGTGGGTCCGCTCAAGTGTCATGCAACACTTGGGTTGAGTTGCAGGTGGCATGAGCCACTAACTAATGATCACATTACAACAAGTGATGCTTTAAGGTTTGTTTGGCAATCTGTAGCCAAAAATGCCTAAAAATCTGAGCAACTGCAAGTGTATATTTATTTTTCTAATTTGTTTTATTTACCATGAATTTAATAGTTATCAAGACTTTCAAAATTTAAAGCTTAACATTATTATCTAACTTGGAGGCATAAAAATATGCATTGTGTAGCCTTCAGCCTGAATTATAGACTGGAAAACAAACCCCACTGGAATTTTTTGTCAAGAAATTAGATATATGAGATTCAATCTGGAGTCTTAGTAAAAGAGAGCTCAGAAGCTTATACATTATCCCTTGTAAATGGGACACTTATCAACCTGAGCTAGCTGAAAAATAAATTAAAAGAAACATACTCATTTATTATATTATAAACCTTAATACTGATAAAACAGTAGTCATTCAAAAGCGGGTCTCAGTGTTTAGTACAGAAAATCACCACTTACCTATCTTTTTACTATTTGGTTAGTTATAGCTGCAGATCTATGAAAGTTGAATTTAACAATGAGTCTCCATACTAAATGCCCTAGGCACATTTTCAATGATTAATGGGTACTGTCTTCATAATGCTTTTAGTTATCCCTGTGTTTGTTTCTATATTTTAAAATGCAATTTAATGTCTGTTGAATCCAATTAAAATTTGATATTATATTTTAGTTTGCTTTGCAATTTATTTTTTCTCATAATTTGGTGTTATGGTATTTTATAAAAATATTGACTCATGATGAATTGATAAACATGCAAAATATGACCAACCAGTTATCACTGAGAGTTGAGAAGTGGCACTCTATATGTCTGTAAAGCTCCAGAGGCTTGGCTGGCTGTTGATATCTGGCTGAGCCCTCCCTCTTCATCCCTGGGACAATTATGGTGTGTCGGGATTCCTTCCTTGACAGCACAGCCACTGACAGGGACCAGGGGCTAGACCACAGCTGATGGGCTACAGGGCCTACTTACCTGGTTCCTGAGCCCTGCAACTTTACCTGCTTTGGCTGGTCGGTTTCAGTTTCTGCAGAACATCAGAACAGCTGAGAATACAATACAGTTGCTTTTTCTGGGGCCTGAGGGTGGCAGGAGACACCACTGTTGGGGGTCAGGTACCCAGGAGAGGCAGGGGTTGAATATTGCTACAGCTATTCAAGGCCTTAGTGTCATAGGTAATAGAGGCCCTGAGGAGGACTGTGGGCTTATATATTTTGGGGTGTGGAAGAACAACACATCTCTTTTCTGTTCTTTCTCTTCTAAAAAGAGGTCCTTAAACCTTTGGCTGTAGTTCAGAAATCTCCTCTTCCAATGGCTTCCATGGAAACCTTGATGGATTCCGCCTTGCCTTTCATGTTTCAGGTTCCTCTCTTGCTTCCTTTTCCTGGATTTGTCTCATCTGCTATGCGTTGCTGAGCTGCTGGTCCCCAAGTTGCTGATCTAAGCTACAGGTCCATATTTCCCTCACTGGTTTAACTTCTTTGGGTTTCAGAGCAAGATTAGCCTAGCATGGTGTATGCTAGATACTATTCAACAAACAATTTAGTCCTGGATATAATCACTGTGCTGGGCTTTATGGGGCTTGGAAAATACAGGCTAAATGTTAAGGCAAGGGCTGGGGCTGTAGCTCCGTGGTAGAGTGCCTGCCTGGCATGCATGAGGCACTGGGTTCCATCCTCAGCATCACATAAAAATAAATAAAATAAAGGCATTCTATCCATCTACAACTACAAAAAAAATTTAAATGTTAAGGAGGAAAAGAGTCATAATGCCTGTAACTTATTTGCAAGTGTTTGGGGGGAGTGTAAAAGGAAGATGCATTAATTAGGTGGGCTAATTTCAAAAGGTGGGAAATCCCCTAATAACACAGAGCATTTTGTAAACTATTTTTTAAGATGCTTTCCTTTGATCCTGGTTATGGCAGGAGGGTGTGCAAGTGGTTTCCTCTCAATCTGTGATGTTTCCTCTCTTACATCCATACCCGTGGGTAGTGGTCTTCTTGGCCAGACATGCATTTCACCTGGGGGACATCAACCAGGCCTCCCAACTTCCTGCCCCCAAAGCAGAGGGACTCATTCAAAAGTCCCCATGACCAGTTCAACTGCCCATGCACAGGGAGGCCCTCTCTGGATCCCCAGAGAAGCATGGAACTGAGATATGTAGAAATGTAGAAATGACCAAACAAGGAGCTTAACCCTTATGCTGTCCAGAGAGATTAACCTCCTGAAAAATCCCCTTCTCTAACACATTCCCCCTAAAGCCCCAACATGAAACAAATTAAGTGGGGCTAAAGAAATAAGGTTGTGTGAAAATAGTATGAAAAAAAAAATAACAAAACAAGAAAAGAAAAGTTGTTTAGAGATCACAGACACCCAAAGTCACCAAGAGAATGAGTCATAAGTATACAGAGATCCAACAGAACTGTATGGCACTTTAAGAATTCTGGAATGTACTTTTGGAGCCAAAAGAAATAACACATACTCTAATAAGGTTAGGAAAAAAAGTCACGTAGAAAATACATCTAAGTAAATCAAGTTCATAGTAAATTTATGTTTTAATGGCAGGAGTAGGAAAGACAACAGATTTAGAGGGATGGAAAATAAAGCAACAATCTGTCTTATGCAGTTAAGAAGACATCTACTGGCCTCACTTGCCCTTGACTGTGAAATAAGAGGCTAAGTATAAACGCCCAACTCCAGTGCTCACAATATCAGGCACCATGGCCATCCTACCCGACAAGCCTCCTTGTGGGTGGGAAGAGGGGTGCTGGGAAGAAAGCACCAGCTCACCATGGGAAACAGGCCCAGCGAGTGGTAGCGCCGGGACGTGGTGTTGGGCATGGTTTTGTTCCTGAGGTTCTTCAGCTCTTCCTGCGCTTCGTGAAGCATCTCCATGCACTCTGCGTACTTGTCCTCCAGCTCACGCAGCTACAGAAGACCAGGAAAGATGCAGAGGGTCAGGACCTCATGAGGAGTTGGGCGCATGCCCCCCACAAGAGCCAGAAACACACATGCAATCTAACCAGGCCTCCAGTGTGGAACAGCTGCCCTGCTGGCCAAATGGCGAAAACTCTCAAGATTGGTTTTTCTTTAACTTTTACTTAGAGTGAGTCTACAGTCTCAAAAATCTCCTAAAATACCAACAATGAGCAACGTGGATAAAACAACCTTAAATGAACAGAAAAGCAAACCAGCACACCCTGCTTCAAGGCATATCCTTGAACAGGCTCCTCTCAAGCCATATGTTGCATGGTTTACACTGGTGAGCATTTACAGAGCCAAGATTTAGCAGGTGTCAGGCCCTGGGCTGGTGTGGAACATGGCCTCCCTGTGTTCACAACCAGCAACAGGGGCAGCAGGCGCAGAACCGAGGTGAAAGCTATATTAAATTCAATATAAAAACAGTTGTTCCTCAGCAACTTAGTGAGATCCAGTCTCAAAATGAAAAGGAAAAAGGGCTGGGGATGTGGCTCAGTGGTTAAGCACTTCTGGGTTCGACCCCTAGTACAAACAACAACACCAACAATAAAAACAGTTGTTACCATGGACATGAACAAAGCCTGTCAAGGGAATATGCTCTACCTTCACTGGAACCAAAAGCCCTCAAGAGGTAAGGGAGACACACCCACCTCGGCCGTGAGCTGCCGCTGGGCATCCTTGGCAGCTCCCAGGTGTTGGACGAGTTCCTCATTTTCCACTGCACACTAAAACACAGCAAAGACACGTAAGTAGACACCAGAGAAGCCCAACTCTTCCCCTCATTACCTGATCCATTAGGACCCCATCCCCTTTCTACAATGAAATGTGTTATCTCAAACTGGAGTAAAATTTTGTCTTATATAATTTTGAAGGCCTTACAGTCCAATTTCCACTCCCTACCTCCAATGTAAAGGCTGCTTTCTAGAAGCTAGTCTCTCTCCTTCCTTCCATCTTTCTTCTTTTTCTCTCTCTGCTTCTTTCTTTACATTTTTCCAAAATTATTTAGCCTCTCACAGCAAAGGTTTCATATGGGAAACAAAACTGTTTTTTGCCATTTCACTTAATCCTCAAGGGGCTACTTCTACTGCACAACATACTTGGTGCACTGAGTCCAAACAAATACTAGGCAGGTGATTAAATTAAAGTTCAGAACTTCACATCAACAGCAACTTTTTATTTTATTTTCTAAATAATTTCCTCCCATGGGATTTCTCATTGGCCAGAACTACCACAAGGACAGTCATAACTGCATTGTAAATTATCTTAGTTGAGCTCATTAAAAAATAAGAATTGAAATCCATTTAATTACAATAAATGAGGAATGGACACACAACAAGTAATGTCTACAATAGTCCACCCTTTGACTACCCAACATCATCTATATAACTCTTCATGACCACAGAGTGAACCCCAATCCTTACCCCCAAAGCTCATCAAAGTACTGAATCTACCTCAAAGTGGAGACCTCTGGATGAAGAGCACTGTGCTTCATCAGGTCTCAATTTGGATTCTGGGGAACTGGTGACTTAGACACTTTCAAATACATGCCCTGAGCACATCATATAGAAGTGTTGAGACATAATAATACCACCTCCCATTAGAAAAGAGGAGGAAGGAAAACATAGAGTGGCAGAAGTAGAAGAAAGTAGAATTGGGCAGGAAGAGAAAAATTTCTTATTTTGTAAGTACAGTAACTCTCATTACCCTGGCCTCTGGCCTCTGGCCTCTGGAGGAATGTTACTTCTCTAATTAATTAGCATGGCCACTTCTAGGAATGTCACACTCAGAGGAGGATGTACTCATGGAAGGCTGCTCCACTCTAGTAACCCAATTCCTGCTGATGTAAATTTGGGTGCTGGGATTGCACTAAGAGACTAAACAACCACAGGCTATTGTCAAGCATAATTACTGTGGCCAGTGTATTAGCTTCTAATGAATTCCTGAAGCACCTTTTTTGATGAATTCTATTAATCTGTAGATTATTTTCAGGAGGTAAGAGGTTATGAAAAGACCCTTTGCCAACTCAGGGCCACAACACATTTTATTACTGAATCCACTAAGCTTTTTCTCCAAAGGGGCAACACACACTCTTCTAGAGTAATGGTCCCTTCCCATCTTGGCACAACCACTGTGGTGTTAGCCAGAGTGACAGAAGCCTTACAGCTTTTGCCTTTTTCTGCAAGTCGACGATCTGGGACAGCAGGTGCGTGATCTCCTCCTGCTGGCGGGCAGCATCTTCAGTCTTCTTGGCCAGCTCCTCTGAGATGCTGGCAATCTGCACGTTGGCATCCCCTTTGACAAAGAAATGACAAAGAGTAAGAGAGAAAACTACACACACAGACCAGAGAGAGTGGTTTCCTGGTGGTTTACACATGAAAACCCATCTTTATGGGGAGGAGTACAGAGGGTACATGATGAAGGGATGCATAGTGACTGTGTTCTTCCATGGTGAAGCAAAGTGGCTTCTCAGGACTCAGTCAGTGATGAGAAGGGATATGATCTTCCCATGGGCTGTCATCCTGGGCTCGGTGGAAGGGCCTAACCCCACTGATCTAGTCTATCTCCTCAGAGCCAATCAGGCAGGCACTGCTTAGTATTTTGATGAAATGCAAAAGATTCTATTTGCCCTTTTATCTTGCCTTGCAAACTTGCAATAGAGAAAATGGTAGGGGGGTACTTATTTGCAAAACTGAGAACTCGGGCCTCAATTTTTACAAATCAAATCACTAAAAAGCAGTTTTCTTCACATTCTCAAGCCAGATTTCTGTATCTGAGCCTAACTTTGGCATTTAATAATTCTAATATTCCAGCAGAAAGCCAAAATTAAATATCCCTCTCAGAAGAAACTGAGATAATATATGGTTAATGGCCTGGAACCCGATTCACAAATGGGGAGGGGGTGCCATACAAGGTCAGGTCTCCTTTCACTGATTTCAGGCTGGCAGGGAGCCTGCACTTCATCAAGGACAATACAAAGCCACTAGGTCATGGCAATGGGAGATAGAAGGAAGTAGAAGCTGGGATGGGGGTTGGGAGTGAGTGGGCAGGGGACATACTCAGCTCCTTCACACAGTCGTTGACCAGCTGCTGCTCCTTCTCTTCGTAGGTGATGGTTTCTGTCTTTAGCTGGCAGGCCTGTAGAAAAGGCTCAGGTCAGGGCCCAGCACTCACCCTGCACTGTGACTTGCCATGCGTGTGAGGGCGAGGCATGGAGCAGGGGCAAACCCGAGTCTGGGAAGTGCTGGTCAGTATCTCTTCACCTGTCATTAGTTAGGTCCTCAAGTACAAAACATTTCCTACTTAGTTAAGGGGACACTCTCAAAGCAGAAAATTGAAAAACACACACCACTAGATGGCGCCACACAAAGCCAGCACCCAAGGGCCACACACAGCAAGCTCTGTAAGATTCTGCAGGAGGGTCTGCCTGTTCTTTTGTCTGTCCAGCTCATAGATGTGGACACTGCTGTGGCTCTCACAGTGCCTAAGACCCTGCTCTGCCTATGGCATGCATTCTAAGGATAACCACAGGACTGGGGCTGAAGCTCAGAAGTAGAGTGGTTGCCTAACATGAATAAGGCCCTGGGTCCAATCTCCAGTACCATTAAAAAAAAAAAAAAAAAAAAAAAAGCCAGGTGTGGAGATCCTAAGGATAAGGATAAGCACACATCATATGAAGCTAACGTTCACTCTATCACTACTCTGTGCCAGGCACTGAACTATGAGGTTCTGAGCTGGAGTTAAACCTGCTGTGTCCAGAATATGGTCCAATATAGAAAATTTAGAGACCCAAGAGCCATCCCAGGACCCTGGTCAGCTTCCTCCAGCAAGAGATCTGAAGGCCCAATGAAAATGATGCAGTTTGAGAAAACGTGTCTCAGAGCCCTCTGATCCTGGCCGTGGAGAGATAGATACTACATTTCTGAGAACAAAGGCAGGACAGTGAGAATCTATAGATGGGATCAGATTCCCTCACTGACTTTAGGTAAGATTCTGACAGAGGGTGGGATTGCTGGGTACTGAGAACTGGGGCATATCCCAAGGGCTGGAAAGGCAGTGCTAGACTCAGAATGGGAAACACTGTTCCTGTAATTGGCTAAGCCACTGGCTGGCAGAGCACAATGGGGCAACCTTGGCCACTCAGGGTTGTTTTCATTAGGAAGTTTAGAGCTGGAAGAGGTGAAGTCTACAAGAATAGGTCTTGCAGAAAAGCATCTTGTTGGGTTCTTTCCAATGCGCAGCAATTTCAAGGTGACAGACAGTCTGCCCCACTGAAGGGGCTCAAGGGAGTCTGGGGCCAGCTTAGGTGGGCACACAGCCTGAACCTGACATCATTCCTCTGGCTAGAGAACACAAACCCACTGCTAATTAAGACAAACGAAATTTTTATGCATCCATGTTTTTAGAGAAGGGCAGTAGGTGAAGAGGAAAAGTGTGGGCTGAGAGTCACATAAATGTCCAAATCTTGGCTTTGTCACTTACTACAGACTTGTGGGACCCTGAGATATCAAAACACTTAGCAGCCTGGAGCCTGGTTTTCTCACTATAAATGAGAATCAAAGTAAGCAACTTGCAGCCTTGCTGTAGAAGATTAAAAATTATAATAATGACATACGCAAAGTGCAAGCATAGTACCTTGCCAATAAAGGGATCTCTCTAAAGCAGAGTTTCCAAGTTGCCTCAGCTCAACCTTTTTAAATTAACTGTTCAAGAAACATGTCTCCAGGCTCTGGAGGCACTGTTTCTTTGGAGCCAATCTGACTACAGTAACATGAAAACCGGCTTCATCCCCACTCTCAGTCGTTTCCTACACATTGAGACCAGAGCTGAAGAACACCGTGGAAAGACCCCATCGTGAAGGAGGAGAGGTTTGCACCTTTTCTCAGTCCACATGCTGCAGGATTCAGCAACTGGGAAGGCAGTGTCCAGTGCAGGGGTGAGGCCTGTCTGCTGAGTATGCCCAGCAAGCCCAGGCTCCGTGGTTCTGCCAGAGATGGTGGCCTCTGAGGACAGCACTGTAACTGTGGCTATTCTCGCCAGATACAACAAACAGGGCCACCACCCTTCCAGTGGGTGACAAGGACAGGGAGGGAGTGCACTTCACCTAGGATCGAAGTACCACGTTCTCCTCTTCTAGGTCCTTCAGCTTCTTTTGAAGAGAATCCAAATGAAAGTAATTCTGGACTGAGGAGGACGACTCATTCCTCTTCAGCCTGGGAGAGAAAGTGCACTCACCATCTGGGGAGGTGATGTCTCCGCCACTACCTAGCCAGCCCCACCTGGAGACCCAGAAGGGCTGCCTCAAAGAAAGTTTGTGAGACTTGCAATTAGACTGCTCCCTAATGCCCAGGAAAATAACACCCCAGTGTACAGTGCACACCCCTCTGTCCACAATTTGCAGTTGCTACATTACCTCAGAATTCAGAGGGATGGAATCTACACAAAGCCAACACAATTCTGGGATGCCTGGAGGTTTATTTGATATCTAGGATGCATTTCTATGTTCTAAGAACTGCTTTAAGTATTTTGCATGTATTAACTCGATGCTAGAACTCTATGACTTAACTGCTATTAGTAGCTCCATTTTACTAATGAGGAAACAGCACAAAAATTAAGTAACGTGGCCAGGAGCATGCAGGTTAAGTCACAGAGCTAAGATTGAATTCAGGCCATCAGGTTCTAGAGTTCCACACGGGGCTCTGCTGATTCTCAGAACAGCCCCTACACCTTCTGTCCCAAGGACCTGCCATGGCACCTCTGGCTTCAGAACCCTGTGTTCCTTTAACAGCAAAGCCCACTACCTTTTTTTTTTTAATATCTTAACATGCCAGAGCAAATCAACTGACCTGATAAGTAAGCAATAAGACCCAGTAAGAGGAAAATTTAAAACCTGCCCTTCTATGTCCCACAAAAATAGTACAAATCAATCCATCTGAGGCACTTAGAGATGCTTATTCTGGGGAAGGCTGACCTGTGCTGCTGGTGGAGGTGACCCTGCCTACGTGACTCCAATGACATCAACAGCAGCCTGTGCCCTGGCCTCCAGAAACACAGCCCTCAGGTGACTTACGGGGTTGAGCAGACAGACTCCGGCTCGCTCTCCTCCGCAGCACTGGTGTAGAATTGGAGCAGCTCATCCTTCATGGACAGCTCATGGCGGAGCTGAGAAACCTGCACAGACAAGAGCCAGGCCCACTTTTTGCTTTCTAAGAGGTGATAATATCCTCCTTGTACTCAAATACTTACTACTTTGAGACAAACTTCCCGTTGAAAATGAAGACACTAATCGATTATGTGCTACTCAACAAAACAGGGGTTTCTAAGAGTTGAGTCTGATCCCACTTAAGAAAAACAGAATCCATTGCTTGAAGGCAGAAATCTCCTTTTCTAAATTAATAATTTTAATTTTGGTATAGAAAAGGGACACGAAGGCTCTAGAATGATGATGGAGGACATGAGATTACTTCTGGGCTTTGGAAGTAGTTAGATGACCAGCTGGACACACTATCAAATGAAAGAAGAGGCCATTCACTTCTGCTGGAACCAAATCCAACTCAGAACAGGATCATGGAGGTGCCAGCTCTGGTGGGCTGCCGTAAGCAGCCAGTCCACCCTACCTGGAAGCCCACACAGCCCCACCTGGTGACTGATACACTTTCATGGGGCTCCTGGACACTCTCGGTCAGTCCTTGCTCTGTGCTCAACAATCCCTAGACAGAAATTTCAGATACAGGAGGAAAAGAGCAACTATCAAGAACTGATCACACAACTACTGCTATGGTGGTTTGGCAAATCATGGAGATTTATTTCAGGTTTTAAAGTAAAAAAACTTTTGCTATAAAACTCTTTATTTGCCCTTCCAATATTTAGTACTGATGAACATGAAATCAGTACTAAAAAGAGTAGTGCAACTCTGTTTTCTTTCTTATTTAGAACTTGATGTGAGGTCTACGGTTAAGTCCAATTTCCGACCCAACACAGGGAGTGAACTGTTTCTCCCGAGGAGAAGCCAATTTGTTATATACACAAAGTCTTCAATACCTAGACTGATCATTCAATGATGTGCCAAAGAGGAACATGCTATACTTTGTAAACTCAAAGCTTTTCCAAGGCAGGGGGACAAAACATTTCCAATCCCAGAAAATAGGATATTCTTTATACGTGGTAAGGAATTCCATGAAAGAATGGTAATGTGATATATTGGTTCCTGAGTGGCATGTTCCTCTGCCCAGAAGGGGCGAGGTGGCTACTAGGGAGGCTGAGGGCAGAAGGATCACAAGTTCAAGCCCAGCCTGGGCAACTTAATGAGACTCTGTCTCAAAACTTAAGAAATAAATAAAAAGGTCTAGGGATATAGATCAGTGTTAGAGTACCCCTGGGTTCAATCCCTCGTTTCAACAACAACAAAATTGCAGTCTGAAAACTATAGAAGCAGCCTAAATGTCCATCAATAAATGGACAAGGAATGATTTTTTAAAACGTGGTATACTTATTCTGTGGAGTTTTATTCAGCTATGAAAAGTAATGAAAATATTTCATTTGCAGAAAAATGAATGGAACTAGAGAACATGATAAGTGAAATAAGCCAAACTCAGAAGGTCAATGGCTTTATGTTTTCTTTCATATGTGGAAGCTAGAGAGGAAAAAAGAAAAGAAAGTAGATAGAAATCTCACATAAATCTAAGGAAGATCAGTAGAGGAAAGGGTAAGGGACCAAGGGGAGGAAGGAGAAAAGGGGAAAGGGAAATACTGGAAAATGATACTGTCCAAATTATAGTGTTATACTGTTTGCATGTAAGAATGTGTTAACAAAAAATACCACCATTAAGTATAAATATAGTGTACCAATTAAAAAATGAAAAATTATAAGAAGGGTCCCAGGCTAACCCCCACACTTTCTTCATGGTCACCTAAGAGAAGGGAGGACGACTTCAGGTCACGATGCTAGGGGCAGGGAAGACAGGGGTCAAATTTATTTCTCCTAGAACAAAACAGTATTCTACTTCACCATCTTTAAAGATAGCCTGGGATTAAATCTTTTCATATAGTATGACAACTCAACTTCATCTTATTAAAATTGCCATTAAACCCAGGTTGGGAATCGTTTCAGTGAGAAGAAAATTTGATTACATCTTAGGGACATGGGTAAGGACACACACTCCCAATAAGGAAGTTCCTGATAGAAAAATAAGAGAGAAGCTTCCTTTCAAAAAAAAAACTGTCAAAATTTCACAGTCAAAATTCACTGTGGAAATAGGGTGACAGGAAACAAGGGCCTGACTCTCAGCTTCCTACTCCTGTTCCAGAAGCTCTGGCTGACACCATTGCTTCCTTCCTCCTGGCCACACCACATGGCTTCAGAAAACAGGTGTGGATCCTTCTCATCCTCTTAGGATAAGTCTGATAAGTCAAAATATTTTGTGCCCTTCCTGTAGCCATTGACAGTCACCAGCCAAGAAGGGCATCATGAAAATAACAGGGTTTTTTTCCATGAAAACAATAGGCTAATTTTTTTCCCTATACATATGATATTACATTACAAGGATGAATGCCAGTCACCACCCTCCCCTGCAGCAGGAGGTGGCCTTCTCTGGCCCAGCCACCTTCTGCTCACTTGCTGTTGTGTTGGCCTGTATGTGCTTCTGCTGAGCATGGAGCAGCTCTGAGGTTGGAGTCTGCACTTTGAGAAGGTGAGTACTGTGGCCGTTCCCTGCAGCCCAGCCTGCCTACATGACAGGGTACTGTAGGCCTACTAACTAAGGACTGTGCCTACCCTGAGAGACCCATCCATGATGTGTGAAGAAAGAGCTGCAGGACACCAGCTTCCGGCCTCCAGGAGGCCACTTCTGACAGGAGCCCTGGCTCAGGTCGGGGTGCTCCCTCAGGGTGGCTTCTCCAACCCATCTCCCTCCACCTTGCTCCCAAGCCCATCGTGCCTCACCTCCTCCCTGATGTTTTCCACTTGCTCCTCCAGCAGCTCGTTCCTCTCAGTTAAGGTCTTGTTCTTCTTCAACAACGACTGGCCGATCCGCGCAGCCAACTCCAAATCCCGTTCTTTCTACAAAAGGCAAGAGGGAGAAGGAGGATTCAAAAATACCCCCATGTCCTGAAGGAGCCATTAGGGCTTGATGTCAAGTGAGGAAAACAAGGGCATCCAGCAATAACAAAAGAATTGATAATTCACCATCAGTGTCACCATTTGACGCCTGTTAAAGAGGAGAAACTCTGCCCACGTATGTACGAGAGCTACGCAGACATGAAGCAACCAAAGGGAAGCCTGAAGATGTGATGAAAACAAATCTTTGTTCCCACAGTGGGAAAAATGCTTCCAAAGACACTTCTGCACAACTGCTTTTGGTGTTTGTGCAATCGTTGATAAAGCTTCTCTCCACCTGCCACTGGGCTGCTGTAATGCCAGGGCTCAGCACATGGAAACACCAATAACTCTTTGTAAGAGGAATGAAGAAGTTCTAAAATGCTCTCACAATGCAGCTGAGATCTGGCACAAGGGGGCAGCCTCTGTACCATTTACCAGGCTGGAATGCAATGAGTTCCTTATTTTTGCCTCCTATGAAACAAAAACATTTAAAGTCAATCTGAGACACAACTACATCTGTTTTGTTTGGCTATTTTGTGTTTTGCTTAGGAGAGGTTATATAGGCTCTATTAAAAACAAACAACAGTCTTTCAAAATGCAGAGATGATGCACACATTTGCCCTACTTTAGAGGCAATGTGCTCAGACACAGGATTTTCTAATGGTTTGGTCAATGACCTCAATTAGACAGAGCAGCACACGCTGGAAAATCCAGTGTGGCACATAAAGACAGGACTGTCTATGAGAGAAGAAAGATGTCCTGGATGATGGACAGATGGCTTCCCTGAGTGCACACTCATGATCCCCACAGCATCCATCCTTGCCTCTATGGTCATACTCCACCTGTCACTGCTAGGTGGGGACAGGGGATGATGAGAAGAGGGGGCTCTGGGAAACCACATTTCTGTAGCAGTCTTACACTAATTGTTCTGTTCGCCAGTATTTTAAAAGCATGGAAACATTGTAGTTTGGGGGAGAAGAAACAAAGCTGGGGAGGAGTCCCAGGTTATGCTCCAACACCCACTTATTAACCACCCATGTGGCCTGAGGCAAATGGCTTTGGCTTCACTAGCATCAGGAACACTGTGGGTTAGTTGTTCTGAAACACATCTTATGACCCCTAGGTGGGTTGAAATATCATTTTAGTCATCATTCAGTTACCAGCATTTTGTTTTGAATTCAAAACAATAGCACAAAACTGAAAAATACCAGAGTGCATGCACATGATAAGGGCACTATTTCATGTTTAAACTTTTGTTTATCACATGTTTACCTGTATGAGTACCGGGACAAAAACCTAAGACTCATTCCTTTTCTCTTTTCTTTGGTGCTGGGGATGGAACCCAGGGCCTGGTGCATGCTAAGAACTCACTCTACCTCTGAGCCACATCCTGGTCCCTAAGCTGTGTTTCTTACAGCAGGCACTGGTCACCAGTTTAACTGCTCCCAGGTGAGCCATCCTACTCTAAGTTGAGTACAACAGTTTGAACATCCCAGAGGCCCAATTCCCTTGTCTGTTAAATGGAGGGTAAGGAAGGGGGCAGGCTAGCTGAGAGCGCCTTGGGAAAAAAAAATCTAGCTTTATGACTAAGTTGTATGACAAAAGGAAAATACAGTTTTTATTTCTAGCATCTTAGAAATAGTTCCCTTACCACTGTTCCCTTACCACCTAGAGACTCAGCACATGTGGAAAGGACCCTCCCATGTAGCCAAGGGGACACAGTGGCTCTGCCCAATCCATCTAGATGCTCATCTCTGTGCATTTATTCCTGCTGGCCACAGCATCTACCAGGAAGCTTCCTTATCTCACATCCCTTTGTCAATTCTCAGACTCAACAGTTGTGTTTACTTGGTATCTAAGGGAAAGAATTCAAAGAACTGTGTGCAAGGGAATAGGTGCAGAATTCCAGTGTCTCAGCACCCAGTCCAAGTGGGTTTCAGCTCTTTTGCATTTGGCTAAAACTGCAGTACAAAGGACACTTCTCTGTGAAGCAAAGTCTCCATAAATCTAACTTGAGTCTGAAAGACCCCCGTCCAATGAAAGACCCCCGTATCCCTGTCCAAGGAGAATCACACGAAACACTGGCTGCAAAAGCAAGAGGTTGGTTTATTGGGACACAGGTGCCTGCGGGTGCCCAGCAGAACCTCAGCCGGAGCTTTGTTGAACTGGCACACCGGACTTGGGGATACAGAGATTTTTATAGGGTTTGGGACAGGTTTCGCGCGCGGGAAGCAACAGGTTTCTTATTGGTTTGTTTAAATCTAGCATATAGTCCACCTAGGGGGTATAGGTCTGCATTCCAAAAACCACAGGTCTGCATTCTATTCTTTCTGTTCCTGCTTATCTGTTCCGGTTTATTCATTTATGCCTCAGGATGCAGGTGCTCTGTTCTTCAACCTGTTGTCCGGAGAGCATGCCTGGTGCCTGAACCTGTTTATGGCCTGCCTGGTATCTTGGTTTCATATCTTGGCCTTAGGTAACTAGGCTAACTGGGCTAGGGTCTTTCAAGTCTATTAAATTTCTCTGCTAGAACAAGCTCTTAGACTGAGTGCCCAAAGGTGCTTAATTAACACCCCTCAGCTCACTCTCTGCCTCCCTGCTCTGCACTGCTTTCCAGGCTGCTGAGCCCCAGCAAGCACAGACCCTTTGCACACCTCAGCCACATTTTGTCTGCACGTTTCCCTGCAGACAAATTGAGCAAAAATTACAATGCTGAAGGCAGGTTAGGCAAGGCACGGCCAGGGAACCCAAAGAAGGAGGGATGGCTTCCTAGGGCATTGAGGGCCACCACCCAAGAGCAATGGAAACAGGCAGGGCGGGGCGGGGGGGGGGGGGAAACAAGTGAAGTGGTAGCTCAACAAGGAAGGCTTTTGCCCTGCATTCACACCTCCAACCCCAGCCCTGGGGCCTCCAGCCTCTCCTGGCCCCATGGAGGGCTGGCATCTGCACACAGAAAACCTTATCTCTACAGTCATCACAAAGAACATTCTTGGCTGGTTAAAAAAAAAAAGCAGGAAGTTACAGTAAAAATATTTATGAATGAAATGAAAAACACTTCCAAAATTATTATAGCATCTCTGGTCTTTTTTGCTCTAGTTTTACTAATGCATCAGGCTGGTTGAGTTTCCTTGGAGGGAATCACAAGATGGGGGAAAAAAAAAAGCTCCCATTTCTTACTACCAATTATCATATGACAAATGTTTGCTTCTAAATTCAGGAAACAGCTAGGAAATGACTAGTGGATAAAACCATAAGAGAATAAGAGACTACAAATAATTTAGGCCCTTGGAAGTAGTAAATTATTAGGAAAACCTAATCCTCTTATCATGTGGGAAATGAGGCAAGGTGGAGCTTGCTCTAACTGCCTGCTCCCTCCCTTTGGCTATGCTTTGCTTTGTTTTGCTTTTGAAGACTGCTGCTTGGACTCAGCCTTTGCTCTTGCAACAAAACCCTGCACTGACAGTGCACCCACTAGAGAAGGAACAGCCTGCCTTCCTCTTGTAGCAGCTGACTCATCCCATTCACTAATTTTAGGATAAAAGCATGACTAAGGGGACAGTGGAACATATTCATTCATTCTCTCTCTCTCTCTCTCTCTCTCTCTCTCTCTCTCTCTCTCTCTCTCTCTCTCTCAGAGAGAGAGGGGACAAGACAAGGTCTACCCAAAGGTATATTCCCAACAGCAGGGAGCCAGGGTGAGCTGCAGCAGCCTCCTCCCCTTAAACCAGGAGCACAGTCCACATTCAAGGGCTGTGCTTCAGCATCCTGTGCAACTCCCTGG
Organism: Ictidomys tridecemlineatus; assembly: GCF_052094955.1. Taxonomy (NCBI): domain Eukaryota; kingdom Metazoa; phylum Chordata; class Mammalia; order Rodentia; family Sciuridae; genus Ictidomys; species Ictidomys tridecemlineatus. Next base: position 20,514,666 of record NC_135478.1, read on the forward strand.
CACCAGCCTGCATGTGGCCAGCATGCAAACCAACACAAATGAGCAGAGGAAACAGAGGCAAAGGCCAGTGAAAAGCACAGCAGGGTGCAGCTGTCACATGACTTGTGCAGCTAGACTTTAACCAAATGCTTCCAGAGAAAGGTAGTAAATTCATCTGGGATTTTATCAGGGCAAGAACAAAATGGTGTTGCTATTTATAAAACACAGAGATAAAAGCATGATAACCTGGGCTGGAGTTGTAGCTCAGCAGTAGAGCCCTTGCCTTGTACACATGAGGCACTGCATTAGATTCCCAGCACCACATATAAATAAGCAAATAAAATAAAGGTCCATCAACAACTAAAAAAAAATATATATATTAAAAAAAAACTAAAAACATGATAACTCTTTAAAAATAAAAGAAGCCACAATGAAACACTCATGTGAAGAAATTACCCTACCAATATTCTTTCCAGCAACTCAATTTTTAAAAAATATGAGACTATATTCTTCATATAGCAACATTCGGTCAGGAAATAAACTAGAGGGAAAGTGAATTACTTATTTATTTGTTTGTTTTTCCCTCTTGTGGTGCTGGGGATTGAACCCAGGGCCTTGTACATGCAGGGCAAGTAATATACCAACTGAGCTATATGCCAGCCTCTGGAAAATGAATTCTTGATACTAAGTATCTACATAAAAAAAACTTATGTCCTTGGCTCCTTAGAAATGATCCTGCGCTCTCTCTACTTTCTTGTAACCAAGGAGCTGCTTCTTCCTCTATACCTTTCCATCATGATGGTCTGCCTCACCTGGGCCCAGTCAGCCATCTAGAGACTGAGACCTCCTAAACCATGAGCCCTCCTCAACATACACACACAAAAAAGAGAGAGAGAGAGGGGGAGGGAGGGAGGGAAGGGGAAGAGAGAGAGAAAGAGAGAGAGAGAGAGAGAGAGAGAGAGAGAGAGAGAGAGAGAGAGAGAAAGTAAAAAGAAAAAATAAAAGTGGTCCTTGCATGTCCTAGCAGAGAGCAGGAGCCCTGTGGAGCATTTACATACAAAGCACTGCCAGCTCAGACAAGCCTCAGCAAGGACCTTGGCAGTGCACACCCAGAGGCTGCAGTGCCCTGGTCACATTTTCCAAGTAAGTGTCCCATGGACAACTGTATTAACAAAGACTAAATGGGCCAGCAAACAAAACTGTCAAGAGCAACAGACCAACCAGGCAAGGGGGGCTAAGGGGGCAGGGCTGGGAATCTGCCAAGTAATCTTGGTGCCTGTCCCACTGAATTCTGGCTCCTTCCATATAAAATGGAGGAAACAGCAATATCAACTTCTGAAAGCTACTACAGAATTAATGAGATGGCCTGTAGAAAACACTCAGCTCTCAGTTCAGTTTTATCCCAAATAGTAAGAAACAGATATTTCATCAAAGATCTATTATATCTAAGGTTTAAAAAGTCCCCTGGGCCCAACCATGTGAACCTGCCACATGGCCAATGCCACCACCAAGATGGCTGCAATTCTGGATGCCACCAGAAGGCACAAGGTCAGGGCCCCAAAATGCTTTCCCCCATGCCCAGTCACACAGAAACAAACCCTGACATCATTTATATGGCCCTGAAGAGTTTGCAACTTCCCCTTCAAGAGAACGAGACAGGAGTGTGTTGCAGGGCAGGTGTGGAGAGGCTGGTTGTGCAGAAGGGGGAAACACAGGAAGACAGAGACATGAAACAGGGAGAACAGAGAGTCACTGCAAAAGCTTTGGGTCCCCCCCACATACTGGCCCAGGTCCCACCCAGGTTTCAACCTTGTCTTCCCAGTGCCCCAAAAATGGTAGCAATGATTTCAGTCTCCCATCCCTTCTACTCTTTTTCCAGGGAAGATGTGAATGAACAGTCATGAGCCCAAAGTCATTCTGGAGTCTAGAGCAGAAACACAGATCTAAAAGCCAGCACCTGTTCACTAAAGGCTAGATTCAGTGGTGCTAGGATATTTGGGGCACTTAGCAAATACTAGCTAAAACCCTACCTGCTCCAGCCTGGGAGAGGCCTATGGATGCACGTGTCACGCTCCTTTTTCTGAGGCCTTCGGACCTCAATTCTCTGCCAATGGAATGCTCAGAAGAAACTGAGAACCAGTCCTCAAGTAGTTGCCTAATCCTAAGCCACTTCTCTAGATTTTCCTTGCCACGCTTATTTTACTTCTTCCCACACTGACACTGTAATATCACACTAGCCTGATATAAGCAAAAACTTAAAATAGGTTAGAAAGACAGGGATAATCATGTATTTTTCTGACATTTGGGATTTAAAATATATTTTAGTGGTTCTCAAATATTAAACTGGGTATTCTAGCAAGTATCTGAATGCTACCATATTTTGTGTCAATGGTATGTTCCTTTAAAAACCTAAAAACTTGCAGAAAACTACAGCTACCAAGGTCAGCTACATAACCACTAGTTCAAAAAGTAAAGCCATTAAATTATACCCCAAGGAGGCCCAATCTCTAGGACTCCTGCTGAAATAGTAACGTTTGCACTAATCAATATAAATTACGATCGATCAATTATAAGCAACCTTTTTTGTCTTCCCCTGAATACTAACCTCCTCAAGAAGTCGAGTAACAGCACCTATGTCATTGTATGTCTTAGTCATCTGGCCAACTCTTTCAGCACATAAAACTGTAAGAAACAGAAGTCACAGTGAGACTGTGGTGCCACAACCCCACCCAACAAATGGTACATGTAAAACACTGGCCCTGAAATTGTCTCTGCTTATTAGGCATGAAGGATAATGGATTTTGCTGGGTTCAACCCACACTGTACTCAGCACCCCAGGGGTCTCATGTCCCAGTTCCATTGAGGAAGCCCAGGTTTGTGACAAGGAGAGTTGTCATGGAGTTCCTATGAAGCCCTGACTTCAAGGTGAGGTCTGGTGGTGGCAATGAAATAGGGTCTGGCCCCATACAGACTCAGCAAATTGAAGTGAATGGGGAGGAGGTCAGCAGCACAGCTCCCATGAATCAATTTCCATAATTCCCATAGGATCCAGAGCCTATTGACTGGACAGATTCACATGGAGAGAACGGGAGCTTTCAGGAAGCAGCAATTGGTTTAATTACTGAACAACAACCTTAAACTGGTAATTTCCTAATAGCACAGGCCCCTTCTTCCCAAATGGCCTCAATTCTAAGCCTACGCAACCAGCGTTCATACCAGGAAACTAGGGTGATACATATATATTTTTAAAAACACTACTACTATTGTTGCTGTTGCTGCTACACACACACACACACACACACACTGTGGTTTCATTACACATACACTTCACTGTGGTCACAGAGGGGGCTCACAAGCTGCTTTAGGACTATGTGTCTTTGTTCTCCTTCTAATGAAGAAAAGGGTTGTGCAAGGAAAGAAGTGTGCCAAAAAACAAAACAAAACAAAAAACAAAAAACTCAGAGTTGTTTTATTTTAAATCAGTGGCAAAGAATTGATTTGCAGTTCAACAAACACAGAGAAGGTAGCACAGGTTTTCTTCTACAGGGGACAGAGTGAATGTAAATGGATTCAGGGCCAAAGTGCAAATTTCTTAAACCTTGTCACTTTGGTGCTAAATAAAACTTCTTAGTAATGCTTCATAACTAAAACACTGGAGAATAATTCTGTTAGGAGTGGATGCTTTCTTAGTGGTCCAGCCCATTCAGTAATAGCCCATGCAAGGCATTAGGAATTAAAGTGTATTAATAACTCATATTCAGGGGCATTACTAATGGCAAACTGTAACTGGAATTCAATAGGTCTTTAAATATTTTATTAAATGCAAGTAGAGATCATCCTAGCAAATGAGCTCAGAGAAATCTGAGCTGTTGCAATGATTTTCTAGCTTAAGGAGGAACCTTGAAATCTGGTCCTGAATCTGAAACCGACCAGACTGAGTCCTCCAAGCCAGGAGCCTGGCCCTCTGCCCCCTGCCCTCCATTCAGCACTTCCATGGCAGGATACCTCCTGCCTGCTGCAGGGATACTCATGGCCTGAGCCATTTCCCTTTCCCTTGCCTCATACAGAGTTGCCAGGGAGAGATTGGCAAAGGATATTTATAAGAGTAGGCTTAAGCCAGAATCTAATTTAATGTAGATGAAGTCCAGCTCCAATTGCCCTAGATAGTCCATCAGCTCCAGGGCACAAGAAATCCTATGTGAAGATTCCTACCACCAGGAGTTAATTTTCCTCCTGCATAGATGTGATGTTCTTCTAGAATAAGTTTCAGAGCTGCTATTTCTCTAGCATTACATTAATCAGAGATTACACTTAAACCTTTAGAGCTCCATTTGTGAACCAAGATCACTGTAATTATTCATACAGCCAGTCACATGTAACCACATGTAGTTGTAAGAAATTAGAGAGGGATCCCGCACACCCTGGAGTCAGGTTCCCTCAATGGTTACATTCTGCAAAATTATCACATGATACTACAACAGGAATACAGCATTGACACAATCCATGCATCTTCCTCAGATTTCCCCAGTTTTACCTACAGTGTGTGTGTGTGTGTGTGTGTGTGTGTGTGTGTGTGTGTGTATGGGACCAGGTGTACATGAAGCTCTGTACAATCTTCAGCCTGTGCATGTATACGTATCTACCACCACAAGGATTCCTTGTGTTACCCTTTTATAAAGCTAATTTCAAAAAGCTTTAAAATACCTTTGCAACAAAAATACACAGCTACACCAATGATCTTGCTAGCATCACTTTATCAGGCACCCACTGACACCACGCACATAGTGAAAGGAGGCTGGGGTGCCCCTTCATACCCCAAATGGCACAACTGTAGCTGGGGGGAAGGAACAGGGTTCAGGCACCCCCATAAGTGCAAGGACCTTTGACTGAATCTAATTAGACAAGTCAGAGGTATAAGTGAAAACCTACTGCCTATTCTATTGCAAGGAAGTGTGTTATTATTCCAGTTATAGTTTTAAAAGTACATATTATACCAATTTGGGGGGAGAGAGAAGCGTATAAATTTATAGTATTCAGTAAAAAAAATTAAAGATAGCCACAAAGAAGCTGACATTTGGATACATTCACAAATTTTAATTTTCTTTTTATTCTACAATAACCATTGGGGGGATTACTTTAAATACTTTTCAGGGAAAATATATAGTCAGCCACAATATAAGGTTCTAGGGTAGTCTCCAAGCTTACTTTTAAGAGAAATTTATACCAGAAGCAATAGAACTTTTTTTTTAACAATTGACAGATAATAAGTGTACACCTTCATGGGGGTACAGTGTGGTGTCTTGTGCCTTTCTACATCATGTAGGGGTCAATTCAGAGTGCTTAGGTTATCCATCTGAGCAGATCCCACTAAGAATACGTCTATGGCCAGGTCATTCATAACCCTCTGTGTGGATTCTCTCTAGTAATCCTCAGAGCAATATCATGGGGTGGGCACTTTTACCAACACCATTTTACAAATGGAGAACTGTGGCCCAGAAAAAGGAAATAACTCGCTCAATGCCATACAGCTAGCAAGGGCAAATGCAAAACAAGAACAGTGTCCCCAGCAGGAGCATGGCTAACACCTATCGTGCCCCTATGCTGTCTCTCAGGACATGATAGTCCTTCTGATTGAACCTTCATAGCAACCCTGCATGGCAGGTGGACTTCTAGCGGTGACTCCATAGATGTCAAGAACACAATGTAACAGAGAATGGGGAGAATAGGGCTGCACTGCAGGGACTGATCCTAGGCTTAGGCCAGTCTGACAGAGAGCCACAAAGGACACAAGAGAGAGGCCAGGCTGGAACCAGTCAACAGTGCTCAGGATGTGTGTGAACAGAGTAAGAAGCGCTGATGGTATTGGGGGAGGAAGAGTCTTGACTTTGAGGCTTAGATTTTTACAGGAGACAAAGGCCAGGAGGCCTGGGCAGGTCTCTTAATGGCTGAGTCTTGGGTTTCCTCTTCCAAGAAGTAAGGGGGCAGGGCTAAGACCAATGAGGCAGGGAAAATAAGAAACCAAGCCATTACAGTGTAAGATAAGTAGAGGCTGTGCTTTTTAAGCACCAAATTTCTAGACACTAAACCTACAACAAACCGTGGGCAAGTTTTTCTCTCTGTAGGAATGGTGTTTCAAATGGAAGCTCCTTTTCTGACCCAGAGAGCACTACCAAGTAAACTCACTTCCAATGCCCCCAAACAAAACAAAAAAAGAAGATAAAGGAACAGCCCCAAACCTCCATAAAAACTAACACATTAACATTATGGTCTAAATCCTAGAAAAAGAAATTAAACGTACCCTGTCTAGGTCATCAAGTAGCCACGTGACACACTTATGTAGCCTCTAGTACTAGTGAACTCACACCTAAACGGCATTCATTATCATCACCAGGCTCTATGCCCAATGAGTCAGGTCACCTGCCCTCCTGGGGTGCAAGGGAAACAGGAAAGCCAAGGAGAGGTGTCTGGGGGTTCAAGGCCTGGGGAGCCTCTCTACAGAATTTTTATCACAGGACAATGAAAAGCCACTGCAGGGTTTTTCAAAGGGAAAGTGTGAGGTTTGTATTTCAGAAAAAATTTTGATCTCATTGGGGAGCCATGGGGGAGGGGATGCAAGGCAATTTACAGTGACCAGAGTCCTGACTGCTGGACTAATCCAGGAAGGTTCTGGCTGGCAGTGGAATAGAGTGAAGCGGGGTCTTTCCCTGAGATATCTGTGAGTTCAGATAAAGCAGGAGGTGAATCACAAAGCACAGGATCTGCACCTCTTGCCAGAGGAGGGGAACAAGAGCAGTCTACCTCCTAGGTTTGATGTCCCCCTTTCAGATGGGCACATGACAAGTCAGAAGCAACATGGAACTTGCCCAGTGAAACCAAGGGCTTTGTGAAAGTCATATCACTGCAGGATGATGTGCCAGGCCCACAGGGCTGACCACAACCCATAGTGGCAGGACCCCTCCTTTCCTCCCGCCAGCATCACAACTGGGTGCCACTGGGGCAGAATCCACTTTGAAATGAGGCGAGAATCAAGTGCTCATTTTGGGGAAGGCAGACAGAGGAAGGTATCAGGAGGGCAAGGTGGAATGAGTAGGCCTGGGCTGGCTGACCAGAGGGAGGGAGATGTGTGTTTGGGCTGTCACGGCTAACTGGGTTGCGGGGGCACCATTCTGAGAGGTGTTTTAGTCCAAAATCCAGTAGTGCAACTTGGATGAAAATTAAACCATGCCCCAAACAAATTGGAGAATAAATGCTGGCACCCATTTTCTACCTCCTACTCACTGGCATGAGATGATAGTCAAAAAAATTCTCAAGTATCTATGTGGGCAGGCCCTGAGTAGGAACAAGTCCCTGTTCCAGGCAAAGGAACCCTGGCCAGTAGGAAGCTCAGGAGTAACTGGGGGTGAGGGCCCGGGTGCAAACCCACAAGGGAAGAAAACTACAGTGATGGGGAGACACTGAGGTGCAGGGTGGGAGCCGTGGGAGGGCTGTCTGCAGCAGCCAGAGCTGAGACCCAAGCAGGGAACTTCAGGTTTTGTCTCCAGCAATATGTTTTCCTAAGGGACCTCAGCTCCATGTCACATGTCACATTAACAGGCCTGATAAGCCCCCTTGACGCTTCCACCAACCCTATTTGTGGTCTTTAAGAAATATTAGAAAATCTCACTCCTCGTTCATTTTGGTAGAAGGAGCAAATAGCTCTCATCACCTCTTTTTCTTTTTAATTGTTCTAATTTGTTATACTCCTCTCATCTCTTAAGCTAGTTCAGATAATTCAGTTTCTCCCATTAATGTCAGTGTGATACATCTATATATTTCTGAAGTGAATAAATAAGTCAATAATTTACTCACCATACATAAATGTATATGTTGTGTGTGTTTGTGTAAAAAAATAAAAACACCTCTGACCCTGCCTCCTCCTAACTCTAAGACCCAGAAGCCATATCCACAAATATTCTTGACTGTCCATATATTTACATTTGGGGTTGTTTGTATTCTGTTTGGCTTATAGGGTCATTACTTTCATTAAAAAAGATTTTCAATTTGTTTTTTAGAATCCAAATACTATCTAATAATTTTTCCTTCTATCATCTGTACCCTAGAATTTGTTTCAATTTATTAATTTTATTATTACAGAAAATTTTGTTTTCTATAGTTTTTAATTATAAAAAACACATGCATATTGAATAAACTTTCAAAATATATATACGCCCCTAGGATTTCTGATATGCCCAGTCAAGGCAGAACTGGTAATTAGGTGTCAGAAAAATGAGTACACCAAGCACAGTAGCGCACACCTGTAATCCCAGCGGCTCAGGAAACTGCGGCAGGAGAATCTCAAGTTCAAGGCCAGCCTCAGCAAAAGCCAGGCACTAAGCAACTCAGTGAGACCCTGTCTCTAAATAAAACACAAAAAAGAGCTGGGGGTGTGGTTCAGTAGTTGAGTGCCCCTGAGTTCAATCCCTGGTATCTAAAGAAAGAAAGAAAGAAAAATGAAAAGTCCACAAGGCAGTGGAAGGTCCCTCTCTCACTATGACCAGCAGCAGCAGTTTTCAAGATGAAAAAGTATCATTCTGTGTGGCCCTGGACACTCAGGGAAGGCAACTTAGTACTTACTGTCTGCCCTGTCACAAGGTGGAGGGTGGAGGTTCAGAACCTGAGAGCCCAGCTGAAAAGCCTCCCATAAAATCCTACATGAGTCACCATTCAAGCCAAGTTTCCAGGCATTACAAAATAGATGTCCTTTAAACTCCTGTCTCTGTGCTTTTGAATTTAACTAGATACTACATAGATAAGCATCTTCATTTTTGCACAAACTTAATCCGGTAACTTAATTGCTTAAAAAAAATCAAACCATAAATAAATCTAAATGCTAAACAATTGTCAAATTTACCTATGACTCCTTGGAAGTTAACAAAGGAAAAAGAAAAGTCAGGCCAAATCAAGTCTCTTGACCACAGCTGTCAGAAATTAGCCAAGGGATGGGAGACACCACCAAGAACCTTGGCTCCTTCCTGCCTTGTGTTTTTGTGGGGAGTGTTGGAGTCTCTGCAGATGAAAATTGTGAATCACAAAGATGAATGTCCTTCCTTCAAAGGTGGTGACTCAGAAATGTAACAAGGATGACAGCACTGGGTCAATTCATCTTTTTCAGGGTCTGTCCCCTTATCACACAGAGCTTTGCAGCATGTGGATCTGGGAGATCCAGGAAGAGTAAAGGGTAACTATCTGGGGCATATGGTGACCACAGACCCTTGCTCCCAGGGCCCTGAATAGAGAGCTTCCCATTCTAGGGCCAACTGAGATGGGCGATTCCACAAACTCAGGCTCACCTTCAAGACTACGGTAGGGGAGTGGGGAGGCAAGATCAGCTCAATGTCTTTTCTAGATTCATCTAGACTCCTCTGGAAGAATTAATGACATTCTGTTAGGGTTTACTTGGTTAATCACTTTGAAAAAATCCACGTTGAACATGTGTAAGCTAGAAAGAAAGTGACATATATGCCTTCATTGAAGTAATTCAAGTCAAAAGGCTGGTCTATCAAGTGTTGTCTGGAATCCTGAAAGTTTTCTGGGCTTCTCTCCCTCTCTCAGTGCAACCCACAGGTAACAGATTCTGTCATTTGCTTTCACAATAACCCAGAACTCACAATTCCCCTAGCACTGCCCAGGTCATAAACTCAAATGGGGAGTTAAGGAAGCCTCCATGAAGAAGGTGACACCAGAGGTCAGGTGCTGGATAGGCAGCTCATTATAGAGTCACACTGGTGCAAAAGGCCGAGCTGGCTGAATTAAGGTGAAAGTACAGAGTGTCCAGAAGGGCTCCTCCTATACTCTGCTGGACACCAGGCAAAGGAGGTACCTGGCTGTGGTCCCCTGACAGGTGTCCAACAGACAGTTTGTAATTACTTGGATTTGAACTTGAGCAGAGAGGGAAGCTCCCAGAGAACGTGTTCTAGAATGTTCTTCAGGTTTCCTAGGAGATGGGGGCACAACACAAACAGCATATCAGCACACAAAGAAAGAAGCCAGGAGGAGGCATCTCCTGATCCACCTCAGTCCCTTGGCCCCTCCTAGAGCCGAGATGTTATCAAAGCCTGTCTTCTGACTGAATAAGTCTCCAGCAGAATCCAGGCTGGGCCACACTTATAAAAGAAGGACAGAAAGCTCCTGTGTCTCTCTCTGAGAGGTTTCTCTCTACTTCAGGGAAGAAGGACTTCAACTTACAAGTGATGAGCTAGTAAGATGGGTTTCCAGTGAACACTATAAGCTGCAGTTTACAGAACCAAATGGTTATTCTCTTCTTGACGAGAAAACAAGTGTGGAGTTGGAGCTTGAATAAGACAAACGTTGGCCTCAGTTGGAACCTTTGCAGTATACAATTTTTTTCATCCATTCACTCAAATGCTATTTACTGAGATGATTGTGGTCCAGGCAGTGTGCTGCACACCAGAGATGCTGAAATGAGAGCTGAAAGGGACTGACATCAGGCTTCCTCAGTCAAAGAGCAAAGATTTGGAATCATTTACACTTGGATACCTAGTGACATTTCAAAGTCAACTGTGCATACTTCAACTGATGGATTTCTCCTGAAACTTTATCCACCTAATACCTTCCCCAACTCAACTGATGGACACTCCATCCTTCCAGCTGCTTAGGTGAAAAGCCTTGGGAAGATCTTTGACTCCTCTCACCTTCCATCTAATCCTCAGCAAACCTCTTTGTCAGATTGGCTTCAAAATGCATTTAGAATTAACCCTCTCTTCACCTCTTTCTCCACCACCACCTGGAACAGAGCCGCCAACTATCCGTCTCCTGGATTATTGTGCTAGCCCCCCAATTTATATGACTGCCTCTACTCTAGAGTTTATATGCATAATCATAGCAATGTGCTAGGGTCTTTGTTTCTAAACAGGCCTCAGGGCAATAGTTTATCATCAAGGTTTCTTTCCTTCACTGCATTTTTGATCCTGGAAAGCCCATCTAATAGGCCTGGCCACATATGGTTTGGATCTTGCTAAAATGAACATTTTCATTACTCTCACAAAGAATTCTACCAACGGAGGAAAAAGTTGAACTAGGTGCTGGAGGAATGAGTCACAATTATCAACCAGTAGGAAGGACTGGCTTTTTTTCAACAGAGAGAATATGGGAAATTGCTTTAGAAGAAAATGGAAGATTAGAAAAGCAAAAGGGAACGTTGGGAAAACATAGTGCTGATAACCACAGGAATCAGAGCCCCCAATTCTGTAAGACTTGGGGAGCAAAGGAAACAGGTTAGAATTAAATAAACTGAGAAGGCCATAGGAGGGGGTACTGAGCAGGTGAACCCAGAGCTCTGAGGGGAGGGTGCATCTGCACTTCCCTCCCTGAGCAGGAGGAAAGAGTGTTGTGGTGAGGAAGGTCTAGGATGAGGGAGAGCCATGTTGTTGCCAGGGTGGAGAAGCGCTGCTGAGGGAGACAGCTCACAGGCAGGAAGAAACAGGTCTCTTGCTTCTCCTTCTGGCCTCAGGGGTCTCCCTATCTGCAGCACCTGACACAGAAGCCTCAGCAGGGTATATAATGGTGAATTCAGAGCTAAGAGACAGAAACTTAATAATTAGATTGATTTTTTTTGTTAAAACAATGCCACATATTTCCTTTGCTCCCCCAGTCCTACAGAATTAAGGGCTCTGATTCCCGTGGTTATGAGTACTATTGCTTTACCAATTTTCCCTTTTGCTTTTTCAATCTTCCATCCCCTACTTAAACAATTCCACAGTTAACACTACAATGCGCCCAGAGGTCCCAGTTCATCAAGTCAGGGTCAATAAGGACAACATGTGGCCTGGACATCTCCTATAGATCCTACACTTCTGTTTGAAGAAAACCATGCATTTATGTTTCTTTGCATGAGGGGTGGCTGTATCATCAAGCAGAAATGTTCACTGATGATGTTTGTTTTGAGGTTAAGTAAGAGAAGAAGGGCCCATCCCAAGGCATCAACTTCTCCCTACTGCTCTGTGCCATCAAAAGGATTTTTCTAGAAGCAAAAATAACAAATTATGTTCAAAAGCTTGATCATTTAACCAGAAATTCATTATATTTAACAAAAAGTGCTTTATACCATAGAAGTCCCCACACCAGCCTTACCTGAAGAATGGTCTGAGGGCTTACGTCAGTCTGCAAACTGTCCACAATGAGATAAGAATGGAAATTGAGAGTAAATGGTTAGATGCCTTTTGGACAATTAACATTCTCATGAAGTCCAAGCACATGACCAAGCATGTGGGTCCCCTCAAGTGTCATGGAACACTTGGGTTGAGTTGCAGGTGGCATGAGCCACTAACTAATGATCACATTACAACAAGTGATGCTTTAAGGTTTGTTTGGCAATCTTTAGTTAAGGAAAACTCCATGAAGAAGGTGACACCAGAGGTCAGGTGCTGGATAGTCACCTCATTATAGAGTCACACTGGTGCAAAAGGCCAAGCTGGCTGAATTAAGGTGAAAGTACAGAGTGTCCAAAAGGGCTCCTCCTATTCTGTGCTGGACACCAGGCAAAGGAGGCACCTGGCTGTGGTCCCCTGACAAGTGTCCAACAGACAGTCTGTAATTACTTGGATTTGAACTTGAGCAGAGAGGGAAGCTCCCAGAGAACTTGTTCTAGAATGTTCTTCAGGTTTCCTAGGAGATGGGGGCACAACACAAACAGCATATCCACACAAAAAGAAAGAAGCAAGGAAGGGGCATCTCCTGCTCCACTGCAGTCCCTCGGCCCCTCCTAGAGCTGAGATGTTGTCAAAGCCCTGTCTTCTGACTGAATAAGTCTCCAGCAGAATCCAGGCTGGGCCACACTTATAAAAGAAGGACAGAAAACTCCTGTGTCTCTCTCTGAGAGGTTTCTCTCTACTTCAGGGAAGAAGGACTTCAACTTACAAGTGATGAGCTAGTAATATGGGTTTCCAATGAACACTAGAAGCTGCAGTTTACAGAACCAAATGGTTATTCTCTTCCTGACTGGAAAACAAGTGTGGAATTGGAGCTTGAATAAGACAAACTTTGGCCTCAATTGGAACCTCTGCAGTATACAATTTTTTTTTTCATCCATTCACTCAAATGCTATTTTCTGAGATGATTGTGGTCCAGGCACTGTGCTGTGCACCAGAGATGCTGAAATGAGAGCTGAAAGGGACTGACATCTGGCTTCCTCATTCTAGGGGGAAGTGATAAATCAAGTCAAAGAGCAAAGATTTGGAATTATTTGCACTTGGACACCTAGTGACATTTCAAATCAACTGTGCATACTTCAACTCATGGATTTCTCCTGAAACTTTATCCACCTAATACCTTCCCCAACTCAACTGATGGCAACTCCATCCTTCCAGCTGCTTAGGTCAAAAGCCCTGGGACGATCTTTGACTCCTCTCACCTTCCATCTAATCCTCAGCAAACCTCTTTGTCAGATTGGCTTCAAAATGCATTTAGAATTAACCCTCTCTTCACCTCTTTCTCCACCACCACCTGGAACAGAGCCACCAACTATCCGTCTCCTGGATTATTGTGCTAGCCCCCCAATTGATATGACTGCCTCTACTCTAGAGTTTATATGCATAATCATAGCAAATGTGCTAAGGTCCTTGTTTCTAAACAGGCCTCAGGGCCATGGTTTATCATCAGGATTTCCTTCCTTCACTGTATTTGCGTCCCTGAGGAGCCCATCTAATAGGCCTGGCCACATATGGTTTGGATCTTGCTAAAATGAAAATTTTCATTACTCTCACAAAGAATTCTGACCAACGGAGGACTAAGTTGAACTAGGTGCTGGAGGAATGAGTCACAATTATCAACCAGTAGGAAGGACTGGCTCTTTTTCAACAGAGAGAATATGAGGAATTGCTTAAGAAGGGGATGGAAGATTGAAAAAGCAAAAGGGAACATTGGGAAAACATAGTGGTGATAACCACAGGAATCAGAGCCCCCACTTCTGTAAGACTTGGGGAGCAAAGGAAACAGGTTAGAATAAAATAAACTGAGAAGGCTGGAGGAGTGAGTCCTGAGCAGGTGAACCCAGAGCTCTGAGGGGAGGGTGCGTCTCCACTTCCCTCCCTGAGCAGGAGGAAAGAGTGTTGTGGTGAGGCAGGTCTAGGATGAGGGAGAGCCATGTTGTTGCCAGGGTGGAGAAGCGCTGCTGAGGGAGACAGCTCACAGGCAGGAAGAAACAGGTCTCCTTCTTCTCCTCCTGCCCTCAGGGGTCTACCTATCTGCAGCACCTGACACAGAAGCCTCAGCAGGGTATATAATGGTGAATTCAGAGCTAAGAGACAGTAACTTAATAATTAGATTGATGTTTTTTTGTCTAAACAATGCCACATATTTCCTTTGCTCTTCCAGTCCTACAGAATTGAGGGCTCTGATTCCCGTGGTTATCAGTACTATTGCTTTATCAATTTTCCCTTTTGCTTTTTCAATCTTCCATCCCCTACTTAAACAATTCCACAGTTAACACTACAATGCACCCACAGGTTCTAGTTTATCAAGTCAGGGTCAAGAAGGACAAGATGTAGCCTAAAGATCTCCTATAGATCCTGCACTTCTGTTTGAAGAAAACCATGCATTTATGTTTCTTTGCATGAGGGGTGGCAGAATCATCAAGCGGAAATGTTCACTGATGATGTTTTTTTTGAGGTTAAGAAAGAGAAGAAGGGCCCATCCCAAGGCATCAACTTCTCCCCAATGCTCTGTGCCATGAGGGGGATTTTTCTAGAAGCAAAAATAACAAATTTTGTTCAAAAGCTTCATCATTTAACCAGAAATTCATTATATTTAACAAAAAGGTGCTTTATACGTTAGAAGTCCCCACACCAGCACTACCTGAAAAATGGTCTGAGGGCTCACATCAGTCTGCAAACTGTCCACAATGAGATAAGAATGGAAATTGAGAGTATATGGTCAGATGCATTTTGGACAATTAACATTGTCATGAAGTCCAAGAACATGACCAAGCATTTGGGTCCGTTCAAGTGTCATGGAACACCTGGGTTGAGTTGCAGGTGGCATGAGCCACTAACTAATGATCACATTACAACAAGTGATGCTTTAAGGTTTGTTTGGCAATATTTAGCCAAAAATGCCTAAAAATCTGAGCAACTAAAAGTGTATATTTAATTTTCTAATTTATTTCTTTTACCATGAAGTTATTTTTTATCCAAGCCTTTCAAAATTTAAAGCTTAACATTATCATCTAACTTGGAGGCATAAAAATTTGCATTGTGTATTCTTCAGCCTGAATTACAGGCTGGAAAAAAAACCCCATTGGAAATTTTTTGTCAAGAAATGAGATATATCAGCTTCAATCTGGAGTGTTAGTAAAAGAGAGCTGAGAAGCTTATACATTATCCCTTGTAAATAGGAAAGTTATTAACCTGAGCTAGCTGAAAAACAAATGAAAAGAAACATACTCATTTATTATATTATAAACCTTAATATTGATAAAACAGTATTCATTCAAAAGCAGGTCTAAGTGTTTAGTACAGAAAATCACCACTTACCTATCTTTTTACTATTTGGTTAGTTATACCTGCAGAACTACGAAAGTTGAATTTAACAATGAGTCTCCATACTAATTGCCCTAGGCACATTTTCAATGAATAATGGGTACTGTCTTCATAATGCTTTTAGTTTTCCCTATGTTTGTTCCTATATTTTAAAATGCAATTTAATGTCTGTTGAATCCAATTAAAATTTGATATTATATTATATTTTAGTTTCCTTTGCTTTGCATTTTATTTTGTCTCATAATTTGGTGTTATGGTATTTTATAAAAATATTGACTCATGATGAATTGATAAAAATGGAAAATATGACCAACCAGTTATCACTGAGAGTTGAGAAGTGGCACTCTATATGTCTGTAAAGCCCCAGAGGCTTGGCTGGCTGTTGATATCTGGCTGAGCCCTCCCTCTTCATCCCTGGGACAATTATGGTGGGTCGGGATACCATCCTTGACAGCACAGCCACTGACAGGGACCAGGGGCTAGACCACAGCTGATGGGCTATGGGGCCTACTTACCTGGTTCCTAAGCCCATTTTTACACTGGTGTTCCTGATGGGTGGGTCCTCTCTCTCTGAGTACATAAAGTGGTCTGATCAGTCCATGGTTTTTCATATTCCTTTGTTATTCAACCTACTGCTTTAAAATACATTCAAATAAAAAAGGTGTAAGTTACTTGCAGAGAGTCCGGACACACTAGGGTGAGGGGAAATTGAGAACATAACCAGCGCTCTCATAGTCAGAGGACAAATGGTTTTGAAATCATGGGACCGAAGCTGGCTCTTCAGGGACTTCCTCAAAGAAGCCTTGGTGGACATAAGGTTAAACTCACTCAACTGAAGCTCACATCTTTAGCTGGGAGGGAGGGCACAGAATGACAATATCATGTATAGAGGATGTTATCCTTCCACAAATATCCTGAACAGGTGGTCATGGAACACCTTGCTGGGCAGTGTTCCCAGATTAGAATAAATAAGTTATCTGCTTGGATTGCAATGCCACAGACACACAGACTGGAGTTGGAAGGGTATTTGCTTAAAATATGGCACACAAGGGTAATAAATAAAAGTTCACAACTTAATCGGCTACAGCAACAAGACCAGGCTCTCTTGTGGGCGTGTGTTTTTTTTCATAAACACCTCTAATCTCTCCCTGAGCACAAAAGGAGGCACAAGGAGACTAAGGGCTTTGGGGGGAAGAAACTATCTCACTGTGACCATCCTGTTTTGAAACAAGAGGGCAAATGTGTGGGCACTGAATGGCGACCCCATGAGTAAGAGTGGGTTGCCCATTTCAGAGCAAGAGCTTGAGCCAGCAGAAGGCCGATGCCCGATTCCTGCCCTGACCAGGTGGGTACGGTTTAGCTGGGTTTCTTCTCCTTTACCTTTACGGTTGACAAATTTCTTGAAGGAGTCTTTTTCCTATCCCTTTTCCTGCTGTTAGAGTTGTCTTGGGTCTGGCCTTCAATTAACCTGCTTGTGACACTGGGTCCCAGATATAAGCTGCTCTCTCATTAGCAACTCGGTGTGTTTGAAATTTGCATTTTGGTGTCATGGAACCAAACAGACAACACACACTGCCGGTACCATGGCTTCCCTGCGTGTATGTATAAAAAAAAAAAATGGAAAAAATAAAACAAAACGTCACACAGAACACAGAGGGACTGCTGAACAAAGCTGTGGGAGTGTGAATACATTCTCTTCCGGGTCAACCCTGTGGCCTGACAGCTGATTACAAAACACAGGATGACTTCAAGTTGTAGGCATGAAAAGAAAAGATCACACCTAGGAAAGGGAAACAACTGTCCACTGAGGCAGAGTAGTGACAGTCTTTAAGAAGCTGGGCCACCCGTAAAAGAAAGAAAAGCTCTCGATTGTGAAAAGCTATGCCAGGTGCCTGTGGCCAGGATGGAGGCCCCTTAGGCTCTTAGGGTGGGCGAGGCATCCAAGGACACCCCGGGGCGCCAGATGCAGTATGACCTGGGCCACTTGACAGCTCCTGGGGTGCGGTGGGGAGCTGTCAGACACAGGATTCACTGGTTCCTATCCATGGGATAAGAACACACTTGGGAGTTTCAGTGCTTCTCAAAAGGAAAGAAGAAAGGACACCACCATTCCCAGACTCCACAGGTGAAGTCCTCATCATAGGACAGCGCGGGGGCACTTCCTGTGGGACTGGAAGAAAGGGCGGGGCAGACACAGGGTCTCCAAGTCCTATGTACACACTTTACAAAGTTCCACTCTTCCCCCGTTAGGCACAAGGTTGATTTGTCTAGCTCAGGAGGTGGACAGGGACGGGAAGAGGGGGAGAGTGCGCTGCAGGGGGCAGGGGAGGCAGGGAACAGGGTGGAGAATGCCCATCTCCTCCGGGGCACAGGCCCCCCAACCTCACCGCAAGCTAGTTTGTTTGGGGAGCTTAGCACCCATCAAGATGCCCGAGGTGAGAGTCACAGGGGCTTTCATCTGCATGCTGGATCCCACCATGGTGGGGAAGCTGTGATTCCGTCGGATGCCACTGTTGAGCTGCAGTCCACCCATGGCACTGGTGACGGTGGGACATCCAAGAGGCAGGCCCTTGGGTACCAGGCCTCCAGGAACAAGGGCTTGTGCTGGCCCTGGGGGCCCACAGAGGAGAGGTCCCTGATCTTCAGTCAAGGTGGGGACATGGGCTCGCCCTGAGTTCACCACTTTGGCCACCCCAAACCTCCTGACTTTGTCCACGAGGTTGAGGTTGAAGACGGACACGTCCGTCTGGCTCTCGCTGCTCCTGACATTCTTCTTTTCTCTCACCTCCCTCAGGATGGAGCTGGCTGGCTTAGAAGCCAGGAAGTTGTCATAGGGAGGGCTCGTGCACTTGAACTCAAAGGAAGGCGGGGAGGATGTGGGCGTCTGCATAGGCGAGTTCGGAGGGGTAGAGGGGATCACAGCCATCTTGGGAGTGTAGGAGTGCAGGAGGGAGCCCCGGGCAGCCCTGTCCCAGCTCTGTGGGTCATACACAGCTGCAGAAATGCCCCGCTCCTTGAGCAGCCACACCAGCCCCAGGGATGTGCTCATGGTGGTCGTGGACTCCCGGATGTTAGTGAAGGACTCGGCCAGGCTCAGTCTCCGTGGAGTGCACGGCGTGGCCACTGGTGTGGACTTCAAGTGGCTAGTGCTGCCACAAGCTGGAGTCGGGGCCGAGTTAAGGCTGAAAGGAAAAGATGACAGGTTACCCATCAGAAATGCCCGTGAGCACCATGGGAAGGGTCAGTGGTCATTCCATAGGGTTGGACCTGGGACATAATAGGAGGACTCCCTGCAATGGGAGCCCCAGACACCTCTGTCCACATCTGTTTCTTCCCCTCACCCATGGAGGCTTGGGAATCCCTTAAGTAGGGCCCTGGTGTGAGTTGATGGAAGATGCATGTGATTCTCTTTGCTCTCCTCTGCTGGATGGTATAACTGCTCCCTTTGCAGACCAAGAAACAGCTCCAAGTTTAGGTGGCTTCTTAGTCACACCTGGGTATTAAGTGGATAACCCAGATTTAAAGTCTGAGTGACCCCAATGCTCTCAGATGGGGAAAGAAGTTCATTGGCAAAGAGGCCTTCCTCCCCCACCAAATGCACTCAAATTCCACTGTTCCCTCCTAATCCCTACTTCTCCCTCAGGCAAAACACTAACCAGAACTATGGGTGGGCCAAGGCCAGGTGGCGAGCACCTCAGCCTCCTGACCACTAGGGCAGAGCTCTCTCCTCTGCACCTTGTTGCCCCTCACCACCTTCACATGCTGTCCAAACTCATTTTGATGAGCGGAGTTATGGGGTCAGTGGAAGGAAGCCATGCCCTGTGTTATGGGACCTTCATTTACAGAGTTTCCCAGCTTCAGGCTCCTGAGTGACTAAAGGAAAGCTGAAAGATCCTTCCTTCACTCAGTGTCCTGCTGAGGACCCCTAGGGGCCCAGCAGACAATGAAGTCTACAGGAGGGGAACAGGGGGAAAGGCTTCTGGGTCTGCTTATGAAAACAAGGAAGACTGATTTTTAACAGCTGCTCCAGGGATGGGGCAGGGGGACAAATAGGAGGGAGCCCTTTCCTGCTTCTGAATGAGCAGCCAAGGGCAAAGAGTACCTCCTTCCAAAGGTCTCCTGGGACCTGCCCTCCGATTTGGAAGGGGCAGGTCAGGTGAGTGTCCCCAGCCTGGCCAGGGGAGGACCAAAAACCATGGGCAGAGCACATAAAGGGAAGGTAGGGGACCCCTTCTGGAACAGGTCCCTGGAGTGACCAAAGGGGCCCTTCCTGGGAAACAGTTCAACCGGAAATACAGGCTGGAAACACCATGTGGCTCCACACTCAGGTGACCTCCCCACTGGCCAATCAGCAAGGGCAGTGACCACAGAACAGGGCCATCTCCCACAAGCTAAGGAGGGAGTAAGCTGGCCGATCAGGAGTACTCTGAGAAATGTGAGATTAGAAACCACAGCATATTCCTGTGGTTGAAAATGTGGATTTTGTAAAGGCACAGGGAGAATTTTACAAATGTTGATGTATCATTAAGACAGGGTAAAAAAAAAAAATTCTAGACTTAAAACCTTGTGTGACCATCCTCAGAAAAATTTCATTGTGTTTCTGGCTACCTTTCTTTCTAACTCTGGTAAGAAAGCCCTTCCATACTCCTGACTTCCTATGTTTTTCCTGGTCCGGGACACAGCTGGGTGGTCTTCCAGATGAAGATCCACTTGGGTGCAGTCTGCATTCTGAGGCTGTAGGTAGAAAGGGCATCTAGTTGCCCTGCACCAGCCTTCACTGGGGAGCTGAGTTCTGTGGCTTTAAAGACAGCCTCTTCCAAACACAGAGCCACAGGATGGGAAAACCAAGTTCTTCTGGGCCACAGGGGAGATGGGGAAGACAGAACTAAAATTTAGAGATCCACAGGATGAGACCTTCGGGTTAGGCCTGTATTAGCGCTGGCACTCGACTTGCGGGGGCAGTTTAGAGAGTTAGGGGTGTGGACGGTCAAGGCTCTGTTAGCCAGGCACAACCACAGAGACACATCCAAGCCTCAGTCCCCGGGTTAGTGGCGGCCACGCGTGCACACACAGCTCTTTCCATGTGACCTGCCAGGGCAGGCACTACTGGCCGTGTGCTCACCCCCTGCCTCGCCCGTGGGCTCAGACTCTCTGCCCTACATCTCCTCTCAGCTCAGCGGGGCACAGTGCTGCTTCGTGGTCCTCCTCACATGACCTGCGGAGAATTATTCATAGTTTAAGGTGCTCCTGGGGATGGTTGCTCCCTCTAAGCTGGCCCGTCTCACCTCCCTTCCTTTCAGCCTTACCTTCCCTAAACCTCAGAATCTTGCTTAACTGCACCACAGAGGGAATGGCTGAGGGGGGCATTCTGTTAGGTTGGGGAGACAACTTTCCCTTTCACTGGAAGGTGTGGAGGGAAGTTGTGCAGCTGATCAAGCCAAACAGACCAACCCACTACATACAAGGCCTCTTGCCAGATGCTGCACTAGAAGGAATTGACCATGCTGGGCTCTGGCTTGGTCTTGGAGTTTTATCATTTGGGTCATTATAGTCTGACTGTGGTGCATGGTTCCTGGGGCCTGTTCCAGAGGTACAAGGGCTTCCACAGAGCTCCGTAACTCCACCATGAAAGAACGCCATGCTCTACTGGCAAGCTCTGGGGCAAACATCCAGCAGATTTGGCTGCAGGTCTGTTGGATTTCAATTGTTCGCCTGTTCGGGAAGGGCCTGAGAGTAATTCCAGGGCCAAGAAAAGGACAATGAAAGGTGGGTTGAGGTTTCTCCATCTGCACTGCATCTGAATTAACAGGAGCTTCAATTCAAAAGCAAAGATCTGACTCAGCACAGGTGACTATAAATGCTCCTAAAATGCTCAAGCTGGCTAGAGTTGGCTTTTGAATGAGCTCCTTGACCTCACTTTGCTCCATAGGAAGCCTTGCAGGAAAGGGAGTGCCCGGGTTCACCCCGCCTCTGCCCACCAGGGGCCAGGGACCCTTACCTTGGTGTGACCCGGGTGAGCTCGTCTGAAGGATGCAGGATGCGACAGGTGTTGAAGGTGAAGGTGGAGTTGGTCTGTGACATGCACTTCCCAGGGTGGTGCGCTAAATTGGGGAACAAAACATATTCCTTGCATCCAAGTACACCACGGTAAAAACAAAACTCCAGCACAGCCCTGAGCAGATGCAAGAAGTGATGAGCTACCTTGTGAACTGGATCTGGGTGAGGAAGGTGGTCCCTCAAAAAAGGACCACATTTTTGAGCACTGGTCTGCAGAACATCGGATCCCAGCTTCCGGCCCAATCCAGACAGGGTTCCTCATCATATTCCTGGGCCAGTAGTGGATCCAGTTCCAGGGGGAGGTACTAATGGGTCTTGGGGGTAAATTTGGTTTTCCTCCACAGAGGTCAGGATCTGCTTTCTTCTTTTGTTGCTTTACATGTGCAAACAGGTGCCAAAACTCGGCCCAGGGGAGGGGATGGAGCGGGCGGGGAGAGGCACTTGGCACCTGGCAGTTAGGCAAGGTTTGTGCTGCTCCCTTTTCTGCTCACACAAAAAGGGGCGCGGGAAGCTGGCTCCACTACTGTCCACCTGTGATTGACATGGTGGGAGGTGGCGATCTCAGCAGCCTCAACAGCAACCTGGCAAGAGTTCAGAGATCAGGGCCCTCTGGGGTGCCCCATCTCCAGGACAGTGTCTGTCACACAGTGGTGCAAGTGGCATCACTGCTCCCTCCTTGACACCTCCCTCTGGCTCCTTTCTTGCCATTTCTAGGATGTCAGATTTCAAGTGAAGTCGAGAGAGCAACAAGGGATCCTCAATTTATTTCCTTTTAATGTTCTAACAGGTGGTTGTTGAGGCAGCTAAAGATTGTGGTCTGGAGCAAAGTAAAATCACAGGTATTAAGACCATGCATCAGAAAGCTGGCGAAGGAACAAGTAGTCACGAGACATCATGATTGTAGAGGTCATCCTCATTTAATACTCAAGCATTAGGGGAAAAAAAAAAAAGAGGCTGCACCAAAAAGCATGCACAATGATGTCCTTGGATGATCCCCCCGACCCTCCGCACCCACCTGTTCTCCTGCAGCAGCTCAGCCCACCAGAGACCTCCTGGGAGAAAACGGATTAGGATCTCAGAGGCCATGAGGAATCAAAGGCCAGGAAGATTCCAAAGTCTGTGAACTAGAAACTTTTAGCTCCTTATGGGATGTTTTCTCTCGGGTTTGACCAAAAAAAGAAAGAAAAGAAAAAGGCAAACAAAACATAACTGATTGGTGCCCCAAACACTACAGATCCACACACAGCTGACTGTGTCGTAAAAGAAAACCAGGAACCAGATGAAACAAACAACAAATGATAACCAAAAAAAAAAACAAAAAAGAAAATGGGAGGCACATACATTGAAGGAAGTGAGGACAAAGCCAAAGCACAAAAATGGTGAGCGGGGCCACAGGAGCAAGGCAAGAATGCTATGCCCCAACTGTGGTCTGGTGGGGCTCTGTGTGTCAAGGGAGGCTCCCGTGGCCCCTGGCACGGCAAACAGCCTCACAGACACTGGGAGCTCCAGGCAAATGGGAGGGAGAATAAGAAAAAAAACATTTAAAATAACCTTTATGAATCTGAGTTCCTCAAGCAATAAATGAAATGGTTCAGGAACTCAGATAACTGTGAAATTGCTGCAAGCCAACCAAAATGGATGAAGCTATGAAGAGAAGGCAGCTGAACAATCACGATTCTCTTGCTGCAATAAGGTCTAGAAACAGAAGCAAGAGAAGGCCTGGAAAAGCCATCCCAAATTTAGGGATGATGGGTTATTCAGGAAGGAGAGGGGGGAAAAGCAGTCAACAGGTAGAATCAAGACAAAACAGTTGAAAGAGAGAGAACAAAAAAAAAAATCAAATAAGGCAAGGCTGAATTTAACATTAGAAATATACCCCCATCGAAACACATGGCCAGAAGATCAAATGAAAAGGTCATAAATGCACACTTTCTCCTCCACCCCATTAAGTATTAGGTCTTTGATCACAACAGGTAGGGTAAGAAGGATGTTTTAGAGACACAGTTGCATCAACAGAAGCAAAACCCATCTTAAACAAATGGGTTTTGGGGATAAGAAAGGCTGCTAAAAATTCAGAAGTCACCACTCCCCAGAGCAATGGATAGCTTTAGAAGACCAAGGAAGATCAGCGAGGGTCAAAAGTGCCAAAGCGGGAGATTCGGCTCCTCCAAAATACCACTGGGATGCCTAGATGCGGGAGCTCTCCCGTGTCACCATGGATGGCCTGGCCGCTGCTGCACCTCCCTTCCTTGGGATAACACAACAAAGAGACAGTGAGTCACCTGGGGATGGGCTTGCCAGAGCTCCTTGTGCTTGCCACAGAGAAGCAAAGGGATGCTTGCGACAGCCCTGGGTGCAGGAAAAGAGAAGATTCCCAAACCAAGAGACAGGTAAAGCCTTCTTCTTGGCAGGCAGCAGGGGCTCAGGGTGAGGGTTCACTCTGGAAGTCACCAAGACTATTTCACACACCAAAGCCCCTGCCCCTCTAAAGTTCTTTTCAGAAAATGGTAATGTGGGTTCATCTCATGCTGCTCACTTTGGGGACAGGAAGGACAGGACTTCTTAGAATTAATGCTTTCTCTACTTAAATTCTTCCTTAATGTGCAGGGATTAAAATGTATTAATTTACATTTACCAATAAAGAGCCCCAGACTTTTCTTATATTCAATTGCTATTCCTCTCCCTGAATTCTGATGCTGATACAGAATTTGGTAAGTTTTAAACTCAATTAATCCTTGATTATTCAAACTCTTCTATGCTGGCAAACTGTAGGTAGTTAGCTTGCAGGGTTTTTCTTCTGAAAACACATCACACCTCTTTGGCGAACAGCAGGTTCACACACTGAGGGCTTTCTACGGCTGAGAGTCACCCTTCTCTCCTGTTCTCTGATGCAACCCTGGTGCATTTTCTGCCTGGAGTGGTCCACTTGGTAAGTGGCGCTGACTGCCCATGCTCCATGATGCCTGGTCCTGACTGGAGAACTGAGTAACTGGGATTCTTTGGCTGCCACCAGTGGTAGTAACACAGAAGTAGAGTTGCCATATAAATCTGCATGACTGCTGCCTTGTGGAGCAATCAGGCCTCCTGAAGACTCAGGCTAGAAAGCCCACTGCCTCTCTACAGTCCCAAACAGAGGAGAGGAACACACACAAGGCTGGGGATGCTCTGGTGGGCCCAGAATCTCCACAACAGCTAAAGGACGACTCCATCTGCTTGCCCACAATACACATTAACTCATACCTTTAAATCAGTCCCAGTGGCGCTCCCCTCCCATCCTCTGGGAAGGGCAAATTTGAAACGTGCTAGGTTCAACAAAAGTTTTTTGCTCTCTAAAAGCCATCACAGAATCTAGTCCTTCAGAGAGCCCTTCATGAGACACAGAGCTATGGAAGAGAGCAACATTCACTGAGTGTGTCTCTAGGGAGATGCAACACACACCCAGCTGCTTCAAGAGAGGTCTTTGAGATGGAGAAATACTGGACATGCCATGCACCCAAACCATTTTTTTAAAGGCACATAAATAATTTCTAAAAATACCTGTGGTGCACATTTCTTTTCAAATGCATCTCAAAATCTTGGAAACAGGGACCCTGTCTTTGTGGTGCATGGAGGCCTTCTATTTTCTCTTCCCCACTCTTCATGGAAAGGACCAACTTGTGTGAAATGAAGGAAATGATCTTGAGCTTTTTTTCCTTTTCTTAACCTGACCATGTAGTGTTGAAGCTGCTGTCAGGACTTGGGTCTTTGTAATTTCTATAAATTCATAACCAACATACGCATACACTCCTCCCTGCACCAGCTATTCCAGTAGCTGCCACATTAAGGGTGGCACCCAGGGGCCAGGCTTTTCTATGCAAGCAAAAACAAAGCTACTGTCAGTAAAAGCCACTGTCAACCCAACTTAAAGGCATGGCTTGAACTAAGCCCTAAGAATATCAGTACATCTTTTAAAAATGCTTGGCTTGTAATGACTTTGAATTTTGCTTAAGGGGAAGAGGAGGGGAGAAGGAGGATATCTCCCTGCCTGTCAGCTATATGAGAAATAGCTCCCTTTCCATTAACCTCTCCCCCCCCCACAAAAAAGGCAAAGCAATGCCTTAGAATTTCTGCCTAAAAGACTAAAATACCAGGGCATAGAAAAATCCTTTAAAGATTTTCCTGTCACTTCATTATATAACTCTGCCTATGAATTTTTCTGAGGGAAATAAAGTTCCATGATGAATTCATACACAAAAAGCTCCATAAACTCTCACGTGCCCAACAATCCATCATTAATACCAATATGGTAAGAGCGATCAATGTGGTTTCAACTGCATTTCCCTTGGAGTGGGGGATATTATGAAGAGTAGGTTCAGATAAAGTGGCTCATCACTTTAAAAAAAAATGAGATAAAAAGTGACTTTAAACGAAAAAGTACTATACAACTATATAATGATACTTTTTAAGCCCTTGCATTCCAGGCCTCACATGGGCCAGGTAACTCTTCTCTGCTTCTCAAACATTTCTTGGACACAGCCCTGATCTGGTCCTATAACTCAGAGGAAACTCCAGGGCCCCTGCTGGTCAGGCACATGGAGAATTTAAACCTCATCAGCATAGAATCTTTTTCCAGTTTCTGTACAATTTATTCTTGGTTCCTGCAAAATTAAAAGTCTAGTCATCCTACTACACCAAGCTATCTACTGTCTTTCATCTACAAAGTATGTGATTTAAGAGGTGAACAATTTCACAGCACTGTGCAGAGGGCCAGAAAATCTCTCAAGTGCCCCTGGGGTATCATCTAGAGAAGAGATTTTTTTAGAATGCTGTTAAAAGGGCAAGTACAAAAATCTCCATGGATCCTTTGGATGTCAACAAGCTCACCTGCATGGCCTCTGTCTTTTTGTCCTTCTCTCTGTGGCTGACACCAATAAGCAGGGGAGCTTGCCTGGCTGAGCTGTCTGGAGACCTTTCCTGCTAGCATCTTCAAAGCCAGTCCAAGAGGGCACTCCCCCCTCGCACTGAACCCTGACAGGCAAGTGCTTCCACAAAGGCCCCTCCATGTAAGAAGAGTCAAGAGCTGATGCTCCCCAGTCAGCACCCATGTGGGAGCCTCTGGACTCTGGAGGGACCTCCTGTGGTTCTCCCAGGTAAGGACACCATAAAGAAAAAGCTTTCAGCAAGTGCTCTCTGCTCTGGAAGTTCTAAGCAGGGCTGGCTCTATGCTGTTGGTTTTCGATTCTCATTCTTCATTATTCGACTTCCAAGCTGCAGTCGGTTTGATCCGCTCTGTCTTCACATACATGCTGATGCAAGAGCACAGGGGCTTCCTCCGCAGGTCCTGATGTGGGTGGGTGTGGGCAGACTGCAGTAGAGCCAGGCTGCATCAAAAAGCGCTTCCTCCCACAAGACACTGAAAAGGAACTTCCCTACACCACAGACATCTGAAGGCCTGTCAACCAGTGTACCAGCCTCTTCTGTCTGGTTCTGCTGGGTCCCTGGGCCACCTTTCCTTCACGAGATTATCTAGGCCCACTTCTGTGGACATGAGTGTGACTGACTGAAACCAAGACAGGATACAAGCTGATGAAGGTGTACTGCAACTGGCCCCTGCCCTGTGATAAAGCTATAGAAACACATAGCTGCCAAAACTTTCTGTCTGGCTCTTTTCCACCAGGACCTATTCCGTTCCCTTTCCCCACACTCTGTACCTGCTCCTGAATGGAATTTGGACCTATGCATAAAACAAAGATGTGACCAAAGCTGATTCTTGGCTCTCACCTCTGGTGGCCAGGTGTTGGAGACTTAGGGAAATTTTCAAGGCCTGTTTTGACTAAGTGTGACCGCCTTCCAATACCAACTTCAGGATCTCAGCCCCAGTTATGACATATCTCTACTGCAGGGTCACTCACTACCAGATCAGATGCCACTGTCTGCATGATTCCAGATATTTCCCCAGGTAAAATGGGCTCCATGTGTATAAATGCTCAATAGACTGACCTGCAACATCTTCTGTGGGCACAGCTTTAATCTCACACTTTCTTCACCTTTAAGGATCAAGGCATCCAAGATAATTCACCTGAATGGTCCAGCCAGCCAGCCAACTACTGACTTAACTGTGTGAACTTAACTCTTAATCGTCTGCCACATAGAGGCTCTTCCCTACACATAAAAATCTAAAATACAGAACACTGTCAGGACAAGATATGGACTGTTTCTAATCAAGTGCATTTCCTACGTGAATCAGAACAAAAAAACATGTCACTGAAATAAAGTAAAACTATAATCTAAATATTGTTTAAAACAATCCATTTTAATCATCTAAATTATTTACAATACAATAACATGGATCCTTTTAAAGACATTGGATTTTAAAAAATCACCAAGTGATACTTCAAAGAACACATTAAAATATATTAATAAAATTTTTTCAGTGCTCAAATCTCCCCCCACCCCTGACATGGGACAGCAGGCTCTAGACAAAAGTGCCTAAAATACAAGTCTTCCCAGTTTGCCCATCACACCAGTTGTTAAGAAAAAAGGTTAATCAGTTTGTTTTCAAAATTTCTCCCTATAAAATTTTCCTGGACAGAATGGCAAATCCCAGGACTGTGGCTAAGTGTGGATGATGGACCAAAGCAGAGACCAGACCACCTGGATACAAATCCCCAAACAGAGGATGCCCCAAGTCTTCCCACCGAGGCTCATCTGTCTGCCTGTGACTCACTGGTTGTATACAGAGAGCCACCTGGAGCCTCGAGGATGGTTTATGTACAGAGTAAAATGCTTTCCACATTCCAAACATCAAAATGGTTGTGTCATTCCCAACAGAGAAAAAAAGAGCCAAGTCAGAGTACATCCTTCCCCCTCTGATGAGCTTTTAGAGATGAGTCTTATCAGGAAAACAAGCTCAAAAGAACTCTAGGTCATTCAAACAATGAGAACATCCTAAATTACTTTTAAGAACCTAGATAATTCCTTTTTGAATTCACATATCTTGAGATTGACACTTCTACAGTTTCAACTGTAACTGTGCATGCCTCACCTCAAATAACGTTGCTGGGGTGGATTTGCTGCAGGTTTCAGTAAGGAGGGCCTAGGAAGAACGGTCACTGCTTATGGTAACTTTTTAGTCCTCATGACTAGTTTCTTGGCTCCTTTCAACCAGGAGCTGCTCCCTTCCTTTTTACGTAAACCAGTGATTATGGTTGGGACTTTAGTCCCATCACCAGTTCCCTCTCTCCCTTGGTCCTCCAAGAGAAGTTGTTTGTCAACATGATAGCTTCTGTTCAACTTCTCAAAGATGCACCCAGTGGTAGTCCTTGAACTTCCTGGAATCACCTTCTACCTGTAAAGCTGTGGGGAAGGCACTGCCTACCCTTTCAGTACAAGTCACTCAGATACTGTTCTTCAAGGACACCTGCCTGCCAGATGGCCACTAGGACAGGGGTAGGATGGCTAACACAGCCAGTTGCCCTTTGTTGACTGTGTAGATAATACATAGATAAGCATCTTCATTTTTGCACAAACTTAATCCGGTAACATAATTGCTTAAAAAAAATCAAACCATAAATAAATCTAAATGCTAAACAATTGTCAACTTTACCTATGACTCCTTGGAAGTTAACAAAGGAAAAAGAAAAGTCAGGCCAAATCAAGTCTCTTGACCACAGCTGTCAGAAATTAGCCAAGGGATGGGAGACACCACCAAGAACCTTGGCTCCTTCCTGCCTTGTGTTTTTGTGGGGAGTGTTGAAGTCTCTGCAGATGAAAATTGTGAATCACGAAGATGAATGTCCTTCCTTCAAAGGTGGTGACTCAGAAATGTTACAAGGATGACAGCACTGGGTCAATTCATCTTTTTCAGGGTCTGTCCCCTTATCACACAGAGCTTTGCACCATGTGTATCTGGGAGATCCAGGAAGAGTAAAGGGTAACTATCTGGGGCATATGGTGACCACAGACCCTTGCTCCCAGGGCTCTGAGTAGAAAGCATGCCATTCTAGGGGCAACTGAGATGGGTCATTCTACAAACTCAGGCTCACCTTCAGAGACTAGGGTAGGGGAGTGGGAAGGCAAGACCAGCTCAATGTCTTTTCTAGATTCATCTAGACTCCTCTGGAGGAATTTATTGACATTCTGTTAGGGTTTATTTGGTTAATCCCTTTAAAAAAATCCACTTTGAACATGTGTAAGCTAGAAAGAAAGTGACATGTATGCCTTCATGAAGTAATTCAAGTCAAAAGGCTGGTCTATCAAGTGTTGTCTGGA
Source organism: Ictidomys tridecemlineatus (assembly GCF_052094955.1). Classification (NCBI taxonomy): domain Eukaryota; kingdom Metazoa; phylum Chordata; class Mammalia; order Rodentia; family Sciuridae; genus Ictidomys; species Ictidomys tridecemlineatus. Next base: position 20,544,485 of record NC_135478.1, read on the forward strand.
ATCCTGAAAGTTTTCTGGGCTTCTCTCTCTCTCAGTGCAACCCAGAGGTAACAGATTCTGTCACTTGCTTTCACAATGACCCAGAACTCACAATTCCCCTAGCACTGCCCAGGTCATAAACTCAAAAGCGGAGTTAATGAAACCTCCATGAAGAAGGTGACACCAGAGGTCAGGTGCTGGATAAGCCTGACATCAGGCTTCCTCATTCTAGTGCTAAGTGATAAATCAAGTCAAAGAGCAAAGATTTGGAATCATTTGCACTTGGACACCTAGTGACATTCAAAGTCAACTGTGCATACTTCAACTCATGGATTTCTCCTGAAACTTTATCCACCTAATACCTTCCCCAACTCAACTGATGGCAACTCCATCCTTCCAGCTGCTTAGGTCAAAAGCCCTGGGACGATCTTTGACTCCTCTCACCTTCCATCTAATCCTCAGCAAACCTCTTTGTCAGATTGGCTTCAAAATGCATTTAGAATTAACCCTCTCTTCACCTCTTTCTCCACCACCACCTGGAACAGAGCCACCAACTATCCGTCTCCTGGATTATTGTGCTAGCCCCCCAGTTGATATGACTGCCTCTACTCTAGAGTTTATATGCATAATCATAGCAATGTGCTAGGGTCCTTGTTTCTAAACAGGCCTCGGGGCCATGGTTTATAATCACTATTTCCTTCCTTCACTATATTTGGGTACCTGGAAAGCCCATCTAATAGGCCTGGCAACATATGGTTTGGATCTTGCTAAAATGAAAATTTTCATTAATCACAAAGAATTCCGACCAACGGAAGACAAATTTGAACTAGGTGCTGGATTAATGAGTAACAATTATCAACCAGTAGGAAGGACTGGCTTTCTTTTCAACAGAGAGAATATGGGGAATTGCATAAGAAGGGGATGGAAGATTGAAAAAGCAAAAGGGAAAGTTGGGAAAACATAGTGCTGATGACCACAGGAATCAGAGCCCCCACTTTTGTAAGACTTGGGGAGCAAAGGAAACAGGTTAGAATAAAATAAACTGAGAAGGTCGTAGGAGGGGGTCCTGAGCAGGTGAACCCAGAGCTCTGAGGGGAGGGTGCATCTCCACTTCCCTTCCTGAGCAGGAGGAAGGAGTGTTGTGGTGAGGCAGGTCTAGGATGAGGGAGAGCCATGCTGTTGCCAGGGTGGAGAAGCCCTGCTGAGGGAGACAGCTCACAGGCAGGAAGAAACAGGTCTCTTGCTTCTCCTTCTGGCCTCAGGGGTCTCCCTATCTGCAGCACCTGACACAGAAGCCTCAGCAGGGCATATAATAGTGAATTCAGAGCTAAGAGACAGTAACATAATAATTAGATTGATTTTTTTTGTCTAAACAATGCCACATATTTCCTTTGCTCCCCCAGTCCTACAGAATTGATGGCTCTGATTCCCGTGGTTATCAGTACTATTGCTTTATCAATTTTCCCTTTTGCTTTTTCAATCTTCCATCCCCTACTTAAACAATTCCACAGTTAACACTACAATGCAACCACACATTGTAGTTCATCAAGTCAGTGTCAAGAAGGACAAGATATGGCCTGGACATCTCCTATAGATCCTACACTTCTGTTTGAAGAAAACCATGCATTTATGTTTCTTTGCATGAGGGGTGGCTGTATCATCAAGCGGAAATGTTCACTGATGATGTTTGTTTTGAGGTTTAGTAAGAGAGGAAGGGCCCATCCCAAGGCATCAACTTCTCCCCACTGCTCTGTGCCATCAGGGGGATTTTTCTAGAAGCAAAAATAACAAATTATGTTCAAAAGCTTCATCACTTAACCAGAAATTCATTATATTTAACAAAAAGATGCTTTATACCATAGAAGTCCCCACACCAGCACTACCTGAAGAATGGTCTGAGGGCTCACATCAGTCTGCAAACTGTCCACAATGAGATAAGAATGGAAATTGAGAGTAAATGGTTAGATGCATTTTGGACAATTAACATTGTCATGAAGTCCAAGCACATGACCAAGCATGTGAGTCCGCTCAAGTGTCATGAAACACTTGGGTTGAGTTGCAGGTGGCATGAGCCACTAACTAATGATCACATTACAACAAGTGATGCTTTAAGGTTTGTTTGGCAGTCTTTAGCCAAAAATGCGTAAAAATCTGAAAACTGAAAGTGTATATTTATTTTTCTAATTTGTTTCATTTACCATGAATTTAATTGTTATCAATACTTTCAAAATTTAAAGATTAACATTATTATCTAACTTGGAGGCATAAAAATTTGCATTGTGTATCCTTGAGCCTGAATTATAGACTTGAAAACAAACCCCACTGGAAATATTTTGTCAAGAAATTAGATATATCAGCTTCAATCTGGAGTGTTAGTATAAGAGAGCTGAGAAGCTTATACATTATCCCTTGTAAATGGTACAGTTATCAACCTGAGCTAGCTAAAATAAAAGTTAAAAGAATCATACTCATTTATTATATTATAAACCTTAATACTGATAAAACAATATTCATTCAAAAGCGGGTCTAAGTATTTAGTACAGAAAATCACCACTCACCTATCTTTTTACTATTTGGTTAGTTATAGCTGCAGAACTATAAAAGTTGAATTTAACAATGAGTCTCCATACTAAATGCCCTAGGCACATTTTCAATGATTAATGGGTACTGTCTTCATAAGGCTTTTAGTTTTCCCTATGTTTGTTCCTATATTTTAAAATGCAATTTAATGTCTGTTGAATCCAATTAAAATTTGACATTATATTTTAGTTTGCTTTGCAATTTATTTTTTCTCATAATTTGGTGTTATGGTATTTTATAAAAATATTGACTCATGATGAATTGATAAAAATGCAAAATATGACCAACCAGTTATCAATGAGAGTTGAGAAGTGGCACTCTATATGTCTGTAAACCCCAGAGGCTTCGCTGGCTGTTGATATCTGGCTGAGCCCTCCCTCTTCATCCCTGGGACAATTATGGTGGGTAGGGATTCCATCCTTGACAGCACAGCCACTGACAGGGACCAGGGGCTGGACCACAGCTGATGGGCTATGGGGCCTACTTACCTGGTTCCTAAGCCCTACAACTTTACCTGCTTTGGCTATTCGGTTCCAGTTTCTGCAGAACCCCAGAACAGCTGAGAATACAATACAGTTGCTTTTTCAGGGGTCTGAGGGTGGCAGGAGACACCACTGTTTTGGGTCAGGCACCCAGGAGAGGCAGGGGTTGGATATTGCTACAGCTATTCAAGGCCTTAGTGTCACAGGTAATAGAGGCCCCAAGGAGGACTGTGGGCTTATATATATTGGGGTGTGGAAGAACAACACATCTCTTTTCTGTTCTTTCTCTTCTAAGAAGAGGTCCCTAAACCTTTGTCTTTAGTTCAGAAATCTCCTCTTCCAATGGCTTCCCTGGAAACTCATGGAAACCTTGATGGATTCTGCCTTGCCTTTCATGTTCCAGGTTACTCTCTTGCTTCCTTTTCCTGGATTTGTCTCATCTGCTATGCGTTGCTGAGCTGCTGGTCCCCAAGTTGCTGATCTAACCTACAGGTCCAGATTTCCCTCACTGGTTTAAGTTCTTTGGGGCTTCAGAGCAAGATTAGCCTAGCATGGTGTATGCTAGATACTATTCAACAAACAATTTAGTCCTGGATTTAATCACTGTGCTGGGCTTTATGGGGCTTGGAAAATACAGGCTAAATGTTAAGGCGAGGGCTGGGGCTGTAGCTCCATGGTAGAGTGCCTGCCTAGCATGCATGAGGCACTGGGTTCCATCCTCAGCATCACATAAAATAAATAAAATAAAGGCATTCTATCCATCTACAATTACAAAAAAAATTTAAATGTTAAGGAGGAAAAGGGTCATAATGCCTGTAACTTATTTGCAAATGTTTGGGGGGAGTGTAAAAGGAAGATGCATTAATTAGGTGGGCTAATTTTAAAAGGTGGGAAATCCCCTAATAACACAGAGCATTTTGTAAACTATTTTTTAAGATGCTTTCCTTTGATCCTGGGTATGACAGGAGGGTGTGCAAGTGGTTTCCTCTCAATCTGTGATGTTTCTTCACTTACATCTACACCCGTGTGTAGTGATCTTCTTGGCCAGACATGCACTTCACCTGGAGGACATCAACCAGGCCGCCCAACTTACTACCCCCAAAGTAGAGGGACTCATTCAAATGTCCCCATGACCAGTTCAACTGCCCACGCAGAGGGAGGCTCTCTCTGGATCCCTAGAGTAGCATGGAACTGAGATATGACTGAATGGGAAGAGTGGGAAGAACCCTGAATCAGGTGGGAAGACCTGCAACCTAGGGAGTCCCTGCGGGTCTGGCATTGCCCACCTATCCCCAGGCAACTGCAGCCTCCAGAACCCACTGACGCTCTAGAAAGGATCCGGAATGTGAGGTGCCTAGTCTCCGCCATTGGCATTTATTCCCACCGTGCACCCATGACAAACTGTTTCCTCGAAGGTGGTGGTGTAGAGGGGTTGGGAGGTTCAGCTCCTGCCCTGGATCTCTTCTTCTTAGGAAAGCAAACCCCACATACCTGATCTTGTGCTTCCATCATTAGAGCCAATTCCTTCAAGTTTTCTGCTGTCTCCAAGTGCCCTCTACTGGCTACAGGAAATATATTCTCCCATGATTTTAAAATTACAATCCTCCACCCCCCTACACACACCACCTCAATTCAATCCCTAATATGAGCCTTGCAATCAGTTCAGATAATTCAGATAGACTTTTCCTCTCCACCAACTTTTCCCCGGGGGGGTATCATATCTGGGTGGAGGCACTTGCTAGAGCTGTGGGGGAGGCTATGTTATTTCCTTTGTACTGTTTGCAAGGCCCCCTGGGACATACCTGCCTGCCTACCTGCTCCTAGGCAATGTATTGAAGTGACTCCCACACCGATCTGGGGCCAGGTACTTTGAGATCTTCTGGTACTTCCCTGTTGAGGCCCACCTGCTGCCATTTCTAACTTTCTCATTGTCCAATGTGGTCGCTGCCCAGTGATGGGTGAGAGTCACCCATGGAGGAAGGGTTCTAGAACATCCTCACTTTCCCAGGCTCCCTGCAAAACTAGCTCATCTGTCCTTGGATCCTCAGACTCATCTGGGGCTTCTCCTATAACCTTGGACTCCGCTCATGGACAGGGATAGGTGAAGGGCTCTTACATCTGATGTAAGTGGAATCCTTCTCCAAACTCCAACTTCCCTTGTCTACTTGAAGTACATTTATCCAGTTCTTATCCTAGGTGATTGGCAAGTGGGATTAGCAGGGTCAAATAAGTAAAAAAAAGAACTGGCTCAGCAAGTTTCCCTTCCAGATTGTTTGGTCTTACTCCAAACATACACTTAGGTTTTTCTTTCATCATAACCCGAAACCAAGAATTTGACATTTTATTTTTGGGTCCTGGCAACAATCTCTTTGACAATTTCCCCCTGGAGCCACAGCGTCCCCTGATTGAACTCTCTGGGCAGGGAGGTTGCTTGGGACCCACACAAAGAAATTCAGCAGAGAACAGGAAAGAAACAGAACCACCTCAGACATCCTCCTGCCACACCCACACGACAGAAGAATGCACTTTGTAGACTGTGAAACCTCTATTAGGGTGCTTCCAACTTTTGAAGATTAACATTTATTTTTTTTGCACCTTCTTTGGAAATTTTTTTTTCTTTTTTCCAAAAACACTTGAAAGTGACTTGTGGACATGAAGTTCCTTTATCTTAATTCATTAGCACACATCTCCTAGGAAAGAGGCCAGGCTCTCATATATCCTCAGTATAAATTATTAAAATTTCATATTGATGTAATATTTTAAAATATATGCTCTATATTCAAATTTCTCTGACTGTCCCAACATTATCTTTTAAAGCATCTTTTCCAGCTCAGTATCCAATTCAGATCTGAGTTGTGTTAGTTGTCTCTTTATCCTCCTTTAATCCAGAACGTTTCGACCTTTCTTTCACGTCATTGCTGTTTTCAAAAACACAATATTGTATCACCTTCATGATTCAGGTTTTGCATTTGTGGCAGGAACAGCACAGAAATAATATGTGTGCCTTCCAATGTGTCACACATCAGGGGACACTAGTATCACTTTGTCCCATTTTGAGGTAGTGAACCTTATATTTCATGATGAACTTAAAGTGGGGGCTCACAATTCTCTTCACTGCAAAGATGCTAGCCCTTGCCTTTTGTAAATTAACATTCTGTAGGAAGATATGACTCTCCTGCTCCCTAACAAATTCTCACACAATGGTTTTAGTATCCATTCCTCCCTGAATTAGCTATGAGAATTATAGCTGCATATGGTAGCTCTTTCTAAATTCCCACTTGGCAAAGTGGGAAGACCCAACACCAGGTCATCAGGCCTCAAAGCCTTGCCTGCCCCTGCTGAGCAGATAAACCACCCATTCTTTCTCTACCCTTCAAGCAAGTTAGAATGCAGTTGTCTGACCTTCTCCAAGTTCTATGTACACACTTTACAAAGTTCCACTCTTCCCCTGTTAGGTACAAGGTTGATTTGTCTAGCTCAGGAGGTGGACAGCCCTCCTGCACAGAACTCCCACCCTACACAGCAGTTCTCAGACTTCAGTGTGCCCTAGAATCACCAGGAGGGCTTTTTAAAACAGCTCCTTGTTCCCTCCTCTGGGGATTCTGGGACGCCCTCCAAAAATCTTACTGGTTTGACACGAACGCTTAGTTAGTTCTCTTTCAGATGACAGGTCTAACACAGGTTCATGGGGAATACTCGTTTACGTACTTGGAGATGCTGGCTGATGGAGACTCCACCATTCCAGTGTGTGGCTTTGAGCTTTAACCCACAGAAAGAGAGGAGCATGCAGAACCGTGCCTGGGATTCCTGCTGCTCACAGCCCCACTGGCCTGCTCAATGGCAGTGGCTGGGAAATATGGTGATCAGATGGACTCTTTGGTGAGTATCATGGTTTCTTTGATCCTACAGCATTCCATTATCCTACCAGCAAATGACACTTGGGCCTTCTTTCTGTGATCCTCACTTTTCTATCCATGGGTCTTTGCACCAGCTCCTCTCTCTGCCCAAACACACCCAGGCCAGATATCAAATGGCTGGTTCAATGCCCCTCCCTGGAGAGGCTTTCCCTGACTGCCCAATCAGAAGTGGCTGCCCCTCCCTCACACCCCTGTGCTGTAATTCTCTGCATAGCCCTTCTTATTCTTTTGGGTGTTGTCCTTCTCCAGTCTAGAGCCCAGCCCTGAAAACCCTGACTCCTGATCTCTATTGCCAATCCTACTGCCCCCCCCATAAGTTTTCTTTAGGGTTCTCTCTTTAAATAAGTTATGGATTTTGGCCGGCACAAGTATTTGATCATTCCGTGGCCTGTGGCACAGAGATTACTGTCCTTCCTTTATGGATGAGGAAGCTGGCTCTGAGAGGTGAACATGATCAGTACACCTACCAACTAGAGTCACAGACTTGAGGGATTAATATTCCTCTGTCACTCTTAGCATTTCTCAAACTCTGAAAGTACACAAGATTCACCAGTGGACTCTCCTTAAACTGTATATTCTGATTTAGAAAGCCTGAGCCAGTTCCCGGGAAGCTCCCAAGTGGTCAATGCCACAGGACCCAGCGTTTTTGCTGGAGTAGAGAAGAGCCTGTGATTGCTTTCCCAAGAGTTCTGCTGTTTTTTAGTTAGTAAGCATATTGGGAGGACTCTGGTAGTTATCCAGAGCAGAAGTCAATCTGTCTGTTGGTCCTCTTTAGCGATCAGTAAAGGGAACAAGTGAGTACACAGGGACACCAGAGATGATCTAATAACTACCACCCACCGTGCAGACAGACCTTCCATGCCTCCCAGCCGAGGCTCCAACAATCTCAGATCGTCAACCAGCTATGGCTCTAGGTCTGACATAGAACATGGCAGCACAAAAAGGAACAGACATTGAAAACAATATTGGCAAATATAGAACAGGTCCCAGAGGGACTCAACCCAGACCACCATCACTGTGGATACTCAGTGCACCTTCCTTAAGGGTGGAAAGAGAATGGCAAGCAAGTCCTCAAAGAGGGACCCCAAAAGCTCAAGGCAGTGCAATTTTTAAACTTGAACTGAAGTTAGGATTCAGTGTAGACTCCAAATAGACAGCACTCTATATCATTCCCTGCTAAGGTTACTACTTCATTTATTTAGTCCCTGCCATTTGGTTTCCAAACACCTCATAGGTTAGGTATCCAATTCCCATTCAGTCCAAAATATTCAGATGTGCCTTTGTTTTTAGCAATCCTCTCCAGCAAAGATCACTATTTTGTGGGCATGTAGAGGGTACTGGGTAGGTATGGGGATGGCAGCATGACCCTGTGTGGGTACACACACGAGTGTGGATGTGTATTGTTTGTGTTTTATGGAGGGCATGATGAGGAACTTGGAATTTAATATAAAATCAGTGGAGAAGGGATGAAGAAGGTCTTATCTGAATTACTGATTTGTGAATCATTAAGGAAGTAGGTGTTACATTTTCAAAGGTAAAGTCATGGCTCATATAAATTTAAAATCCACACATGTCAAAGCTTCCATTAATAAAGGAACTAGTAAGATGTCACCACCATTTCAAAAGGAGATCTCAAGGACAGACACTCACAGGTAGTCAGGATGGGGAAATGATTTGCTAATATACTCAAAACAGATGGGCTGGGGTTGTAGCTCAGTGGTAGAGCACTGGCCTCGCACGCGTGAGGCCCTGTGTTCAATCCTCAGCACCATATGAAAATAAAGACATTGTGACAATCTACAACTAAAACCATATTTTAAAAAGAAAGAAAAGGTGCATACGGAATGCCCTTCAAAAAACAAACAAACAAACAAACAAAAAACGGGTTCATGACGATAGGTCAATAAAATGCCATATTTGGAATGTTACCCAGAACAGACATTATTTATGTCTTTAGGGGACAGTTTTTCCTTATGTTTCTGTTTGCATTACTACCCATTTTCTAGGACTTACCTAGTGTAAGTAGCTCAAAGACAGCTGTCAAGAGCACTGAAATAATGCCAAGTAATCACCTCTGCCCTCTTCAAAGTCCCTTGGAAATTTTCCTAATATGGAAAAGGGAAGGAGAGAACAATCCCTGGCCTCCTCTTAGGTACTAGACGCTGGACAAAGAAACTCATGGGCATCAGCTCAGGAAACTGTCCCAATCTTCCAAGGTGATCATGATCCTGCTTCTCCAAGAGGAAACCAGAACTTCAAGAAGCTAAATGACTGATGGATCCATACACTGCCCACAAGTGGCAGTGCCAGGATTTAAGCAGCTTGTGGTTCCAGACCTCAATGAGGAGATGCGGAGCCTTGGAGGAGAGCTGGAGCCTTGGAGGAGAGCTGGTGACTTGGAGGAGAGCTGGAGACTTGGAGGAGAGCTGGAGACTTGTTTGGAAACTGCGCCTGCACAGAAACTGCTGAATCAGCATGAGTGATACTTCTGGAGCCTTTGAGGGGATCTGATAGAGCCTCCTGGGAAGGATATATATAGATACCCCTCCTTGTGACCCAAACTATGGAGATCCACTCTTCTTGCTGTGGCCTATGATCATGCTTTTGTCAGTAGGTCTCCAATATATTGCACCAGTGCAGTCCTGGATCTGCCTCTTTCTTTAGTCTCACTGTATTTTGGGACTGGTTTCCATACACTGGAACCGGATTGTTCCAGAACACCCATGTAAAGTGTAAAGTCCTCTGTTCACATTATTTATCTATTCATGGGACGATATGAGAATGAAGATGGTCGTGTCCAGAGTTTGGGGTCACAAGTATGGTTCTTCCTCTTCTCCAAACTTCTTACAATATTTGTAGATCATACTTCTAACAACTATGGCTCATAGTCTCCTCATTGTGACAGTTTACAGAGAGACACAGAGCCATAAGAATGGCCCCCAAACTACTTCTTCATCCAAATTCTTTACTGAAGAAATACCCCAGTTTTCCCCTGATGATTATGATAATCACTGAGTTTTGTCACCTGGGTGGCTACCCAGTGTCCACCATGTTCCCTCCATGGCTGTCTCATTAATGCCAGGAAGCCCCCTGAAAATACCACCTCTGTCGGCAGAGTATTCCATCTGCTCTGCCCATCCCCAGGTTCTGGCCCAGTGTCTAGAGCTTCTGGTGACTCCTTGCTCAGGGTGGGAGCCTGGGCCACACTACTACCATTTTGTCTTCACAGTTTTTAAGAGTACCTATGGGGCCTGAACACCACGGGACGTTTTCCAATAAGCACTCGTTTTAGAGACACTAGTCTCCCCAGTCAGGAAGTTGAGCTGCCACTCTTCACTCCTGCTGGAATGTTTCCAAAATTGGCTTCTGAAGGTCACTTTGCTCATCCCAAATCTCTGCATTGACCTTGCAAATTGAAAATAGTAGCTTGAGATACATGAGTGGTCCATTCTTGATGCCGAGGGGCCACCAGTTCAGCTGTGGGACAGAGCCCAGACATACCTTTCTGTCTGAGGAATATGATTAATCCCTTTAGAACAGGTTGGCTCCTGTGAATTTTCTTAGTTTTCCTTCACCAGAGAATGTCTTTATTTTCCCTTCATTCCTGAAAGATATTTTTGCCAAATTTAGAATTCTAGACTAACTTTTTTTCCCCTTTAGCTCTTTTAAAAATCCTGTATTCCTTTCTATGACCTCTATGGTTTCCAATGAGAAATCTAGAGTCACTCAAACCATTTTCCCACTAAAAACAATGCCATTTTTCTCTATTTTCAAGATTTTCCTTTATCTTTAGTGTTCAGTGGTTTGATTGTGGTGTGTCTGGGTGTAGATTTCTTTTGTTCTGTTTGTGGTCTGTTTAGGTCTTAAACACACACACACACACACACACACACACACATATATATATATATACATATACAAGTCTATATGTACATATATAAGTATATATATGCACATAAAAGTATATGTGTGTGTGTGTGTGTGTGTGTGTGTGTGTGTATTTCTCTTTCTCTGGGATCTGATGACACAAATGTTAGACATCCCCTCCTTTTTTTTTCTTCCCATATGTCAGAGAGGCTGTGTTCATTTTTTATATCCTTTTCTTCCTCTCTATGGTTTATATTGGATAATTTCTATTTATCTTCAAATTCACTGACTCTTCCCTCTGTCGTTTCAATTCTGCTAATGAGTCCATCCAGTGACTTCCTTTGTTTGGCTTTGTATTTCTAAATTCTCAGATTTCTACTTTTATCTCTCATGTCTTTGCTGAGATTTTCTATTTTAAACTTTGTTTCAAGAATGGTTGCAATTGCTCATTTGAGCACTTTTATCATAGCTGCTTTAAGGACTTTGATAATTTTAACATCTGTGAAATTTCATCACCGGCATCTGATGACTGTCTTTTCCAAGGACAATTTAAATGTTTATGTTTTTTTTTTTTTGTATGCTCAGTAATTTTGATTTTATATTCTGGACAATGTGAAAATTATATTATGAGACTGTAGCTTGTTTAAATCTTGTTTAAAAAAATGCTATTTTTATTTTAGCAGGTTATCCACCTGGTCAGGTCCTGGCATCAAGGACCAACCCAACCTTACGGGCTCTGATGACAATGTCAGTTGTTTTCAAAGAGTTTATACTCCTTGTTGGCTCCATTTCAGGCTTCATCAATCACTCATTGGCCAGACTGGGAAATGGATGGTGATCTCTCCATTACTTCAGTTCTCAAAGTCTTTGGTGTGCTAGTTAGGACCAGATCTAAACATGTCTGGCTGCAGTGGAGTAGCGACAATAGGAAACCTTGGAGTTCATAAACACAAGGAGGTCCCTTTCCTCCTCTTTAACCTCTCCAGTGCTTTGTGTTCTTGGAGGCTTCCCTTTCGGGTCCTTCACTTAGGAACTTGGGATTCTGGTTACTCTGGTCTGCTTCATATTGCCATATTTGGGGCCATGTTCAGGTCTCAGTGGTAGGAGTACATAGAGAAAAAAAAGCATTGCCTCTTAAGATGGCAATCCTTCTGATCAAATAGCAGGTTTGCCCTTCCTCAGAATTTTGGTTCTGCCAGTTCTATTACTGACTGCTGCCACCACAGATGTGCTCTATCTAGAGAGTAGAGAAAGCTAAGAAAGGAAGAAAATCAGGAGCATTCATGCTCTCTCTCTGGGCATTAGTAGTCCCAAATTTCACTTCTTGAACCAAAATTAGGGGACTTCTCCCTGGAGCCCACTTGCAGTCTCCTGTTCTGCTATGTTCAAACCAGGAGGACACCAGAGTAGGCGAAATATAAACTCACTACTGGCTTGATGTCCCTCCTTTTCTGGGCTTCTTCCCCAATCTGCTTGCTGCTCTTTTCCTTCCATTGTCTTCAAATAGCTGGTCTATGTAGTCTCTCCTGGAGCTATCATCAGCTGGAAGATGTGTGAACTGTGCTTACTCTTATCTTTCCTGGAACCAGAGTGCTCATGTTTTTAAAATATAGAAATTTCCCCAAAAAATCCCAACTTCGTCTCAAAATCTCATAATGATGAGCCTGCTTTTTGGCAGGGTAACAGTATGGAGGCCAACGGTTGGCATGCCCTCTCTCACAGAGCAACTTCACACATTGTGTTATTTTGCCACCTTATCTTAGGGGAGATTGAAACTAATATTTCCAGAGGGAAGCTGGGTGGGTATCACTTGGGCTCAGCTACATATCTGCCTCTTAGTTCATCAGAACTTTATGTTTCCAGCTCTTTCCTGCTTTTCCAGCCTCTAGTCCAGGTTAATTTCTCTGCACTCTGGCCTGAAACCTCTTCCACTGTGCTCTGCCCCTTGTGGAGTCTCTGCCTAGATCTGCCTCCACCTCTCTCTGCTTCCTTTTATGTTGGTTCTCTCACTCCTGCTCCTCACTTGGGACCAAGGCTTAACTCTGAGTGATTAAGTCCACCTATGCCTGCTTGGACTCACCCTATGGTTGTCACCCTGTCACCTTCCTTTGAGAAAGGCACAAGCACAGACTTTGGGGCCTACCCTTGGCTTCTCAACCTACCAACCAAGTCTTGGCAGGCTCTGTTGGGACTCTAAAATATTGATGAAATATTTTCTCAAGATGTGCTGAAATTGTAAACCCCAGTCATTCATGGTATCATGTTCTTCTGTAAGAATGGGTAGCTTTTCTATTGTCTTAATTTTGTGTCCATTGCAGGACTCCGAAGATGCTTCTGATTTGGAAATTTTCCGGAAGGAACAAGAGTTACTGACAAATGAAATAAGGCACATCTAATTGAGTTCCAAGAACAATATCCTTTTCTATCTTTTTCTTCTTGTGGCTAATATGCAAATAGGAACAGGTACAATTAGCAGTTGTTCAAGTCATACCTGCCCAGACTCCCCTGGGCTGCAGCCAGAATGATTTCAACATGCATGATCTAAGTCCCATTCCGGAAAAGATTCAATTGCTCTCCCTTCTTAGCTCACAGGGACCGTTTTGAGTCCTACACAGGCTCAGCAACACACACAGCAATGCATCCGTGTGCCAGGCACTGTGTTGATGTGGCTGGTACAGAGACACAGCCAAGAGGAGGAGTCGGAAGAGTTGGCAGTTGAAATATAATGCAGCAAGAACTATGAAGGTAATGAGCAGAGGCAGGAGAAAGCAGAACAATAGAGCTGACTGGATGAAGAGGAAGCCAGCCAGTCTCTAAGGGTATCTTATCACCACATTGGCTCATTGGAACCTGAGTGTCTGTGAAATTTCATACTCAGTAACTTACCTAACCAGAGAAATGGACCTTGGTTCTGCTCCTGCAGAAGACCACAGCGCCCCCAAGTGGACATTTTAAAACCACTCCTCCAGGTGCCAACTTCTTTCTGTTGAGGCATCTCGCCCTGTACACATTGAACTCCACAGGGTCCAGGCTCATCTCTTCTTGCCACCCAATCAGCTGAAATATTAAAATCAGACAATTCAGGACCTGAAACTATTTTCTAAGAATGAATTGTTTTCTTATTTTACTTTTGAACTTTTAATATGGCTACCCAAAGACTCCTGAGTTAGGAAAATCATCCAGTGAAACTGAATATAGAGTAAGGATGACTGACATGTAAAATGCCTTTTGTAGAATTAAAACCAAGAGGGAGAAAAAAAAGTCCTCTTCAAGACAATTTGAAGACAACTTGGTAACTATGGTTACCTCTAATTAGTGAGCACCTTATGCTTTCTAGATTTGGTGAAGGAAAAGTGAAAGGAAAAACAATACCAAATAAGTAAAAATGCTAAGCTCCACCGAGTGTATGTAGTCTTGTATTCTGAACATAACAACAAGATCAAGTTGGCTAATATCAAATCAGCCTTCTCCATCTTCACCTTCACTTTCTCTGTCTCTCTCTGCACAACAGGGACACATAAACTCAAATGGGGAGTTAAGGAAGCCTCCATGAAGAAGGTGACACCAGAGGTCAGGTGCTGGATAGGCAGCTCATTATAGAGTCACACTGGTGCAAAAGGCCAAGCTGGCTGAATTAAAGTGAAAGTACAGAGTGTCCAGAAGGGCTCCTCCTATTCTGTGCTGGACACCAGGCAAAGGAGGCACCTGGCTGTGGTCCCCTGACAAGTGTCCAACAGACAGCCTGAAATTAGTTGGATTTGAACTTAAGCAGAGAGGGAAGCTCCCAGAGAACTTGTTCTAGAATGTTCTTCAGGTTTCCTAGGAGATGGGGGCACAACACCAACAGCATAACCACAAACAAAGAAAGAAGCCAGAAAGGGTCATCTCCTGCTCCACCTCAGTCCCCTGGCGCCTCCTAGAGCTGAGATGTTGTCAAAGCCCTGTCTTCTGACTTTGAATAAGTCTCCAGCAGAATCCAGGCTGGGCCACACTTATAAAAGAAGGACAGAAAACTCCTGTGTCTCTCTCTGAGAGGTTTCTCTCTACTTCAGGGAAGAAGGACTTCAACTTACAAGTGATGAGCTAGTAATATGGGTTTCCAGTGAACACTAGAAGCTGCAGTTTACAGAACCAAATGGTTATTCTCTTCCTGACTAGAAAACAAGTGTGGAGTTGGAGCGTGAATAAGACAAACTTTGGCCTCAATTGGAACCTCTAGAGTATACAATTTTTTTCATCCATTCACTCAAATGCTATTTTCTGAGATGATTGTGGTCCAGGCACTGTACTGCGCACCAGAGATGCTGAAATGAGGGTTGAAAGGGACTGACATCAGGCTTCCTCATTCTAGTGCTAAGTGATAAATCAAGTCAAAGAGCAAAGATTTGGAATGATTTGCACTTGGACACCTAGTGACATTCAAAGTCAACTGTGCATACTTCAACTCATGGATTTCTCTTGAAACTTTATCCACCTAATACCTTCCCCAACTCAACTGATGGCTACTCCATCCTTCCAGCTGCTTAGGTCAAAAGCCCTGGGACGATCTTTGAATCCTCTCACCTTCCATCTAATCCTCAGCAAACCTCTTTGTCAGATTGGCTTCAAAATGCATTTAGAATTTGCCCTCTCTTCAACTCTTTCTCCACCACCACCTGGAACAGAGCCACCAACTATCCATCTCCTGGATTATTGCGATAGCCCCCCAATTGATATGACTGCCTCTACTCTAGAGTTTATATGCATAATCATAGCAATGTGCTAGGGTCTTTGTTTCTAAACAGGCCTCAGGGCCATGGTTTATCATCACGGTTTCATTCCTTCACTGCATTTTCGACCCTGAGAAGCCCATCTAATAGGCCTGGCCACATATGGTTTGGATCTTGCTAAAATGAAAATTTTCATTACTCTCACAAAGAATTCCGACCAACGGAGGACAAAGTTGAACTAGGTGCTGGAGGAATGAGTCACAATTATCAACCAGTAGGAAGGACTGGCTCTTTTTCAACAGAGAATATGGGGAATTGCTTAAGAAGGGGATGGAAGATTGAAAAAGCCAAAGGGAACATTGGGAAAACATAGTGGTGATAACCACAGGAATCAGAGCCCCCACTTCTGTAAGACTTGGGGAGCAAAGGAAACAGGTTAGAATAAAATAAACTGAGAAGGCCAGAGGAGGGGGTCCTGAGCAGGTGAACCCAGAGCTCTGAGGGGAGGGTGCGTCTCCACTTCCCTCCCTGAGCAGGAGGAAGGAGTGTTGTGGTGAGGCAGGTCTAGGATGAGGGAGAGCCATGTTGTTGCCAGGGTGGAGAAGCGCTGCTGAGGGAGACAGCTCACAGGCAGGAAGAAACAGGTCTCCTGCTTTTCCTACTACCCTCAGAATTCTCCCTATCTGCAGCACCTGACACAGAAGCCTCAGCAGGGTATATAATGGTGAATTCAGAGCTAAGAGACAGTAACATAATAATTAGATTGATTTTTTTTTGTCTAAAGAATGCCACATATTTCCTTTGCTCCCCCAGTCCTACAGAATTGAGGGCTCTGATTCCCGTGGTTTTCAGTACTATTGCTTTTTCAATTTTCCCTTTTGCTTTTTCAATCTTCCATCCCCTACTTAAACAATTCCACAGTTAACACTACAATGCACCCACAGGTTCCAGTTCATCAAGTCAGGGTCAAGAAGGACAAGATGTGGCCTGGACATCTCCTATAGATCCTGCACTTCTGTTTGAAGAAAACCATGCATTTATGTTTCTTTGCATGAGGGGTGGCTGTATCATCAAGCGGAAATGTTCACTGATGATGTTTGTTTTGAGGTTAAATAAGAGAAGAAGGTCCCATCCCAAGGCATCAACTTCTCCCCACTGCTCTGTGACATGAGGGGGATATTTGTAGAAGCAAAAATAACAAATTATTTTAAAAGCTTCATCACTTCACCAGAAATTCATTATATTTAACAAAAAGGTGCTTTATACCATAGAAGTCCCCACACCAGCACTACCTGAAGAATGGTCTGAGGGCTTACGTCAGTCTGCAAACTGTCCACAATGAGATAAGAATGGAAATTGAGAATAAATGGTTAGATGCATTTTGGACATTTAACATTTTCATGAAGTCCAAGCACATGACCAAGCATGTGGGTTCACTCAAGTGTCATGGAACACTTGGGTTGAGTTGCAGGTGGCATGAGCCACTGACTAATGATCACATTACAACAAGTGATGCTTTAAGGTTTGTTTGGCAATCTTTAGTTAAGGAAACCTCCATGAAGAAGGTGACACCAGAGGTCAGGTGCTGGATAGGAAGCTCATTATAGAGTCACACTGGTGCAAAAGGCCAAGCTGGCTGAATTAAAGTGAAAGTACAGAGTGTCCAGAAGGGCTCCTCCTATTCTGTGCTGGACACCAGGCAAAGGAGGCACCTGGCTGTGGTCCCCTGACAAGTGTCCAACAGACAGCCTGAAATTAGTTGGATTTGAACTTAAGCAGAGAGGGAAGCTCCCAGAGAACTTGTTCTAGAATGTTCTTCAGGTTTCCTAGGAGATGGGGGCACAACACCAACAGCATAACCACAAACAAAGAAAGAAGCCAGAAAGGGTCATCTCCTGCTCCACCTCAGTCCCCTGGCGCCTCCTAGAGCTGAGATGTTGTCAAAGCCCTGTCTTCTGACTTTGAATAAGTCTCCAGCAGAATCCAGGCTGGGCCACACTTATAAAAGAAGGACAGAAAACTCCTGTGTCTCTCTCTGAGAGGTTTCTCTCTACTTCAGGGAAGAAGGACTTCAACTTACAAGTGATGAGCTAGTAATATGGGTTTCCAGTGAACACTAGAAGCTGCAGTTTACAGAACCAAATGGTTATTCTCTTCCTGACTAGAAAACAAGTGTGGAGTTGGAGCGTGAATAAGACAAACTTTGGCCTCAATTGGAACCTCTAGAGTATACAATTTTTTTCATCCATTCACTCAAATGCTATTTTCTGAGATGATTGTGGTCCAGGCACTGTACTGCGCACCAGAGATGCTGAAATGAGGGTTGAAAGGGACTGACATCAGGCTTCCTCATTCTAGTGCTAAGTGATAAATCAAGTCAAAGAGCAAAGATTTGGAATGATTTGCACTTGGACACCTAGTGACATTCAAAGTCAACTGTGCATACTTCAACTCATGGATTTCTCTTGAAACTTTATCCACCTAATACCTTCCCCAACTCAACTGATGGCTACTCCATCCTTCCAGCTGCTTAGGTCAAAAGCCCTGGGACGATCTTTGAATCCTCTCACCTTCCATCTAATCCTCAGCAAACCTCTTTGTCAGATTGGCTTCAAAATGCATTTAGAATTTGCCCTCTCTTCAACTCTTTCTCCACCACCACCTGGAACAGAGCCACCAACTATCCATCTCCTGGATTATTGCGATAGCCCCCCAATTGATATGACTGCCTCTACTCTAGAGTTTATATGCATAATCATAGCAATGTGCTAGGGTCTTTGTTTCTAAACAGGCCTCAGGGCCATGGTTTATCATCACGGTTTCATTCCTTCACTGCATTTTCGACCCTGAGAAGCCCATCTAATAGGCCTGGCCACATATGGTTTGGATCTTGCTAAAATGAAAATTTTCATTACTCTCACAAAGAATTCCGACCAACGGAGGACAAAGTTGAACTAGGTGCTGGAGGAATGAGTCACAATTATCAACCAGTAGGAAGGACTGGCTCTTTTTCAACAGAGAATATGGGGAATTGCTTAAGAAGGGGATGGAAGATTGAAAAAGCCAAAGGGAACATTGGGAAAACATAGTGGTGATAACCACAGGAATCAGAGCCCCCACTTCTGTAAGACTTGGGGAGCAAAGGAAACAGGTTAGAATAAAATAAACTGAGAAGGCCAGAGGAGGGGGTCCTGAGCAGGTGAACCCAGAGCTCTGAGGGGAGGGTGCGTCTCCACTTCCCTCCCTGAGCAGGAGGAAGGAGTGTTGTGGTGAGGCAGGTCTAGGATGAGGGAGAGCCATGTTGTTGCCAGGGTGGAGAAGCGCTGCTGAGGGAGACAGCTCACAGGCAGGAAGAAACAGGTCTGCTGCTTCTCCTTCTGGCCTCAGGGGTCTCCCTATCTGTAGGACCTTACACAGAAGCCTCAGCACGGTATATAATGGTGAATTCAGAGCTAAGAGACAGTAACATAATAATTAGATTGATTTTTTTTTGTCTAAACAATGCCACATATTTCCTTTTCTCCCCCAGTCCTACAGAATTGAGGGCTCTGATTCCCGTGGTTTTCAGTACTATTGCTTTTTCAATTTTCCCTTTTGCTTTTTCAATCTTCCATCCCCTACTTAAACAATTCCACAGTTAACAGTACAATGCACCCACAGGTTCTAGTTCATCAAGTCAGGATCAAGAAGGACAAGATGTGGCCTGGACATCTCCTATAGATCCTGAACCTCTGTTTGATGAAAACCATGCATTTATGTTTCTTTGTATGAGGGGTGGCAGTATCATCAAGCGGAAATGTTCACTGATGATGTTTGTTTTGAGGTTAAGTAAGAGAAGAAGGGCCCATCCCAAGGCATCAACTTCTCCCCACTGCTCTGTGCCACGAGGGGGATTTTTCTAGAAGCAAAAATAATAACAAATTATGTTTAAAAGCTTCATCACTTCACCAGAAATTCATTATATTTAACAAAAAGGTGTTTTATACCATAGAAGTTCCCACACCAGCACTACCTTAAGAATGGTCTGAGGGCTCACATCAGTCTGCAAACTGTCCACAATGAGATAAGAATGGAAATCGAGAGTAAATAGATGCATTTTGAACAATTAACATTGTCATGAAGTCCAAACACATGACCAAGCATGTGGGTCCGCTCAAGTGTCATGAAACACTTGGGTTGAGTTGCAGGTGGCATGAGCCACTAACTAATGATCACATTACAACAAGTGATGCTTTAAGGTTTGTTTGGCAATCTTTAGCCAAAAATGCCTAAAAATCTGAGCAATTGCAAGTGTATATTTATTTTTCTAATTTGTTTCATTTACCATGAATTTAATTGTTATCAAGCCTTTCAAAATTTAAAGCTTAACATTATTATCTAACTTGGAGGCATAAATATTTGCATTGTGTAGCCTTCAGCCTGAATTATAGACTGGAAAACAAACCCCACTGGAAATTTTTTGTCAAAAAATTAGATATATCAGCTTCAATCTGGAGTGTTAGTAAAAAAGAGCTGAGAAGCTTATACATTATCCCTTGTAAATGGGGCAGTTATCAACCTGAGCTAGCTGAAAAATAAATTAAAAGAATCATACTCATTTATTATATTATAAACCTTAATACTGATAAAACAGTATTCATTCAAAAGCGGGTCTCAGTCTTTAGTACAGAAAATCACCACTTACCTATCTTTTTACTATTTGGTTAGTTATAGCTGCAGATCTATGAATGTTGAATTTAACAATGAGTCTCCATACTAAATGCCCTAGGCACATTTTCAATGAATAATGGGGACTGTCTTCATAATGCTTTCAGTTTTCCCTATGTTTGTTCCTATATTTTAAAATGCAATTTAATGTCTGTTAAATCCAATTAAAATTTGATATTATATTATAGTTTGCTTTGCATTTTATTTTTTCTCATAAATTGGTGTTATGGTATTTTATAAAAATATTGACTCATGATGAATTGATAAAAATGCAAAATATGACCAACCACTTATCACTGAGAGTTCAGAAGTGGCACTCTATATGTCTGTAAAGTCCCAGAGGCTTGGCTGGCTGTTGATATCTGGCTGAGCCCTCCGTCTTCATCCCTGGGACAATTATGGTGGGTCGGGATTCCTTCCTTGACAGCACAGCCACTGACAGGGACCAGGGGCTAGACCACAGCTGATGGGCTATGGGGCCTACTTACCTGGTTCCTAAGCCCTGCAACTTTACCTGCTTTGGCTGGCCGGTTCCAGTTTCTGCAGAACACCAGAACAGCTGAGAATACAATACAGTTGCTTTTTCAGGGGCCTGAGGGTGGCAGGAGACCCCACTGTTGAGGATCAGGTACCCAGGAGAGGCAGGGGTTGGATATGGCTACAGCTATTCAAGGCCTTCGTGTCCCAGGTAATAGAGGCCCTGAGGAGGAATGTGGGCTTATATATTTTGGGGTGTGGAAGAACAACACATCTCTATTCTGTTCTTTCTCTTCTAAAAAGAGGTCCTTAAACCTTTGGCTGTAGTTCAGAAATCTCCTCTTTAATGGCTTCCATGGAAACCTTGATGGATTCCTCCTTGCCTTTCATGTCCCAGGATCCTCTCTTGCTTCCTTTTCCTGGATTTGTCTCATCTGCTATGCTTTGCTGAGCTGCTGGTCCCCAAGTTGCTGATCTAAGCTACAGGTCCAGATTTCCCTCACTGGTTTAAGTTCTTTGGGGCTTCAGAGCAAGATTAGCCTAGCATGGTGTATGCTAGATACTATTCAACAAACAATTTAGTCCTGGATA
This sequence comes from Ictidomys tridecemlineatus, assembly GCF_052094955.1. Classification (NCBI taxonomy): domain Eukaryota; kingdom Metazoa; phylum Chordata; class Mammalia; order Rodentia; family Sciuridae; genus Ictidomys; species Ictidomys tridecemlineatus. Next base: position 20,565,794 of record NC_135478.1, read on the forward strand.
TAATCACTGTGCTGGGCTTTATGGGGCTTGGAAAATACAGGCTAAATGTTAAGGCAAGGGCTGGGGCTGTAGCTCCGTGGTAGAGTGCCTGCCTGGCATGCATGAGGCACTGGGTTCCATCCTCAGCATCACATAAAAATAAATAAAATAAAGGCATTCTATCCATCTACAACTACAAAAAAATTTAAATGTTAAGGAGGAAAAGAGTCATAATGCCTGTAACTTATTTGCAAGTGTTTGGGGGGAGTGTAAAAGGAAGATGCATTAATTACGTGGGCTAACTTCAAAAGGTGGGAAATCCCCTTATAACACAGAGCATTTTGTAAACTATTTTTTAAGATGCTTTCCTTTGATCCTGGGTATGGCAGGAGGGTGTGCAAGTGGTTTCCTCTCAATCTGTGATGTTTCCTCTCTTACATCCACACCCGTGGGTAAGTGGTCTTCATGGCCAGACATGAATTTCACCTGGGGGACATCAACCAGGCCTCCCAACTTACTGCCCCCAAAGCAGAGGGACTCATTCAAATGTCCCCATGACCAGTTCAGCTGCCCACGCACAGGGAGGCCCTCTCTGGATCCCCAGAGAAGCATGGAACTGAGATATGTAGAAATGTAGAAATGACCAAACAAGGAGCTTAACCCTAATGCTGTCCAGAGAGATTAACCTCCTGAAAAATCCCCTTCTCTAACACATTCCCCCTAAAGCCCCAACATGAAACAAATTAAGTGGGGCTAAAGAAATAAGGTTGTGTGAAAATAGTATGAAAAAAAAATAACAAAACAAGAAAAGAAAAGTTGTTTAGAGATCACAGACACCCAAAGTCACCAAGAGAATGAGTCATAAGTATACAGAGATCCAACAGAACTGTATGGCACTTTAAGAATTCTGGAATGTACTTTTGGAGCCAAAAGAAATAACACATACTCTAATAAGGTTAGGAAAAAAAGTCATGTAGAAAATACATCTAAGTAAATCAAGTTCATAGTAAATTTATGTTTTAATGGCAGGAGTAGGAAAGACAACAGATTTAGAGGGATGGAAAATAAAGCAACAATCTGTCTTATGCAGTTAAGAAGACATCTACTGGCCCCACTTGCCCTTGACTGTGAAATAAGAGGCTAAGTATAAACGCCCAACTCCAGTGCTCACAATATCAGGCACCATGGCCATCCTACCCGACAAGCCTCCTTGTGGGTGGGAGGAGGGGTGCTGGGAAGAAAGCACCAGCTCACCATGGGAAACAGGCCCAGCGAGTGGTAGCGCCGGGACGTGGTGTTGGGCATGGTTTTGTTCCTGAGGTTCTTCAGCTCTTCCTGCGCTTCGTGAAGCATCTCCATGCACTCTGCGTACTTGTCCTCCAGCTCACGCAGCTACAGAAGACCAGGAAAGATGCAGAGGGTCAGGACCTCATGAGGAGTCGGGCGCATGCCCCCCACAAGAGCCAGAAACACACATGCAATCTAACCAGGCCTCCAGTGTGGAACAGCTGCCCTGCTGGCCAAATGGCAAAAACTCTCAAGATTGGTTTTTCTTTAACTTTTACTTAGAGTGAGTCTACAGTCTCAAAAATCTCCTAAAATACCAACAATGAGCAACGTGGATAAAACAACCTTAAATGAACAGAAAAGCAAACCAGCACACCCTGCTTCAAGGCATATCCTTGAACAGGCTCCTCTCAAGCCATCTGTTGCATGGTTTACACTGATGAGCATTTACAGAGCCAAGATTTAGCAGGTGTCAGGCCCTGGGCTGGTGTGGAACATGGCCTCCCTGTGTTCACAACCAGCAACAGGGGCAGCAGGCGCAGAACCGAGGTGAAAGCTATATTAAATTCAATATAAAAACAGTTGTTCCTCAGCAACTTAGTGAGATCCAGTCTCAAAATGAAAAGGAAAAAGGGCTGGGGATGTGGCTCAGTGGTTAAGCACTTCTGGGTTCGACCCCTAGTACAAACAACAACACCAACAATAAAAACAGTTGTTACCATGGACATGACCAAAGCCTGTCAAGGGAATATGCTCTACCTTCACTGGAACCAAAAGCCCTCAAGAGGTAAGGGAGACACACCCACCTCGGCCGTGAGCTGCCGCTGGGCATCCTTGGCAGCTCCCAGGTGTTGGACGAGTTCCTCATTTTCCACTGCACACTAAAACACAGCAAAGACACGTTAGTAGACACCAGATAAGCCCAACTCTTCCCCTCATTACCTGATCCATTAAGACCCCATCCCCTTTCTACAATGAAATGTGTTATCTCAAACTGGAGTAAAATTTTGTCTTATATAATTTTGAAGGCCTTACAGTCCAATTTCCACTCAATACCTCCAATGTAAAGGCTGCTTTCTAGAAGCTAGTCTCTCTCCTTCCTTCCATCTTTCTTCTTTTTCTCTCTCTGCTTCTTTCTTTACATTTTTCCAAAATTATTTAGCCTCTCACAGCAAAGGTTTCATATGGGAAACAAAACTGTTTTTTGCCATTTCACTTAATCCTCAAGGGGCTACTTCTACTGCACAACATACTTGGTGCACTGAGTCCAAACAAATACTAGGCAGGTGATTAAATTAAAGTTCAGAACTTCACATCAACAGCAACTTTTTATTTTATTTTCGAAATAATTTCCTCCCATGGGATTTCTCATTGGCCAGAACTACCACAAGGACAGTCATAACTGCATTGTAAATTATCTTAGTTGAGCTCATCAAAAAATAAGAATTGAAATCCATTTAATTACAATAAATGAGGAATGGACACACAACAAGTAATATCTACAATAGTCCACCCTTTGACTACCCAACATCATCTATATAACTCTTCATGACCACAGAGTGAACCCCAATCCTTACCCCAAAAGCTCATCAAAGTACTGAATCTACCTCAAAGTGGAGACCTCTGGATGAAGAGCACTGTGCTTCATCAGGTCTCAATTTGGATTCTGGGGAACTGGTAACTTAGACAAATTCAAATACATGCCCTGAGCACATCATATAGAAGTGTTGAGACATAATAATACCACCTCCCATTAGAAAAGAGGAGGAAGGAAAACATAGAGTGGCAGAAGCAGAAGAAAGTAGAATTGGGCAGGAAGAGAAAAATTTCTTATTTTGTAAGTACAGAAACTCTCATTACCCTGGCCTCTGGCCTCTGGAGGAATGTTACTTCTCTAATTAATTAGCATGGCCACATCTAGGAATGTCACACTCAGAGGAGGATGTACTCATGGAAGGCTGCTCCACTCTAGTAACCCAATTCCTGCTGATGTACACTTGGGTGCTGGGATTGCATTGAGGACTGAACAACCACAGGCTATTGTCAAGCATAATTACTGTGGCCAGTATATTAGCTTCTAATGAATTCCTGCAGCACCTTTTTTGATGAATTCTATTAATCTGTAGATTATACTCAGGAGGTAAGAGGTTATGAAAAGACCCTTTGCCAACTCAGGGCCACAAGACATTTTATTACTGAATCCACTAAGCTTTTTCTCCAAAGGGGCAACACACACTCTTCTAGAGTAATGGCCCCTTCCCATCTTAGCACAACCACTGTGGTGTTAGCCAGAGTGACAGAAGCCTTACAGCTTTTGCCTTTTTCTGCAAGTCGACGATCTGTGACAGCAGGTGCGTGATCTCCTCTTGCTGGCGGGCAGCATCTTCAGTCTTCTTGGCCAGCTCCTCTGAGATGCTGGCAATCTGCACGTTGGCATCCCCTTTGACAAAGAAATGACAAAGAGTAGGAGAGAAAACTACACACACAGACCAGAGAGAGTGGTTTCCTGGTGGTTCACACATGAAAACCCATCTTTATGGGGAGGAGTACAGAGGGTACATGATGAAGGGATGCATAGTGACTGTGTTCTTCCATGGTGAAGCAAAGTGGCTTCTCGGGACTCAGTCAGTCATGAGAAGGGACATGATCTTCCCATGGGCTGTCATCCTGGGCCTAACCCCACTGATCAAGTCTGTCTCCTCAGAGCCAATAAGGCAGGCACTGGAGACACCAGAAGGAGACACTCCAAACATGGTGCATCTGGCCAAATCTCAACATTCCACACATGAATGGATACATGTCACCAACATGAAGCCCTGCTATATGCACCTTGTTTTAGAAATCCCAGTTGCTGATGCACACTACAATTCCCTTTGGTTTTCATTCCTATTCAGACATAACCCATTTTATAAGACTTAAACATGGGGTGTGGTTCATTTGCTTAGTATTTTGATGAAATGCAAAAGATTCTATTTGCCCTTTTATCTTGCCTTGCAAACTTGCAATGGAGAAAATGGTAGGGGGGTACTTATTTGCAAAACTGAGAACTCGGGCCTCAATTTTCACAAATCAAATCACTAAAAAGCAGTTTTCTTCACATTCTCAAGCCAGATTTCTGTATCTGAGCCTAACTTTGGCATTTAATAATTCTAATATTCCAGCAGAAAGCCAAAATTAAATATCCCTCTCAGAAGAAACTGAGATAATATATGGTTAATGGCCTGGAACCCGATTCACAAATGGGGAGGGGGTGCCATACAAGGTCAGGTCTCCTTTCACTGATTTCAGGCTGGCAGGGAGCCTGCTCTTCATCAAGGACAATACAAAGCCACTGGATCATGACAATGGGAGATATAAGGAAGTAGAAGCTGGGATGGGGGTTGGGAGTGAGTGGGCAGGGGACATACTCAGCTCCTTCACACAGTCGTTGACCAGCTGCTGCTCCTTCTCTTCATAGGTGATGGTTTCTGTCTTTAGCTGGCAGGCCTGTAGAAAAGGCTCAGGTCAGGGCCCAGCACTCACCCTGCACTGTGACTTGCCATGCGTGTGAGGGCGAGGCATGGAGCAGGGGCAAACCCGAGTCTGGGAAGTGCTGGTCAGTATCTCTTCACCTGTCATTAGTTAGGTCCTCAAGTACAAAACATTTCCTTAGTTAAGGGGACACTCTCAAAGCAGAAAATTGAAAAACAGACACCACTAGATGGCGCCACACAAAGCCAGCACCCAAGGGCCACACACAGCAAGCTCTGTAAGATTCTACAGGAGGGTCTGCCTGTTCATTTGTCTGTCCAGCTCATAGATATGGACACTGCTGTGACTCTCACAGTGCCTAAGACCCTGCCCTGCCTATGGCACGCATTCTAAGGATACCCACAGGACTGCGGTTGAAGCTCAGAAGTAGAGTGGTTGCCTAACATGAATAAGGCCCTGGGTCCAATCTCCAGTACCATTTTAAAAAAAAAGAAAGCCAGGTGTGGAGATCCTAAAAATAAGGATAAGCACACATCATATGAAGCTAATGTACACTCTATCACTACTCTGTGCCAGGCACTGAACTATGAGGTTCTGAGCTGGAGATAAACCTGCTGTGTTCAGAATATGGTCCAATATAGAAAATTTAGAGACCTAAGAGCCATCCCAGGACCCTGGTCAGCTTCCTCCAGCAAGAGATCTGAAGGCCCAATGAAAATGATGCAGTTTGAGAAAAGGTGTCTCAGAGCCCTCTGATCCTGGCCATGGAGAGATAGATACTACATTTCTGAGAACAAAGGCAGGACAGTGAGAATCTATAGATGGGATCAGATTCCCTCACTGACTTTAGGTAAGATTCTGACAGAGGGTGGGATTGCTGGGTACTGAGAACTGGGGCATCTCCCAAGGGCTGGAAAGGCAGTGCTAGACTCAGAATGGGAAACACTGTTCCTGTAATTGGCTAAGCCACTGGCTGGCAGAGCACAATGGGGCAACCTTGGCCACTCAGGGTTGTTTTCATTAGGAAGTGAAGAGTTGGAAGAGGTGAAGTCTACAAGAATAGGCTTTGCAGAAAAGCATCTTGTTGGGTTCTTTCCAATGCGCAGCAATTTCAAGGTGACAGACAGTCTGCCCCACTGAAGGGGCTCAAGGGAGTCTGGGGCCAGCTTAGGTGGGCACACAGCCTGAACCTGACATCATTCCTCTGGCTAGAGAACACAAACCCACTGCTAATTAAGACAAACAGTACTAAATTTTTATGCATCCATGTTTTTAGAGAAGGCAGTAGGTGAAGAGGAAAAGTGTGGGCTGAGAGTCACATAAATGTCCAAATCTTGGCTTTGTCACTTACTACAGACTTGTGGGACCCTGAGATACCAAAACACTTAGCCTGGAGCCTGGTTTTCTCACTATAAATGAGAATCAAAGTAAGCAACTTGCAGCCTTGTTGTAGAAGATTAAAAATTATAATAATAACATATGCAAAGTGCCAGCGTAGTACCTTGCCAATAAAGGGAACTCTCTAAAGCAGAGTTTCCAAGTTGCCTCAGCTCAACCTTTTTAAATTAACTGTTCAAGAAACATGTCTCCAGGCTCTGGAGGCACTGTTTCTTTGGAGCCAATCTGACTACAGTCACATGAAAACCGGCTTCACCCCCACTCTCAGTCGTTCCCTACACATTGAGACCAGAGCTGAAGAACACCGTGGAAAGACCCCATGGTGAAGGAGGAGAGGTTTGCACCTCTTCTCAGTCCACATGCTGCAGGATTCAGCCACTGGGAAGGCAGTGTCCAGTGCAGGGGTGAGGCCTGTCTGCTGAGTATGCCCAGCGAGCCCAGGCTCCGTGGTTCTGCCAGAGATGGTGGCCTCTGAGGACAGCACTGTAACTGTGGCTAGTCTCGCCAGATACAACAAACAGGGCCACCACCCTTCCAGTGGGTGACAAAGACAGGGAGGGAGTGCACTTTACCTCGGATCTAAGTACCACGTTCTCCTCTTCTAGGTCCTTCAGCTTCTTTTGAAGAGAATCCAAATGAAAGTAATTCTGGACTGAGGAGGACGACTCATTCCTCTTCAGCCTGGGAGAGAAAGTGCACTCACCATCTGGGGAGGTGATGTCTCCGCCACTACCGAGCCAGCCCCACCTGGAGACCCAGAAGGGCTGCCTCAAAGACAGTTTGTGAGGCTTGCAATTAGACTGCTCCCTAATGCCCAGGAAAATAACACCCCAGTGTACAGTGTACACCCCTCTGTCCACAATTTGTAGTTGCTACATTACCTCAGAATTCAGAGGGATGGAATCTACACAAAGCCAACACAATTCTGGGATGCCTGGAGGGTTATTTGATATCTAGGATGCATTTCTATGTTCTAAGAACTGCTTTAAGTATTTTGCATGTATTAACTCGATGCTAGAACTCTATGACTTAACTGCTATTAGTAGCTTCATTTTACTAATGAGGAAACAGCACAAAAATTAAGTAACGTGGCCAGGAGCATGCAGGTTAAGTCACAGAGCTAAGATTGAATTCAGGCCATCAGGTTCTAGAGTTCCACACGGGGCTCTGCTGATTCTCAGAACAGCCCCTACACCTTCTGTCGCAAGGACCTGCCATGGCACATCTGGCTTCAGAACCCTGTGTTCCTTTAACAGCAAAGCCCACTACCTTTTTTTTTTTTTTTTTAATATCTTAACATGCCAGAGCAAATCAACTGACCTGATAAGTAAGCAATAAGACCCAGTAAGAGGAAAATTTAAAACCTGCCCTTCTATGTCCCACAAAAATAGTACAAATCAATCCATCTGAGGCACTTAGAGATGCTTATTCTGGGGAAGGCTGACCTGTGCTGCTGGTGGAGGTGACCCTGCCTACGTGACTCCAATGACATCAACAGCAGCCTGTGCCCTGGCCTCCAGAAACACAGCCCCCAGGTGACTTACGGGGTTGAGCAGACAGACTCTGGCTCGCTGTCCTCCGCAGCACTGGTGTAGAATTGGAGCAGCTCATCCTTCATGGACAGCTCATGGCGGAGCTGAGAAACCTGCACAGACAAGAGCCAGGCTCACCTTTTGCTTTCTAAGAGGCGATAATGTCCTCCTTGTACTCAAACACTTACTACTTAGAGACAAATTTCCCGTTGAAAGTGAAGGCACTAATCGATTATGTGCTACTCAACAAAATAGGCGTTTCTATGAGTTGAGTCTGACCTCACTTAAGAAAAACAGAATCCATTGCTTGAAGGCAGAAATCTCCTTCTCTAAATTAATAATTTTAATTTTGGTATAGAAAAGGGACACGAAGGCTCTAGAATGATGATGGAGGACATGAGATTACTTCTGGGCTTTGGAAGTAGTCAGATGACCAGCTGGACACACTACCAAATGAAAGAAGAGGCCATTCACTTCTACTGGAACCAAATCCAACTCAGAACAGGATCATGGAGGTGCCAGCTCTGGTGGGCTGCCATAAGCAGCTAGTCCACCCTACCTGGAAGCCCACACAGCCCCACCTGGTGACTGATACACTTTCATGGGGCTCCTGGACACTCTCGGTCAGTCCTTGCTCTTCACTCAACAATCCCTAAACAGAAATTTCAGATACAGGAGGAAAAGAGCAACTATCAAAAACTGATCACACAACTACTGCTATGGTGGTTTGGCAAATCATGGAGATTTATTTCAGGTTTTAAAGTAAAAAACTTTTGCTATAAAACTCTTCATTTGCCCTTCCAATATTTAGTACTGATGAACATGAAATCAGTACTAAAAAGAGTAGTGCGACTCTGTTTCCTTTCTTATTTAGAACTTGATGTGAGGTCTACGGTTAAGTCCAATTTCCGACCCAACACAGGGAGTGAACTGTTTCTCCCGAGGAGAAGCCAATTTATTATATACACAAAGTCTTCAACACCTAGACTGATCATTCAATGATGTGCCAAAGAGGAATATGCTATACTTTGTAAATTCAAAGCTTTTCCAAGGCAGGGGGACAAAACATTTCCAATCCCAGAGAATAGGATATTCTTTATACGTGGTAAGGAATTCCATGAAAGAATGGTAATGTGATTTATTGGTTCCTGAGTGGCATGTTCCTCTGCCCAGAAGGGGCGAGGTGGCTACTAGGGAGGCTGAGGGCAGAAGGATCACAAGTTCAAGCCCAGCCTGGGCAACTTAATGAGAATCTGTCTCAAAATTTAAGAAATAAATAAAAAGGTCTAGGGATATAGATCAGTGTTAGAGTACCCCTGGGTTCAATCCCTCGTTTCAACAACAACAAAATTGCAGTCTGAAAACTATAGAAGCAGCCTAAATGTCCATCAATAAATGGACAAGGAATGATTTTTTTAAAACGTGGTATACTTATTCTGTGGAGTTTTATTCAGCTATGAAGAGTAATGAAAATATTTCATTTGCAGAAAAATGAATGGAACTAGAGAACATGATAAGTGAAATAAGCCAACCTTAGAAGGTCAAGGGCTTTATGATTTCTTTCATATGTGGAAGCTAGAGAGGAAAAAAGAAAAGAAAGTAGATAGAAATCTCACATAAATCTAAGGAAGATCAGTAGAGGAAAGGGTAAGGGACCAAGGGGAGGAAGGAGAAAAGGGGAAAGGGAAATACTGGAAAATGATATTGTCCAAATTATAGTGTTATACTGTTTGCATGTAAGAATGTGTTAACAAAAAATACCACCATTAAGTATAAATATAGTGTACCAATTAAAAAATGAAAAATTGTAAGAAGGGTCCCAGGCTAACCCCCACACTTTCTTCATGGTCACCTAAGAGAAGGGAGGATGACTTCAGGTCACGATGCTAGGGGCAGGGAAGACAGGGGTCAACTTTATTTCTCCTAGAACACAACAGTATTCTACTTCACCATCTTTAAAGATAGCCTGGGATTAAATCTTTTCATATAGTATGACAACTCAACTTCATCTTATTAAAATTGCCATTAAACCCAGGTTGGGAATCGTTTCAGTGAGAAGAAAATTTGATTACATCTTAGGGACATAGGTAAGGACGCACACTCCCAATAAGGAAGTTCCTGATAGAAAAATAAGAGAGAAGCTTCCTTTAAAAAAAAAAAAAAACTGTCAAAATTTCACAGTCAAAATTCACTGTGGAAATAGGGTGACAGGAAACAAGGGCCTGACTCTCAGCTTCCTACTCCTATTCTGGCTGACACCATTGCTTCCTTCCTCCTGGCCACACCACATGGCTTCAGAAAACAGGTGTGGATCCTTCTCATCCTCTTAGGATAAGTCTGATAAGTCAAAACATTTTGTGCCCTTCCTGTAGCCATTGACAGTCACCAGCCAAGATGGGCATCATGAAAATAACAGGGTTTTTTTCCCATGAAAACAATAGGCTAATTTTTTTCCCTATACATATGATATTACATTACAAGGATGAATGCCAGTCACCACCCTCCCCTGCAGCAGGAGGTGGCCTTCTCTGGCCCAGCCACCTTCTGCTCACTTGCTGTTGTGTTGGCCTGTATGTGCTTCTGCTGAGCATGGAGCAGCTCTGAGGTTGGAGTCTGCACTTTGAGAAGGGGAGGACTGTGACCGGTCCCTGCTGCCCAGCCTGCCTACATGACAGGGTACTGTAGGCCTACTAACTAAGGACTGTGCCTACCCTGAGAGACCCGTCCATGATGTGTGAGAAAAGAGCTGCAGGACACCAGCTTCCGGCCTCCAGGAGGCCACTTCTGACAGGAGCCCTGGCTCAGGTCTGGGTGCTCCCTCAGGGTGGCTTCTCCAACCCATCTCCCTCCACCTTGCTCCCAAGTCCATCGTGCCTCACCTCCTCCCTGATGTGTTCCACTTGCTCCTCCAGCAGCTCGTTCCTCTCAGTTAAAGTCTTGTTCTTCTTCAACAACGACTGGCGGATCCGCGCAGCCAACTCCAAATCCCTTTCTTTCTACAAAAGGCAAGAGGGAGAAGGAGGATTCAAAAATACCCCCATGTCCTGAAGGAGCCATTAGGGCTTGATGTCAAGTGAGGAAAACAAGGGCATCCAGCAATAACAAAAGAATTGATAATTCACCATCAGTGTCAGCATTTGACGCCTGTTAAAGAGGAGTAAACTCTGCCCACGTATGTACGAGAGCTACGCAGACATGAAGCAACCAAAGGGAAGCCTGAAGATGTGATGAAAACAAATCTTTGTTCCCACAGTGGGAAAAATGCTTCCAAAGACACTTCTGCACAACTGCTTTTGGTGTTTGTGCAATCGTTGATACAGCTTCTCTCCACCTGCCACTGGGCTGCTGTAATGCCAGGGCTCAGCACATGGAAACACCAATAACTCTTTGTAAGAGGAATGAAGAAGTTCTAAAATGCTCTCACAATGCAGCTGAGATCTGGCACAGGGGGGCAGCCTCTGTACCATTTACCAGGCTGGAATGCACTGAGTTCCTTATTTTTGCCTCCTATGAAACAAAAACATTTAAAGTCACTCTGAGACACAACTACATCTGTTTTGTTTTGCTATTTTGTGTTTTGCTTAGGAGAGGTTATGTAGGCTCTATTAAAAACAAACAACAGTCTTTCAAAATGCAGAGATGATGCACACATTTGCCCTACTTTAGAGGCAATGTGCTCAGACACAGGATTTTCTGATGGTTTGGTCAATGACCTCAATTAGACAGAGCAGCACACGCTGGAAAATCCAGTGTGGCACATAAAGACAGGACTGTCTATGAGAGAAGAAAGATGTCCTGGATGATGGACAGATGGCTTCCCTGAGTGCACACTCATGATCCCCACAGCATCCATCCTTGCCTCTATGGTCATACTCCACCTGTCACTGCTAGGTGGGGACAGGGGATGATGAGAAGAGGGGGCTCTGGGAAACCACATTTCTGTAGCAGTCTTACACTAATTATTCTGTTCGCCAGTATTTTAAAAGCATGGAAACATTGTAGTTTGGGGGAGAAGAAACAAAGCTGGAGAGGAGTCCCAGGTTATGCTCCAACACCCACTTATTAACCACCCATGTGGCCTGAGGCAAATGGCTTTGGCTTCACCAGCATCAGGAACACTGTGGGTTAGTTGTTTCGAAACACATCTTATGACCCCTAGGTGGGTTGAAATATCATTTTAGTCATCATTCAGTTACCAGCATTTTGTTTTGAATTCAAAACAATAGCACAAAACTGAAAAATACCAGAGTGCATGCACATGATAAGGGCACTATTTCATGTTTAAACTTTTGTTTATCACATGTTTACCTGTATGAGTACCGGGACAAAAACCTAAGACTCATTCCTTTTCTCTTTTCTTTGGTGCTGGGGATGGAACCCAGGGCCTGGTGCATGCTAAGAACTCACTCTACCTCTGAGCCACATCCTGGTCCCTAAGCTGTGTTTCTTACAGCAGGCACTGGTCACCAGTTTAACTGCTCCCAGGTGAGCCATCCTACTCTAAGTTGAGTACAACAGTTTGAACATCCCAGTGGCACAATTCCCTTGTCTGTTAAATGGAGGGTAAGGAAGGGGGCAGGCTAGCTGAGAGCGCCTTGGGAAAAAAAAATCTAGCTTTATGACTAAGTTGTATGACAAAAGGAAAATACAGTTTTTATTTCTAGCATCTTAGAAATAGTTCCCTTACCACTGTTCCCTTACCACCTAGAGACTCAGCACATGTGGAAAGGACCCTCCCATGCAGCGAAGGGGACACAGTGGCTCTGCCCAATCCATCTAGATGCTCATCTCTGTGCATTTATTCCTGCTGGCCACAGCATCTACCAGGAAGCTTCCTTATCTCACATCCCTTTGTCAATTCTCAGACTCAACAGTTGTGTTTACTTGGTATCTAAGGGAAAGAATTCAAAGAACTGTGTGCAAGGGAATAGGTACAGAATTCCAGTGTCTCAGCACCCAGTCCAAGTGGGTTTCAGCTTTGCATTTGGCTAAAACTGCACTACAAAGGACACTTCTCTGTGAAGCAAAGTCTCCATAAATCTAACTTGAGTCTATTAAATTTTTCTGCTAGAACAAGCTCTTAGACTGAGTGCCCAATGGTGCTTAAATAACGCCCATCAGCTCACTCTCTGCCTCCCTGCTCTGCACTGCTTTCCAGGCTGCTGAGCCCCAGCAAGCACAGACCCTTTGCACACCTCAGCCACATTTTGTCTGCACGTTTCCCTGCAGACAAATTGAGCAAAAATTACAAGGCTGAAGGCAGGTTAGGCAAGGCACTGCCAGGGAACCCAAAGAAGGAGGGATGGCTTCCTAGGGCATTGAGGGCCACCACCCAAGAACAATGGAAACAGGCGGGGAGGGGCGGGGGGGGGAGGGGGGGACAAGTGAAGTGGTAGCTCAACAAGGAAGGCTTTTGCCCTGCATTCACACCTCCAACCCCAGCTCTGGGGCCTTCAGCCTCTCCTGGCCCCATGGAGGGCTGGCATCTGCACACAGGAAACCTTATCTCTACAGTCATCACAAAGAACATTCTTGGCTGGTTAAAAAAAAAAAAAAGCAGGAAGTTACAGTAAAAATATTTATGAATGAAATGAAAAACACTTCCAAAATTATTATACCATCTCTGGTCTTTTTTGCTCTAGTTTTACTAATGCATCAGGCTAGTTGAGTTTCCTTGGAGAAAATCACAAGATGGGGGAAAAAAAAAAGCTCCCATTTCTTACTACCAATTATCATATGACAAATGTTTGCTTCTAAATTCAGGAAACAGCTAGGAAATGACTAGTGGATAAAACCATAAGAGAATAAGAGACTACAAATAATTTAGGCCCTTGGAAGTAGTAAATTATTAGGAAAACCTAATCCTCTTATCATGTGGGAAATGAGGCAAGGTGGAGCTTGCTCTAACTGCCTGCTCCCTCCCTTTGGCTATGCTTTGCTTTGTTTTGCTTTTGAAGACTGCTGCTTGGACTCAGCCTTTGGTCTTGCAACAAAACCCTGCACTGACAGTGCACCCACTAGAGAAGGAACAGCCTGCCTCCCTCTTGTAGCAGCTGACTCATCCCATTCACTAATTTTAGGATAAAAGCATGACTAAGGGGACAGTGGAACATATTCATTCATTCTCTCTCTCTCTCTCTCTCTCTCTCTCTCTCTCTCTCTCTCTCTCTCTCTCTCTCAGAGAGAGAGGGGACAAGACAAGGTCTACCCAAAGGTATATTCCCAACAGCAGGGAGCCAGGGTGAGCTGCAGCAGCCTCCTCCCCTTAAACCAGGAGCACAGTCCACATTCAAGGGCTGTGCTTCAGCATCCTGTGCAACTCCCTGGCACCAGCCTGCATGTGGCCAGCATGCAAACCAACACAAATGAGCAGAGGAAACAGAGGCAAAGGCCAGTGAAAAGCACAGCAGGGTGCAGCTGTCACATGACTTGTGCAGCTAGACTTTAACCAAATGCTTCCAGAGAAAGGTAGTAAATTCATCTGGGATTTTATCAGGGCAAGAACAAAATGGTGTTGCTATTTATAAAACACAGAGATAAAAACATGATAACCTGGGGCTGGAGTTGTAGCTCAGCAGTAGAGCCCTTGCCTTGTATACATGAGGCACTGCATTAGATTCCCAGCACCACATATAAATAAGCAAATAAAATAAAGGTCCATCAACAACTAAAAAAATATATATATATTAAAAAAAAACTAAAAACATGATAACTCTTTAAAAATAAAAGAAGCCACAATGAAACACTCATGTGAAGAAATTACCCTACCAATATTCTTTCCAGCAACTCAATTTTTAAAAAATATGAGACTATATTCTTCATATAGCAACATTCGGTCAGGAAATAAACTAGAGGGAAAGTGAATTACTTATTTATTTGTTTGTTTTTCCCTCTTGTGGTGCTGGGGATTGAACCCAGGGCCTTGTACATGCAGGGCAAGTAATATACAAACTGAGCTATATGCCAGCCTCTGGAAAATGAATTCTTGATACTAAGTATCTACATAAAAAAAACTTATGTCCTTGGCTCCTTAGAAATGATCCTGTGCTCTCTCTACTTTCTTGTAACCAAGGAGCTGCTTCTTCCTCTATACCTTTCCATCATGATGGTCTGCCTCACCTGGGCCCAGTCAGCCATCTAGAGACTGAGACCTCCTAAACCATGAGCCCTCCTCAACATACACACACAAAAAAGAGAGAGAGAGAGGGGGAGGGAGGGAGGGAAGGGGAAGAGAGAGAGAGAGAGAGAGAGAGAGAGAGAGAGAGAGAGAGAGAGAGAGAGAGAAAGTAAAAAGAAAAAATAAAAGTGGTCCTTGCATGTCCTAGCAGAGAGCAGGAGCCCTGTGGAGCATTTACCTACACAGCACTGCCAGCTCAGACAAGCCTCAGCAAGGACCTTGGCAGTGCACACCCAGAGGCTGCTGTGCCCTGGTCACATTTTCCAAGTAAGTGTCCCACGGACAACTGTATTAACAAAGACTAAATGGGCCAGCAAACAAAACTGTCAAGAGCAACAGACCCACCAGGCAAGGGGGGCTAAGGGGCAGGGCTGGGAATCTGCCAAGTAATCTTGGTGCCTGTCCCACTGAATTCTGGCTCCTTCCATATAAAATGGAGGAAACAGCAATATCAACTTCTGAAAGCTACTACAGAATTAATGAGATGGCCTGTAGAAAACACTCAGCTCTCAGTTCAGTTTTATCCCAAATAGTAAGAAACAGATATTTCATCAAAGATCTATTATATCTAAGGTTTAAAAAGTCCCCTGGGCCCAACCATGTGAACCTGCCACATGGCCAATGCCACCACCAAGATGGCTGCAATTCTGGATGCCACCAGAAGGCACAAGGTCAAGGCCCCAAAATGCTTTCCCCCATGCCCAGTCACACAGAAACAAACCCTGACATCATTTATATGGCCCTGAAGAGTTTGCAACTTCCCCTTCAAGAGAACGAGACAGGAGTGTGTTGCAGGGCAGGTGTGGGGAGGCTGGTTGTGCAGAAGGGAGAAACACAGGGAGACAGAGACACGAAACAGGGAGAACAGAGAGTCACTGCAAAAGCTTTGGGTCCCCCCCCATACTGGTCCAGGTCCCACCCAGGTTTCAACCTTGTCTTCCCAGTGCCCCAAAAATGGTAGCAATGATTTCAGTCTCCCATCCCTTCTACTCTTTTTCCAGGGAAGATGTGAATGAACAGTCATGAGCCCAAAGTCATTCTGGAGTCTAGAGCAGAAACACAGATCTAAAAGCCAGCACCTGTTCACTAAAGGCTGGATTCAGTGGTGCTGGGATATTTGGGGCACTTAGCAAATACTAGCTAAAACCCTACCTGCTCCAGCCTGGGAGAGGCCTATGGATGCGCGTGTCATGCTCCTTTTTCTGAGGCCTTCGGACCTCAATTCTCTGCCAATGGAATGCTCAGAAGAAACTGAGAACCAGTCCTCAAGTAGTTGCCTAATCCTAAGCCACTTCTCTAGATTTTCCTTGCCACGCTTATTTTACTTCTTCCCACACTGACACTGTAATATCACACTAGCCTGATATAAGCAAAAACTTAAAATAGGTTAGAAAGACAGGGACAATCATGTATTTTTCTGACATTTGGGATTTAAAATATATTTTAGTGGTTCTCAAATATTAAACTGGGTATTCTAGCAAGTATCTGAATGCTACCATATTTTGTGTCAATGGTATGTTCCTTTAAAAACCTAAAACACTTGCAGAAAACTACAGCTACCAAGGTCAGCTACATAACCACTAGTTGAAAAAGTAAAGCCATTAAATTATACCCCAAGGAGGCCCAATCTCTAGGACTCCTGCTGAAATAGTAACGTTTGCACTAATCAATATAAATTACGATCGATCAATTATAAGCAACCTTTTTTGTCTTCCCCTGAATACTAACCTCCTCAAGAAGTCGAGTAACAGCACCTATGTCATTGTATGTCTTAGTCATCTGGCCAACTCTTTCAGCACATAAAACTGTAAGAAACAGAAGTCACAGTGAGACTGTGGTGCCACAACCCCACCCAACAAATGGTACATGTAAAACACTGGCCCTGAAATTGTCTCTGCTTATTAGGCATGAAGGATAATGGATTTTGCTGGGTTCAACCCACACTGTACTCAGCACCCCAGGGGTCTCATGCCCCAGTTCCATTGAGGAAGCCCAGGTTTGTGACAAGGAGAGTTGTCATGGAGTTCCTATGAAGCCCTGACTTCAAGGTGAGGTCTGGTGGTGGCAATGAAATAGGGTCTGGCCCCATACAGACTCAGCAAATTGAAGTGAATGGGGAGGAGGTCAGCAGCACAGCTCCCATGAATCAATTTCCATAATTCCCATAGGATCCAGAGCCTATTGACTGGACAGATTCACATGGAGAGAACGGGAGCTTTCAGGAAGCAGCAATTGGTTTAATTACTGAACAACAACCTTAAACTGGTAATTTCCTAATAGCACAGGCCCCTTCTTCCCAAATGGCCTCAATTCTAAGCCTACGCAACCAGCGTTCATACCAGGAAACTAGGGTGATACATATATATTTTTAAAAACACTACTACTATTGTTGCTGTTGCTGCTACACACACACACACACACACACACTGTGGTTTCATTACACATACACTTCACTGTGGTCACAGAGGGGGCTCACAAGCTGCTTTAGGACTAT
This sequence comes from Ictidomys tridecemlineatus, assembly GCF_052094955.1. Classification (NCBI taxonomy): domain Eukaryota; kingdom Metazoa; phylum Chordata; class Mammalia; order Rodentia; family Sciuridae; genus Ictidomys; species Ictidomys tridecemlineatus. Next base: position 20,583,132 of record NC_135478.1, read on the forward strand.
GTGTCTTTGTTCTCCTTCTAATGAAGAAAAGGGTTGTGCAAGGAAAGAAGTGTGCCAAAAAACAAACAAACAAACAAAAAATACAAAACCTCAGAGTTGTTTTATTTTAAATCAGTGGCAAAGAATTGATTTGCAGTTCAACAAACACAGAGAAGGTAGCACAGGTTTTCTTCTACAGGGGACAGAGTGAATGTAAATGGATTCAGGGCCAAAGTGCAAATTTCTTAAACCTTGTCACTTTGATGCTAAATAAAACTTCTTAGTAATGCTTCATAACTAAAACACTGGAGAATAATTCTGTTAGGAGTGGATGCTTTCTTAGTGGTCCAGCCCATTCAGTAATAGCCCATGCAAGGCATTAGGAATTAAAGTGTATTAGTAACTCATATTCAGGGGCATTACTAATGGCAAACTGTAACTGGAATTCAATAGGTCTTTAAATATTTTATTAAATGCAAGTAGAGATCATCCTAGCAAATGAGCTCAGAGAAATCTGAGCTGTTGGAATGATTTTCTAGCTTAAGGAGGAACCTTGAAATCTGGTCCTGAATCTGAAACCGACCAGACTGAGTCCTCCAAGCCAGGAGCCTGGCCCTCTGCCCCCTGCCCTCCATTCAGCACTTCCATGGCAGGATACCTCCTGCCTGCTGCAGGGATACTCATGGCCTGAGTCATTTCCCTTTCCCTTGCCTCACACAGAGTTGCCTGGGAGGGATTGGCAAAGGATATTTATAAGAGTAGGCTTCAACCAGAATCTAATTTGATGTAGATGAAGTCCAGCTCTAATTGCCCTAGATAGTCCATCAGCTCCAGGGCACAAGAAATCCTATGTGAAGATTCCTACCACCAGGAGTTAATTTTCCTCCTGCATAGATGTGATGTTCTTCTAGAATAAGTTTCAGAGCTGCTATTTCTCTAGCATTACATTAATCAGAGATTACACTTAAACCTTTAGAGCTCCATTTGTGAACCAAGATCACTGTAATTATTCATACAATCAGTCACATGTAACCACATGTAGTTGTAAGAAATTAGAGAGGGATCCCGCACACCCTGGAGTCAGGTTCCCTCAATGGTTACATTCTGCAAAATTATCACATGATACTACAACAGGAATACAGCATTGACACAATCCATGCATCTTCCTCAGATTTCCCCAGTTTTACCTACAGTGTGTGTGTGTGTGTGTGTGTGTGTGTGTGTGTGTGTATCTGACCAGGTGTACATGAAGCTCTGTACAATCTTCAGCCTGTGCATGTTTACGTATCTACCACCACAAGGATTCCTTGTGTTACCCTTTTATAAAGCTAATTTCAAAAAGCTTTAAAATACCTTTGCAACAAAAATACACAGCTACACCAATGATCTTGCTAGCATCACTTTATCAGGCACCCACTGACACCACGCACATAGTGAAAGGAGGCTGGGGTGCCCCTTCACACCCCAAATGGCACAACTGTAGCTGGGGGGAAGGAACAGGGTTCAGGCACCCCCATAAGTGCAAGGACCTTTGACTGAATCTAATTAGACAAGTCAGAGGTATAAGTGAAAACCTACTGCCTATTCTATTGCAAGGAAGTGTGTTATTATTCCAGTTATAGTTTTAAAAGTACATATTATACCAATTTGGGGGGAGAGAGAAGCGTATAAATTTATAGTATTCAGTAAAAAAAATTAAAGATAGCCACAAAGAAGCTGACATTTGGATACATTCACAAATTTTAATTTTCTTTTTATTCTACAATAACCATTGGGGGGATTACTTTAAATACTTTTCAGGGAAAATATATAGTCAGCCACAATATAAGGTTCTAGGGTAGTCTCCAAGCTTATTTTAAGAGAAATTTATACCAGAAGCAATAGAACTTTTTTTTAACAATTGACAGATAATAAGTGTACACCTTCATGGGGGTACAGTGCGGTGTCTTGTGCCTTTCTACATCATGTAGGGGTCAACTCAGAGTGCTCAGGTTATCCATCTGAGCAGATCCCACTGAGAATACGTCTATGGCCAGGTCATTCATAACCCTCTGTGTGGATTCTCTCTAGTAATCCTCAGAGCAATATCATGGGGTGGGCACTTTCACCAACACCATTTTACAAATGGAGAACTGTGGCCCAGAAAAAGAAAATAACTCACTCAATGCCATACAGCTAGCAAGGGCAAATGCAAAACAAGAACAGTGTCCCCAGCAGGAGCATGGCTAACACCTATCGTGCCCCTATGCTGTCTCTCAGGACATGATAGTCCTTCTGATTGAACCTTCATAGCAACCCTGCATGGCAGGTGGAGTTCTAGCGGTGACTCCATAGATGTCAAGAACACAATGTCACAGAGAATGGGGAGAATAGGGTTGCACTGCAGGGACTGATCCTAGGCCTAGGCCAGTCTGACAGAGAGCCACAAAGGACACAAGAGAGAGGCCAGGCTGGAACCAGTCAACAGTGCTCAGGATGTGTGTGAACAGAGTAAGAAGCGCTGATGGTATTGGGGGAGGAAGAGTCTTGACTTTGAGGCTTAGATTTTTACAGGAGACAAAGGCCAGGAGGCCTGGGCAGGTCTCTTAATGGCTGAGTCTTGGGTTTCCTCTTCCAAGAAGTAAGGGGGCAGGGCTAAGACCAATGAGGCAGGGAAAATAAGAAACCAAGCCATTAGAGTGTAAGATAAGTACAGGCTGTGCTTTTCAAGCACCAAATTTCTAGACACTAAACCTACAACAAACCGTGGGCAAGTTTTTCTCTCTGTAGGAATGGTGTTTCAAATGGAAGCTCCTTTTCTGACCCAGAGAGCACTACCAAGTAAACTCACTTCCAATGCCCCCAAACAAAACAAAAAAAGAAGATAAAGGAACAGCCCCAAACCTCCATAATAACTAACACATTAACATTATGGTCTAAATCCTAGAAAAAGAAATTAAACGTACCCTGTCTAGGTCATCAAGTAGCCACGTGACACACTTATGTAGCCTCTAGTACTAGTGAACTCACACCTAAACGGCATTCATTATCATCACCAGGCTCTATGCCCAATGAGTCAGGTCACCTGCCCTCCTGGGGTGCAAGGGAAACAGGAAAGCCAAGGAGAGGTGTCTGGGGGTTCAAGGCCTGGGGAGCCTCTCTACAGAATTTTTATCACAGGACAATGAAAATCCACTGCAGGGTTTTTCAAAGGGAAAGTGTGAGGTTTGTATTTCAGAAAACATTTTGATCTCATTGGGGAGCCATGGGGGAGGGGATTCAAGGCAATTTACAGTGACCAGAGTCCTGACTGCTGGACTAATCCAGGAAGGTTCTGGCTGGCAGTGGAATAGAGAGAAGTGGGCTCTTTCCCTGAGATATCTGTGAGTTCAGATAAAGCAGGAGGTGAATCACAAAGCACAGGATCTGCACCTCTTGCCAGAGGAGGGGAACAAGAGCAGTCTACCTCCTAGGTTTGATGTCCCCCTTTCAGATGGGCACATGACAAGTCAGAAGCAACATGGAACTTGCCCAGTGAAACCAAGGGCTTTGTGAAAGTCATATCACTGCAGGATGATGTGCCAGGCCCACAGGGCTGACCACAACCCATAGTGGCAGGACCCCTCCTTTCCTCCCGCCAGCATCACAACTGGGTGCCACTGGGGCAGAATCCACTTTGAAATGAGGCGAGAATCAAGTGCTCATTTTGGGGAAGGCAGACAGAGGAAGGTATCACGAGGGCAAGGTGGAATGAGTAGGCCTGGGCTGGCTGATCAGAGGGAGGGAGATGTGTGTTTGGGCTGTCAGGGCTAACTGGGTTGCGGGGGCACCATTCTGAGAGGTGTTTTAGTCCAAAATCCAGTAGTGCAACTTGGATGAAAATTAAACCACGCCCCAAACAAATTGGAGAATAAATGCTGGCACCCATTTTCCACCTTCTACTCACTGGCATGAGATGATAGTCAAAAAAATTCTCAAGTATCTATGTGGGCAGGCCCTGAGTAGGAACAAGTCCCTGTTCCAGGCAAAGGAACCGTGGCCAGTAGGAAGCTCAGGAGTAACTGGGGGTGAGGGCCCGGGTGCAAACCCACAAGGGAAGAAAACAACAGTGATGGGGAGACACTGAGGTGCAGGGTGGGAGCCGTGGGAGGGCTGTCTGCAGCAGCCAGAGCTGAGACCCAAGCAGGGAACTTCAGGTTTTGTCTCCAGCAATATGTTTTCCTAAGGGACCTCAGCTCCATGTCACATGTCACATTAACAGGCCTGATAAGCCCCCTTGATGCTTCCACCAACCCTATTTGTGGTCTTTAAGAAATATTAGAAAATCTCACTCCTCGTTCATTTTGGTAGAAGGAACAAATAGCTCTCATCACCTCTTTTTCTTTTTAATTGTTCTAATTTGTTATACTCCTCTCATCTCTTAAGCTAGTTCAGATAATTCAGTTTCTCCCATTAATGTCAGTGTGATACATCTATATATTTCTGAAGTGAATAAATAAGTCAATAATTTACTCACCATACCTAAATGTATATGTTGTGTGTCTTTGTGTAAAAAAATAAAAACACCTCTGACCCTGCCTCCTCCTAACTCTAAGAAGACCCAGAAGCCATATCCACAAATATTCTTGACTGTCCATATATTTACATTTGGGGTTGTTTGTATTCTGTTTGGCTTATAGGGTCATTACTTTCATTAAAAAAGATTTTCAATTTGTTTTTTAGAATCCAAATACTATCTAATAATTTTTCCTTCTATCATCTGTACCCTAGAATTTGTTTCAATTTATTAATTTTATTATTACAGAAAATTTTGTTTTCTATAGTTTTTAATTATAAAAAACACATGCATATTGAATAAACTTTCAAAATATATATATACGCCCCTAGGATTTCTGATATGCCCAGTCAAGGCAGAACTGGTAATTAGGTGTCAGAAAAATGAGTACACCAAGCACAGTAGCGCACACCTGTAATCCCAGCGGCTCAGGAGGCTGAGGCAGGAGAATCTCAAGTTCAAGGCCAGCCTCAGCAAAAGCGAGGCACTAAGCAACTCACTGAGACCCTGTCTCTAAATAAAACACAAAAAAGAGCTGGGGGTGTGGTTCAGTAGTTGAGTGCCCCTGAGTTCAATCCCTGGTATCTAAAGAAAGAAAGAAAGAAAAATGAAAAGTCCACAAGGCAGTGGAAGGGCCCTCTCTCACTATGACCAGCAGCAGCAGTTTTTAAGATGAAAAAGTATCATTCTGTGTGGCCCTGGACACTCAGGGAAGGCAACTTACTACTTACTGTCTGCCCTGTCACAAGGTGGAGGGTGGAGGTTCAGAACCTGAGAGCCCAGCTGAAAAGCTTCCCATAAAATCCTACATGAGTCACCATTCAAGCCAAGTTTCCAGGCATTACAAAATAGATGTCCTTTAAACTCCTGTCTCTGTGCTTTTGAATTTAACTAGATACTACATAGATAAGCATCTTCATTTTTGCACAAACTTAATCCGGTAACTTAATTGCTTAAAAAAAAATCAAACCATAAATAAATCTAAATGCTAAACAATTGTCAACTTTACCTATGACTCCTTGGAAGTTAACAAAGGAAAAAGAAAAGTCAGGCCAAATCAAGTCTCTTGACCACAGCTGTCAGAAATTAGCCAAGGGATGGGAGACACCACCAAGAACCTTGGCTCCTTCCTGCCTTGTGTTTTTGTGGGGAGTGTTGGAGTCTCTGCAGATGAAAATTGTGAATCACAAAGATGAATGTCCTTCCTTCAAAGGTGGTGACTCAGAAATGTAACAAGGATGACAGCACTGGGTCAATTCATCTTTTTCAGGGTCTGTCCCCTTATCACACAGAGCTTTGCAGCATGTGGATCTGGGAGATCCAGGAAGAGTAAAGGGTAACTATCTGGGGCATATGGTGACCATAGACCCTTGCTCCCAGGGCCCTGAGTAGAGAGCTTCCCATTCTAGGGCCAACTGAGATGGGTGATTCTACAAACTCAGGCTCACCTTCAAGACTACGGTAGGGGAGTGGGGAGGCAAGATCAGCTCAATGTCTTTTCTAGATTCATCTAGACTCCTCTGGAAGAATTTAATGACATTCTGTTAGGGTTTACTTGGTTAATCACTTTGAAAAATTCCACTTTGAACATGTGTAAGATAAAAAGAAAGTGACATATATGCCTTCATTGAAGTAATTCAAGTCAAAAGGCTGGTCTATCAAGTGTTGTCTGGAATCCTGAAAGTTTTCTGGGCTTCTCTCCCTCTCTCAGTGCAACCCACAGGTAACAGATTCTGTCATTTGCTTTCACAATAACCCAGAACTCACAATTCCCCTAGCACTGCCCAGGTCATAAACTCAAATGGGGAGTTAAGGAAGCCTCCATGAAGAAGGTGACACCAGAGGTCAGGTGCTGGATAGGCAGCTCATTATAGAGTCGCACTGGTGCAAAAGGCCAAGCTGGCTGAATTAAGGTGAAAGTACAGAGTGTCCAGAAGGGCTCCTCCTATTCTCTGCTGGACACCAGGCAAAGGAGGTACCTGGCTGTGGTCCCCTGACAGGTGTCCAACAGACAGTTTGTAATTACTTGGATTTGAACTTGAGCAGAGAGGGAAGCTCCCAGAGAACTTGTTCTAGAATGTTCTTCAGGTTTCCTAGGAGATGGGGGCACAACACAAACAGCATATCAGCACACAAAGAAAGAAGCCAGGAGGAGGCATCTCCTGATCCACCTCAGTCCCTTGGCCCCTCCTAGAGCCGAGATGTTATCAAAGCCTGTCTTCTGACTGAACAAGTCTCCAGCAGAATCCAGGCTGGGCCACACTTATAAAAGAAGGACAGAAAGCTCCTGTGTCTCTCTCTGAGAGGTTTCTCTCTACTTCAGGAAAGAAGGACTTCAACTTACAAGTGATGAGCTAGTAAGATGGGTTTCCAGTGAACACTAGAAGCTGCAGTTTACAGAACCAAATGGTTATTCTCTTCCTGACGAGAAAACAAGTGTGGATTTGGAGCTTGAATAAGACAAACGTTGGCCTCAATTGGAACCTTTGCAGTATACAATTTTTTTCATCCATTCACTCAAATGCTATTTACTGAGATGATTGTGGTCCAGGCAGTGTGCTGCGCACCAGAGATGCTGAAATGAGAGCTGAAAGGGACTGACATCAGGCTTCCTCAGTCAAAGAGCAAAGATTTGGAATCATTTGCACTTGGACACCTAGTGACATTCAAAGTCAACTATGCATACTTCAACTCATGGATTTCTCTTGAAACTTTATCCACCTAATACCTTCCCCAACTCAACTGATGGCAACTCCATCCTTCCAGCTGCTTAGGTCAAAAGCCTTGGGACGATCTTTGACTCCTCTCACCTTCCATCTAATCCTCAGCAAACCTCTTTGTCAGATTGGCTTCAAAATGCATTTAGAATTAACCCTCTTTTCACCTCTTTCTCCACCACCACCTGGAACAGAGCCACCAACTATCCGTCTTCTGGATTATTGTGCTAGCCCCCCAATTGAAATGACTGCCTCTATTCAAGAGTTTATATGCATAATCATAGCAATGTGCTAGGGTCTTTGTTTCTAAACAGGCCTCAGGGCCATAGTTTATCATCAAGGTTTCTTTCCTTCACTGCATTTTTGATGCGGGAAAGCCCATCTTATAGGGCTGGCCACATATGGTTTGGATCTTGCTAAAATGAACATTTTCATTACTCTCACAAAGAATTCTACCAACGGAGGACAAAGTTGAACTAGGTGCTGGAGGAATGAGTCACAATTATCAACCAGTAGGAAGGACTGGCTTTTTTTCAACAGAGAGAATATGGGAAATTGCTTTAGAAGAAATTGGAAGATTAGAAAAGCAAATGGGAACGTTGGGAAAACATAGTGCTGATAACCACAGGAATCAGAGCCCCCAATTCTGTAAGACTTGGGGAGCAAAGGAAACAGGTTAGAATAAAATAAACTGAGAAGGCCAGAGGAGGGGGTCCTGAGCAGGTGAACCCAGAGCTCTGAGGGGAGGGTGCGTCTCCACTTCCCTCCCTGAGCAGGAGGAATGAGTGTTGTGGTGAGGCAGGTCTAGGATGAGGGAGAGCCATGTTGTTGCCAGGCTGGAGAAGCGCTGCTGAGGGAGACAGCTCACAGGCAGGAAGAAACAGGTCTCTTGCTTCTCCTTCTGGCCTCAGGGGTCTCCCTATCTGCAGCACCTGACACAGAAGCCTCAGCAGGGTATATAATGGTGAATTCAGAGCTAAGAGACAGAAACTTAATAATAAGATTGATTTTTTTTTTTTGAAAACAATGCCACATATTTCCTTTGCTCCCCAAGTCCTACAGAATTAAGGGCTCTAATTCCCGTGGTTATGAGTACTATTGCTTTTCCAATTTTCCCTTTTGCTTTTTCAATCTTCCATCCCCTACTTAAACAATTCCACAGTTAACACTACAATGCACCCACAGGTTCCAGTTCATCAAGTCAGGGTCAAGAAGGACAAGATGTGGCCTGGACATCTCCTATAGATCCTGCACTTCTGTTTGAAGAAAACCATGCATTTATGTTTCTTTGCATGAGGGGTGGCTGTATCATCAAGCGGAAATGTTCACTGATTATGTTTGTTTTGAGGCTAAGTAAGAGAAGAAGGGCCCATCCCAAGGCATCAACTTCTCCCCACTGCTCTGTGCCATCAAGGGGATTTTTCTAGAAGCAAAAATAACAAATTATGTTCAAAAGCTTGATCATTTAACCAGAAAATCATTATATTTAACAAAAAGTGCTTTATACCATAGAAGTCCCCACACCAGCCTTACCTGAAGAATGGTCTGAGGGCTTACGTCAGTCTGCAAACTGTCCACAATGAGATAAGAATGGAAATTGAGAGTAAATGGTTAGATGCCTTTTGGACAATTAACATTCTCATGAAGTCCAAGCACATGACCAAGCATGTGGGTCCCCTCAAGTGTCATGGAACACTTGGGTTGAGTTGCAGGTGGCATGAGCCACTAACTAATGATCACATTACAACAAGTGATGCTTTAAGGTTTGTTTGGCAATCTTTAGTTAAGGAAAACTCCATGAAGAAGGTGACACCAGAGGTCAGGTGCTGGATAGTCACCTCATTATAGAGTCACACTGGTGCAAAAGGCCAAGCTGGCTGAATTAAGGTGAAAGTACAGAGTGTCCAAAAGGGCTCCTCCTATTCTGTGCTGGACACCAGGCAAAGGAGGCACCTGGCTGTGGTCCCCTGACAAGTGTCCAACAGACAGTTTGTAATTACTTGGATTTCAACTGGAACAGAGAGGAAAGCTCCCAGAGAACTTGTTCTAGAATGTTCTTCAGGTTTCCTAGGAGATGGGGGCACAACACAAACAGCATATCCACACAAAACGAAAGAAGCAAGGAAGGGGCATCTCCTGCTCCACTGCAGTCCCTCGGCCCCTCCTGGAGCTGAGATGTTGTCAAAGCCCTGTCTTCTGACTGAATATGTCTCCAGCAGAATCCAGGCTGGGCCACACTTATAAAAGAAGGACAGAAAACTCCTGTGTCTCTCTCTGAGAAGTTTCTCTCTACTTCAGGGAAGAAGGACTTCAACTTACAAGTGATGAGCTAGTAATATGGGTTTCCAATGAACACTAGAAGCTGCAGTTTACAGAACCAAATGGTTATTCTCTTCCTGACTGGAAAACAAGTGTGGAATTGGAGCTTTAATAAGACAAACTTTGGCCTCAATTGGAACCTCTGCAGTATACAATTTTTTTTTTCATCCATTCACTCAAATGCTATTTACTGAGATGATTGTGGTCCAGGCACTGTGCTGTGCACCAGAGATGCTGAAATGAGAGCTGAAAGGGACTGACATCAGGCTTCCTCATTCTAGGGGGAAGTGATAAATCAAGTCAAAGAGCAAAGATTTGGAATTATTTGCACTTGGACACCTAGTGACATTTCAAATCAACTGTGCATACTTCAACTCATGGATTTCTCCTGAAACTTTATCCACCTAATACCTTCCCCAACTCAACTGATGGCAACTCCATCCTTCCAGCTGCTTAGGTCAAAAGCCCTGGGAGGATCTTTGACTCCTCTCACCTTCCATCTAATCCTCAGCAAACCTCTTTGTCAGATTGGCTTCAAAATGCATTTAGAATTAATCCTCTCTTCACCTCTTTCCCCACCACCACCTGGAACAGAGCCACCAACTATCCGTCTCCTGGATTATTGTGCTAGCCCCCCAGTTGATATGACTGCCTCTACTCTAGAGTTTATATGCATAATCATAGCAAATGTGCTAAGGTCCTTGTTTCTAAACAGGCCTCAGGGCCATGGTTTATCATCAGGATTTCCTTCCTTCACTGTATTTGCGTCCCTGAGGAGCCCATCTAATAGGCCTGGCCACATATGGTTTGGATCTTGCTAAAATGAACATTTTCATTACTCTCACAAAGAATTCTGACCGAGGACAAAGTTGAACTAGGTGCTGGAGGAATGAGTCACAATTATCAACCAGTAGGAAGGACTGGCTTTTTTTCAACAGAGAGAATATGAGGAATTGCTTAAGAAGGGGATGGAAGATTGAAAAAGCCAAAGGGAACATTGGGAAAACATAGTGCTGATAACCACAGGAATCAGAGCCCCCACTTCTGTAAGACTTGGGGAGCAAAGGAAACAGGTTAGAATAAAATAAACTGAGAAGGCTGGAGGAGTGAGTCCTGAGCAGGTGAACCCAGAGCTCTGAGGGGAGGGTGCGTCTCCACTTCCCTCCCTGAGCAGGAGGAAGGAGTGTTGTGGTGAGGCAGGTCTAGGATGAGGGAGAGCCATGTTGTTGCCAGGGTGGAGAAGCGCTGCTGAGGGAGACAGCTCACAGGCAGGAAGAAACAGGTCTCCTTCTTCTCCTCCTGCCCTCAGGGGTCTCCCTATCTGCAGCACCTGACACAGAAGCCTCAGCAGGGTATATAATGGTGAATTCAGAGCTAAGAGACAGTAACTTAATAATTAGATTGATGTTTTTTTGTCTAAACAATGCCACATATTTCCTTTGCTCTTCCAGTCCTACAGAATTGAGGGCTCTGATTCCCATGGTTATCAGTACTATTGCTTTATCAATTTTCCCTTTTGCTTTTTCAATCTTCCATCCCCTACTTAAACAATTCCACAGTTAACACTACAATGCACCCACAGGTTCTAGTTCATCAAGTCAGGGTCAAGAAGGACAAGATGTAGCCTAAAGATCTCCTATAGATCCTGCACTTCTGTTTGAAGAAAACCATGCATTTATGTTTCTTTGCATGAGGGGTGGCAGTAACATCAAGCGGAAATGTTCACTGATGATTTTTTTTTGAGGTTAAGAAAGAGAAGAAGGGCCCATCCCAAGGCATCAACTTCTCCCCAATGCTCTGTGCCATGAGGGGGATTTTTCTAGAAGCAAAAATAACAAATTTTGTTCAAAAGCTTCATCATTTAACCAGAAATTCATTATATTTAACAAAAAGGTGCTTTATACGATAGAAGTCCCCACACCAGCACTACCTGAAAAATGGTCTGAGGGCTCACATCAGTCTGCAAACTGTCCACAATGAGATAAGAATGGAAATTGAGTGTATATGGTCAGATGCATTTTGGACAATTAACATTGTCATGAAGTCCAAGCACATGACCAAGCATGTGGGTCCGTTCAAGTGTCATGGAACACCTGGGTTGAGTTGCAGGTGGCATGAGCCACTAACTAATGACCACATTACAACAAGTGATGCTTTAAGGTTTGTTTGGCAATCTTTAGCCAAAAATGCCTAAAAATCTGAGCAAGTAAAAGTGTATATTTAATTTTCTAATTTATTTCTTTTACCATGAAGTTATTTTTTATCCAAGCCTTTCAAAATTTAAAGCTTAACATTATCATCTAACTTGGAGGCATAAAAATTTGCATTATGTACTCTTCAGCCTGAATTACAGGCTGGAAAAAAAACCCCATTGGAAATTTTTTGTCAAGAAATGAGATATATCAGCTTCAATCTGGAGTGTTAGTAAAAGAGAGCTGAGAAGCTTATACATTATCCCTTGTAAATAGGAAAGTTATTAACCTGAGCTAGCTGAAAAACAAATGAAAAGAAACATACTCATTTATTATATTATAAACCTTAATATTGATAAAACAGTATTCATTCAAAAGCAGGTCTAAGTGTTTAGTACAGAAAATCACCACTTACCTATCTTTTTACTATTTGGTTACTTATACCTGCAGAACTACGAAAGTTGAATTTAACAATGAGTCTCCATACTAAATGCCCTAGGCACATTTTCAATGAATAATGGGTACTGTCTTCATAATGCTTTTAGTTTTCCCTATGTTTGTTCCTATATTTTAAAATGCAATTTAATGTCTGTTGAATCCAATTAAAATTTGATATTATATTATATTTTAGTTTCCTTTGCTTTGCATTTTATTTTGTCTCATAATTTGGTGTTATGGTATTTTATAAAAATATTGACTCATGATGAATTGATAAAAATGGAAAATATGACCAACCAGTTATCACTGAGAGTTGAGAAGTGGCAGTCTATATGTCTGTAAAGCCCCAGAGGCTTGGCTGGCTGTTGATATCTGGCTGAGCCCTCCCTCTTCATCCCTGGGACAATTATGGTGGGTCGGGATTCCATCCTTGACAGCACAGCCACTGACAGGGACCAGGGGCTAGACCACAGCTGATGGGCTATGGGGCCTACTTACCTGGTTCCTAAGCCCATTTTTACACTGGTGTTCCTGATGGGTGGGTCCTCTCTGAGTACATAAAGTGGTCCGATCAGTCCATGGTTTTTCATATTCCTTTGTTATTCAACCTACTGCTTTAAAATACATTCAAATAAAAAAGGTGTAAGTTACTTGCAGAGAGTCCGGACACACTAGGGTGAGGGGAAATTGAGAACATAACCAGCGCTCTCACAGTCAGAGGACAAATGGTTTTGAAATCATGGGACCGAAGCTGGCTCTTCAGGGACTTCCTCAAAGAAGCCTTGGTGGACATAAGGTTAAACTCACTCAACTGAAGCTCACATCTTTAGCTGGGAGGGAGGGCACAGAATGACAATTTCATGTATAGAGGATGTTATCCTTCCACAAATATCCGGAACAGGTGGTCATGGAACACCTTGCTGGGCAGTGTTCCCAGATTAGAATAAATAAGTTATCTGCTTGGATTGCAATGCCACAGACACACAGACTGGAGTTGGAAGGGTATTTGCTTAAAATACGGCACACAAGGGTAATAAATAAAAGTTCACAACTTAATCGGCTACAGGAACAAGACCAGGCTCTCTTGTGGGCGTGTGGTTCTTTTCATAAGCACCTCTAATCTCTCCCTGAGCACAAAAGGAGCCACAAGGAGACTAAGGGCTTTGGGGGGAAGAAACTATCTCACTGTGACCATCCTGTTTTGAAACAAGAGGGCAAATGTGTGGGCACTGAATGGCGACCCCATGAGTAAGAGTGGGTTGCCCATTTCAGAGCAAGAGCTTGAGCCAGCAGAAGGCCGATGCCCGATTCCTGCCCTGACCAGGTGGGTACGGTTTAGCTGGGTTTCTTCTCCTTTACCTTTATGGTTGACAAATTTCTTGAAGAAGTCTTTTTCCTATCCCCTTTCCTCAGTCCTGCTGTTAGAGTTGTCTTGGGTCTGGCCTTCAATGAACGTGCTTGTGACACTGGGTCCCAGGAATAAGCTGCTCTCTCATTAGCAACTCGGTGTGTTTGAAATTTGCATTTTGGTGTCATGGAACCAAACACACAACACACACTGCCAGTACCATGGCTTCCCTGCGTGTATGTATAAAAAAAAAATGGAAAAAATAAAACAAAACATCACACAGAACACACAGGGACTGCTGAACAAAGCTGTGGGAGTGTGAATACATTCTCTTCAGGGTCAGCCATGTGGCCTGACAGCTGATTACAAAACACAGGATGACTTCAAGTTGTAGGCATGAAAAGAAAAGATCACACCTAGAAAAGGGAAACAACTGTCCACTGAGGCAGAGTAGTGACGGTCTTGAAGAAGCTGGGCCACCCGTAAAAGAAAGAAAAGCTCTCGATTGTGAAAAGCTATGCCAGGTGCCTGTGGCCAGGATGGAGGCCCCTTAGGCTCTTAGGGTGGGCGAGGCATCCAAGGACACCCCGGGGCGCCAGATGCATTATGACCTGGGCCACATGACAGCCCCTGGGGTGCGGTGGGGAGCTGTCAGACATGGGATTCACTGGTTCCTATCCATGGGATAAGAACACACTTGGGAGTTTCAGTGCTTCTCAAAAGGAAAGAAGAAAGGACACCACCATTCCCAGACTCCACAGGTGAAGTCCTCACCAGAGGACAGTGCGGGGGCACTTCCTGTGGGACTGGAAGAAAGGGCAGGGCAGACACAGGGTCTCCAAGTCCTA